>NC_054468.1:65526321-66223196 GCF_017639515.1 Carcharodon carcharias
AAAATTGGTGAAATAAGTCTCATAAAAAAACAGTTTGGCATTTTGAATTTATGTATTGGCATCAATTATAAATGCTGTGGCCACAAGAGTAGATCAGAGGTGAGTAACTCATCTTCTGTCTCTCCAAAGCCTGTTCACTATCCACAAGGCACAAGTCAGGATTGTGGTGCAATCCTCTGCACATGCCTGGATGAGTGCAGCTCCAAAAAAACTCAAGTTTAGCACCATCAAGTACAAAACATCCCATTCACCACCTTAAACATTCACTTCCTCTACCATCTACAAGATGTACTGCAGCAACTTGCCATGGCTTCTTCAACAGCACCTTTGAAACCCACAACCTCAAAGTACAAGGACAGCAAGCAGGTGCAAGGGAACTCCAGCACCTGCAAATTCCCCTCCAAGTTGCACACCATCCTGACTTAGAACTCTATCACTGTTGCTGGCAGAATTTCCTAGACCTACCTACCTAACCACATGGACTGCAACAGTACAAATGACTCACCATCAATTCCTCGAGGGCAATGAGGAAAGATTTCTGACTAAATGATCTGAAACATTAACTCTGTTTCTCTTTCCACCAATCCTCCCTGACCTGCTGAGCATCTCCAGCATTTTCAGTTTTTATTTCAGGTTTCTAACATCCACAGTATTTTGCTTTTGTAAGTGGATTTTAGGTTTGGGAAACAAATTTCACATGGGTGCAAAGAAGGATTATTTTCTCACGTTTGAGCAAAGAAACATCGTTGACACTGCACAGATTACTTTTTACTCTGAATTCGGGGAGACAGTGATATTGTGGTAATGTCAGCGGGCTAGTAATCCAGAGGCCCAGACTAATATTCTGGGGACACTGATTCAAATCCCTCCATGGCAGTTGGTGGAAATCTGAAATGGAAAGCTAGTTTGAAATGGTGACCATGAATTGATTGTTGTAAAACTCCATCTGGTTTACTAAAGTCCTTTAGGGAAGGAAATCTGCCATCCTTCCCTGGATGGCCTACTCCCCCGACCCCCCCTCTCTCTCTCTCCCACCCCCCCGCCCTCTCTCTCTCTCCCCCACCCCCACTGTCTCTCTCCCCTCCACACCCCTGCTCCCTCTCTCTGTCCCCTCTCCACACCCCCCTCTCTCTCTCTCCCCCACCCCCACCGTCTCTCTCCCCTCCACACCCCTGCTCCCTCTCTCTGTCCCCCCTCCACCCCCACCGTTCCCTCTCTCTCTCTACCCCCCGCTCCCTCTCTCTCCCCCCTCCACCCCCACCGTTCCCTCTCTCTCTCTACCCCCCGCTCCCTCTCTCTCCCCCCTCCAACCCCCCCGCTCCCTCTCTCTCCCCCCTCCAACCCCCCCGCTCCCTCTCTCTCCCCCTCCACCCCCCTGCTCCCTCTCTCTCCCCCTCCACCCCCCTGCTCCCTCTCTCTCCCCCTCCACCCCCCTGCTCCCTCTCTCTCCCCCTCCACCCCCCTGCTCCCTCTCTCTCCCCCCTCCACCCCCCCGCTCCCTCTCTCTCTCCCCCCCACCATCTCTCTCCCTCTTCCACCCCTCCGCTCCCTCTCTCTTTCCCTCTCCCCCCCCACCCTCTCTCTCCCCCACCCTCTCTCTCCCTCTACCCCACCCTCTCTCTCCCTCTCTCTCTCCCTCTCCCCCCAACCCTCTCTCTCCCTCTTCCACGCCCCCGCTCTCTGTCCCACCTCCACACCCCCCGCTCCCTCTCTCTATCCCCCCTCCACCCCCCCGCTCCCTGTCTCCCCCCTCCACCCCCCCGCTCCCTCTCTCTCTCCCCCCCGCTCCCTCTCTCTCCCCCCTCCACCCCCCCCGCTCCCTCTCTCTCTCCCCCCTCCACCCCTCCGCTCCCTCTCTCTTTCCCTCTCCCCCCCCACCCTCTCTCTCCCCCACCCTCTCTCTCCCTCTCCCCCACCCTCTCTCTCCCTCTCCCCCACCCTCTCTCTCCCTCTCTCTCTCCCCCCAACCCTCTCTCTCCCTCTTCCACGCCCCCGCTCTCTGTCCCACCTCCACACCCCCCGCTCCCTCTCTCTATCCCCCCTCCACCCCCCCGCTCCCTCTCTCCCCCCTCCCCCCACTTCCCACCCTCCGCCCCCCCTTCCCACCCCCTCCCAACCCCCTTCCCCGCTTCCCACCCCCTCCCTCCGCCCCCCTTCCCACCCCCTCCCCCGCCCCTCCCCGCCCCCCCTTCCCACCCCCTCCCCCCCCTCCCCCACTTCCCACCCACCCCCTCCCTCCTTCCCACCCACCCCTCCCAACCCCCTTCCCACCCCCTCCCCCCTCCTTTCCACCCCCTCCTCCCTCCTTTCCACCCCCTCCCACCCCCTCCCTCCTCCTCCCCCCTTCCCTCCTACCCCTTCACCCCCTCTCCCCTACCCCTTCACCCCCTCCCTTCCCCTCCCTCCCTTCCTTCCCACCCCCTCCCACCCCATCCCCCCCCCACCCCCCCTCCTCGCCTCTACCCCCCCACTCCCCCTCGCTGAACGCCTTTCTTTCAATAAGGCAAAGCGGCCGCGGTCTTTAGGCCTCAGTGTTTACACATTCCCCACATAGAGAGAGAGAGCCGGGCAGCTGGATAACCGGCTGCCGACCACTCTCCACATGTGTCTGTGCTTTCCGTTATTTATTAAGTTATTTCAGGTAAATACCTGCTCGCGAGCTGGTCTTTAACTAAAAGAGAACCGACCGCGATCCCTGGCGCGAGGACGGCGCCATCTCTTAACAGCCTCGCTCAGCCGACCGCCGATCTGCTCCAGCCCGAATAGGGGAGAAAAGTCAATCCCTTAAACATCGATTGCTGACCCCGAACCTTCTCCCAGCGACTTCGTTCAGCCCGTGCTGCTCCTGGGGAAGTTTGCAACTCCATCTGTTTTTCTCAGTGGGCAATGTTGCCAAGCTTAGAGTGCAATGAGAGATGTTTTAATTCTTATTCAAATTAAGAAAAAAGAAGCATCATACAGCGTTTTTTTAATGTCTGGGGAAATCGAGATAAAACTAGAAAGATGCTCAGAATGCAAATGCCATTATTACAAAAGGAAACAAATCGCTTTGGAAAATGTACATTTTTATTATTCTGCTGCTTGTAATAAATAGCTAAGCGGCGTGACTGGAAGTAGTGCAGTAGCTGTTTCATATATCATGAATTAATAATTATTTTTGTATTTGCTGATGGTTTGCCTTCGCGCGTGTAACTGGACAATAACACTTCTTCGTTCTGTATGTGCCCCTGTATCAGGCATTTATTTTTGATAGAGATGGAATAGCGAGATATTTAGGTATGTGAGTTCGCACTTAAAAACGTCAGAACTATTATTTTGGAAATGAAATAGCCGACAATTTTCATATGCTCCCAGCAGCATCTGTGGCAATTATGGGAAAGTTGAACATGGTCAAGTTTCAATACGTCATCAAAAACATATTTAATGTACTGGACAAATGGAAAGTTATACTGAATTTGCCCTCGGGGATGGGGGTGTACATCATTTGTATTGCAAATTAATATATTTGTACAGCAACTCCAAACTAATTAAAATAACTACGTCATAAAATCCCGTGTTTATGTACACTTAGAGCAATAAAAAAGCAATAAAAGAACTTATTGTGCAATTTCAGCCTACTTAAAAAAGGAACAATTTCAGTTTACACGAAAAAATGTGACTCGTGGATCACCATAGTCTCGCATTCGAAGTTACATATATATGAGATTCAATGTTTATCAAGTGCCAAAAGATCAATTAGGTTTGTTGGGTGAACCAATTTACCTCAAAACCTTCAGTGAGACGTGCAGGACTTTATGAAAAGTAAATTTTAATATTTGCAATATATTGATACCAGCAACTATGCACAATTTTAAATCAACCCCCAACCCATGAACAAAGTTGTGCTCTCGCATACGCAAGCATTTTTTGTGGTAACCTGTGAATTTTCACACACCATCTTAAATTTCGTGGCCACTAATTTTTCTATGTTTTCAACAACTTTGAGAACTATTTGTATTTTATCAATGGCATACTAAGCAAGGCATATGAGAATTACAGCGCTATGTCTCAAAAGTCTGTTACCTACTGTGTCAGTAAGAATGATGTATCCTGAAAAATGATGGTGATTTTGTTCCAATAGTAATAAAATGTTTCTCTGCAACGTTCTGAACATCACAGAAATTATTACGTTGGCTATTTGATGGTTTAAATGATTGCGAAGTTTTTAATTTACTTGGTCAACATATCTAGAATTGCTGGATTGTATGCTAAACATTGGCGAATAGAAACTGCAACAATTGTATTTCATTAAAAAAAGTGTACTTGGATTTTTTCAGACGTACTGCATTAAAACAATTAATCTCCATATCAAAGTTCATATAATGATGGATTAATCGCTCTTTTCCCCAAGTCGTTTTCTTTTTAATTAAAATTGCAAACAAAATTTATCATATTGCGTTGTGAAGAATGGGGAACATTGATTATATTTAAATAAATGCATCCCTATTGCAAGATGTAACAAAATATTAGTCCAAATCATTCAGATCAGATAATACAGCTGAAGAGATATAACATAGCTAAGGTCTAGTTTCATCTTTGTGATAATTCGATATATTTTCTGCGAATGATCGAGGTTTTATACTTACAAATATTAAGTTGATGAACAATATGTGAGAAATGCAAGTAATCGATCTACATGAAATGCAATGTAACTAGTGTAATTAGCTTGCTGGACCAACAGTGCAAAGTGTTAATCTTTAAACCATGATGACATATATGTATATTAAGGCACTGCTGACTGTAAGTTACATTACTTAAGATTCAGTCGAACACGCACGCCATTTTCGGTATTTAAGTGAAAAAAATTCAGATTTGCATAAATTATTCTTTACCAATTTTACAGTAAATAACTTATTCTTCGGTACTTTCAAAATTCCCCATGTTTAAAGTTTTGCATTTAAAGTAAAGTTCGTATTGGAAAAAGACCCAATGAATAGATTTGATTTCGTTCATTACTTAGATTATTTAAATGGTCCATTTTATACTTTCTATAAAGTGTGCAGAAATATAAATACTGCATAAACAACGACACATAAAGCACCTACGCATACTTTGCACGGACCGGTGGATGTCTGCATAAATTGATATGATTTCAGTGTGTGCGGTTCCCTCAAAAAACCCTACATCAAAGATACCATTCAAGTGTGTTTTGTCCACACGTTATTAGGTACAATACCTGCTAACTGAAGGTTTAAAGCACATTCAAGAAAACAGCGGCAATGACTTAAGTGATGCATCACGTTTTTTTACATGTTTCTGTTTTCAGCAAAATATAGAAACGTGACAAAATTCGTATTGTTTACAATGTGGCTATGCATTTAAAGTAAATGAGTAAACAAAAATGACTATGAAGCACTTAACACAAACAGAAAATTATTCAGGAAAAAATAGATTAACAGATTATCAAGCAAAAATATGAATGCATTCTTTAAAAAAATATTCCATGGGTGTGCGTGTATTGTTTAAAAGCTTTGCTAAAAAAATCTTATGTAAGCAGTAAATAGCATTTTGATTTACCTCAAGCAAATCAAAAGTTTACCTGATTTTAGCGTGCTTTGGTGTTTTAATGTCGCTGGCTTTAGGGACGATCCAGTCACCGCGCTCTGCGATGTGTCATTTCTTTTGGCCACACCCCAGTGCCATCCCAGCTCCCCCGTGTTTAGCTAAGTAATAACAATAGCAGTAATACTCGCTAATTAAATTAATTACGAATGCTTGTCAGTGGTGGATTAATGGCCAATAGCAGCCGCTAGGTATGAGTTGCAGCCCAGGGGCTGATGAGAACTGTGTTCCAGGAGTGGGGACACACCAAGAGTACAAGGGGAGGTAATTGCTGAGTACAAGGGGCGCAGCTGGGCCAGCATTGCAAAGTATAAATAGTCTGACTTCAATAGCACATCAGTACTAGATCTACATCTCCGAGCAACCGAATTCTGGAAGATCAGGTTTGCATTTCAACTCCAAGACGACGTACCACAGATAAACATTACACGGTTGATGTATTGGAGAGAATAAGAAAAGACAGGGACATATTCCTCTAAACAGCAATGGAAGAACTTACAGCTTTTGTTTCGAAGTCTTTTGATCAAAAGGTGAAAGAAAAGAAGGATGGGATCACGTATAGAGAAGTTCTGGAGAGCGGGCCTGTGCGAGCTCGAGAGCCGAGTATGAGTGAAGGCAGCCGGGATGAAGTGATCAGCGCACAGCGTGGGGCGTCTCGATCCCCGAGTACTGAGCCAGAGATCGGGCCAGAGAGACCTCGGGACAGCGGCACTCCGAAACTAACCGATCCGGGTAAATAAGCCTCATACTTTTACAGATGGTAGTTAGAGTGACTTCAGATGGCCCGCGTGGTACTATGTCAATGTTAGACTGATTTATATACAGTCATTTTCAACGATATCAGCCTTATTATTAAATTCAAAGGATGTAAGCACATATGGAGCAAACTACATGACACTGTTAATGTACTAATTTAAGCCAGTGGCTTTCTATAATACAAGTACAGTAAAAGAATGGTGTTTAATTATAACACCATCAGCGTTCTAAATAAAATAAAGTGAAAGTTGCTAATTGAAAAGGGAAGCGAAATGTGTCTGGGACAACATCGGGAGGATGTTTACAGAACGATTCGGTGACGCACGCAGTTCAAATATCAATTATTGTGTAGAACTTAATAGCTTCTCCTGGTTTCTGTTTTTAAAGAACATGCACTTCCGCTTAGTATCAGTTTTAAATAGATATGATTCGGAGATACTCAGAATAATGCCATGGAAGTGTTTTAACAAGAACATTCAAAGCCAGTTGCAATACATTGCTTTTTATAGACGTTTTGCGATAGGTAGATGACAATGACGGAACTAATCTTGTTGATATGTTTACACTAGATGCTGTACAACTAAGTTTTTTTCCCCTTGCTGAAATCGGAATACGATTCCAGAGCATCGTCCGGAAATGATTTAATAAACAAATCCTGTTACTTTATATAGGACGCCATTTATAAGGCCACTTATTAAACAACACACTTATATTCACGATACTTTACAAACTATATTTCACAGAATATTGTCGTTTTCTGGAGCCTAAAATGACCACTGAATATTACATCAATGCAAATACTGTACCCAGCACCTTTACTAAATACAACCATTCATTAATCATTTTGTGATCTTTTCTTCGGCAAATTAATTGACGGTAATAAATGGAGATCTCATGGTTAACTAAAATGAATCAACTCTCCTTGATACAATAAATGTCATTACATTTTAGGTGTAGACAACGTTTTCAATCAGCATTTTTGCTCGATTTCTTTTTCTCCTTTTCCCTGACTTGGCAATAAATTGGAACAACAAAAACCCAAAAGCTTATATCTCTCTCCCGTGTAATGTGCAATGTTTTCACGCTTTAACGCTGTCAATAATGTATGGCGCAGTTTATTTCTCATCACTGTTTAACATACACATGTACTTGACAGATGTTGCTCCACTTAAAAAAATGGTACTATTCATTCACACGGCAATTATAATGATAGCACTGGTGAGCAAGTTTACAGAGCTTCAGGCGACAAAGCGCATTAATGCTCATGTAAATGTACAGTACCTTGTAAAGACACTTTATACTAAATATTAATACGTTGCATTTTTATTTCGTTAAAAATTGCAAACATTTCAGAAATCCGAACAAAGGTCGTCTGATACAAGGTGTTCTGGTAGAAAATGTATTGTCCCGAAGAGGAAAGGTTGTGAATAGTATGTGTCAAATCTAGTTAATCTGTGGGTTATTTAATGAATTCGAGACTGAACTCGCTGCGTTTTGGGGCACTGTTTACGTATTTCTTTAAAAAAAAGGATAACCAAACCTAAACACGAAACGTTTGAAAGCTTTAATTTGATCGGTTCCACAATATACAATTAATAAACCTAACAGTCCAGCTATTCAAACTTGGTTCTTTGTCACAATCGAACGCATGTTGCAGCATTTGATTCTTCTCGACAAATAAAGGAATGAACAAGCGTAATTAAAGAGGGCACATGTTAATTAAATTTATAATAGTGTATTTAGAATATTTAAAGTAGTGTGATTAAATGTGCGTTCTCTGAATACAATGACAAATTCATTGAATCGAGTTATTTCAATGTGATGTACGCAATATTCAAAGGTGCTGCCTATTGTTATATTCAGACACAATGTGGCCGACGCCACTGAACATCGAAGTTTATTATTACATTAGAGTGTACTTGTATAAGAAAATTATGAAAGCAAAGATTAACTTGGACAATGATAGAAAATCACCTTGAATAAAACCCGTTTTTTTACTGAATGCTGAGTTTTCTTTTAAGGATGAAAGCATTAGCTCGTGGCAATGGTAAGAGCTGTACGTACTCCAGTGACAAGTTCGCTGGAAAAGACAGAAGTTACATTATGCTTATAATTAACGGTGCCTTTTGTAATTACAATGGAGGCAACTTGTACTTTTTTAATTTCATATACCTGATAACTTTTGTATATGCTCGTTTCAAGTCATTCTTACCCATACCCGTACCTCAAAACATTCGTGTAATTATAGCGTGTAATGGTCATTTGTAGGCAGTGGTGATATTAAAGAGAGGAAGGAAGATGCTAAACCCACAGAAGAAGAAGCGCAGACAAAAATTAAACAACGGCGAAGTCGGACTAACTTCACACTGGAGCAGCTAAATGAACTAGAGAGATTGTTCGATGAAACCCATTATCCGGATGCATTTATGAGAGAAGAGCTGAGTCAGAGGCTGGGGCTCTCAGAAGCCAGAGTGCAAGTAAGGCAAACATACCCTATTACACATGCATCTGGTGTATTGGAATATAGTAAAAATGTATATCTTAGTTGAATTTGGTACCATAGCGTTTTAATATGCTGAGTGACCTTATTTATTTTTAAGCAAAGGTTGTGGGTTGCACTTCTTTTAGAAATAAATACAGTACTATACTTATACGCTTAGTTTTACGTGCAGAGGAAACAAATTAGAACATCTATACAACAGCACACAAAGAAAATGATTTATGTTTACATAAGTAATCTTCAGATGTCGACACTGCATGCCGCTACAATGAATTAAATAGGTTTGTGCCGCAAGAACTGATAATTAATTTACTGGAAGTTTCGGAGAAGTTGTGGTTGATAGGCCAGCGGCAGCTGCAGCTGCTATTGGGAAATTGCTAGCATGCGCCCTCTGTTACAGTACCATCTGCATCAAGCTGTATAGTATTCTTATGGGGGTTTCCAGCTTGTAATACGATAACGAGGTAAACTTAGCAGCAACTTGACCTGAACAAATCGACCAGCGTTCAAAACCTTCAAACAGACGTGCAAAAGAAAAAGGTTGTGTAAAGAACAATTGAAGGGGGGAAAAAAACTTTATTTTTGCAATCGCTTTGCGTATTCCATGTTGTGGTTTCTCTGAATATCATGAAATAACATTCTTCCAGCAAATTCCCATTTGACTCGTGCTCAGTGTAGATGATTTCACATTTTATAGTCGGAAAATGAGAGGATAAATTCCACTTATTCAATAGTAGCAACACTAAGTAGCTCTTTGCTACGAGTATTTGAATTGAGCTATTTATTAGAAGTTCTATAGAGTTATGTATTGTTCAATGTCTATTAGACTCTAAATAGGTCTCCCTGTCTTTCATATTTTATATACATTCAGGTCTGCAAACTGCATATTTCAAGAACCATTATATATTTTCAATCAATATTTTAAAAAATGTACTATAACAACTGTAGTCTTGTAATAATCCGTCTTAAACAACTTTCTCTGTTACCTATTCCAATTATCTAAAAACAGTTCTGTATATTACCATAAAGTCATTGTTTTTTTGCATTGTAATAGTCAACTGCAACTATTTCACATTAAAAGTCTCCGCGCTATCATTTACAATACAATATTTTGCTCTCTGATGCGAATAAAACCTAATTCACCAGTACAACCACATGTAGAGAACCAGAAACCTGAAAACACGTTATGGGGATTGGATTTTGGTACAGAAAACATTAACGAGTCAAACAACTCTAACTTTAGCTGCTAAATAAGGTCATTTTACTTCCCACGGTATGATTTATTTGCTGTTTTTGTTATGGGCCGATAAAATATTGTATTAAGACTCCCTAGAATAAAATAGACTAAAGCATTTCAGTAGAGGCTTTTTATACGCTTCAGATTGCATTTGATTTTATTTGTTATTGAATCGTATGTTAAACAAATAATCTGTTTGACAACAATACGCTCCATTGTGCTTTGTATAAAACAAACACGGAAGTTTTAATTCAGTTCCGTTTGATTGAAAATGAATTTGGCTTCGCAATTCCAAATTGCACCAAAGTTTTTCTGCCAGTATATGTTTCTGGGAAACTTCCTCATGTGATGCTACTTGCAGTTAAAAATTATTTCGATATTGTACATGCATAATTTAACACCAGACTTTCATCTGAGAATTGCAAAGCAGCTTAACATATTAATGCGGTATTTATTGTATGAGTTTTAATCTGTGTCCTTGTGAACATAATGTTGCCTTGCAAAAATCAACAAAGGAATAAACATTCGATTATATATATATACATATATATAGATGTATTAACCTTGAATAATGCTAATTACCGGGTATCAATATCATTTAGTATCAGGAGAACATTTTATTTTCCTTGCAGTTACGGTACTTATTTTAGTCTGCTAATGAGCAGAACCTTATTGGATGGAGCTCATTGCTCAAACGTCAAAACCATTATCGCTGTAGTATTGAATGTCATAAAGTGTATCTAGTTCTTCTGGGATGGGAACCTATACTAAGAAATGAAATGAGCCATAAAAATAATTTCTCATGAATCTATGCAGATTGAGAAAAGTAAGATCTAGCATATTTCGGTTGTTTGCAGCATCATTTCCCCAGAAGAGGTTGCCATGCATGGTGTATGTAAGAGTCAGATAATTAAAATAAACGAGGTCAATCACATTAATAATTAATAAGTCCGACGGGATATTGCATCGCATAGTTGTCAGTTTGAACAGTCTAACTCGTACATCTGAGATGCAGCTGCCAATCATTGCCATTAAATTACTTCATTTTTGCCCATAGGTATGGTTTCAGAACAGAAGAGCAAAATGTCGAAAGCAAGAGAATCAACTTCATAAAGGTATGTCTGTTAAATTACAGACACGGTCACAGTGACACACTTAATCATTGCTGATACCTGACATATGGAGCTTAATGCATTGATGTGAAATCTAAATGTGCAATGTCTTCAACCAAGGGTGCGAGCCCACGATAAAGGGACACCTTTTCGTTTAGATCAGGGGGCGGGGAAGGGGGGGGGGGGGCGGCGGTGGGTAAGCAGTGGTAAGAACAATCATATAAACGTTACAATAATTCATTCATTATCCATATGCTATGTGGCATAGCTTTAAGCAGAATTAGTATAATTATTTCAACATACTAAAAGCAATTTGGTCGTTGTATCCGAACTCACAAAAACTAATTAACAGTAACGTCTCTGTACCGTGAGGTGAGAATCTTTACTCGGATTTGAACTTCCTTTTTTCTCTATTGTAGGTGTACTTATTGGAACCACCAGTCAGTTCGAGGCTTGTCGAGTGGCACCGTACGTCAATGTGGGAGCCTTGAGAATGCCATTTCAACAGGCAAGTATAAATCCACCAAAGCAGATTGCATACAAGAGCCGTTAGTGAGATATGGTAGTATTAACTTTTCCACCCACTGCTTGAATTAAAGCTTGCTTTGGAAGCAAAATACCACTGTTATTTTTAAAAGTTACCACCTTCCTTGTCTTTCAGAGCAATTTTTTCATATTATTAACATTATCTTGATAATGAGCACGTGGTATCAATACCTCTCCAACACCTTGGACGTTGACCCAAAGGTGAAAAGGCATTTAGTAGCCATTGAGGGGACAGGGGTACTTTTTCAGTTCAGTAACCGTAACCCCCCATGTTCTGCTCATACTCCGACATGGTTAGTGTGGTAAGAAGATTGGTTTCCACGTTTATCTTTCACTAATCGTCGTGCGAATTTGCGAATTCATTATGCTGAAAGGATTCCCATGTTGCAGAACAACCTGTCATTGACGATGTATCTCGTCCATTGAATCAAATTTGAATGGCACTACATTTTCCAGTTGCCTTCTGTCTAGACTTTTAAGCTGCTGAAACCGGAGTTTTATTCCTTTACACACATCACCTTAAACATTTGAACGCAATTTTTTTACTTATTACTTTTCATTGACAATTTGTAAATGTTCAATCAGTTTATCTCCTAACAGCCACCCGTTTGCTTTGATATACACAACACTCACCTCTCTATTCTGTAATATAGCGGCGAATAGGTTTTCACCCACGCCGGCAATGCTGGGAGACCTCGCCACGTGACTTCTTCATATTTGAACTTGGACATATATTTGCTGACCTGACAGCAACACCCCTAGTCAACACACGTGAACCTTTTGCATGATGCAAATCGGAAGCCAATTCAGGCTTAACACTCCCACCCGATAGTAACACGATTTGGCACCTTACTGTTTCATATGACTCAAGATCACCTAGTTCACTTGCCCACTTCGCTTGGCAAATATTGATTTCACATGCATTAATTCAACTTTAATTCTCTGTGCACTTGTTTTACATTTCTAACTATTTTAAATGATCTTCCTCAAGTGATCATAGATTCTAACAGACTGTCTTGAAACTTCCATTAACTCCCTTTGTTCGAACCATTGTAAAATTTGTCCCCCTGCGACAATTTGCAGCCTGAAGTATGTTGCTTCCTCACATGAGGTCTTGTGAAGGGATAACTCAGCAGATATGAATGTTCTCAACTCTGCAATCTCTGAGTTGTGAATAGAGTATAATCAGGAGGGGGAGGGGAAGAGTTGGGCTGGGGGTGGTGCGCCCTGGGGTCTTAAAGCGATTGGGGTACCAGTCCCAAAAGTCAATGGCTTTTGTTTATTCTCAATAAATTACAGAACACTCCACTAAATAAAACAAAATTCTCGTTTGTTTTCTCTTCCCTTCCCCCTTTTAAAATCGATGTTTCCAAATGTTTTTCAAAAATACTGTTTACTTTCAGTTAACTTCCACAAAATTCTTCCTTAGTCGCGGGTGTGGGAGGCCAACGTGTTGTTTTAAGTGATGCCGGAGCTTATACACTTTGCAGACATTGTTCCATTAAAAAAATATATGTTTGATTAGAAGTATCTGCATAGTGAGACACCCTGATTTACACAACTTGTTGCATCCCTGAGAACATTCTGTAACTCACTAGCTACTTTACCGTCAGGTGGTTCGATATTCCTCGAAACAATGGAATATAACTGCTGGGTATTGGGAAGGCATAATATTTTCCCACAACTTGAGAGCCCATCATATGGTCCATTTGATGACTGTTCGAATGGTAGAACCGCTAATTATAGGAAAATACCTTATTTATCCAATTAGGTGGGGGCGGGGGCGTGGAAACTCGCAACCACTTCACTGTCTTTTTCAAACCCTCAGCAGCCAGTTTCCAAAGTCTTCATTTACACTTCGTGTTTTCACAGCTTCAAAGCAATAAGAGTCCAGTAATCTGATAGTCTCGGGACTGTGCCCTGTATTTTCAGTACTTCCCACCCCGCCAGATGCAGCATTCAGAGGGGAGAGCCCAGGCACTGGACCAACTCTGTTTAATCCTTTAATTTCCATCTCGTCCAGTGATCAATGTACCAACTCCTTTCACTGACGTTCTCGTTCTCACTTTTAAATAATTATATATTTGTTGGCACTGCCCTTTTTACGAATGGATGTTTTTAATAATTTTCTCTTACTCTGTTTCAGGAGAATCATTGCAACATGACGCCCTTGTCCTTTCAGGTCCAGGCGCAGCTGCAGTTGGACAGCGTGGCGCACGCGCATCACCACCTCCACCCACACCTGGCTGCGCATGCGCCCTACATGATGTTCCCGCCACCGCCCTTTGGTTTGCCCTTGGCCACCTTGGCAGAATCCGCCACTGTGGTGGCAGCGGCAGCAGCAGCCAAAACCACCAGTAAAAACTCCAGCATTGCGGACTTGAGACTTAAAGCGAAAAAACATGCCGCAGCGTTAGGCCTGTGATCTGAACAGTGGTTCCAAATACACATCTTTAAAAAAACAAACTCCAAAGGAGGAAGGACCCGCAGCTGGAACAAGTTCAGAATTGAGCTTTCGGCGAATTCATTTTAACGCAACTTTCCTTGAAACACACGGGGGCTGGTCTCCTGTAGCAAAATGAAAGTTCTTTTTGCTTCCCATAAACCACTGGAATAATTATTCAGAGGGGGAAATGGATTTCAAATCTGCAAGTGAACCGTTTATGAGTCAAGAGTGAACAAGCAAATGAAATATGAAGAATGACACTTGCATGTATATTTATACTATTTTCAATGATGCTTATGTCCTTTAAGTCAGAATTGCACTTGGTTTATGTTAGATGGAACATATCATTGCTTATGCAAGTGTGGGGAGGAAAAATAGTTTCAAAGGTTTTCATTTTAGAATTTTCACGTACTATTTTCTTCTCCTTACAATAACAGAAGTAATGGATAAATATAAGTATTCTACCTAGATGTCCATTTGTTTTCGGATCAAAAGATATAAATTATGTATTCTACATTCTTACCGTACTAAACTCTTGTAGTTTAAACCCTACGATAAGGTACGGCCCTCTTGTAAAAAAATGTTGATACACGAACAAAGTTTATTTTGGTTAAAATTGTGTATGACTGATAGGCTGTCAGTATTTAATTTTTATTTCATAGAAGTGTGTTTATTCATAAATATTTCTCTTGTGCTGTTGTGGGAATTTATTTCACATAGATGTTTATGGGATATGTTTCTATGAGGTGTTGGTTTCATTGAAACCTTGATTCAATCAATGAAGATCAGAATTTGAAGAGCTCAATGTAAAGGGATATTACTCAGAGTAATACCGCCTTTCCCCACCGTCATGGTAGACCTTGGAAGCAAAGATGTTTTGCAGTTCGTAGATGCTGCACCATTCTAGGATTATTTATAATAAAACAAAGACTGTTTGTACAAGTGTTCAACGATGACTCTAAAAATGAAGCAAAACCTTCGCTGTTGTACAGTTCTACGGTTTAATGTCAATGCAATTAATTTGAATGAAATTGATTAACGAAATCAGCTGATATCGATCCGATGTTGCATTTATTGCAACAAGTGCCAAGGCAGAGTGAAATGATTTTATATATTTAATTAAAATATGTTGAAGTCATCATCTCTTTTCTTTTATACCTTCCTCAACACTGCTTTCAAATTTGGGATTATATTGTTGAATTTTGCACATGGTTTTTGTGTTCGAGAATATGAACATGAAGGTATTTTTGAACTAATCATCACAGCCTCAGCAAAAAGGCTTACCCTTTAATTGATATTGCTCTGGTTTACGATATTGTAACGGCCTTTCCGTTCACTTGCTATTTTTAGATATGTAGGACAAGAAAATGCAACAAGCTGCAACTTTGATGAATGCTAACAGAAATGCCAAGTTTTCGTGGTTTTAAATGCATCGGAGTATATCAGAACATGCTAATCAACTTTTGCTAATCGTGTGAAATTATTTGCATTCCTTATTGGTTTTGCTCCTCGAAATTATTATGCAATTCAAAAATACTTTAGGATAAGTACATGGAACAACAAAAACGGATGATTTAAATCGTCTCGAATTGTGCAAGGTGATCCGTGCACAACAACAAACGAGCTGGGAAGGACAGGCAAAGAGAAATGGGGAAAATCAATTCAGCGTGTTAGCTGGGTTGATATTGGCGCATTTTAACAACGTTTAATTATAAACTTTTACGATGATAATTACTTTAAAAACGGAGAATGTAATTCTTACGGCAGGGTAAGTATTATGATAAAAAATCTAGAATTTGATTAGTGTGTTTCGAAAAATCCGCGGTAAACAAAAGGTTCACAGAGAGCATTCTCAGGGTCACAAGTTCCTAATGTTTCATCTTGAAAAATAAATGTGTATATTGAAGTATAAACTGTCTAATTTCAGATATTCCAATATCAGCACTCTTGGTGTCAAACACTACTAAAGTTGGAAAATGTCCATCTATTCAATAAACAAGTACAGCACACGAAGCCCATTTGTTAACTTGGCTTACATTTGGCTCGGTAGCAATTTATAGCGCGGATGTGCACACTGGCCATACCTGTAAGGTAAAATGAACTGCCTGTTCACTTGGCAGTGTTATTGTAATCTGTCAGGTGCTCAGTTCTGAAAGGGCATCCCACCAACATAACATTTTATAAGATTTTACTTTACAAAGTCTTTCGTTTACAAAAGTAACTTGTCCCGCCGTGTGGTTTTTCACGGCCTTTCTCATGTGGCCGGAGGGAAGACAGGAGCTCTGCTGATTAAAATGAGGGCAAGAAGCACTTACAAAAGCAGAAAGCTCGCCGGGTCTGTGCAAGGTTTGGGTGCCAGAGGCCTCGGGATGAGGAGGCTGCAGCAGCTGGAGACGCACTGCGACCGACAGGCCACTGAGCTGCCGGGAAGAGGTGAGGCTGGTAAGAAATCTGCCCCAACTTTTTGCTCGCTCTTTTTCCAGCTGCTTTCTCTCTCTCTCTCTGCTTTGTTTACTGGAGGTGCGCTCAACTCCACAGCCCATTCCGTTCAAGTTTGTTGTGACATTTTGTTTTTAAGTTGCCATGACGCCGAGTTGGATGTCAGATTCCCTCGCCTGTGGGTCGATTTTAAATTCGTTGAAATCGTCGTTCACGGGGCGATAATGGCCTAAGAGTGGGGTCAGTGGATTTACCGCCTGGTTAACGCTGATTGTGTGCCTTTCTGTCGCTGGGGTGGGCTGCCCAAAGCCCTGCCTGTTTCAGGCGTTATGGTTGCCAACCCTCCAGGCTTAGCCTGGAGGATTCAGGAATTGAAGATCAATCTCCAGGACACTGCCGCGTGCAACCCTGGAGAAAAATCATTGGGACATTTAAAAAGATTTTAATTTTTTTTCATTTTCTTTGAACTTTTCTCTTTACCAGATATAAAAATGTTGAAAACGGGGCGGGGCGGGGTGGGGTGTGTGAAGGTTGGTTGACAGCCAAGCATCATCCAGTTGGGTAATGAGCCTTTTTGCTTTCCAGTTGGCTAGGAAGCAGGAAGGATGGATGTGTTGGCCCATTAATGGCTGGAGCTGGGGAAAGTCATCAGATGAAACCCCCAGGAATACATTTAATTACACTTGGCAACTCTAGACAGATCTCTGTTAATATGTAATTCACCCCCTTGACATCCAGGATAGTACTGATGGGAATTTGGAACAGTTTCTTTTTAAACAAATCATTCTGTGTATATGGGTGTGCAATGCCAGAACTTCTTGCCCTTTGCTAGTTGCCCTGAGCAGTTGTAGTGGGTGTTTTGAACCAATGCTATCTGTTTGATGAAGATGCCCTCTTACGGTGCTTGGCGGTGAGTTTGAGGATTTTGATGAAGGAATAGTGATACATGTCCTGTGATAGTTGTGATGTTGTTTCCATTAATTCACTGTACTTGTCCTTCAAGATGGTGAAGGTTGCAGGTTTGGGATGTGCTGCTGAAGATACCTTGATGGGAATGGATACTTAGGCCAACAAATGAAGTGCACATCATGCAGACTACCTTATTTTGGATGGTTCAAACTTCCTCATTGTAGTGGTGGCTGCATCTATCCAAACAAGTTGTGCATATTCCATCATACCCTTTCTTTGTGCCTTTATGGTGTTGGAGAGGCCTAATGGAGTTAATGGTGAGCTGCTCATTGAAGATTCTCTGCCCTGTTTTACTAGCTATGGTAATTATGTGACTGATCTAATTAAATTTCTGATCAATGGTGATTCCCAGGATGTTGCTACTGGGAAACTCAGCAATGATAATAGCATTGAATGCCAAGTGGAGGTGGTTGGGGACTATATTATTGGAAATGGTTATTGTCTGACAGTTGATTGTAGAAATGTCATTTGCCATTAACTACCCAAAGCTGAATGTTTCTTAGGTCCACCTGCATGTAGTCATGGACTGCTTAATTATCTGAGGAACTGTGCTTAGACCTCATTATTGAAAGCTATCAGTGAATTGCCGAACTTCTGATTTTATAATGGAGGAAAGAAAGCATCTGCAGGTAGTTGGTCCCAGGATTGTCCTGAGGGACTCCTGGGGTGGAGGAGGGTGTGGTGAGATAACTGGCCTCCAACAGCTACAACCATCTTCCTTTGTGCCAGGTTTGACTCCAGTCACTGGAGAGTTTCCAAATGATCACCCATTTACTCAAGTTCCATGGAGTCACAGTCAGGCAAATGCTGCCTGATGTTAAGGGCAGTCACTTTCATCTCACCTCTCAAATGCAATTTGGTTTACATTAATCAAGATTGCAATGAGGTCTGGAGGCAAGCCGCACTGGCTGAACCCAAGCTCGTGAGCAGGTTATTGATGAATGCCCCTTGGTACACTGCTGCTGATTCCTCCCTTCACTTTGCTGATGATTGGCAGTCAGATGATATGGCTATAATTGGCAGGGGTGCATTTGTCCTGTTTTTTGTGGACAGGACATACCTAGGCAGTATTCCACATTGTTGGTAGTTGCCAGTGTTGTAACTGTACTAGAACAATGGGGTAGGAGCACAGTTAGTTCTTGAATACCAGCCTTTAGCACTACAGCTGGAATGTAATTGGGCTGTGTCCAGTGCTATCAACTGTTTCTTGAAGTTGTATGGAATGACTCAAATTGGCTGAAGGCTGATTCTATGATGATGGGTGCCTCAGAAGGAAGCCAAGAAAGATCGTCTGTTTGCCATTTTTGGCTGCAGATTGATACATTGATTGCACAAGACAGTGACACGTATAAAGTCCACTTTTTTTTATTTGCAAAGTTTGTAATATGGTTTCGTTTAGACTTGTCTGTGAAGTTACAATTGGCAGCGCACAAATTGTCGGAGGATAGAACAGATGTCTGGTTGAGTGGTAGGTAATTTGGTGACAAACTATTTTAAGACCCGTTGACCCTCAAATGAGACATTTGGGGAATGATGGGGGGAATGTAAAATTTAACCTTGACAGACCTGCAAAACATATGGTAGTAGATCATTCAGTCATCTTTCTGCACCACACATGATATCATGTGGAGGTGTGGAGGAGACAAATTTTAACACACCTGGTGTGGAACTGACAGGATAGAATACTCTGTCCATATTCTTCCTGCCTGATTTTAATGTGGATAGGGTGTAGTATCTGTGGCTGTCTAATCCTGTCAGTTTCTTGCTGGGTGGTTAAAGTTCCACCCTGCCCTCCCCCCTTTCCCTGCCCAATGGTGTCCAATAGAATGTTGCAGCATTATTTCACCTTGATTCTTTTGCAAATTGTGGAGTATTGATCTGTTAATGGACAGAGCATTTCTCTACAGACAAAGTTTGATCATGAGTGCAATGATGCACTTTGCTTTCTATTTGCCTTATTTTATTCAGGAATTTACATTCATCTTAAAATATTTGACTTGAACAATTAAAAAATTGGGTTTTACTGTTACTGTAACTTGTGTAAGGAAGTATCTAACCCAATTACCATTTGTATTTTATCAGACATTATGGCTGGATTTCAGTTGCCCATAGGGGCAAAGGCAGTTACAGGTGCACTTTGAAAGCTGCACACTCAAATAGTGCATTAGTCTTCTGATGCATCTGGGAAACATGGAGATTTTTAAAGGGAGGGTGGAGAGGGGGAGAAATTGGCAACCTGCATGCTTCTAATTAACTTGCTGCTAAGCTCATTGAAAAGCTTGTTCGCAGACTGAAAATTTGATTCTGTCCCATTCCAAAGTTAATAACAAGAAGAGAGAACAGTCTATGGCACCTTAGCACACAGCTGTCAGGAGCACAGTGGGGAGCTATTATTCACTGTAGCTGCTGATGAAAAATTGTGTATAAAAAAGGAATATTCAAACTGAGGTGCCCATGCAGTGGTACAAAATTGCCATCACTTGAACAGCACGGTCTGAGTATTTGAAGAGTGAGCATTTGGGCACTTGGCTGGACCGTGAGTCTTCTGGCCCTATACTCTCCTGACTGCTCTATTCCTCCAGCCAATGGCAAGCCCAGTAATGGCTGCCATTTGCTTTTTAAAATTGCTTTCTGTTACAAGGTCCCACTTCCAGAACACCCAGTGCCACTAATTGGGTGTTGAACTCACCACTGGGTCATTTAGGGGTTTTGCCTTTAAAAATCATGTCACGTTACTGTGCTGATACAACACAGGATCAGGACCAGGAAATGATCCAGCCGTCAGGTTCCCAGCCCCAGATTGAAAATCTTTTAGTTACCAGGAAGTTCATGTACTTGATTCAAATATTTATTTATATTTATTTAGTAGACCACCTATTGACCCATGCTTACAAGCATATATTTTATTTTTAAGTTATGTGAGGGTGTGTGTGTGACATGGGAATTTATTACATGGAATTACAGGAAGAACATAGTCCTGGAAGCTCTCCCAGGAGTCCATTCTGGTTTCTGAGAAGTAAATATAAGTATTACAATTATTTTAAAACAGATTAAATGTTGCTAATAATGTACAGCCCTATGATGGCTCCATCACTCAATGCTATAGGTCACCCTCCCTCTGAAACACCTACAACTATGTTGCTTTTGTTTCATTGCTGCTTTTACCTCTTTGCTGCTTTCCTGTCATTGCTACTTTCCCCTCATTGGTAGCTGACACATTACTGGGTCAGAGGCAAATATGAGGATGGGGTGTGGGAAAGATGTTCTGATATCTCTTTATATGGCTTGGTGTCAAATTTTGTTTGATAACATTTCTTTGAAGTGCCTCGCCAAGTCTTACTACATTAAAAGTGCTATATAAGGTGGTGTTGTTGGAGATGCTCCATCGGGCATGGGTGAGAAAGAAACCGGAAGGCTGGCTGTGGGGTTCAGCAGAATTGTGTTCTTGAAATCAAAGGTTTCATCAGAGACAAATAATTGGAGATCAGGTTTAAACAAGTTCTTGAGTTAACAAAATGCAGTTTGGCTAAATTAAATTATAAATAGGAATTTTCAAATAAAACAATGGAAACCAATGTAAACAGGTATGTTTTTTTTTGGATTTCTGAATAGCAAATGTTTTCTCCTGTCACACTATGTCTAATGTTCCATATAGATGAGCATAATTCATAATTGAAGTTACTTTCGCAATTATTTTCTAGTCCAATATCAATTAATTTGTTTATTTCGATAATCTCCTTTACTATGTATCTGTACTATAATAGCAAGCAGTTATCTGGATCTTCTGAGATCCAATCTATACCAGCAACACACTAACCAACCCATGTTTCGGTCTTTGTCTCTTAGTATCTTTAATGGATAGGAAACAGTATACAGTTTTCTACAGATATAAAGGCTACTTTAAAAATTCGTGCAAGAAAGACAACCTTTTAATTACTGAAGTCTATGGAAAAAATATATAGAATGGAATAGCTTTTAATAATGTCATTTGCCAAAGAGGTTACTTCCCAAATCAGAAAAGAAAATGCTGGAAATACTCGGCAAACCAGATAGCATCTGTGGAGAAAGAAAAACCGAGTTAAAATTTGATGACTTTTCATCAGAATTACTTCCCAGTTTATTTTTACTTCATATACGTTGATGTGTTTGCAATGTTTTGTTTTTGGATGGAGATGATGTAAATTCTGTGTGAACCAGGACCACATTTTAAGGCAGATATTATATTCATAAAACTTCTTTAAAATAACTGCTGCCTCACTTTATAGCTACCACAATGTTAAATTGTGAGAGCATTGACAAATTCTGTCATGAATTTTGTTCCAAGAGATGCCACCCTGAGGCACTCCTCATTGGTGCAGGATAACACCCCGTGAGTCTTCCCTCCAAGATGGAGCTTTCCATTACTGTAAACCACCCCATCTACTGGACGAGATCAAAATTGGTAACCATCCTTGTGAGGGCATATTCATGTTAAGCATGACTCCCTTTTTTTTTAACTATATTCAGTTTTTAGTTTTAATTGAATTTCTTCCTGAACCAGAGTAAATATTTGTACAAATCAGATTAATGATTTATAAACAATGGTTATCAAATAAATGCTGATATCATCTATTTTCAAAACATTCTATTTTGGACAATGCTTCCTGTTGGCATCTGGGGCTCTATATGCTGCTTTACATTGGTTTCCTTTCTTTTATCCACTCTTCAAATACCAGTATTTGTGGAGAATTCATTGGTCTGTTGTAGCATGTGGATACAGAATCTCAGCTGCAATTGGTTCGAATAACCTCTTGGGATGCTGATTCAATGCCAGTCTGATCCTATAGCCAGTATTGGTAGATCATGTCATAGACTGCCAAACAGAGTCAATACCGTTTATCCCTACTCTCTGCTTCCTATCTCCTAACCAATTTTTAACTCATCGCAAGAATGCCTCCAATTCTGTATACTTTTGATCTTGCTAATAATGTCTTATGCACAACCTTATCAACTGGGGAATAGTCACTGCTATTTATGTAGGCATGGAGGATTACTGGAATAATAAGATAACAACTATAGAGGATATGTTCAAAATGAATTTTACCTTATGTTATATACCAGACAAAAAGACTTATAAATGCAGTCTTTTGATAGTACAGAACTTGAGTATTGCTGAAAAAAGATATGTTTTTCATCAAAGCTTTTCGTTTTGTACTCATCAGGATAATTTATAAGAAATTATCAATGTCAGGGGAAACAACATATTTATACTGAATGAGAAGAGAGTGTTGATTGGTTGGCAAATGGATTGTGATTGGTCGAGGCATTGCCATGGAGAATGTACCAGTGGTTGATGACTGATAGTTAACTGCCAAGCATTGTTTGAATTTTAAACCAGGCAGCTTGACTCTAATTGGGCAAGACATTGCCCTGGGGAATGGACCAGCAAATGGCTGTCACTTATTTTGTTTGGCTGAAACAGACATAATGCGTGTACATGTTCTTTCCATCTGCAAAGAACAGAGCCCTGACACAGTGCCAGTGTCAAGCTAAAAAGACACTATGCCTATCACACAAATGAGTAATGTGGTGTATGAATTTCACGGCCAGTGTGATGCTCAGTACGTAGGCTGTATGTCCCAAAGACTGGCAGATCATATCAAACAGCATGTCCCTTCTGATGTTTGCAATAGGCAAGGCACAGACCATACCCAACCAACTCGTGCTTGCAAAACTCAAAACACAGTGTCCAACATTAGATGTGATTCCACGATTGGACAACATTTGCTTAAATAATCCTTAGTGTGCTAAGAATTATACTAACAGCCAATTTAAGATTGTCAGTCGGGACCACAGTGTGGCACATTTTTATGGACTGGGAGTTACATATATTAATACATGAGGCCTTGTTCTCCCCACTGTACCAGCTATTCTCAGAGTTAAGAATTTTTTTTACTACCTCTTGACTGTGGAAGCCTCAGTCCCTTGTTCTGGTTGCCTTTTCAATACTTTGCAGCTAATTGCTTTCTTTTGCTACAAGACTCTATGAGGATCACTGTAGATTTTTCCATTCGTTTCAAACTAGGTAATCTTTCAGTTTCTGTTCCCTCATAAAAGTCAAAGATGGTGAATGATGAAGTTAGATTTTATCTGCTTACATTGCAGACCTAACCAACTGTCTTTTAATTTGGCTGTCTTCTCTCATCGAGCTGTAAACTAAATGCACCAAGTCCAAACTGCAACTAACTCTCTCAGCAAACACCCAGATAAGTTTCTTTTTTTTATTCATCCATGGGATACAGGCACTGCTGGCTAGGCCAGCATTTATTGCCCATCTGTAATTGCCCTTGTTCAGAGGGCATTTTAGAGTCAACCACATTGCTGTGGGTCTGGAGTCACATGTAGGCCAGACCTAGTAAGAACAGCAGATTTCCTTTCCTTGAGGACATTAGTAAACCAGATAGGGTTTTTATGACAATCAACAATGGTTTTATGGTCATCATCAGACTTTTAATTCCAGATTTTTATTGAATTCAAATTCCACCATTTGTCATGGTGGGATTTGAACCCAGTTTCCTAAAGCATTACACGAGGTCTTTGGATTACTAGTCTAGTGACAATACCACTATGCCACCGCCTCCCCTAAATTGAAACTGGAGAACCTTCCTAAGCTCCATGACAACATAGCATGCTCTGGGATGTCCTCAAACAGACTTTTAGGTTAACAATCCCCCATTTAAATTTTTTCTTGGTTCTGATGAAAGAAATGGATTTTACAACCCTTCGGGGTTTACAGAATGCTTTTAAACTAACTGAGCTCTAACTCCCAAAACAAAAACTTTTCCCTGGGCTGCCATTCCTGCAAAGATTGCAGACGTCACGTCTCGACCAGAAGGCTCACAGATTGGTCACACATTGTATAAGTTTCTCCACCTGTTGTTTTATGATGCTACATTTCAAGCTGTTAACCTCAAGTCAGTCCGACTCCAACTGTTTAAGCGTAACAGACTCCAAACTTGTTTGAATTGAATTTACTGCAGGACTGCTTTTACAGATTCTCAATCAGACCCCCATTTTTTACAGTTAAAACTTGAATTCCTAAAACGAAAAATTTATATTCTAAAACATGTGAACCAGGAATGAGTTATTTGCAACAGACAACCAGTACTGGAAATGCAGAAATATCTTCCAACTAAATATTGGGAAGACTGAAACTATTATCTTTGTATTCCGCCACAAATTCATTCCCAAGTGACAGACCCCATCCTTCTCCTTAGTATTGCCTGAAGCTGAACCAGACTGTTTGCAAATAAAACAGAAAATGTTGGAAATATTCAGCAGATCAGGCCGCAGCTGTGGAGAGAAACAGTGTTAACATTTTAAATTTCCATTATCTGCAGTGTTTTGCTTTTGCAGACAGTTTACAACCTTAATGTCACATTTGATCCCAAGGTGGGCTTCTAACCACGTATCTGTGCCATTACTAAGACCACCTATTTCCACTAAAGCCTGCCCCGCCTGAGCTCATCTGCTGCTGAAAAACTCATCCATGCCTTTGTAACCTCTCGCCTTGACCATTCTAATGCATCCTGGTCAACCTCCCATTTTCCACTCTCTGTATGCTCGAGATCATGTGAAACTCTGCCATCTGTGTCTAATTCATACCATGTTCCATTCACCCATCAGTCCTGTGCTCAGTGACCTACAATGATTCCTGGTTAAGCAACGTCATGATTTTAAAATTCCCTATCAAAAACCTCCATGGCCTCGTGCCTCCATATTTTTCTTTTATTCATTCATGCAATGTGGGCTTCTCTGGCTGGGCCAGCATTTATTGCCCATCCCTTATTGCCCTTGAGAAGCTGGTGGTGAGCTGCCTTCTTGAACCACTGCAGTCCATGTGGTGTAGGTACACCCACAGTGCTGTTAGGAAGGGAGTATCAGGATTTTGACCCAGCAACGGTGATGGAACGGTGATATATTTCCAAGTCAGGATGGTGAGTGACTTGGAGGGGAGCTTCCAGGTGGTGGTGTTCCCATGTACCTGCTGCCCTTGTCCTTCTAGATGGTAGTGGTCGTGGGTTTGGATGGTGCTGTCAGAGGAGCCTGGGTGAATTCCTGCAGCGCAGCTTGTAGATGGTACACACTGCTGCTACTGTGCATCAGTGGCAGAGGGAGTGAAGTGGTGCCAATCAAGTGGGCTGCTTTGTCCTGGATGGTGTCAAGCATCTTGAGTGTTGTGGGAGCTGCACTCATCCAGGCAAGTGGTGAATATTCTATCACACTCCTGACTTGTCCCTTGGTGGACAGGCTTTGGGGAGTCAGGAGGTGAGGTACTTGTTGCACGATTCCTAGCCACTGATCTGCCCTTGTAGCCATAGTATTTATATGGCTAATCCATTTCAGTTTCTGGTCAATAGTAATCCCCAGGATGTTGATTGTGGGGGATTCAATGATGGTAATGTCATTGAATGTCAAGGTGTGATGATTAGATTCTCTCTTGTTGGAGATAGTCATTGTCTGACACTTGTGTGGCATGAATGTTACTTGCAACTTGTCAGCCCAAGCCTGGATATTGTCCAGGTCTTGCTGCAATTGGTCATGGACTGCTTCAATATCTGAGGAGTGCCAAATGATGCTAAACATTGTACAATCATCAGCGACCTTCCCCGCTTCTGACCTTATGATGGAAGGAAGGTCATTGATGAAGCAGCTGAAGATGATTGGGCCGAGGACACTACCCTGAGGAACTCCTGCAGTGATGTCCTGGAGCTGAGATGGCTGACCTCCAATAACCATAACTATTTTCCTTTTGTGCTAGTTATGACTCCAGCCAGCAGAGAGTTTCCCCCCTGATTCCCATGAACTCTAGTTTTGCTGGGGCTCCTTGATGCCACACTCTGTCAGTTGTGGCCTTGAAGTCAAGGGCAGTCACTCTCACCTCACCTCACCTCGGGAGGTCAGCTCTTTTATCCATGTATGAACCAAGGCTGTAATGAGGTGAGGAGCTGAGTGGCCCCAGTGGAACCTAAACTGGGTATCAGTGGGCAGGTTATTGCTTAGCAAGTGCTGCTTGATAGCACTGTTGATGACCCCTACCATTACTTTACTGATAATCAAGAGTAGACTGATGTGGCGGTAATTGGCCAGGTTGGATTTGTCCTGCTTTTAGTGTACAGGACATACTAGGGCAATTTTCCACAAAGCCAGGTAGATGCCAGTGTTGTAGTTGTACTGGAACAGCTTGGCTAGTGGCATGGCAAGCTCTGGAGCACAAGCCTTCAGTACTGTTGCTGGAATATTGTCAGGGCCCATAGCCTTTGCAGTATCCAGTGCATTTAGCTGCTTCTTGATATCATATGGAGTGAATCGAATTGGCTGAAGACTGGCACCTGTGATGCTGGGGACCTCTGAAGGAGGCCGAGATGGATCATCCGCTCGGCACTTCTGTAACTTCCTCCAGCCCTACAAACCTTCATGAATTCTCCACTTCTGGCCCCTTGCACATCCCTGATTTTAATTGCTCGATCATTGGTAGCTGTGCCTTCAGCTGTCAAGGCCCCAAGCCCTGGAATTCTCATCCTAAACCTCTCCACTGCTCTTTCCTCCTTTTAAGATGCACATTAAAACCCACCTCTTTGACCAATCCTTTGGTGGTCTGCCTGAAAATCTCCGTGTGTGGTTCAGCGCCAAATTTTGTTTGATAATGCCCCTGTGAAATGTCTTCGGACATGTGGGATATTAAGGGCACTATTTAAATAAAAGTTGTTGGTGTTGTCAGTGCCTCCTCCAGAGCAGTCAGGATAGAAGTGTACAAACTAAGGGACTCGTGAAAATGATCTCTTGCTATTACTTGCAGTTCTTCATGAACCTCTGCAAAACATACAATCCCATGATTGCACGAAGCTGAATTGCAGTGCTTGCCGCTGATTCTTGTTCAGCCTCTCAGTGCCATCCTCATTCTTGTCCCTTTTCTTTTTCCTCTTGTTCCTTCTTAACAGCCACATCCTGCAGAAGAAGACATCTTCGATGAAGACAGTCATTCTGAGCAATCATCACCATGCATTCTATCACTCACAAGCACCAACACATATAGTGCCACCCTGACTGAGATGGAGAATGAGTTATAGCAGTTTGCACATGGCAAATGACCCAGCACTGGTGAGCTGTTGCTACTGGTGGAAGAAAAAGGCCAAGAGACAGCTCACTGGAGGAAAAGATCCTCTTGCACTTCTGCTCAGAAGGATAATGCAGATTTCAGAAACCCAACTATGAGGATAAAACTGCTTGATTCACACAATTAATGATATTGGGCATGGGAAGGGCTGCCAATAGGTTTCCCAATCATAGCTAAAAATGTGGCAGAGTTTGCTTTCAACCGGTGTGATAGGAACATAGGACTTAGGAGCAGGAGTAGGCCATTCAGCCATTTGAGCCTGGTCCGCTATTAAGATTGTGGCTGATCTGGTTGTGGTCTCAACTCTTAGTTGTTATCTGTCCTCCATAACCCTTGACTCGCTTGTCTATCAAAAACATGTCTAACTCAGCCTTGAACAAATTCAATGACCCAGTCTCCACTGGTTTCTAGGAAAGAGAATTCCACAAACTAATGACCCTTTGAGAGAGAAAAAGTAATGTATTATGATGTGATATATGTTATTGCAGGGTATCAACACTCTGCATTCTACCTTGGACAGTGTGGCACCGCAGCTGGGCCCTCACATCAGTAGTCAGTGATTATAGACTTTGCAGTGGAAGCTTAAAGAATTGCCATGACTTTGACTCGGTTCAAAGATTGAGGCAGACTTCCACCTCGGACAAATTGATGGAGCAAATGGACAAGCGTTTTGAAGGTGTCACTCATCTTCTGCAGTCTGCTCTCCTGCAGATCAGTAGAAATGCTGAACCCAGCATTATGGGAGTGTCAGTGGCGCAGCAGGAGCAGCATACATTGCCCTTTCTCAGGATGTCAATATTTCTGCTTCCTCACCTCCCCTTCCACCAATATGAACAATGTTGACAGAAAGCCAGTTCACCAGACTGCCCCAGCAGCAGCTGAAGTGCTGCAGTCTACAGCTGGGTCCTCATATCCTCAAACTCACTGAATTTGTTACTCACTAGCATCTCAAGAATCTCCAGATGAGACAGCAGCCTTCAAGGCCACTCTGGGAGCATCTCAGGAGAGTCATAGAGTTAGTAAGCCTTTTGTTTTAAAGAGCACTATGGGTTGATCTCTTTGGTGACAAAATAATTCACTACAATATTGTGTTTGGAATTAAAATCAACATGTAAATTTTTGCAACTTTGAGCTAGTGTGCTTTCATTCTAGCTTCTTAATCAGAAGCCTTTTTGGAAGGCATAATGTTTGACAAGACTACTTATCCTTAATTACTAAATTAAATTCTATCTTTGTTAAAACAAAGTACAGTGGGAACACATTTGGCCATCTTCCACAAGCCTCTAGATTTGAGCCTATCTGATATCAAGCAGCTTGGAGATGATTTTGGACTTGTGCTTCTAGCAATCCAATAACAGGAATGATGGGACTTATCATGAAAATATGCTCCTTGTCTGATCATCCTGTACCAAAGCTTTTTTTGGGTAGTGCTGTATTGCAGTGTGTCATTTATCTCATTCAAACTTAATAGTTTCTGAAGGGGCTAGACAGGGTGAATGCAGAAAGGATGTATCCCCTGGTTGGGTGAGGGGTCTAGAACTAGGAAACACAGCCTCAGAATAATGGGCAAGCCATTTAGAACTGAGATGAGGAGGAATTTCTTGGTGGTGAATCTTTGGAATTCTTTATCCCAGAGGGCTGTGTTTGGAAGCTCTGTCATTGAGTATGTTCAAAACTGAGATTGACAGATTTCTGAATACTGATGACATCAAGGGATATGGGGATAGCATAGGAAAATGGCACTGAGTTAGACTATCAGCCATGATCTAGTTGAATGGTGGAATAGGCTCGAAGGTCTGAATAGCTTACTCCTGTTCCTATGTCTTCATAAATCCAGCTATGGCAGTAATGGAGGGCATTACAATTGGCTTTAGTGTCCCATGGGCAATGGAGGGTTAAAAGCAGCCTAGTTTTCCCGCCTTTCAGTATGAACTGGTTCCAGCTGGCAGTTGTGCATATATGGCTGTCATTTGAGAATGGGATTAGGCTCAAGTGTGATACTTTCAAAGGTTAAATAGCCCACCAATAATTGCTGACCAGATGTTCCACCGTGAAGCTATACCTCAGTGTCATCTGGAGTGAAGAGATAATAAGGAAACAAACGAGCAACTTATAAACAAACAAACCAACTTGTGAGGCAAAGCCAAGACATGAATCATTGGATGAGGGAGGCACTCCAGTGGTCTGAATATAATCTTTTTGGTCTGAAATCAAATGAAATCCTGATAGAGAGGATGCCAGTCTGAAGTAACAACTTCCTAGTTGAGACTATTCCAATTATCTCTCTCACATAGCCGAACATTGCATTTGGTATTTCTATCAAGATAGTATGAAAGGCTACTCAGATACAGATGAAGTTGTGGTCAGATGTGCCAGCTGTTGTTTTATCCAGGTGATCAGGGGAATTGGCCACTGCTAGATCTAAGTCGGCAGTATGGGAGTGCAGCAGATGGTGAATGGTAAATTCTTGCCAAAAGGATTTCCTCTCCTCAAGGACTACTACAGTCTGGACTTTGAAGACACTTGATGCAAAATCTGCAGGAGGAGCATGTCCGGATTATTAAAAGCTGCATGACCAATACAGGCCGGTGGGTTGATTGAAAAGTCACAAGTGTCCATAATATAATGTAAATTTACCATCTATGTGCATAAACAACTGTCTGTTAAAAACAGGCACAGTTACTAATATTTTAGGCTGAATACCACATTAGATAGCACAGAGGATTTGTAATGAGCCCTTCTAGACCTGTGAGCTTTGCAAGTCAAAACACTGCATAGAAAAGATTAATATTACAGTGGTACAGTCTACTCAAACTTGAGAAACAGCTTTACTAACATTAAACAACTGAAACACAATTTCACATGTAAAATGTAAATTCTACTTTTGCTTGCTCTGTTATAGCTTTTCCTCAAATTATGTCTCTGCTTTTCTCATTATTTTAAGTGCTAGTCTTTTTTAGTGAATCAGACTCTATTCACATATTCTAGCCTTTTCTCTTCCATTGACAAATCTTGGAATATTTTCTTTAATTTTATTCTTTTGCCTCTCTAGTGTCACTCCCTATTACACAGGTATACACTTTATTTAAAAATAAAGATCCCTTTGCTCAATGCCATCTCTTGAGGCTGATTTTCCAGCCAGTCAAAAAGCTCAATTCCATATACTTGCATGGTGATATCATGGATATATCATGGATATATCACAGTAAACTCATTAGTAGCCTGGTGGTCCAATACCTCAAAAGCACCTGGCAGAGTACATTTGCATGTGACACTTAAAGCATCAAGTTTCAGCAGAAGGAAATCTGTTGATGTTGCACTGGTAGATGCCAAGGGAGAGGTAAGTTAGTGAAGTCTTTTATTGCTGATATTTTTAGGTACTGACCATGTATTACCTTCCATTTAGTTTTGCAACTGTCTTTATAATTGACTGATACAGGTAATGCATAAAGATCACAATAAAAACTATTGGACATTCTCAAAGTGTATTTGCATAACAAATTATTTGCAAAACTTAAAGCTTATTTAGTCTTTTTTCAGGGTCAATACTTGATCATTGTAACCCTTTATTTATTCTCTTTAATTGGATTATCTTCCCTCTGGTAGTCTGGACCTACTTAGACCCAGTACGTGAAATAAGATTGGTCAGTGATCAATTCTACTAACCTAGTGCAAGTGTATCTTTCTTAAAGAGGAAAGAGACTGATTGGGAAAATGAATTAAAAAAAAAACAAATGTGCAAAGTTGCTGTAAAATGAACTAATAACATTCTCATAATCATTTGAATGCATTGCAATATGATTCAATGAAAGGTTTCGTTGCATTTACTTTGGACAAATATCAGGCTCACGGAGGATATACTTGAAGTGTTTAAAATAGAGAAGAGATTGAATTAGTCTGTTAGAAAGGTTGTTTGAAACAGGTGCTGAAAGGGCTAGAGGGCTTTCCTATAAAACAGGCTTGTCCAACCTTTTCACTCCAGGGGCCACATTTGTATTTTTTCTCACTCAAGGGACCATTGAGCAAATTTCAGAAAGATAAGGTTTGGCACAACAATAAACTGAACTTCAAAAAAAACAGTTGAAGTATCAAGGAAAGAAACAATTCCTGAGCAAAAGTAAAGCAATGTAAGCAATGTCACAACAATAAATTGTACGACAGAAAAGATTAATGAATAAAAATGACCAGAGTGTGAAAGGGTCAGTGTTTATGTGTACTGCTCACTTCAGGTCTCAGGATGCTCACTTACTCACCCTCACCCAGTGTGAGTGGCTGTGTGTGTAGGTTTGGGGAGAATTTTCTCCCATCGGGGGGGGGTGTTGGATGAGAGCGGGCGCGGGTGGGTGCGTAGCCAATCGCTCCCCGCGATCAGCTGCACGCTGCCATTTTACGTGGGCAGGCCAATTAAGGCCCGTCCAGCGTGATGTGCACCTGGAAGCGATGTGCACTCTCTGTGCAGGCAGTGGGGTAGTAAGCCAAGTCGGGGCCTGTGCTCTTTTGCGCATGCTTGCGAAAAAGCACAGAAGTCTCCCTGAGGCACAGAGCTGCCTCAGGGAGTGTAGTTTGATATTTGAAAATTTTACTAAAGAAAAATAAAATTTTTAAGACATTTCCCCTCATGTTACTGTCACATGAGCTGTGACATGTCAATGAAGTTTATTAAAAATTTTTATTAAACTTTAAAAACCTTCATGAAACCTCATCTCGCCTGTGGATGAGGTTTCATGATAAATATGAAGGCCGCCTGGGCTCTTTGTCTGCCCGCCAACCTTAAGGTTGGACGGGCAGCTCAGTTAATTAACTTAATTGGTCTTTAAATGGCCTTTATAGGCCTTTGACAATTTGGTGAGCGCGCAGCCGACTCTGGTGCTCTTCCGCTGACCTCAAGATATGAATGACGCATGGTGACGTCGGGACGCATGCCACGACATTTTACGTGCACAGCCAGCGGGCCCCACCCCTGCTCGCCGACCTGAAAATTCTGACCTATGAGTTGGGGTATGGTGGTGAAAATGAGTGAGAAACCTGATACTGGGAGTAAGCCAGACACTCACTCACTGGCCAGGGTTTTCCATGCCCGCTGGTGTGGGGCATGTTTGGTGGCGTGAGCGGACAATGTGCGGGCTTGTTCGATGGTGTGAAACCAGTTCGTGATCCTCTGCTCAGCCTGCTAATGGCAGGTCGTGTTCTCCGCCATCGGACATCAGGAACCTCATTGTAATACATCAGCATATCATTATTAGGCCTGCCTGCTGGAATTATCACATTGCCACTGGATCATCCACTCACATCGGCAGGAAAACATGCCGATGTAGACCATGTCTTGACAACTGTGATGTGCAGAAGTCAGGACTTACTCGCCAGGGCCTTGCTCACATTGCGCTTATCCAAGGAATAGAAGATGCTGGAGCCTGACACCAATGGCGTGCTAGATGGATTCTCATGGACATGGCTCTGCTGCGAAGCAACGCATGGAAGTTGGAAGTTGGATGCTCACAACAAATGATGATCGAGGGGGTTCGAGAGGAAGAGGTGCCAGGATGAGGTGAGGTTGGGAGGAGGGGAATGAAGGTGTCAGGATGGGGTGAGGTTGGGAGGAGGGAATGAAGGTGTCGAGGGGGAGTTTGGGGGAGGAGGGAGAATGGGGGGAAGAGGGGGTAATGGGGGAGAAGACTGCAACTAGAGAGGTAGGTGTAAGGGGGGGTTGAAAGGTGCAAGGGAAGGAGGGCTGAGAGGGGAGGGTGTCCAGGGGGGTAGGGTTTCTGAGGGGGGGGGGGAGGGGTGCAGAGGTGGGAGGAATGGGTGCGGAGAGGGGAGGGTGTCCAGGGGGAGGAAGGGCTCTGGAGAGGGGAAGGAGTAAGGGTGGAGGAGGAAGAAATAAGTCTGGAGGAAGGAGTCGGGAGGGGAGAGGGTCTAAGCATGGAGGAAGTCTGGGGGGGTGGGAGGACTAAGGGTGAAGGGGTTCCAAAGGGGAAGTAGTGCGGAGGGGAGGAAGGGGTCCGGAGGGAGGATGTGCAGGGAACGTGCTTGGGAGGGGTCATATAGGTCCATATCTGCCTCCTAGGAAGTGAACTGAGGGTGGGTGTGGTATGATGGAGGAAGGTTGAGAATGACCGAGGGCAGAGAGAGGTGGTAGGATGGGAGAGTGAAGGTTTGACAGTAGCGATAGAAGGGATGGTGAGGGTGGTTGGTGGGGACCTGGAGGCAAACACAGACCCTGGGAGCGGGAAAGAGGAGGTTGGGGAGATGAATGTGAATTGGGGTGGGATTTTCGGGAAGGAAGGGAACGTGCACATTCACCCGGACACCCTCAAAGGAAAAGGGTTGCGGTGGAGGGGAGATGGGATGTGATGCTGAGGGGCTCAACTGTGATGGGGGAAAGGAAATGGATGTTTAGGGGAAGGTAAAGGACGGGGGAACGAAAGTAAACCTGAATTAGCACCATGCTGCCCAAATCAAAAGTGAAACGAGAGTCATGGTGGACGAGATCGTGCTGCATGGGAATGTGATCAGTGGGTGGGTGGAGATGCAGGTCAGCTCAGACGGACAACTGAAAGCGAACCCCAGCAGGCAGCATTCAAAATGCTCAGGACATGGAGATGAATGTGAAATGTGAAGGATCCGCATACATGGGAGAGTGCTTGCAGGAGGCTCCGAAATGCCCTGCCATACATACACTTTCCCCTCCAGAATCACTCGTGGGCCAGCTGTTCCCTCTGTGGTGACAGGTCTTCTGGGCTGCTTATTTCCATCTCTCCACCGGAGGAAGAGCCCTCTTGGCTGCAGATGAGGGCATTGTTGGAGTTGAGGGACTGGCTGCCTTAGGATGTCGGTCCCCTGGCAGAGTTCCCTGTGAACCAGGTAGAGATAAGTAGTGCTTGGCAGCAAAGTCAAAAGGAAAGTGAGCACTCACCAGTTGCGTTGAGGGAGGGATGACGCGGCGTAGGGTCCTCTGATGGGTGTTTGCTGCCGATCTCACCGTCGCCGCAGGCAGGGTCCACATCCTACCCAGTCAGCATGATGGCATGCTCCTCAAAGTGAGTGAGGCGGGATGCGGGACACTCCACCCTGCTGATGTCAGCAGGCTTCTCCTGCATAGGAACAGATGAAGAGAGCGTGAGCAGGACACATGGCACTGAATGGAATGTTTGTGGTGAATGGAGCGATGGACAGGAATAAGGATGTGAACTCGAGAGAATATGAGCCTGATGGAGATGTGAGGGTGTGTCTGAGAGTTAGTGGTGTTGTCCCTTGAGGTGTGAGTTCCCTGTGGATGTGTAATGGGTTTGTGAGTGTGAGTGTTCAGAGTGATGAGAAGAGTGAGGTACCCTGGCGGAACGGATGGGACCATTCGTCCTGTAATGGCACTGGATGGCCGTCATCTTTTTGCTGACCACCCCTGCCGCTGCCTCCCAAGCCTGGTTGGTCATGCCGCTGCCCAACCTGCAGCCAGAAAGGGGGGTAGAGGACATCGCGGTGGACCTCCATGGTGTCCAAAAAGAGTTCCAGTGATGCTTCGCTAAACCCAAGGACTGCAGTGTTCTTGCCTTTTGTGGACATCTTCCCTGTAATAGTCGTGGCCTGGAAGCACTGAGATGCGGTGTGCGCAGCTACACTTTAAATATGGTGCCTGGCGTGAAGAAGCAGTGAGGTGATGGCAGGTGAGCAAATGAGAGCCCACCTGCCATCGAAACAGCGTGTTTCCCAGGAATGCATAAATAATGTGGAGGGTTTAGGATGATACGGCGTAAAAACCTGCCATCGTGGCCAGCGAGTAAAACATTGTTTTAGTCGCCCACTACCTCACTTAGTGCAAATCTGGGATGAGTCTGCCCACTCTCATCCTAACCCTAACCTCCCCCTGCTGCACCCCCTCAAATCTAAATGCATGGGGAGGTAGTGGCATGGTGGTATTGTCACTGGACTAGTAACCTATTGACCCAGAGTAATGGTCTGAGGACCCAGGTTCAAATCTCACCACAGCAATGGTGAAAGTTAAAATCAATAAAAAAAAACTGGAATTAGAAGTCCAGCATTGGTCATGGAATCATTGTTGATTGTCATAAAAACCCATCTGGTTCACTAATGTCATTAAGGAAAGGAAATCTGCTGTCCTTACCTGTGACTCCAGACCCACAGCACTGTGGTTGACTCTTAAATGCCCTCTGAGAAGGCCTAGCAAGCCACTCAGTTCTCATCAGTCCTGGCCTAGCCAGCGATGCCCCCCCAATCCCATGAACAAATAAAAAAAACACACACACACATACTCTCTCACTCCCACATACCATGGCACTGTCTCTTTCCTGTGTCCGCTGCAACTTTACTCTCCCTGGGCTCCAGCCCTGCCGCACTTTGGCTTCCCTTGGGCATGGCAGCCCTTAGCACACTCATGTTTGCCGGTGATTGGAGGAGCAGCCCCTGGCAAAATCTTGAAATTCACTTACCTGCATTTTGAACTTACAGGCCAGTCTTGTCAGCTTTTGAACAGTGGCTCCACAAGCCACCAGTTGGACAAGCCTGTTATAAAATCCATTAGCTAAGAGTTCATTTAAATGCTAGTTAATACTTCTTTTCACACAAAGTCATTGTATTATGGAAAAAGCAGCTGAGACATGATGAGTGCAGAATCATTACAGTCCTTTCGAAAGCAAATGGAGAATTTTCTGCCAGAAAATAACATCTTTATTTGTAGTCATTTTGTTGCCACTTTTTTCACATTGATGGGTGATATAGCCTCAAAATTAGGTCAGGAAGCTGTTAATACCAACACTGTGTCACTACCGCTACAACAGAGACTTACCCATGGGTGGGTGAAGTTTGATTCAAATGCTCAGCCCCTTTTAATGTCTAAATATGGGTTCTATGACCTAGAAAAGACTTGATTTTAGGGCAGAACTGGTCAGAGCATATGCTAGATTTTGATCAGTTTTCCTGTCATGGGGCCAAAGAGACTGCAAAAGGAAAGTTTAAATTTATTTCTGTAGGACCAAAAGGAGCAGGATTGCTCTTCCAGGCCCCACAAAGATAATCTGGGCTGCTGGCATTCTGAATTCCTTCCCTCCCATGTCCTGACCTCTTCTTTCCCCACACCCCGCCTCCAGATTTACCTTGTTGCTGGCTGTGCCAATATTAAATGCGAGGTGATTCCGACAAACTGCATTTCCTCTTCATATACTCCTGGCAGCTGGGGTGCAATTAAAATGCTTCCGAGAAATTTTTTTTTTTGTGCCAATTGGATCAGAGTTGACAGAAAGACAGTATGAAGTATGTCTCATACAGAGCAGAGTAATCCAGATACCAATAGGCTGACCTAACTCTGGCATGGATAATCACCATGTTTTGATACAAGATTGCGTTCGGTATATTTTGGTTGGAAAATCCTGGAGGACTAAATGGTCTGAAATATCTTTATGTGTGATTATGGAACTTGTGAAATATTGACTGAGGCACTTTATCAAATTCTGGAAAATGGGAAAAGCTGGAGTCAGAACATGAGAAATTGGTATTCACCCAATTTTTGGTGTGGAAGTCACGATTCCCAGGGGCCTATTAACATGCGAGGCTAGATTATGGATCTGAAAAGCAGTCTGTCCTTCTTAAAGGGAGCTTTATATAGGAGGTTGCTGTTAAATTATATTGCAGCAATTCTAAACAGGAGCCCCTCTCGGCACAGATCGATATTTTGTTTATTGCCTCCTTCGAGGGTTTATAGGTGCTACAGCACCTATATTTTATTGTTTATTGGTAACTTCTTCCTTTTTGTCTTCTTCTTTCTACCACAGTTTAATTTCGTCCTTCATTTTGACTTCACTGTCGGCCAGACTTCTCTCAGGTGAAATCTCAACTTGTCTTAGTTCAGTAGCTGAGTCCCCCAAAACTTCATCCTCTGCTCACCTCTTGGAAAGCTCTCCGATTTTTGTTTTCAAAGCTGCTTTGACTTCACTTAGCTGATTCTTCAGCTCTTCTGTCTCTTTTTGTATTTGTTGGCTGCCTCCTGGAAACTTGAACATTAATGTGTCTTTTCTGCCAACTGGTTCTTCAGTTTGCTCAGAGAGGTGCTGAATTCTTTCTGTTTCTTTTCGTACTGTTCCAGAAGCACAAACTTTGACCTGAGGGAATCTTGTGTGTGAAGGTTTTTCAACAGGTTTTCTTTTCCTTGCGAAGGTTACTTACTTCGCCTTGAACTCTGTCATTCAGCAAGGTCTCCTTGAGTTTCTCCTGCTGCTCTTCCATGTTTTTGTCTGAGATGGACTGCATTTCTTCAGGTTATTGGGCCCTTACACACCTCCTTTTCATCCTGTTGCGGTCAACTTTCATGTTGAACTATCCAGGTGCTTTCTGCCATACTTTGCCTTGTTCCTTTTTCAAGACATGAACTCTTCCAGCTTCCTTTTGAAATCTCACCAGCCAATCATCTCACTGGCCAATGATTTCCCTTAATCAGTTTCATCCTAGAAGGCTTGGTCCTCTGCCTATTACCACCATCGCTGGTAGCTGTGCCAATTGGTTTCTATAATGGACAGTTTACTCTACTGATACCTTTTACTTGGATTTCTTCATCTGTGTACATTTTCAGCTTGGCAGATGTTTGTCCAAATTTAATTGATGTTCACCATTATCTGGAAGTGTGTTCTCCATTTACAGTAGTGGAAGCTCCCGTGTCTACTTCTATTTTTACTAGTTTGCCATTCACTTGTACTGTAATAAACATTGGCTCTGTCTTCTCAACTTTCATGTTAAACAATGAATAGATGTCAGAATTTGTTGTTTTAGGCTCTTCTACACTATAGATTCCGTTGGGCTTCTATTGTTTGCAAGCCTGTTTAAATTTCTTTTTGCACTGCCTCATTATATGTCCACTTTTGTGACAGAAGTAACATTCTACTTTTTTAAACTGCCAATTGCTAAAAGACTGATCGTTTCCATATTGATTAAAGTTGTTCTTTGATTTAGCTACTAAATTATTTCTTGTTATTTTTCGATCAGTGGGGGCTGTTTCCTGCTTCACGGCTGAGTCTTACTGTTTCACGCCACTTTTGGGTGACTTTTCCTGCCCGATTTGGAGTAGGGCACCATTTTGCACCCCTTTTACTGCTTGTGAATCTCTTACAACGCTTTTCATAGCCAGCACTTTTTCTAATGCCTTCTTAAAATCCAGATTCACTTCAGCCAGCAATCTTCTCTCAATAGTATTTTCTTTCACATCAAACACTAAATGACCTGTTATTCAGAGTCTCACTGAACTTGCAATGTTCTGTTAGTTGCTTCAAATTTACCACGTAGCTAGCAATTGTCTCACCTGGGGCTATATTTCACAAATTGAACTGGAATCTCTCCATTGTGACTGAAGGCTTGGGTTGAAAAAGTCCCTTCATGAAGTCCACCAATTCTCTGAAATTATTCGAATCTGGGGCACTGGGTGCCCTCAAACTTGGAATTAAACTGTCGATTTTGCGACCACAATTACTCAAGAGAATTGCTCACCTCTTCTCTTCCCCTGTGATTCTGTTTGCTCGAAAAAAGAACGTGCTATAAACTGAGACCAATCATCTGTGGTTGACTCATAGGATGTCAAATTGTGGCATGTTGGGTGAGTATATCTTCTGTTATTTTCAATGGATGTTGATACACACAATCGCTGGGCAAGGTACAGTATTGATTCTGGTTTATCTTGATTTATTCTCGTCACTGGTTTGTTGTAGTGTGGCTTTGTTGCTTATTTGTAATATAGTTGATCTGCAAACAACTTTCTTAGTGGAAACATTAGGTTTATTTACAATACAGCCAACAGCAACTACACTTGTGCTTTCAACTCCATCTCAATTCTACACTATCTGTGGAGGTCGCCTGCATTGCCAACACATTGGTTTACACAGATCATGTGATCTTACATCACAGGTGTATTCTTAAAGCTATGGTCCAACATTTAACAAAATCATAATTACTACACTCACCTGATATGTAACATGAACTGAATGCTGCAGATGATGTGACCATCGGCATTTACTTTATGCCCCATGCCTCTTCCCTCAACCCAATCCTCCACTTCTGTGTATATTTGGGGAGGCGCTGGTATTGTCACTGGACCTGGGTTTGAATCCCATCATGGCAAATGGTGGAATTTGAATTCAATAAAAATTAAAAATGGGATTAAAATTTTGATGATAACCATGAAACCATTGTCAAAACCCATTTGGTTCACTAATGTCCTTTAGGGAAGGAAATCTGTTGTCCTTACCTGGTCTGGCCTATATGTGACTCCAGACCCACGGCAATGTGGTTGACTCTTAAATGCCCTCTGAAATGGCCTAGCATGCCACTCAGCTGTAACAAACTACCACAAAGTCTCAAAAAAGGAATGAAACTGAACGGACTTCCAGGCATCAACCTGGGCACCGGAAACGACAATGGCACTCTCAGCCCTGTCTACCTTGCAAAGTCCTCCTTACTAAGATCTGGGGGCTGGTGCCAAAATTGGGAGATCTGCCTCACAGACTAGTCAAGCAACAGCCTGACATAGTCATTCTCACGGAATTGTACCTTATAGATAATGTCACAGACTCCACCATCACCATCCCTGGGTATGTCCTGTCCCACCAACTGGACAGACCCAGCAGAGTTAGCGGCACAGTGGTATACAATTGGGAGGGAGTTGCTCTGGCAATGAGTTGGGGAAGGGCGGTATGTGGTAATCAGCAGGAGGTTTCCTTGTCCATATTTGACCTGATGCCATGAGACTTCATGATGTCCAGAGTCGATGTTGAGCCAATGTAAGATCAAAAGGCAGCTGTAAGCCTCCACCTGGCTCCCCAGTGAAAAGAACCTCATTCTGAATTCATAAGGTGTAACTGCTTTGTCTGGTGTTTGGTTCAGTCTTTAGGTTGCTGTTGCCTGAATTGAGATTAGTTCGGAAATTTGTTAAAAGTTATGATAGGAGTAATTTGTAGCCATGTGTATATATTTTAACTTGTGTAAATTAATAAAATGTTTCAATTAGTTTAATGTAAAGCCTTGAGAACTGGTACTCTGATTCCTGAACAGAATCGCATCTCAAACATAACACTTAAAATTATAGGTTATGACAGTTGTTTAAAGTTTCCCTCTGGGAATTTGAAATAGTTCCACTTCACTAAACGCATTGGTCATAACAATTGGCCCTCCCTCAGCTAATGAATCAGTGCTGCTCCATGTTAAACACCACTTGGAGGAAGCACTGAGGGTGGCAAGGGCGCAGAATGTACCCTGGGTGGGGAACTTCAATATCCATCACCAAGAGTGGCTTGGTAGCACCACTACTGACGAGCTGGCTGAGTCCTAAATGACATAGCTGCTAGACTGGGTCTGTGACAGGAGGTAAGGGAACCAACAAGAGGGAAAAACATACTTGATCTCATCCTCACCAAACTGCCTGCCACAGATGCATCTGTCAATGACAGTATCAATAGGAATGACCACTGCACAGTCCTTGTGGAGACAAAGTCCCGCCTTCACATTGAGGTTACCCTCCATCGTGTTGCGTGGCACTGCCACTGTGCTAAATGGGATAGATTTTGAACAGATATAGCAACTCAAGACTGGGCATCCATGAGGCTCTGTAGGCCATTGGCAGCAGCAGAATTGTACTCGAGCACAATCTGTAACCTCAGGGCCCAGCATATCCCCCACACTACCATTACCATCAGGCCAGGGGATCATGAAGCATGCAGGAGGGCATGCCAGGAGCAGCACTGGGCATACCTAAAAATGAGGTGTTAACCTGTTGAAGCTGTAACACAGGACTAATTGCATGCCAAACAGCAGAAGCAGCAAGTGATAGACACAGCCAAGCGATCCCACAACCAATGGATCAGATCTAAGCTCTGCAGTCCTGCCACATCCAGTCGTGAATGGTAGTGGACAATTAAACAACTCACTGGAGGAGGAGGCTCTACAAATATCCCCATCCTCAATGATGGAGGAGCCTAGCACATCAGTGCAAAAGATAAGGCTGAAGCATTTGCTACAACTTTCAGCCTGAAGTGCCAAGTGGGTGATCCATCTCGGCCTCCTCTGGAGGTCCCCAACATCACAGATGCCAGTCTTCAGCCATTTTGATTCATTCCATGTGCTATCAAGAAACGGCTGAAGGCACTGGATACTGCAAAGGCTATGGGGCCTGACAATATTCTGCCAATAGTACTGAAGACTTGTGCTCCAGAACTTGCCACACCCTTGCCAAGCTGTTCCAGTACAGCTACAACATTCGCATCTACCAGGCTATGTGGAAAATTGCCCAGGTATGTCCTGTACACTAAAAGCAGGACAAATCCAACCCGGCCAATTACTGCCCCATCAGTCTACTCTCGGTCATCAGTAAGTTAATGGAAGAGGTCAACAACAGTGCTATCAAATGGCACTTGCTTAGCAATAACCTGTTCACCAACAGAAAAACAAAAAACTGCGGATGCTGGAAATCCAAAACAAAAACAGAAATACCTGGAAAAACTCAGCAGATCTGGCAGCATCGGCAGAGAAGAACAAAGTTGGCGTTTCGAGGCCTCATGACCCTTCAACAGAATTAAGTAAAAATAGGAGAAGAGTAAAATATAAGCTGGTTTAAACTCGAAACGTCAACTTTGTTCTTCTCCGCCGATGCTGCCAGACCTGCTGAGTTTTTCCAGGTATTTCTGTTTTTGTTACCTGTTCACTGATGTCCAGTTTGTGTTCTGCCAGGCCACTTAGCTTCTCAACTCATTACAGCCTTGGTTCAAACATGGACAAAAGAGCTGAACTCCTGAGGTGAGGTAAGAGTGACTGCCCTTGACATCAAGGTCGCATTTGACAGAGTGTCACATCAAGGAGCCCTAGCAAAATTGGAGTCAATGGGAATCGGGGGAAACTGTCTGCTGGTTGGAGTCATAACTAGCACAAAGGAAGATGGTTGTGGTCGTTGGAAGTCAGTCATCTCAGCTCCAGGACATCACTGCAGGAGTTCCTCAGGATAGTGTCCTCGGCCCAACCATCTTCAGCTGTTTCACCAATGACCTTCCTTCCATTATTAGGTCAGAAGTGGGGATGTTCAATGACAATTGCACAATGTTCAGCACCATTTGCGACTCCTCAGATTCTGAAGCAGTCCATGTCCAAATGCAGCAAGATCTGGACAATATTCAGGCTTGGGCTGACAAGTGGCAAGTAGCATTCATGCCACCCAAGTGTCAGACAATGCTCATCTCCAACAAGAGAGAATCTAACCATCGCTGCTTAATGTTCAATGGCATTACCATCACTGAATCCCCCACTATCAACATCCTGGGGGTTATCATTGACCAGAAACTGAACTGGACTAGCCATATAAATAATGTGGTTACAAGAGCAGATCAGAGGCTAGGAATCGTGTGACGAGCAACCTGCAGCCTGACTCCCCAAAACCTGCCCAACATCTACAAGGCACAAGTCAGGAGTGTGATGGAATACTCCCCATTTGCCTGGATGAGTGCAGCCCCTACAACACTCAAAAAGTTTGACACCATCCAGGACAAAGCAGCCTGCTTGATTGGCACTACATCCACAAACATTCACCCTCTCCACCACTGATGCAGCAGTGTGTACCATCTCCAAGATGCACTGCAGGAATTCACCAAGGCTCCTTCAACAGCACCTTCTAAATCCACGACCACTATCATCTAGAAGAACAAGGGCAGCAGATAGATGGGAACACCACCACCTAGAAGTTCTGCTCTAAGTCACTTACCATCCTGGCTTGGAAATATATCGCCATTCCTTCACTGCCACTGGGTCAAAATCCTGGAACTCCGTTCCGAACAGCATTATGGGTGTACCTACACCACATGGACTGCAATGGTTCAAGAAGGCAGCTCACTACCACCTTCTCAAGGGCAATTAGGGATGGGCAATAAATGCTAGCCCAACCAGTGAAGCCCATATCCCATGAATGAATAAAAAAGAATTGCTGCCCACCCAGCCACAGCATACCAAGGAGGTAAAGAGAGAGCAACTTCATAGTGATGAGGAACTGCCATCACTTGATCTGATTCTTACAGCCACAATTATATACTGGCACTGTGCATAGCTTAGAGAGTAGTATAGGATTGGGATCTGCATGGTGAGTCACCATACATGAGTGGGCTGCAGCCAGGCCTTGGAGAAAGGGCGCTGTATTCCTCCTCCCCGGAGGAGAGGTCGCAGATGAGTTCTGCAAGTGACACAGCTGAGGACTTTGGCGTGACATACCAGAGAGTATTGATTGGGAAGTACACAGAAGTTCTTGATGCATTGGCAAGCCCGCCTGACAGCCTGTTGCCCAGCTTCAACAAGGCACATGGTATCCCGCAGTACTTGGAGCACATTCTTTCCACTGTGGAATTGGTGGGCAATTCCATGACAGCATGAGCAGACCTAGTCATGATGGAGTGTCTGCTGGCTCTTGTCTCAGTTTCCACCTTAGCACAAGGTGGAAGGGTACCTTTTCAGTGCTGTAGTGGAAGCTCAAACTGATTTCATGAGATCCATTCTTGCTGCCATGCATGCTCATACTGCTGCCATCATGGTTACAGATCTCAGTACACAAAGGGATCTGCAGTCTCTTGAGGAAGTCCAGCAACCTACAGAGTATGAGGAGTACAGAAATGCTGCACTGTGGCAGTGGCACCATGGGAGCACAAACCTATTGCCCTCCCTCAGGGTGATGGCTTTGGTATTCCCACCATTGTCATTCCTACAATGTTCTTGTTAATTCCTAATAGTTGATTCCTAATAGTCCAGTTTGCTACCTCCCATGGCGAGATGATGCATTCTGAAGTTGGACCCTCAATGCTCAAAGTTGCTCAAGAGTGTCCTGCAAGGCCATCTGCAGTCTCCCCCCCCCCCCCCATGAAAGTCTGCAAGCCATGTTGCCACTGGGGTAGCACTGTGCAGGAGCAATCGGATAGACAAGGCCATGTGCAAGCAAATCAGGCACTAAAGGACTTCTTGTATAATTGGTTGTGTTGTTGGATAAAAACATGAGTGAGAAGGATTTTGTGCAATGCTTTTATTGTTGGGTGTTGGTCAAATGGATGCTTGATGGGATGGCTCAGATGTGTGTGATAATGGGGAATGATGTACCTGGTGATCAACATAAGTTTCATTGCAAACAGAGTCTGAGAATGTGCTCTCTGACAGCCAAATCAAAGCGAAGGGTTCCATTCTGATTCTCTGTGGAGGCCTGAAAATGACAGGTGCAGGTGACTGTTGCCAGATATATGTATTATGGCTGCTGCCAGGCTAGCAGATATTCATTGGCATGATGTTGTTGGAATGGTCACACACTAGCTGCATTTTGAGATAATGGTTAATATAATATGGTTGATATAATAACCTTGTGGTTCCTGTACCTCTCCCCATTGTTATAGGGGTCCCACAGAGCAACATGTGTGCAGTCGGCGGTGAGCTATACCACTGGGAATACCGCTATTCTGATGAAGCCATGTACCCTCTCACACAGCTCACCAACGATTTCCAAAAATACCACACAGCACTTTCACAAACTCAGCCTCCACAGAAGTAAGTCAAAATCAAACTGGTGTCTTTAAATACCGCTGGTTGGGAGGGGGAGGTCCTGGTGCTGTTGAACACTTGATCTGCTGGGAGTGATCAGCATAGGGTTTTTTTGGACGTGTGCAGATGAAGTTCCCGAAACTAACGCCAGATCAGCCAGAACCGCTGTTTGACTTCAGGATAGTACCAGTTCTGCCACTTCTGGCTCACGCATGGCATTCTTAGCCCTTTCCAGCATAGTGTGCCCCACAGGCCATGCCTGAAGTGGCCAGAAGGATGGGTGGTGCTATTTTCTTGTCTTGGGTCTTCTGTAGCACTGCTGGATGCTGGCACTCAGCCCAATTCCACACCCAGGAGTGTTTGTTGATTTCTAGTCTGAAAATTTGGGCAATACCATTGAACGTTTTCACCTCTTGGAAAATTGTTCAATTGCTCTCAGTATCCCCTTTTGGCTTGTGCTTTGTGTAATGTATTTTTCTTGATCCAATTTGACTTCCATGTGAAAATTCAGGGGAGTTTTTTTCCCCCAATCAACATTAAAAAGTTAAACAATGAATAAGCATTCCAAACACACTTGTATATGTATTCCCATGCACAGCCCATGTCCATGTTCACGATTTTTTGAGGTTATATTTTTACTTCTTCTGTATTTCCTGCTGAAAGGTTGAAATTGGCAAGGGAGACCTTATTTGCAGAAGTGCTATCTGGCTGGAGGAGGGCAGAAACAGTCATGGATAGCAGGCACCATTTTTGCTTTAACTGCCACCATCTGAAACTGACTGTAGTATAAAAGGACAGCTCTGTAAGCATTCAGGAACACAGATGTCAGATTCATCTGATGAATCCTATATCCAATCCTGTCGGATCAAATCACAATTTTACATGTTCTTTGTTGGCTAAATCAGTTAGACGAGTCTCAGTTTTTATCCCTGATGTTCCCTTTTGGAGCGAACACATGTCACAGTTTTGGCCAGTATTAATACTTTGAAATGTGGCTCTGTAGCATAATTGAAGTGTGGAAGAAGGAAAAGCAAATCAGGGACAAGTTTTGAAATTTTGGAGAAGCCAAGATGTTAAGATTTAGAGAATGAAACAGTGAAATGCAGTATCCACCTGAGATTTTTTATAAGATTTGAGTGCATCCAGTTTTATACAAAAATTTTTTTTTTCTTTATGAACTCTCTTAAGTTGTCAGGCAAAAACTACAGATTCAACTCAAGAAATAGTGTTACTGCGAACTCTTTCCAAACATCAGTGGGATAAAGGAAAACCAATGATATTTCCTTTCATTAAGTTATATGTTGGTTTTATCCATAGCATAGCATTACACATTTCATATCTGTTATTAGAGCATTTTATTCATCAATACGTTATTTAATTTTCATTTTAAAAAGACATTTTTAACAAATTCTAGAAAATAAGTTAACATTTGAAGTTGAATCAAGAAGAAACATCTGTTGTGATGTTCTTAATATATGCAGTTTGTCGGCTGTTGGAATTTGTGACTGTCCAAAATACCAGTTTGAAATATTAATATCTTTGAGTTAAGTTTTGGATGCTTTTAAAAGATATTTGAATATTATCTAATTCATTTTTATGTTATTTATTATTTGCTTAGTCTTCATGCAGGTTAATTTTCTGTTATTTTTCAATTACAATTATTTAGGCTTTGTAAGTCTTCATGATGCACATTATCTTTTACATCCTTGCAGTAAGTTTATTTGGTCGTAGTTTTGAAATCAAGTCTGTACATTCCATCAAAAGGGATGACTGTCTCTTTAAAAGTTTATCCCTGTGGCACCATTATGTAAGCATACATATGGGACAGTAAAAATGGAAGACGACACATTAAATGACATTATTATAAAATGCAATACTCTTGGAACGATTCCTTATTAAATTAGGCTCTAAGATCTGAGATGAATTTCTCCAATCTCTAATCCATCACCGAAGAAATATTAAAAGATAGGCCTCAACTGGTATTAGATTGGTGCTCAGTCTTTTCTTTCATTATTTTGAATTAGGGTGCTACTGGGGGAAAGCCTCTTAATGAGAATTAGAGTGATTCACTGTCTTCGTTTCGGTTTCTGACAAGTAAAATATTAACTCTTCAGTCACAGCTGTCTGAATTAAAATACTTTGCAACCACAGATGCACAAATTAAATTGTGCTTTATGTTTCCACATTTTTGTCCTCCTTTGAGTCAAAAGCACCAAATCAACAAGACTACAATGTCTCAAAATGCCAGCTCTGAACAGAAACTGCAGTCATCTTTGTAAGTTCTGTGCTTTACTTCTGCAGTAAAATTCAGGCTTTGTTGCAAAAGCATAGACATCAGCACGAGTGACTGACAGTTTTCAGGGATAGAGCATCATATGACCCTTCAACTGAATGGTAAACTCAGTAACACAAGTCTGTTCTTCGAAATTTTTAAATAATCAATCAACTTCTACTTACCCAGTTAAATGCAAATTGAAGTGTTATCAAAGGGTTTTTTAAATAGTTAACAATATCATCAATCAGCCAACTGTTTAACATTGTGTAAGGCTTTGTCAATAAAGTTCTAAGATTGTTGATACATTTAAAGGAAAAGAATAATTTGTTTCATACATAAAATTGAGAAAATTATTTTCTCTTTTTTAGGTACTGTTGTCAACAAAATAAAACAGAAACAACAAATCTTCACATTTTCTGCGCTCTCCAGAGCTTTTGTCTGATATTAGTCCTGTCCTTGTGTTATAAAAATCTGTGAACTCCTGCATCTCAGAGCAGAAGTTCGTAAAAAAAAAGATAAATCCATCATTACTTATTGATCAGTTATTCTTTATCTCCCAATGTGTGCCTCATAAATTCTTCTCCTCCTTAATGATTGACTATTGATCAATTCACTTGATTGGTTGAGAGGTAACCTGAGATGGACATTGACAGATGATTGCAAGCGGTTTCTTTCTCCCAACTTGTCTTTCTGATGATGTCATAATAATTGTGATGTGACTGAAATAGGCTCATTCAACAAGGGCTGTTACTTGTTCAAAGTGTAACATTTTGTGATGCTAACTTTAAATCTTCTCAAAAATGTTCACCATTTTAAAAACTGTGACCTATAGGCAAGTTTTTCAGTATCAAATATGATTATTTTTGAAAAATTAGCATGTCACTTTATCAGTGTAAAAAATAGAATTTCTTAGTCTCCCCCCACACTATAATGTTTCACACAAACTCGGCTTAAAGTACATTAAGTACAACCCTTCATAGTAATGTGTAATGCATCTTTTTAGAATTGTGTGTAGACTAATGCCATAGGGCAAGCAATAAGGCGGTTTAATTTATTTTTTTAGAAGACATTAGAAGAACTCGATAAAGGGTCAAGTAATTTCATCCAAGTTGCCACTAGTTAGTTAAGGAAAAATGACAATAGTTGAGGATGACAGTGTTACATTTCTACAAATATATTTTATCAAATAGAAATTTAAGATTTCATTTTTCCCCCAAAAAAGAATGATTGCTTATAGTATTCTTAGCTCTGGAAAAAATGACATTTCCTATATCTAAATAGGGCATTTTGATTAATATTTTCTATTTTGTGAGTGGTCTGAAAGCTGAAATGAGATGGTTACTTTTAGACAGGAGTGACTTTGGTTCCAAGGCTTACTTTGTTTCCAGGGAGGTTGCAGTGGGAGTAATTTCAGCGAATTGTAAGTGGACAGTAACTCCACAGGGAGCTCTGGCAATCATGGCGGAAACAATGTTTACATCGATCAGCTGTCATGGTGATTTATGGCTTCATTTTGCCGTAATGGAGAATTAGTGGGAAGATTATCAGGGACTCAACACTTTGGCTTGTTACCCATGTCCAGACGAGCAATTTGTCTCACTGAAGCAGTGAAATACTTGTGACAGCACCAACACTTGCCCTAATTCAATCAACAGAAAATGTTGGAATTAATTTGTTACAAGAAAATTTAAATATGTTCAGCAAACAGTAACCGCAGAGAAGAAGGCTGATTTATTGTACTCGGCAAGATATCGATCCACTTCGATCTGACCCATGTTGAGGTTCTAATGTGTAATAATTTCCAATTTAAAGCTCCTTTTCAAGATCACAGGTTTAAGGAGAGGGCAGGTGGAGACCTAAGACCAGATTAGGTGCCTGTTGCTATGCTCTTGTCAAAAACCCAGTTTGAATGCAAATTATGTAGCTTTTTTATTACATTATCTTGAATATGTCTGATATAGTTTGTATTGTGTGTCAAACTGGTGGCTACTGGGATGTCAAAAACATCACAGACACATTGGTTAACAAAAAAAAACGTTAGGCAATAAAGGCAAATAAATTATAAATTTTTAAAGGGTTTGTGAGCAACCAGATTTTAACTGTATTGTTGCAACTTATATAATTGTTTCCTGGTATTTTTCCAACTTTATGTTGATTATATTTTGTTTTTATAGTTGAAAAGTTTAGAACAAAATAGGCAAGTTCAAAATAAAAGTATTGGTTAGATAGGGTGGATTTTTCCCTCAGAAGCTTTCAGCATTTCGATGAAATAAGAGCTTGTGAATGTCTACAAAAACACTTCCATGGTACGAAAGATCTTATCAGGCTCATGGGGCCAAATAATCTGGCAGATTTAATGAAAACATTCTAGGGACAATAATTAATTTAATCACACCAGTCAGTCAATCAAACAACTCACCGACACCATTGTTGTGATGATAGTTTAACCAATTACTACATCTACTTCCCAAGTGTTGCAATGGAATGTTCAGAAGGGTGATGCCATGCACCCACCTTTTTTTAATGTGACAAATCGCAAATCAGATAGTCCATGGCAAAGAGAGGAAGAGAGAAAAAAGACATTTCAGTTATGAATGATAAAATCACAACTCAAAAGGTAAATACTATCAGAGTTTTTGCCAGCACTATTGATATTTTGATTTTGTTTTCCTGAAACACTTCTTTACATCATTTAAACCCTGCTAAATCCTCTGTGTCACAACAAAACGCATTTTGTCTCAGTTTGTGACACGAATGCCTTTTGAGGCAATGTAAATATGTTCAGCTGTTCTATCTTCCTCTCTTTGCCATGGAATATCTGATTTGCAATTTGTCATGTTAAAAGAGGTGGGTGCGAATTAAGGCACAAGCAACAAAACCCAAATAATATTAAAGTGATGTAAATTTTGTGAGTGGGTAATCATTTATTTGGTGATAAAATGAACCATAATAGACTCCTTTTTTATATGCAGTATGTAAATTTAAGAAGCAGTATCTTTCACCTTGGGGAAGAAAAGACCTGAGTATTTATGGTGCACCATTAAAGGTATTATTTTTCCCTTGTCTCTAAAATGTTGGTGTTTGGATGCAAAAGCTCAGTAAGCAATGATATAAAATCAGACATTTTTTTGATGGGTAAAATGAGGCTTTATATAAGGAAGATAATGCTGAGAGCTGTTGTAAGGTATTGGGCATTGTTTGGTGGGTCTTATATATTCATAGTCTTAGGTAGTTTCGATAGTAAATATTTATTAACTGCTAGAAACTAAATATTAAAAGGTGCAGTAAAGGTCCAAGCTAGGAGCTATTTCCATGTTTGCTTCTACGCACGACTCGATCCAAAACTGAATCGATTCCCAGTTGTGGGTCATGTGTTCTCTTACATCACAGTGTGGACAGTGTTGTAAGGTAATTTGGTGTCTCACTAAGAGGTCTGGAGGCTTGTATGATTAAATACAAACTGTTTATTGGTAACCCATAGCTATGTACATCTCCAAGGTACAGCCCTGCAGAAGCGCTGTCTCCATACTGACTCCTTCCAGATGCTACTACACACTGTCCACTATCATATGACTCTCTACATCATACCATAGGTGGTACTTTTCTGCAGCCCCACATTTACCCTTGCTCTGCCCAAACACCCTTATACTAAAGATGGTACTGCACTCATTCCCATATTAACCCTTTTATGTGCCAGACCCTTATACTACACACCCCCAAGACTTTATGGAACCTATTTACAAGTCATTGCAGTTTACCCCATGTATTTACATAATTTCTACTTACTCCATCTACCCCCCCACCTCAAGTCTCTGAGTTAATAAGTTCAGGTGGTCTGGTGGCCTTAATACCCCTTCCATATCTTGTTCTCACTACTGCCGGAGCAGTGTTAGGCTCTATTGCTGCAGGTAAACTTTGTTGAATTGGAGGGTGTACTGGTATCTGGGTGTCTTTTCATTTTCTTTTTCCTTCCTTGGCATTAGATTGCTCTTTGTCGATTTCCCGATTGTAGTGATTGATGGTGGTTGGTTTATCCTGCTCTTTATGGGGTGGACAAACTCTGGGCTCATCTCGATCGTGTTTTTTGTCTCCTCTTCCTTTGTGCGCCTCGCCGTGGTGAATGCTGAGTGCAAGATGGCTTTTCCTCTTGTGAGGGTGTGACTTGATAATAAGTTCACCTTTGCATTTGGCTGTGTGGTACGCTTTCGTCAATGGATGGCTGCTACTCAGTTCCAGCATCATTTGTCGCACTGTCTCCTGGCTGGAGATTGCAGTATCTGCTCTGTGCTCTCAGGGTTTCTCTTTCCAACTGGCGCTTCTCATTGTTGGTTCTTCTGTTGACTGTTATCTACTTGAGGTGTTGTGGTTACCATCTGGGTGTTGGCTGGTCTGACCAACGAGGGGCTTCTGGCACCTGTAACAAAAGTGGACAAACCTCCTCTGCAAAGAGAGAAGACAATTCAGAGCTGAAGTCCCAGTCGAGAGAATCTTTCTTGTTGGATCTCTCAGGAACTCGGGAACTAATGTTGCTGCATGTAGTTTCATTATCCACTCATAGCATGGAATGGTCCACAACTTTCCCCTCGACCCCTGTCAGCTGGCTCAGCACCGCTACCTGCTGTTGCCATTCAGAAAATGCATTTTGAAAAAGATATATGTTTTAGACTTCTGGAAATTTCCCTGCCTCTCTTCCTCCCTCGTGTGGTTTGTTTGGGTAGTGTCTTTTTCCCTTTTGTAGCTTTAATGGGGGGGGTGGGGGGGGGGTGGTTCTATCCCTTTTTTAAAGCTCTGTGCGCTCCATAACTTGAGGGTTAAAATACCTGTCAAAGGCTTTTATATTTAATCGAAGCTGGCTGAGGCGTCGTCAACGCATTGCATTAGGATTACTTCAGCAAGTCCACCAAATCAGAATAAAAACATATTAATCTGGACTTCTGATTTTTTACTTAGACCTGATGTACTCTGGTAATTTAAAGCTTTTCTTCTCCAGGAGGCCTAATTTTGTGTTAGGTTTGGCCCTTGCATGTGTCCAAACTGGTCTGGAAGAATGTATTTCTGATCCATAGTTAAAAATTTTTAATTGCAGGTTCAGCTTCTGAGGTTTCTGAAAAGCCATGATGGCGTTGCCATATACTTCTTCACAAAGGGTTTTTCCTCAACTGCCAGTTTTGGCGGGCTCCTGCTGTAATGGTGTTTGCTATCTCAGCACTTACATTTTTTCAACAATGGCTGCCTGGATTGACTGGATCATCTTTCCTGCTTTAGTGCTATGTTCTTGGATCATGGAAGGGTCGAATCCTGGGGTTTTCAAGCTGCCTACTCAGTCACAATTTTTTTTTCTCTTTCAGAGCGAGCTCGGGTGCCATGGATCCAGGCTTGGGAATAAGGTTTCTTGGACTGTGATTTAAACAGCAATTTCTGACCACTGCAGCATTTAACTTTTTTCAGGGCTTGTATTGCCCAGGAATTTTAAAATTTTAACCCACCCCCGCTAAGTCTGCTGACTCTGCCCACTCTGTGTATTGGATCAGGACTCCCATAGGATTCAATGGTGTCTTCTGCTGCATTGAGGAATTTAATTTCTGCCTTTAGCTTCCAAACCTTTCTTTGGAGCTGTTCTCAGGTGATCCCTTCTGCGCCATCGCTTCTTGAGCTTTTCTTCAGTTCAGAATGCTTCTTTAATTTCTCCTTCAGTTTTGCAGGATTTTAATTTTCTTCTGCAGTCTTTGCAAAGTTTTGAGTTGTTCCATTCACTGCCGCCATGTTGCAAGGTGTTGGGCATTGTTTGGTTGTTCTTTTTAAGGTATTTATAGTCTAAGGTAGTTCAACAGTTAGTATTTATTAACTACTAGAAGCTATATATAGGTACAGTAAAGGTCCAAGCTAGGAGCTAACTCCATGCTTGCTTCTACACATGGCTCTGTCCAACACTACATTGATTCCTCGATGCGGGTCATGTGTTCTCTTACATCACTGTGTAGGCGGTACTGTGCTCAGTCCCATGTTAACCCTTCATGTGTCAGACCCTCATACTATAAGAGCTACTGGTGCTCATACTAATGCATATTACAAACAGAGATCAGCTCAACACTTCTGAAATTGTCTGTTACTGTTATTGTGCCTGCTGTCAGCTGCATTAAGCTTTCTTTACCTCCACTCACTTCTGGTACCATAAAGTTGAACTAATGGCAACCCAATGAAAGTTTAACACTACCTCCAAAGGGGCAAGTTCCAAAATTAAACACTAACCTCAAATTAAAATTTGTGATAAAACTCAATTGTGCAAGGAACCACAATAGTCTTCTCATTTGCAAACTTATTTTTCACTGATGAAGACAGCCTACACAATTAACTTTAATGGTGAGACATAAGTGTCTATTTAGCTGTAGCCTATGTTTAGCTTATCCTGTCATATATCCTCTGTTCCAAGCTTGTAGATGTTCTAAGAACTGCAAATATATATTTTTTGAATATTTTTTGAATTTTCACCTTTGTGAAATCAAGGCATAATTCTATTAATATTTTCAACGTCTGAGTTAATTAGATAGTTGTGGATAGGAAGATGTCAAAATATACGCAGAATCTCCATTTGTGATGTTACCATCACTTCCTTGAAACTTGGTTTACAGACTCAGCCTCACATATCCTAACTGTGAGACATTCTTTATGCTCATTGTAACAATGTATAGAACCTTGTAGGTCTCAATTTAGCACCAATGATTTTTGTCACTTACATTTTTGCAATAGCTTTTAACATTTTTGTGCCATAATACTGTCCAAATTTTGCTTGTCTGGGAAGAGTGTCGAGTCTCCTCTGTAGTCACCGTCGCCGTGAAGCAGTCTGGGAAGAGTGTCCTCTGCAGTCACTGTTGCCGAGTGAAAAAAAAGTGTGACATCACAGGAAAACCGTAAGTTCATTGGTTGGTAAGTAACTTCTAGTTTGAACTATCTATTCTAAGTTGATTTCAGATTAAAGGTGACTACTGGGGCCCAGGATCAGAGGCCTAAGACTTCAGCTTCAACTTAGCAGAGAGAGCCAGTTCCAGTTGATCTTAAAAAGTGTATTTTGAATCTCTATTCTAACTTGCTTTCAGATTAAAGGTAAATAGGATGAATATTTTACTGGTTGATAAACTAAAGACCATAGGAAATTTTAAAAACTAATTAAATAAAGTAGAGATGCAGGGCTAGGCGATGTGTTGTAGCTGCATGATGTGGGAGCAGGTGGACCCCATTGTGGTTCCTAGTGACCACATCTGTAGCAAATGTTGGTTGCTCGAGGAACTCTGGCTTAGAGTTGATGAGCTGGAGTCTGAGCTTTGGACACTGTGGCACATCAGGGAGGGGGAGAGTTACCTGTATGCTGTGTTTCAGGAGACAGTCACACCCCCTTAGATTAACCACCTTAAATTTGGCCAGTGGTCAGCGACAGGAGGGTGTGAATATGAGTGAGGCAAATAGAGAGATCCAGGAAGTAGCACTGCAAGAGCCTCAGCCCTTGCCCTTATCCAACAGGTTTGAGATTCTTGCTCCTTGTGTGGACGAGAGCTGGAACTGTAGGGAGGATGAGCAAACTGACCATAGCACCGTGGTACAGGGAGCCATTCAAGTGGGGGGAGAAAAGAGAAATGTAATTGTAATCGGGGATGGCATAGGTAGGGGAATAGATACTGTTCTTTGTAGCCAGGATCGAGAGTCCCAAAGGCTGTGTTGCCTACCTGGTGCCAGGGTTAAGAATATCTCACCTGGGCTGCAGAGGAACTTGGAATGGAAGGGGAAAGATCCAGTTATCGTGGTCCACGCAGGTACCAATGATATAGGTGGAAAGAGGTTCTGCTGAGGGAATACGAGCAGCTAGAGGCTAAATTAAAAAGCAGAACCAAAAAGGTAATAATCTCCAGATTACTACCTGAGCCACGAGCTAATTGACACAGGTAAATGAGGTAAATGTGTGGATCAAAGATTGGTATGGGAGAAATGGGTTTGAATTCATGGGACATTGGTACCAGTACTGGGGAAAGAGGGAGCTATTCTGTTCGGACGGGCTCCACTTAAATCATGCTGGGACCAGTGTCCTGGCGAATCACATAACTAGGGTCGTAGATAGGGCTTTAAACTAAATAGTGGAGGGGAGGGTTCAGTTGCATGGAAATATAAAAAATCAAAGTTTAAGGAGAGGGTAAGGGTGCAGGTTGGTGACAAGGCTAATTGTTGCCAAAAAGGGAAAGGAAGGGACAGAGTGTGTGAATGCCATATTGCACCAAAGAATCATATAAGAGTAGGGAAAATTGACAATATGGGAAAGTTAAAGGCTTTGTATCTGAATACATGTAGCATTTGAAATAAAGCTAGTGAGTTAACAGCACAAAGAGAGATAAATAGGTATGATTTGGTGGCAATTACTGAGACCTGGTTACAGGGAGAACAGGCTTAGGAGTTGAATATCCTAGGGTACTCAGTGTTTTGGAAGGATAGGCAGGAAGGAAAAGGAGGTGGTGTAGCTTTGTTAGTAAAGGAAGAGATCAGTGCTATACTGAGGAATGACATAGGCATTGGAGAGCAAGTCGTAGAGTCAATCTGGGTAGAAATAAGAAATAGCAAGGGAAAGAAGTCCCTGGTGGGAGTGACCTATAGGTCCCCAAACAGTAGTTCAGCAGTAGGGCACAGTATAAACCAGGAAATACTGGGAGCATGTAAGGAAGACACGGCAATAATCATGGGTGCTTTTAATATGCATGTAGACTGGACTAATCAAATTGGCAAGGGTAGCCTCGAGGGAGAGCTCATAGAGTGTATTAGAGATTGGAGTAATATGTTGTGGAACCAACCAGGGAGCAGGCTATTCTGGATTTGGTTTTGTGTAATGAGATGGGATTAATTAATGATCTCATAGTAAAGGATCCTCTAGGGAAGAGTGATCATAGCACGCTAGAATTTCAAGTTCAGTTTGAGAGTGGCCTACATCCCAGGGTCTTAAAGCAAGTGGCAGCGGAGATAGTGGCTGCATTGGCTATAATATTCCAAAATTCCCTGGATTCTGGAAAGGTTCCAGTGGATTGGAAAAATGCTAATATAATGCCCTTATTCAAAAGCGGGGTGGTGGGGGGGGTGGTTTGGCAGAAAGTAGGAAACTATAGACCAGTTAGTTTAACGTCTGTCATTGGGAAATTGTTGGAATCCATTATTAAGGAAGTAGTAATAGGGTATTTGGAAAGTGCAATCCATCAGAGTCAGCATGGTTTTATGAAGAGTAAATCGTGTTTGACTAACTTGCTAGAGTTCTTTGAAGATGTGACAAGCTAAGTGAATAATAGGGATCCTGTAGATGTATTATATTTGGACTTCCAGAAGGCCTTTGATAAGGTGCCACACAAAAGATTAATACACAAGATAAGATCACACGGAGTTAGGGGTAATATGTTAGCTTGGATAGAGGATTGGCTAACAAACAGAAAGCAGAGAGTCGGGATAAATGGGTCTTTTTTTGGATGGCAAGCTGTAACTAGTGGGGTGCCACAGGGTTCGGTCCTTGGGCCCCAACTATTTACAATCTATATTAATAACTTGGATTCAGAGATAGAAGGTATAGCTAAATTTGCAGATGACATCAAAATTGGTGGGAAAGTAAGTTGCAATGAAGAAATAAGAAATTTACAAATGGGTATGAACAGGTTAGGTGAATGGACCAAAATTTGGCAGATGGAGTTTAAGGTGGATAAGTGTGAGGTTATCCATTTTGGTCAGAAGAATAAAAAGGTGACTTATTATTTAAATGGCGAGGAACTTCAGAATGCTTCAGTGCAGATGGATCTGGGTGCCCTCGTGCATGAATCGCTGAAAGCTAGTATGCAGGTACATCAGATAATAAGGAAGGCAAATGGAATTTTGGTATTTATTGCTAGAGGAATAGAGTATAAAAATAGGGAAGTATTGTTGCAACTGTACAAGGCATTGGTGAGACCGCATCTGGAGTACTGTGCACAGTTTTGGTCCCCTTACTTGAGGAAGGACACAGTTGCATTGGAGGTGGTTCAGAGGAGGTTCACTAGATTGATTCCAGAGATGCGGGGCTTGTCTTATGAGGAGAGATTGAGCAGTTTAGGCCTATACTCGCTAGAGTTTAGAAGGATGAGAGGAGATCTAATTGAGGTATATAAGATGATAAAGGGGATAGACAAAGTAGACGTGGAGCAGATGTTTCCCCTTGTGGGGCATTGTAGAACAAGAGGCCATAGTTTTAGGTTAAGGGGTGGTAGATTTAAATCAGAGATGAGGAGGAATTATTTTTCTCAAAGGGTCGTGAATCTGTGGAATTCACTACCTCAGTGGATGCTGGGGCGCTGAATAAATTTGAGGAGGAGATAGACAGACAGAATTTTAATTAGTAACGGGTTGAAAGGTTATGGGGAGAGGGCGAGAAATTGGAGTTGAGGCCGAAATGAGATCAGCCATGATCGTATTGAATGGCAGGGCAGGCTCGAGGGGCTGAATTGCCTAATCCTGCTATTAGTTCTTATGCTTCAACAGCTATCTCAATGTTAGAAGCCAAAGGTCAAATGGAAGCATTGTTTTTATGCATTGAGAAATAAGACCTAATGTAATTGTTAACAGAAATATTTTTGGAGGTTAAAAGGTATATTTTATAGGATCACATTTCCTATAAAATACACTTCTGACTGCATGATAATTTATGCATTTTTTAACTGCAGATCTGCTTCTTTTTCAGTGAATTCTTAGCCAAAGGGGCAGAAATGTTTTGACAGGATTGGAAATTCCCTTTAAAGTTTGCCTCTAAAGACACATTAATATAATGATGTATTTATCATTCCTAGTGTTAAGCATTTAAAAAAATTCATGGAATTGTCTTTGGTCATAAAGTTATGCCTATTGCCAATTAAACTTTCTCAGGCAGGGAATGTCAGTGTCGAAGCAAAATATGCACAATGTGCAGATACAGGGAGTGAGCTTCCCTAAACATTTTTAAATAATGCAATGACACTGCTTTAAATTATATTGTGGGCCCACAACTATTTGTTTTGCAATCTCAGTGACACACTCTTAATAATTCTTTATGCCTAACCATATAGCCTTCCTGAAAGGCTTGTAATTTTTATTATCCCAATGGTCAAATTACTGATTCAAGGTCACAATTTACTTGTTACATCTACCAAATTACTGAAGTCAGTTACATCTGTAACATGCACATCATTATTTTAAAATATAGAATGAGGAGTGCTGCAAAAGGAACATGCCTTTCTTTCAATTCTCATATCTGAGTCATATAAAAAATTTTGTAAATAATGTTTTTACCCCAAGAAAAAAATTTAAGTTTCCCTGTTAAAGGTAACAGGTACAGAATACTCACTTTGAAAAATTCAAAGAGCTTTTCAAGTGAGGAAAAAGAATGTTTGTCCATTTCTCTCAATATAATTTTTTTTTAAGATGACAGGTTTATTATTTTCATATAGAGAGAAGAGTACACCAAGAGTCATGTTTTCATATCATATCTGGGAATGATGTACCATGACAAGCAATATTTGAATATAGTGCGCAATATCAACATTTTTGCAATAATTATTATTACAATGAAGAAACCCACTTTTGATGCATGGAACAAATACATGTGGAAATCAGGCATACTGTTTTAAAGACAAGCAATGCCTGATTTAGTTGGACAGCAATGTTACCTAATTTACCAAATTTTCTTTTTGCCTTGCTAACCCAATGTTTGTATATGTACACATTTCTAATAAGCATTGCTGAAAAACAGTCAGCAGCAGGAACCATGGTTGATTGTTTTTTTTAAATTTCCCCTTCCGAAACCAGGATACTAATACATTCGCAGCTGCACTGCTGATTTGCTGAGATAGCTAACATAACACAAATAAAGGATTGAATCAGCCTGGAGTCATACAGGGCATATTATGCATTTGTCCACTGAGCCAATGAGTGGACTCCAGATTTCAGGTTTCTAAAAAGAAAAACTGCTGTTTAACTGAATCTTTTATATATATATATATATGCATTGGCAAATTATGAATTAATCTGTGGTGAGAATTTGAAATATAAATTGTCATCAAAATTTGCTAATATCTTGTCAGTTTTTTACTGTGCTTTTTTGTTCTAAACATGTTCAGATTTAGATTCACTTCTACCTTTCAATTACTCTTCCTCTTCCTGCGTTCCATTGGTGTCAGACACATTTTCTCCCGTATGTGACATGCAATTTACTGTAAGCTCTATGGCACTCAATGGCCTGGAGTTTCTTGCAGTAATAACAGCAAAATGGTCAACGTTTGCCTCACTACTGCCTGAAACTGATAGCAACTCCTAAGGTACACGTAGTTAAACACAGAAATCCAGAAGTTGCTTTTCCATTAGGTGCGCTATTGAACTTCCTGCAGATTGCAATCAATCAGAAATCACTGAAGTAATGAGAGTGTCCTCTCTTCCTCTGTAATATCACTGTTAAAACCACTTCAGAAAGTTACAACATGTAAATGAGGTATAACTGGATTTTTAACAGCATACTATATCACAACTACACCCAAAGAACCTCTTTGGACAGTGAGTACTGCTGAAAAACCTCTCCGGTCCACAAAAACTAATCTTATATTTATATATTGTCATCTTTCCATTCTGACAAAAATGACAAAATTTTTACTGTAATTTTTTTGGAAGTTTGTTTATTGCTGAAAAGAGAGACATGCTACTAAAGCTTTTTGTTGTGTACTTATCAAGCCAAATTTCAAACAATCACAACAATTTATATGACAGGAGAAAAAGGCGCTGATTGGTTGGCAGTCAACTCTGATTGGCTGAGCTATTGCCATAGAGAAAGTAATGAGGCTCCCCAAGCTCCTAGGTAATTCAAAAAAGGTGTAAGGCTTGGACATGTTCTTTTTATTGCAGAGGACAGGTTCCTGTCAACCAATTTAAGATGGTCGGTTGAGTTCATAACATGGCACATCTAGGCTAGTTAGAAGTGTTAGAAATTTGGCATTCTTGCATTTGTTTGATGGGTGCAAGATAAAAAGCATCTGTAACATTTTTCTCTTTCCAGCAATATTCAAGTTCTGTACTACAAAGTGACTGGAAGTTTGTCTTTGAAACGTTGGATTCTTAAGTGTATGTCCCAATAATTTAGTTCATTTGATGTAAAGTTTATAAAAAGTGAAGTAATAATCAGTGTATTTTACTTCCTAGTTTGGTTTGCTGCCTGTGAGAAAACTTCAATGTTTATTCCGCTTGATGGCATCCTTGTTGTTGAATGCTTGGAGGTCCCCCTGACATGGCACCAGATTCAAATTAGCAAAGGGAAAGGGGACATACACATCATAGAGATCTTTGTGGGCAGCTTACAAATTCAACTGCAAGCACCATCGCTTCCCTGCTGACTGCATGATCTGGGCCAATCTGTTGTTGACAGTTAGAAAGTAGGCAACAGGGTGAGATATTCCTCCCACTGACTGAGATTCTATGGGCAGGATCTTCTGGTCGGCGAGCAGGAGCGGGGTCCGCTCGCCGATGCGTAAAATGATGCGGGATGACATCGGGTGGAACTCCCGACGTCACCCTGCGTCATTTCCATTTTCAGATCGGCGGGGGCGCAGCCAAGTCAGATGCACGCCTGCTGACCTGTCAATGGCCTATTGAGGCCATTGCAAAACTAATTAAGGTAATTTATAGACCTGCCCATCCAGCCTTAAGGTTGGCGGGCAGGCTGGGAGCCCTGGCGGGCTTCGGAAAAAGCATGAAACCTCATCCACAGACGGGATGAGATTTCATGAGGGTATTTAAATTTTTATCAAATCTTTCAATAAAAGTTATGGACATGTCCCAACTCATGTGGCAGTGTCACATGAGGAGACATGGCAGGGAAATTTTTTTATCATTTCTGTTAAAAATTTTAATTCTCAGCCGATCTCCCTGAGGTAGCACTTAGCCTCAAGGAGATCTGTGTGCTCTTTCGTATGCGCAAAAGAGCACACTCCCGGCTGAGGGAAACTCCCTCCACCCACACAGGGAGCTCATAGCACTTAATTGGCCCGCCCACGTAAAATGGTGGGGGGCGCCAATCGAAGGTGCACCTGCCCGTGCCCACTCCCGCATTTCCCTCCCTACCGGTAGAAGAATTTTTCCCATAATTCTGGCCTTTTAACATGATAACATAACATGATCTTTTCTTTCTCTGTGTGGAACTGAATCACCTCCTGAAGTCAACTCACAATGATCATTTGGCCAAAATGGATCTTGTTGAATGGTGAAATCTTTGTGTTGCCACTTGGCATATTGTGTTATCTCACAAGGTAATCTAGAGTTTGTAATTGTATTTTATGTCCTGCTTATGTTTTCCCCCTTCTTGCATATTGAGCGAAACATTCTCCTTTCCTGCTGCTAGCACGGATATTCAGCAAAATTCAATTAGCGTGCTTTGGATTTGGAATTTGTTGCAAAATCAATACTTTCCTTCTTCCAAAGAAAGGTTCATGGAGATTGGAGGAGCTCTGACACTAATTTTCAAATCCTCTCTGGCCACAGGAGAGATGCCAGAGAATTGGAGGACAGTGAATGTGGTACCATTATTCAAGAAGGGTAGTGGGGATAAACCAAGTAATTACAGGCCAGTGATTTGAACATCAGTGATAGGGAAATTACTGGAAAAAATTCTGAGGGACTGGATTAATCTCCACTTGGAGAGGCAGGGATTAATCAGGGATAGTCAGCATGGCTTTGTCAGGGGAAGATCATGTCTAACAAATTTGATTGAATTTTTCAAAGAAGTGACCAGTTGTGTAGATGAGGGTTGTGTAGTTGATGTAGTCTGCATGGACTTCAATAAGGCTTTTGACAAGGTCTTCCATGGGAGAATGGTCAAGAAGGTAAGAGCCCATGGGATCCAGGACAATTTGGCAAATTTGATTCAAAATTGGCTTAGTGGCAGAAGGCAGAGGGTGATGGTCGAAGGTTGTTTTTGCGATTGGAAACCTGTGATGGGTGATGTACCACAGGGATCGGTGCTTGGACCCTTTTGTTTCTTTGTAGTGTATGTTTAGATGTGAATAAAGGAGGTATGACTGATAAGTTCACAGATGACACAAAAATTGGTGGTGTCATAAATAGTGAGGAGGAAAGCCTTAGATTACAGGACAATATAGATGGGCTGGTAAGATGGGCAGAGCAGTGGCAAATGGAAATTAATCCTGAGGAGTGTGAGGTGATTCACACGACCAGGGAATATACAATGAATGGTAAGACCTTAGGAAGTACAGAGTATCAGAGGGACCTTAATGTACATGTCCATAGATCCGTGAAGGCAGCAGGACAGGTAGATAAAGTGGTTAAGAAGGCATATGGAATACTTGCTTTTATTAGCCGAGGCAAAGAATATAACAGCACAGAGGTTATGTTGGAGCTGTATAAAATCTTAGTTAGGCCACAGCTGGAGTACTCCAGTTCCAGTCACCACACTATAGGAAACATGTGATTGCACTGGAGAGGGTGCAGAGGAGATTCACCGGGAGTTGCCTGGGCTGCATTAATTTTTGGTTTTTAATTCTTTACTGTACCAATACCCTTGGACAAAGTGCAAACTATTTTTTAAATCTATTCACTCCTGTCGAATGGAAACATTTTTTCCCTAACTTTCCACACTTTTCTCTTTACTAAGAGCTATGTCAGACTATTGCCAATGGAGCAAAATATTTCGAGTGCATACAAATGAAGCCAATATATTATTTGCATGCAGTTGACATGCTTATATCCCTGGGATTTAGAGTCATAGAGTTATACAGCACAGAAACAGGCCCTTCGGCCCATCGCGTCTATGCCAGCCATCAAGCACCTATCTATTCTAATCCCATTTTCCAGCACTTGGCCCATAGCCCTATATGCTATGGCGTTTCAAGTGCTGATCTAAATACCTCTTAAATGTTGTGAGGGTTCCTGCCTCTACCATCCCTTCAGCCAGTGTGTTCCAGATTCCAACCACCCTCTGGGTACAAAAAATCTTCCTCAAATCCCTTCTAAACCTCCTGATCCTTACCTTAAATCTATGCCTCCTGGTTATTGACACTTCTGCTAAAGGAAAAAGTTTCTTCCTATCAACTCTATCTATGCCCTTCATAATCTTGCATACCTCTATCAGATCTTCTCTGCTCTAAGGAAAACAACCCTAGTCTATCCAGACTCTCTTCATAGCTGAAATGCTCCAGCCTATCTCACTAATGATATCAAATAAGAAGAGTAGAAAGAATAAGAATAACATATTAAATAAGTTACAAATATGAAATAAGCATGATTACCCCATTTATTCCTAAGATTTGCCATTAGGTATAGTGTAATTATTATAATGCCAAATTTCTGGTATAACACCTGTGCATTTTATGTTGATAGGTCCATTTGTAAATAAAATAAGGGGTGGAATTGTCCCAGATTTGGGCTAAGTGCAGTAGCAGGCAGGGAAAATTATGTTTTACCTGCCAGCCACAATGGCGGCTTCTCATGCTGTATCGTTCCAAATCTGCCACATTAATTATGTATTCCTGGGAAACACACCGTTTCAATGCTGGGTGGGCTCTCATTCGCCTACCATGCCAGCACCTCGCCTCTTCATCACACTGGGTGCCACATTTAAAGTGCAGCCACGTGTACACCTCTCAGTGCTTCCAGCCCAGGACTGCTGCACGAAGACAGGACGGCCCCAAAAGGCAAAAAGGCTGCAGCCTCCGGTTTCGTGACATGTCCCTTGAGCGCCTTTTGGACGCTGTGGTCCGCTGTGATGTCCTCTACCCCCCACTCTGGTCACAGGAGGTGCAACTGCATCACCAATCCAGCATGGGAGGCAGTGGCAGCAGTGGTTAGTGCCAATGCCTTGCAAAAGAGGATTCCACCAGTGCCGCTACAGGATGAATGCCCTCATCTATTCCGTCAGGGTAAGTCACTCTTCACATTACTCTCAACTCACACACCCACAAACCCATCACACATCCACAGGGACTTCGCACCTCAAGGGACAACACCACTAACTCTCTCACACATCCTCACATCTCCATCAGGCTCACATCCTCTTGAGCTTGCGTCCTCATCCTGTCCATGGCTCTGCTCACCACACAAACATTCCATGCAGTGCCATGTGTCCTGCTCACACTCTCCTCATCTGTTTTCATGTAGGGGAAGACCAGGGAGAGGTCCCGGTCTGGGGGTGTGGAGTGGCCCATATTAGGCCCCTCACTCACTTTAAGGAGCGAGCCATTGCGCTAACTGGTGAGGACATGGACCGTGCCTGTGGTGACGGTGTGGTCGATGGCAAACACCCTTGTAAAGATCCTGCACCACATCATCCCTCTCTCAACGCAAATGAGAGTGCTGTCTCTTCTTCTTTTGACTGTGCTGCCGTGCACTACTACTCTACTTTTGTTCATAGGGAGATCTGCCAAGCGACCAACACCCTCAGCCAGCCAGTCCCTCAGGTCCATCCAGGTTCTCACCTCCAGCCAAGAGGACACCTCCTCCATTGAAGAGCTGGAAATAAAAAGCCTGGAAGACCCGTCACAGTGCTTACTCACACCCTGCACAGAGACACACACCTTGGTGGGACCTAGACCGATAGCAGGCTTGGGTTCATAATCTGGTGGTCACCGCATGGACATGTGTCCACAGCAGGAGGAGGCAGTTTCAGCCGATTTCTGGGGGGCTGCTGGGGAATAGGCATCTGTGAGGTCTGAGTCAGATGTCACTGCAGAAGGAGCAGCTGGCCAGTGAGTGATTCTGGAGGGAGAAGTTTTTGTGTGACAGGGCCTTTCGGAGCCTCGTGTAAGCCCTCTCCCATGCATGCAAATCCTTCCTGTATCACACTCACCTCGATGTCCTGAGCATTTTGGATGCTGCCTGCTGGGGTTTGCTCTCAGTTATCTATCTGAGCTGACCTGCATCTTTGCCCACCCACTGATCACACTCCCATGCAGCACCTGATCTCGCCCACTGCGACTCTTATTTCACTTTCGATTTAGATGGCATGGTGGAGATTCAGTTCTTCATTCGCTCCCCCATCCTTTCCCTTCCCCAAGCCTCCAATTTCCTTTCCCCCATCACAATTGACCGCTTGGCATCACCTTCCACCTCCTCTCCGTGACCTACCAGCCACAACCCTTGTCCTGCAGGGATATCCAGGTGAACGCGCACATTCACCTCTTCCCGAAAATCCCAACCCCATCCACGTTCACCTCCCAAAATTCTTCCTTCCTACCCCCAGGGTCCGTGTCTACCTCTGAGTCCTCACCAACCACCCTCACTATTCCTTCTTTCCCTACCATCAAGCCCTCACTCTCCCACATTACTGCCTCATTCTGCCCTCGGTCATTCTCACCATTCCCTTGTACCATGCCCCCCCTCAGTTTGCTCCCCAGGAGGCAGTCATGGACCCACCAGAGCCCTCACTTGTACGTTCACCTGGACAATCCCCACTCTGGACCTCTTCCCCCCAAGGGCCTCACCTTTCTGACTCCTTTCTCCACTTTTACTCCTTCCCCTCTGCATGCTTCTCTTTCTCTCTACACTCCCCCTTCTCTCCCCTCTCTGCACTCCTTCCTCCTCCAGACACCCTCCCCTCTCTACACTCTTGTCTCCCGTGGACTCGCTTCTCCACAATCCTTCTTCTCCCTCTTCTCTCCACACTACTTCCCCCACCTCTGAACTCCTTCCCTTACACCTTCCATCCCCCTTACACCTACCTCCCCAGTTGCTGTCTTCTCCCCAATTACTCCCTTCTCCATCGTCCTGTATTCCCTCCCCCACAACCTCCACCCCGACACCTTCATTACCCCACCTAACCTCAACCCCCGACACCTTCGTTTGCCCCTCTTAACCTCACCCCCCCCACCACCACCACCAACACCTCTCCCTCTCCTAGTTGATTTTAGACCTTCTCTCACTCCCCAGTACATCTTCTTCCTCTCCAAAACACAGCTGGACCTTCCTCTCCACCCCCTCAACCATCATCCATTGTGAGCAGACCTGTTGACATTGACTTTCCAACTTCCGTGAGCTGCTTTGCAGCAGAGCCATGTCCATGAGAATCCACTCAACATGCCATGGACATTCCTGCAGTGCGCCATTGATGTCAGGCTCCAGCAGCTTCTGCTCTTCGGATGACTGCGATGTGAGCAAGTCCCTGGCAGTAAGTCCTGACTTCTGCACATCACATTTGTCAAGACATGCTCTGCAGGGGCATGTTTTCCCACCGATATGGGCGGATGATCCAACAGTGGGGGGGATGATTCCGGTGGGCTGACCATTTAATGATTTGCAGATGTATTACAATGAGGTTGCAACTTCCAAGGTGGGAAACACGGCCTGACGGGCTGAGTGGATGATTGCAAACTGTCGTGACACTGAGTTTTGGTTTTCTCGCTATATTGTCCGCTCATGCCACTGAACACACCTGACGCCAGCGGGCATGGAAAATTCCATCCAGAGAATGCTTAGAAATGTGCATTGGTTCAGATTTGAACTTCAAATTTAGACTACAAAAGTAAATTTGTCTTTCTGGTTCAGCATGAACCATGATAGATTTTAAACTGCCGAAAAGAGCTGACATTTCCAGGAGCTTTCTTCATTATTCAAAAAGTCAACAGCAGTTTGATGCCTCTGAGTAGAGCTCTGTGCGTGCATTTAAAACTATATATGAGAGCTGTACACTCTACTGGTTTGAGTCATGTGAGTGGGCAGTATAACCACCTTCTGCTCATTTCACTGTTGACAATACAGTCAATACTACACTGCTTGGTACAACTGGGGGACTATATTACTTATCACATTGTTTCCCAGTAATTAGCTAGAAGTTACATTTTCAATAAAGTTGCAATAATTGCATTTCAATTGTTAGATATTTCTGTTCAGATCTGGTTGTGCTTCAAGCACATAAAATTTACTTAGGTTTGCAGTAAGAATTCTTGGGTCCAGGGCCCCAAGAGCCCTCTATACGTCACTATAGCCTTCTCCCCCATTCATTAAAACACAAACATGCAATAAAATGCCTAAAGATTAAATATATAATCTTGTGAAGAGTTGCAAAGTCTTCTAGAAGTTCTTCCTCCATGTCTTTCTGCCCCCAGTGAGACTCTGGTGGTATCTTCCTCTATTCTCACTGTGTTCACAGACTTCTCTGATCGCACCTTTCCTCAGCTGGAACCACAAGCAGGCCACATAGCACAAGCTTCTGCTTCTGCTTTAGTTGTGGCTTGGCATCACAGACTAATATCCATATTCAGCCAATATTTAACTTACTCATGTTCAGGTAACTAAGCCCTCCCTGTTGCACAAATTCCACCACTGCCTGCTGAATATTGCAGTTAACACAACAGGAAGCATTGTTTAAGTTTTGGATGGCATGTTCACACTAGCTGCTGTCTGAAAAAATGGGAGCAGTCATTATGATCTGAAATTATTGAAGTCAGTGCTGTGTCTGGAAGGCTGTAAAGTGGCTAATCGAAGGAAAGATTGCTGTTCCTCAAGTTCCGTTGAGCTTCATTAGAACAACATAGGAGCCAAGGACAGAAGATCAAAGTGGGAATAGGCAGAGAATTAAAATGCCAGGTGACTAGAAGCTCAGGGTCATTCTTGCAGTGTGAAGATAGGTGTACCGTAATGTGGTCACTAAATCTAGGTTTGGTCTCCCCATCGTAGGGGAGATCACATTGTGAGCAGTGAATACAAGAGATTAAATTGAATGAAGCACCTGTACATCTCTGCCTGGACAGTGTTTGGGATCCTGGACAGTTGTAAGGGAAAAGGTAAAAGGGCAAGTGTTGCAAGGGATGATGTCGTGGGAAGGGGAAGGGATATTAGGAGTGAGTGAAGAATAGACCAGAGTGTTGCAGAGGGAATGGTTCCTTCGGAATGCTGAAAGGGAAGGGGAAAGGAAGATGCATTTGGTGGTGCCAACACAATGAAGGTGGTGGATATGACAGAGCATGATCCAGTGAATGTGGAGGCTGATAGGGTGGAAGGTGAAGACAAGAGGAACCTGATCTTGGTTTTGTGAGGTAGGGAAAAGAGTGAGAGCAGAAGTGTGGGAAATGGGACAGACACGGCTGAGAGCCTTGTCAACAATGGTGGAGAGAAATCCTCAGCTGAGGAAAAAGGAAAGCGTGACAATGGCTGTCATATACGAGTGATGGATTTTATCATTATATTTAACATTACTGTAACTTATTAGCTTTACTTTAAAAAAGTAGCTTTCTTGATATATGCAAGCTTTCAAACATTTCACTTACAATTATCAGTGGTTGAATTTGACAGAAGACAGCAGGTAGCAAATTAAATTGTAGATTGATTCAACTTTTGTCCTGTAGTCATTAAGATTGCAATCTTAGTAAAACTGATTCAACAGAATTCTACTGATGCTTTCCAAAACAAAATTGCAGATTCTTTTTCTAGGTTGTCATAAGCTCTTATTTCTATTCAGTATCACCAGTTGTGCTAATTTGTTTTATTCACTAGTCTTGGAAACAAATTCAACATTGTTAGAGATTATATACCTAAACACAGTTCATGTAATATTGAAGAAAATTGTTTTCACTGGTGAAGCTACTGTTTTGTTGATGGATATGTCTACTGAACAACCAAGTTCTCAAAGCAAAACCAAAGATATGGTTTCCAGCAGTCTCTGCTTTTGTCACAGCTTGCTTGTTTCATGTCAAGATCTGACCTGTGTTGACCCTATAACAGATGCCTTGCTGTGAGTCACTCAGCCTCATGAGTAACAGAATTGAATCTATGATACATGATGCAGCAGGAACATTGAAACAAATTTATTACATATTGAGATATTTTAATTTTTAAAATCTATTTTTGTATCTTTAGCATGTAATTTAGGATTTAAATTTCATGCACACATACTAGAACATTCAGTTTAAACCAACATTTAAGTCTCAGATATAAAATGATGTGAAACTGTAACCTTTTCCCAGCCAAAGTGATCACATAATAATTAGAGTGGCTACCCTCAGAACTCTGTATGAGGAAGAGACACCAAGGGTTGGATTTTCCCATTGGAGGCAGGAATTGGGAGGTGGGTTCGATTCCAAGTCACGAACCCTCCCCCAACGCCAGCATGCTGTGAAGCACACTTTTCATGGGGTAGTCGTCCTAATGACCCAAGAAACTGGTCTACTGTCCAATTAGTGGCCATGGTTGCATGAATGGAGATACTGCAATATGGAAGTGGCTCACATTCTGGCCCAAATCAGCAGCCATTACTGTGACTGTCATTTCTGTATGGTGTTTTAAAAAAAATGAGAGCATCTTGATCTTCAAAGTAGTCAGGACAAATGGAGAACTGGGACACAGGGTAGGGAAAGGTTGGTCACTAAAATGTTATTATTGCTCAGTAAATTTTTGTCCAAACTTGTCTTTTTTTGCATTTAATGAAACTGTTTCAGCACTGCTGTCCAGTCTGCAGCTGGTCAGTTTCAGAGAGCTTCTGATGGCCAGACACCTCATGAAAATCTCAGGAATCTCTGAGCTACATAATGATCTCAACACACCCAATTAGTGGGGAGAGCAACTTCACTTTTCCTGCCCGCTGCCCCCCTGTTCTTGAGAAAATCGTCAGAATGGACAGACCAACATGCAGGCTGCTGGTACCTCTTTTTTTTGCTGTTATGCCACTGTTCCATTTGGATTTGGGAAAATTCCAGCCCAAGGGTGAAATTGATCTTGGGTTGTAATGCAAAACATGTGATAGCAAGTCATCAGCTAGTCTTGTATCTTGCCCAATATTTCTGGGTGTAAACCAGGTGCCAATTCATTATCACCAATTTTCTGCCACTGCCCAAGACCAATGTTACCCCCACCATATTTAATAGCTTAATAATTTATAGTTTTAATCTGCTTTTGCATTTAGAACTAAATTAATAATATACTTTTCTTCAGGGCAACATTGATTGAATGCTGCTTTTGTTTTTAAAAGGTCTATTGTCCATGTGGAACTCCTCTCAAAAATAAACTAAATGCAGTACAGCAGGTGCAGTGTGAAATATGGACAGATGGAAGGGGATGGGAAAGAACTAAAACTCCTGTTCCCTTCCCTTACTGTTTGTAATCAATGTAGTTTTGAAAAGAAAGATGTTTGTGTATCTTAACCTCAACTGTATAGTCAATTTGAATAACAGGCAGTAAGTTTTTGTGAGTTTAAGTAAAGAGGGTTATTTAGTCATGTATTCACCCTGAAAATCTAATGCTACATTATTCACTGAGCCACACACACACTTACACACACATGTACATAGTCAGAGAGAATAGTGCATTTGTACAAGTTATAAACAGAAGAATAATTCATAATTCATGTATTTGGCTCATCTTGAAAGAAAGCATGCATTACAGGTCTGATGAAGAAGATGTTTTCACCCCTGAAGTGTAGTTTAGGTGGATTCAGTAGCCAGAGTCATTTATCAGAATTGTTGCAGAATTCCCTTGAAGAGATGGATTTTCAGCAGGTCATAAAATTAGTTACTTGTAGTCTCGATACGCTGAGGTTACCTGTCTGTATTTGTGGTATTGAAAAGGAACAGGCTTGGAGACCTTACGATCAGAGTGACCAATTGCCCCAAATTTCAAGAAATCGTTCCTTATTTTGTCTCTTTGCCCTATGTCCTTTAAGGGATGCCTTCTGCCCTACATTTTGAGGACAGCCCAAGGGTGACTGATCCTGGGAGTCTCCAGGGCGAGTTTTGAGTAATTCGAAAGGGACTGCAAGTGAGTCAGTTGGTCAGCAGAGAAATGATAATGTTGTGACTCAGCAAGATAAGATGGAAGTTTTGGTTGATTTTAAACACCCCCATGTTATTATGGTCCCAAGAGCCGCCCTCCTCCCCTGACAACACCTCTTAATTTGAAACCGCCCCCTTCCTGTCCCACGGTCGAAGTGTACCTTATTTTATTTGATAAGAGTTGGTCAACCTGCTTATGATGTTGCTATCTCAAGGTCTCAATATGTGTGTCTTTTCTGCTGCTGCTGTTTCTACAGTTTTTGCATACTGATAGGGGAATAAGATTTGCTATCTGTAGTTACTGTTGGTCAGGTGACCAATACTTATATTGTCCACCCAGAATGATTTGAAGTTCAAAGCCATTGCTACATAAAAGGGGGTTGATGGTGGCCATTCACACCTACTTTTGATTTAACTGATTTCTCTACGGTTCTTTTTAAAGTTTCAAACTTAGAGATAGTGAGTCGAGGACGCCATAGATTTTGAGTTTTGTGTAAGTCCACAAACAATAGGAGGTGTGTGCAAATAGTTTTGTCTCGGTTTATCCATTCAAGGGAGACACTCCACCCATGGCGATTCAATTAGGAAAGTTCTAGAGACTTGACATACTGCTGAGTCTATGCAGAAATTGCAAAAGGCACCTGACTCCCGGCAGCCATCTTAGCAGGCTTTTAATGTGCGTTTTTAAAAAAAAGACAGTTCCAGAAAATTCTATACTGAATGCAGTCCATAGTTTAAATTATGAATATGACATGCCTTTACTCAGCATGACAAAAATAATTTATTTTCTACACTGTGCAAAGTAATATGCACTCATGAAGTTATGTTAATTGACATTCAAATGTCAGTTAAATTTGACGGTCATCAGAGAAATTAATGTCCTGACTGATCATTGGCTCTCTGTTAGCTTTAAAAAAGTTGAAATCGATTGGTCTCCTACGAACTTTTCAAACTTTAATTTATAGGTTGAAGTTGTGTTTTCATCACTAGAAGAGGTATTAGATTATTTCCTTCAGTGGCCGCACACCACTTGCTCCAAGACAAATTACTGTCAATATAGTGATTTACTGGCTGATTTGCACTATAGCTCATAGAGCAAATTTTCCAGTTCCCCTTCCTGTACCTTGGGAATTTGGATTACCTGGAAACTGAAAGAAGGAAATCAGGTAAAGAAGATCACACACCCTGTAAGGAAGCCCAATTCTTAATGCACAGAATACTGGTCAGGTCACTTTTACAGGCATGTTATACTCTCTGCTCAATATGTCTAGATGCAAGAACACCAGAATCTACCCATTTGTGTCAATGTGAAGATAAACCTACTTTTCATTGATTCTTCATCTGTATATTATACCATACATTCTTGATTTGAACATACAAACATACGCATTAGGAGCAGGAGTAGGTCACTGGGCCTTTTGAGCCTGCCCCACTATTCAATAAAATCATGGCTGATCTGATTGTAAACTCAACTCCACATTCCAGCCTACTCCTGATAATCTTTCACCTTCTTGTTTATCAGGAATCTATCTACTTCTGCCTTAAAAATATTCAAAGGCTCTGCTTCCACTGCTTTTTGAGGAAGAGGGTTCAAAGACTCACGAACGTCTGAGAGAAGAAAATTCTCCTTATCACTGTCTTAAATGGGCATCCCCTTATTTTTAAACAGTGACCCCTAGTTCTAGATTCTCCCACAAGAGGAAACATCCTTTCCACTTCCACCCTGTTGAAATCCCTCAGGATGTTATATGTTTCAACCAAGTGATCTCTTACTCTTCTAAACTCCAGTGGACACAAGCCTAACCTGTCCATTCTTTTCTCATAAGACAACCTGCCCATTCCAGGTAGTCTAGTAATCCTTCCCTGAACTGCTTCTAATGCAATTGCATCCTTCCTTAAATAAGGAGACCATACTGTGCACAGTAATTCAGATGTGGTGTCACCAATGCCCTGTATAACTGGAACATAGTCTCTTTATTTTTGTATTCAATTCCCCTCATGATAAATGATAACATTCCATTAGCTTTCCTCATTGCTTGCTGTACCTGCTTACTAACCTTTTGCTATTTATGCACGAGGACACCCAGATCCCTCTGCATCTCAGAGCTCTGCAGTCTCTCACCGTTTAGATAATATGTTTCTTTTTTATTCTTCCTGCCAAAATGGACAATTTCACATTTTCTCACATTATACTTGATTTGCCAGATCTTTGCCTACTCATTTAACCTATCTATATCCTTTAGTAGCCTCCTTATGTCCTCTTCACAACTTATTTTCCTGCCTAAGATAAAAGCAAAATACTGTGGATGTTGGAAATCTGAAACAAAAACAGAAAATGCTGGAAAAACTTAGCAGGTCTGACAGTATCTGTGGAGAGAGAAAAACAAGATTAACATTTTGAGTCTGTATGACCGGTATGAGTCCATATGGCTCTGAAGAAGTGTCATACGGATGCAAAACGTTAGCTTTGTTTTTCCCCCTCCGCAGTTGCTGTCAGACCTGCTGAGTTTTTCCAGCATTTTCTGTTTTTATTTTCCTGCCTATCTTTGTCTCATCAGCAAATTTAGTAACCATACCTTGAAACATCGGAGGAATCGTCTTGTACCTTGGGTGATGATTGGGAGCAGGTCGAGCACCAAAATGGCAGTATGCCCATTGTGTTCATGCCACTTGGAATTTTGCTGGAGGCAGCCAGGCTAATGGGTGGAGACCATGGGCGGAATTTTCTGTGCCCACTGGTGTCAGGTGTGCTTGCGGCTTAAGCAGACAATATGCTGAGAAGGCCAAAAATTGGTTTCATTACGTTGTGAAGCCCGTTTGCGATCATTCGCTCAGCCCATCGATGGCGGGCCGCATTTCCCACCGTCAGATGTCAGGAACCTCATTGTAATACATCTGCATATTATTATAAGGCCAGCACACTGGAATGACCCCCCCCCATGCTGGATTGTCTGCCCATGTTGGCGGGGAAACATGCCAGTGTAGAACACGTCTTGACAAGTGTGACATGCAGAAGTCAGGACTTCCCCCTAGGGCTTTGGTCACATCATGGACATCCGAAGAGCAGAAGATGCTGGAGTCCAGCAGCAACGGGACCTTGGAGGAACATCCATGGCAGGCTGGGTGGATTCTCATGGGCATGGCTCCATCGTGAAGCAGCTCACGGAAGGTGGAAAGTCACCGTTGAGGGTCTGCTCCCAAAGGATGATGGTTGAGGGAGTGGACAGGAAGGGGAAGTTCCAGCTGTGTTTGAGAGAGGAGGATATGTTGGGGAGGGGTAAGGGGAGGAAGGTCTGGGATCGACTGGGAAAGGAAGAGGTGTTGGAGGGGGATGAGGTTGGTGGGGGAAAGAAGGTTTCGGAGAGTGTAACATTGGGAAGGAGGAACAAAGATGTTGGGGGGGGTGAGGTTAGGATGGAGGGAATTAAGATGTTGGGGTGGGAGGTTGAAGTGGGGGAGGGACTACGGCAGGTGGTGGGAGAGGAGGGGGTAGCGGTAGAGAAGACCGCAGCTCGGGGAGGTGGGTGGTAGAAGATGTAAATGGAGGAGTGCGGAGAGGGAAGGGACTCTGGGGGAGGAAGGAGTCAGTGGGGGAGAAAGATGTGTGGGTGGAGGAAGAAGTAAGGGTAGAGGAAGTAGGGCGGAAGAAGAATTAAGGTTGTTTGAAGGATTCAGGAAGGGGGAAGATGTAAGGCTGGAGGAAGAAGTAAGGCTGGAGGGAGTCAGAAAGGGGAAGGACTAAGTGGGTGGGGAGTCTGGGGTTGGGGCAGGAGGGAAGGATTAAGTAGGGGGAGCGGAGGTGTGCGAAGGGGTTGCAAGAGGGAAGGAGTCTGGGGGGGCGGTGGGGGGGGATGTCCAGATGAATGTGTAAGGGAGGGTTCTGATGAGCCCATGACTGTCTCCTGGGGAGCAAACTAAGAGTGGGCGTGGTACAGGGGAATAGTGAGAATGACCGCGGGCAGATTAGGTGGTTGGGTGGGTGGGTAAGGGTTCGATAGTATTGGTAGAAGGGACGGCGAAGTTGGTTGGTAGGAACTCGGAGGCAGACACGGATCCTGGGGGTATGAAGGAGATGGTCAGGGAAGTTAATGTAGATGGGGGTGGGATTTTCGGGAAGAACGGATATGTGCATGTTCACCTGGACATCCCTGAAATAAAAGGGTTGTGGCTGGTAGGTTAGGTAGCGGGGGTAAGGAAGGTGATGCTGGGCAGGTTGACAGTGATGGGAGAAAAGAAATGGGTGATTGGGGGAGGGGAAATCAAGGGCCAATGAAAGGAAAACTGTATTACCACCATGTTGACTAAACCGAAAGTGAAACGAGAGTCGTGGTGGGCGAGATCAGATGCTGCATGGAAATGTGATCATTGGGTGTGTGAGGATGCAGGTCAGCTCAGATGGTCAACTGAAAGCAAACCCCAGCAGGCAGCATTCAAAATGCTCAGGACATTGAGATGAGTGTGATACAGGAAGGATCTGCGTGCGTGGGAGAGTGCTTGCACGAGGCTCTGAAAGGCCCTGCCACACACACACACACAGACACACACTTTCGCCTCCAGAAATACTCATGGGCTAGCTGTATGCAGCTGAACTGCTCACGGGGGGATTTAGCTGGAGGACTCGCGAAACCTGTCAATGATGCTGAAAGACACAGGTTATTCGGTGAAAGTGAATATATTTCCACATTATAAAGTGACAAAATGTGTTTACTCATGCAACCAACTATGATCAGGATTTCTTAACTTTTGAAAGCCTTAGACTTCTAGATGCTGCCCTGACATCCGCCTCAGGGGTGGAGACAGCCTGTGCAGTGGTTGGCCCTGTTGCCTCTGATGACTTTGGTGTGGGTCCTCTGGAGAGCTGAGGCCTTGAGGGTCCTGGCTTGCTCTGACTGTCTTCCTGTGGGCCAGCTGCTCCCTCTGTGGTGACAGAGGACAAGGTTGAGGGGTCACAGGCAAAGGGGACTCGGAGGGAGAGGACAGCCTCTGAGATTCCTGAGTAGATGACCCAGCGGTGTACAGCTGCCTCTCCTCCTCTCTTCGGGTGCCTGGGGGCCCTGGCCTGACCTCCTTGAGGGGAAGGAGCAACTGGAGGCACGTTGAGGTGCCCTGATTCCCTCACGCATCACCGCTGCAGGAACTCGCCCATGGCTGCAGCAATGGAGTGGAGGTCTGCATACATCTCCACGTTCTACTGGACCAGGGTCTCCATGGCATCTGCCACCCTCCTCATGGAGACCTTCATATGCACACATGTGGGTACCACTTCATCAGCGAGCAGGCAGACGCACTCCTCTGACTTGCGTGCCACTCTGTTGAGGGCATCCAGCACCTCTGTGTGATGTTCCCCTGCCTCCGCCTTCTGTTGACTCTCCAGGATAGGTTGGATGAGCTGAATCCAGAGGTTTATCATCTGACTTAGACCTCAAAGCTGCCTGTTTTCCAGCAGTCCCCCACGTGCCGGGGAGCTAGGCCGAACCTGCCTTCCCCTTCTGCGGACACATGTCCATGCAGCAACCACCAGCTTTTGAACTAGAGCTTGTTCTAAGTCTAGGTCCCACCAAGGTGTGTGTCTCTGCTCTGGTAGAGGGCCTGGGTAAGTGCTGTGATGGGTCTTCCAGTCTGCTTATTTCTAGCTCCTGAATGGAGGAGGAGTCCTCTTGGCTGGAGGTGAAGACGTGGGTGGAATGGAGGGACTGGCTGGCTGAGGGTGTCATTTGCTTGGCAGAGCTCCCTGTGAACCAAAGTTGAGATAATTAGTGCATGTCAGTGCAGTCAAAAGCAGGAGAGAACATTCACATTTGCATTGAGAGAGGGATGATGTGGTGCCTCAGGAGGGTGTTCATCTCTCACCTCACCGCAGGCCAGTCCACATCCTCAGCTGTCAGCAATAGCACACTCCTCAAAGTGGGTGAGTGGCCTAATGTGGGCCGTTCCACACCTGGTCTGGGACTTCTCCCTGCTGATGTGCGCAGGCTTCTCCTGCATGAAAACAGATAGAGAGAGTGTGTGCAGGACACATGGCACTGCTTGGAATGTTTGTGTGGTGAGCAGAGACATGGACGGGATGAGGACGTGAACTCCAGAGGATATGAGTCTGAGGAAGATGTGAGGGTGTGTGAGAGTTAGTGGTGTTGTCTCTTGAGGTGTGAGATTCTTGTGGATGTGTGATGGGCTTGAGAGTGTGAGAGTTGAGAGTAATGAGAAGAGTGACTTACTCTGGCGGAATGGAGATCATTCATCCATTTGTGACACTGGGTGACTGTCCTCTTTTGCAGGGCATTGGCGCTGACACAACTGCCACCACCACCTGTGCAGGATTGGTGATGTTGCTGCCCAACCTGCCCATCACGGCAGGCCTCTACTGCATCCAAAAGGTGCTCGAGTGACACGTCATTAAACCTGGGGGCTGCAGTCTTTTTGCCTTTTGAGGCCATGTCTTCTGTGCAGCAGTCATGGGCTCGAAGCACCAAGAGGTGCACACGTGGCTTCACTTTAAATATGGCAACCGGTGTGATGAAGTGTCGAGGTGATGGCTTAGAGGCCGAATGAGAGCCTGCCTGCCATGGAAATGACATGTTTCCTGAGAATGCATAATTAATGTGGTGTGATTGGGAATGATATGGCATGAGAAGCTGCCATTACGACCGGCGGCTAAAACGTTGTTTTGTCCCACCCCTAATGCACTTAGTGCAAATCTGGGAGGATTCCGCCCCATACCTCTGAGGCAGGAAGGTCATTGAGCCAGTTGAGGAACTAATTATTTTACACAGGAATTGAAATTTTACCGGGGCGCAAGTGACGGCTGGCTCTACAGAGCCTTGCCAGCTATAAGGAGCTGTGAGATCAGTGGCAGGTCAGTGTTGGTTGGAGTTAGCATCCGTAGAGAGCAGCAGTGTTCCAATGGAGGGAGGTTGAGAGTGATTGCAGCCCAGGGGGGAGAAGCTGGAGACTGGGTAAAGTTGGTGAGCAGATCAGGGGCACAAATATTGCATTTTCTCTCTCAGGTGCAACATGTATATGCAGAGTGAGGGCGGTGAGAGGCCTTGAGAAGTGAGCCCAACAGGAGGCTTTGGGTCTTGTACACTCTGGTTTTCAGAGCAGCTGTGAGGAAGAGCATGAAAGAGGTGCAGCCAGTGGGAGCAGGTCTACACTACCCAAAGAAGTATGAGGATCATAACGGTGGCCAATCCAGGGAGGCATTGCTAAAGCTGGGCGCCACATCCTCAAATTGCTGCCATCTTATGAATGCAAAATTTGCCAGGCCTCTCCTTCAGTGTCTGCTGCATTTGCTGCCTTCCCGGTGAGTGTTGCCGTCACTTGAAATATGACGCTTGCATCTTCTCTGACAATACCACCCCTGCCCGCAAGGCTTTATTGGCTGGGTCCCATGCCTGCCAGCTATGAATTATATGACCCTGAGAGAATTGTGCTTCCTTTACTGCCACCAACTCCTGTGGCCATGCCACCCATTTTGTGTCCATGCCACCCATTTTGTGTCCTGGCATCAGGACTTCCTCCATGATGACAGAATTTGAGAGCAATGAAATCTTGCAGCATCAGGTTATACTGCTGCTTCTGCATCAATCTTGCACTGGTATAAATCAGAGCACTATATGTTTCTTCCAATGCTTATGGAAAGCTCTACTTACTCATGTTCAGATGTTCTCAAAATGTTATTGTTAAAGAACGGATTGCCCAAAAATTGTCGATACTCAAGAAAATGGAACTAATTCATTGCACTGGTGACTAAAGAGACCTGATCTGTTGATGCTAATTTTGTATGAATATTTTTCAAATCATGCTCTGAAGAAAGGTCATAGACATGAAGTGTTAATTCTGTTTCTCTCTCCACAGATACTATCTGACCTCCTGAATATTTGCAGCATTTTCTGTTTATATTCCATGTCCATTGTGGCTTCTCATTCAAGCCATTCAGTCAGAATAGACAAATTTTCTCCTTGAACACTTTTTTCCCCACAAATGGCAAAACAGTTTGCAGCACAGAACCCCACATTCATCTATTGACTCAGTACATCAAAGTTTAAAATGAAACACTTTGAGTTGACTGATGGCATAAGATTCAAGTGCTGCACAAAAATTTGCATTTTAGTACACAAGTATTTTGGTACACTGCCAAAGTGAAATGAGTTTCTGTTGTTGAGATCATTTACTGGCAAGTTCAGTTTGATCTGAAGAGGGCTCTGCTACTGTCAGGAAGATATAATAATTTTCATAATGTTATTGGAATTTATTGTGAAGTAGAGTAATAGTGGGGTCTCTGTCTATGGGTGTGTTGTGTATGTGTGTCTGTGGGACTTAATTGAATTAAAGACAGCTGGTTTGAAGGCCTCGTTGTAAGAAGAGAAGCTAGGTTTGAAATGTTCAGTTGTTAAACATGGTGAAGTTTTAGTCTGTGAGGTGTAAAGGGAACATTTGCATTTTTTAAAAATCCAGAATAGCTTGAGTTCAAAGGAGGGGGTGAAATATTACACTTAGCCAGAAGTAGTTAAGAAACAGTATGTTTATTTGTTGCAAAGATTACTGTTAAAATTAGTACTATGATAGATTTTTATTATTAGGGAGGGAAAGTCCAAAGACATAGTGAGACAATGGGAATTTGCATTCAAAGGGGAAAATATGTATAAAAGGCGTGTGTAAGGGCAGGCATTTTAAGATCTAACATAAATGTGAAAAGCCTCCAGCATCTAAGCCTCAAGCTGCTGTCTACAAGGAACCAAAGCTGAGAAAAACTCATTTTGAATTCCACTGTCCAGGGTGTGTGCTTTTCCTGGGTCTGTTTAAACCTGTGGCCAGGATATTGAGGTTGGGGGGCGGGGCTCACTCGCCGATGCAGGATGACGTTGGGCAGAAGGCCCAGTCAGTTGAATAAGCTGTGCGTCCGCTGACCTGTCAACGGCCTATTGAGGCCATTTAAAAACTAATTGAAGTAATTAATGGACCTTCCCGTCCAACCTTAAGGTTGCCATGCAGGCCGGGAGCCCTAGCGGGCTTCAGGAAAAGCATGAAACCTCACCCACGGAGAGAAACAGTGTCACATGAGCGGACATGTCAGGGAAATTTTATTTTTGTCCATTGACCATTTTTAAATTTGGCGCCAATCTCCCTGAGGCAGCACTTAGCCTCAGGGAGATGTGTGCGCTCTTTTGTGTGCATGCGCGAAAGAGCGCACTCCTGGCTTATGGAATCCCCTCCCCCTGCCCGCACAAGGAGTGCATAGCGCTTCCTGGTGGATGTCACGTTGGGTGGGCCTTAATTGGCCTGCCCATGTAAAATGGCGGTGTGCCCCCAATAGGGGGCGCCGATCAGAGGTGTGCCTGCATGCGCCCACTCTTGCACTCCTCCCCCCCACAAAAGTCTTCCCTGTGTGTTTTACTGTTGCCCTAACAGAGGTGTAACTGGCAGTTAGATTAACTAGGGGATCCAGGAGTTATCATAGTAGTAATTTGTCAACCTAAGAATGTGCTTAAATTTTTTTATTAAAAAAGTTTTAATTTAGTTTTGTAAGAAATCTATAAGACTTGCTGGTCTTATTATTACTGAATTCAAGGCATGCATCTCGAAATAAATACAAATTGTAAAATAGTTGTGGCAGTTGTTTCAAGATTTCCTCTGGGATTTGAAGAGCTCAGCATTTACCATCTGCTATGCCAGAACAAATCTGAGGGCTCTTTACAGGATATATTTGACGTTCCTGGATTAGTTTGGAGTTGGTGAATCTTAAGGTTACGAGTACAGGAAGCACTTTGAATTCAAGAGTTGGTGTGAGGTTTTTTTAAGTGGTGAGACTGTAATATGGCTTTGGCAGTTGCTAATACTTGTCTGGGAGTTGAAGTTATAACTTTGGTTGGTTTACAAAAGGCAAATAAAGCTAAATTAATGAATTTGACAGATAAGTTACAATTAGGATTACCTGCAGGGGTAAGGAAATCAGACATAATTGAAGGTATAACACGGCATTTGAAATTGGAGGGAATACCTGAGAGACCGAGTTCTCCAAGGGGTGGTTCATTGGAATGGGCTCAGAAGCAAATGAAAAAAAAAACTTGAGCTCGCGGCAGCAGAAAAAGAAAAGAGAAAGGGCATTTCAAATGGAACAGGCAGAAAGTTAGGAAAGAGCAAAAGAGAGACACAGAGACTTCCAGCCTAAAATGCTGGCAGTTTAAAAAAGAGACACCAGAAGGTGAGGAGAGACTTATTTCTGGATCAGAACCCAGTAGGGAGATGTTTAAATTTGTATAAGCACTTCCAATGTTTGAGGAAAGAGATGTGGAAGCATACTTTATTTAATTTGAGAAGATTGAATTGAGAAAGTGGGACAATCAAAATTTATCATAAAGATTGACTTGCTAAGAGGATATTGGCAAATACCATTATCGGAGAGAGCAAAGGAAATATCTGCTTTTGTGACACCAGATGGATTATATCAGTTTAAAGTCATGCAATTTGGTAAGAAAAATGCACCTGCAACATTTCAAAGACTGACAACCAAAGTAATTGCTGGTCTGAGCAATTGTGCTGTTTATATTGACGACTTGATAGTTTTCAGTCAGATGTGGGAAGAGCATTTACAGCATTTGGAAGAATTGTTTTCTTGATTACAAGAAGCTAATTTGGTGATGAACTTGGCTAAAAGGGAATTTTCAAAAGCGCAAGTTACCATTGGACATGGTAAGGTGGCTCCGAGAGATGTGAAAGTCAAGGCTATCGTGGGTTTTCCCCTGCTTACAACAAAATGATAAGTTTTGAGATTTTTGGGCATGAGTGGATTTTACCGGAAATTTGTACCAAATTTTCGTAGCGTGGTTGCTCTATTGACTGAACTATTACAAATGAACAAGAAGTTTCAATGGACACAGGAGTGTTAGAAGGCACTTATCAGTTTGAAGCCTTATTAACTACACCACCAGTTTTGGCAGTACCCAATTGTGCCAAGCAATTTAAGTTGGCCGTTGACGCAAGTGATATAGGCATTGGGGCTGTATTGTTACAAGAAAATTACACTGGAATTGAAAAACTGATAGGGTATTTTTCACAAATGTTGAATGTACAACAGAGAAGGAGACTTTGGGTTTGGTGTTAGTATTGCAGCATTTTGAAATTTACGTTGCGGATTATTCATCAAAAACAATTGTTTATATAGACCACAATTCCTTATAGTTTCTGGGCAAATTTTGAGACAAAATTGCAAGGCTATTCAAATGGAGTTTATTGCTGCAATCATTTAATCTACAGGTTATATGTGTGACTGGACGAGAGAATCTGATTGCAGATGCATTGTCAAGAGTTGAAGCTGAAAAGGGGAAATTGGACATTTAAAACCTGGACAGTGGACTGGAATGATTTCTGTTCATATGAAGGGTTTGTGTATATATATATATATATATATATTGGGCAAGATTTTCACCTCGTCAGGAGCAGCCGCGAAACCGACTGCTGCCCGTGATTGGGACCACGATTTCATGCCGCCGAGTATGAAACGTGGCTTGTCACTGACCATAAAGGGCCAAGTGTGGGCGGGGCCCTGTCGGCGGCCGGGTCCAAAGGTGACCTGGCAGCCGGATTTAAAATGGCCCAGGCAGCCCCAGAAAGGCTGCCAGGGAAGGACGTCTATCTGCTGTTGTAAAGATGGGCACAAGTGCAGCAACAAACGCCAGTGGGAGGGCAGGTTGGGTGGGCACAACCCCCCTCTGCTTTTCTGGTGAGTGCATTCTGGCGGTGGCTGCCAGGAGGGACACCCTTGTCCCCAGAGATAGGAGGTGGAGGCCACCGCACCTCACCAAGAGGGCAGGGGAGGAGGTGGAAGTCCTGGTGAGCAGCCATAACGTGGTGTGGCGCACATGGGTGCAGTGCCAGAAGTGCTTCAATGACCTGCTGCACTCAGGAAGCGTGAGTACCTTGTTGGCATGGATCAGTGTCCAGAAGTGTTAAAGTGTGACTGTCTCCCAGTGGACCTCAGGAGTGCTAGAGTCTGAGTGCCAACTGTCAATGATGCTGGAGCTGGCCAAGCGGATGTGTCCTGCGAGATGTTCCTCAGCTGGGGTTGGCCAGGCTGTAATGGCGCTGCAGGTAGAGAGTGGACTAATCAATGCCCCTCTGTCCTTTCAGGAAAAGACAAACCATAACCAAGTCGAGAGGGCACGTACAGGCGGAAGCCCACCAAACCTGCTGCTGCTCTCCCATTTTGAGCAAGGTGCCCTGGAGCTGGAGAGCTGGCTGCTCCCTTTGCAACTGGGCATGGTGAGTCAGGGTGCCAGACGAAGGTAAGAGTGCAATAGAGGTGAGACTTTCGGATGGTGCAACCATTCTACTGTAGTCTCCTCATTGGTAGGAGCCTTGAACCTGGAGTCCCCATTGATTATTGAAAGACAATGGCACCTTGATGCTGACCTCCATTGTCTCACCAGGGTGTCCGGCATGCGCAGTAACAGTGTGGTGACTTTAACTAATGACATGTCCTTCTTCTCCCTTTTATGTTCACATGCAGGCATCTGATCTGCAGACCCCAAAGGGCCACTCCTGGCAGAGGACCACCAGCTATCATTTTCGCCTGTGTTACACCCGCTGTCTGAAGCAGGCACCAACGCAGAAACCAGCACCTCAGTGGGCATTAGACCGGCGGCTAGTATTTCAGTGCACATTGGTGAGACTACTTCACAATCGCTGAGATGCAAGCGGAGGCAGAGAGGGCCCAGGGCGCTGGCAGTCAGAACATTGCTGGGGACCAGGATGATGCTCAGTTGAAGGCTGAAGATGAGCCTTTGGAGTCATCCATTAGGCAGCAGATGCTGGATGTCTAGCGAGATGTGCGAGAGGATCTGGCAGAGATCCATGAGGGTCTGTGTGCCATGGTGTCTGGGATGGAGGAGTCCATGTGGAGCGTGAGCACTGCGTTGATCGTCATGGGCGAGTGCACTGCCTCCTCCATTGAACAAGTTGCAACTCTTATGGAGAAGCAGTTCCAGGGACAGAATAAGGGGTTCCTGGGGTTGTGCTCAGACCTACAAGCCTTCACATAGGCACTGACCTCAGGTGGTAAGTGCCAGTGTGGGAGATGGATGAGGCACACAGTATCCCAGCTAGGTGCCCGTCCATCAGTGGTATGCAGGGAGGTCCATAGTGACAAAATGTTGGTGCACGAGCTGCCTGTCGTCTCTGCGGGCTCCTCTCAGGACACTCTGGATCATGCAAGTAGCATCTCCGCCCCTCTGCCAGTGACCGTGGCTTCTGATGAGGCTGCGGCAACTGGGGAGATGCCAGGCGTGGCACTGGCTGCTCCCTCCCAGGCGTGGCCAGCACAGGTTCCACTAGCCGTGGAAAACCGCCAAGGTCATCAAGACTAACAAGACAGCAGGGTCAGCAGGCTGTCTCCAATGCTGGTGCCAGCGAGGGGGGAGCACCTAAGTTAAAAGCACCATGAGCACAAGAGGGACAGGTCACGGGTGATTTTTATGTTCATTTATGTTTAATTTATGTATACTGGTCTGTAAATGAAGACCAGAGAAGTTTATGTAAATAGTTTGGAATTGTCAAAATGAGATAAAATTTGTTTTTGTCATCATGGCCTAAGTATGCTTCAACTTTTTATTTTGTTAGTGCAGGGTACGCCAGCATGTAATGCTGGACGTAAGTGGCTCTGAACTTTATTGCACAGGCACTGAGTGTTCTTTGGGTTCAATTGAAAGTGTTCCTTCAGACATCTGGGATGGAGGAGGCAACCCTGGCATGTGTTTGAAGCTGAAATTTGGTAGCCTTGCTGAAGGAGCCTTCCTGGAGGTTACCAAGGCCTAGTTCCTTGCCCTCAGCGTTCTCACCATGCTCATCTTTGGACTCACTACTGGACTCATCATCTGTGGCCTGTGCAGCTGCGTCAAGATCCCCTTCCTCCAATAGGACCCCCTTGCCAGTGCCAGATTGTGGAGAGTGCAGCATGCAACCACGATCAGTGACACCCGCTCTGGGGGGTATTGTAGTGCTCCCTTAGAACTGTCCAGGCATCGGAAGTGCATCTTGAGAAGACCTATGGCCCTCTCCACCACTGCTCTTGTGGAGGCATGCTCGTAACGCTTCTCTGTCTGTGTTCTTGCGTGGCGTAGAGGTGTCATAAGCCACCTCTTCAACGGATAGCCCTTTTCACCCAGCAGCCATTCATCCAGTTGGTCAGGAGCACTGAAGAGCCTCGGCACCCGGGAGTGTCTCAGGATGTAAGCATCATTGGAGCTGCCAGGGTACCTTGCACAGACTTGCAGAATCTGCGTCCTGTGGTCATGCACTATCTGAACTTCCATGGAGTGGAATCCCTTCCTGTTGATGAAGGCATCCGGCTGACTGGCTGGTGTCTTGGTGGCTACATGTGCACAGTCAATGGCACCCTGGGCACGTGGGAGCCCAGCAATCACTGCAAAGCCTCTGGCTTGCTCAGCCTGGCTGGCCTCGTCTGTATGGTAAAGAATAAAAGTCAGAACAGAGCTTCTGTCACCAGCTTGACCCAACTGTGGACAGCTGATTGGGAGACTCCACACATCCCCCAATGAACCCTGGAAAGAGCCGGAGGCATAGAAGTTGAGGACCACTGTGACCTTCAGGCATGGGGTGTCTGCCCACACAGTCGGTGCTGATCTCAGGCCCAATCATCAGGCATATGGAGGTGATGGTCTCCCTCGAGAGACGGAGCCTCCTTCGGCATTGCACCTCAGACATATTGAGGTAGATGCATTGCCACCTGTAAACCCTGGCAGCAGGATAGTGGCGTCTCCTGCAGCCCTTTCACTTTAGACTACCTGCTAGCCCTGCAGCCCTTGTGCCTGCACCTCTCCCCCCCCACAGGCTCCTCCCCTGGAAGCTGCATAGGGACACCTGGCCTCCTCTCCCTTCTGCCCCTCTCTATCTCTTCAGAGAAGGTGCTACCAGCAGAGACCACAATCTCCATTACCAGGGTAAAAGAAGGCAGTCTGATACTTGGAAGGGTCCACAGTGTCTGAATCCTTCAGGGACCTGACAGACAGCAATGAGTCCTGAAATGAGGCCTTGAAATGCTAAGAATGAAGCCCCAAACAGAGATGAAGCTGCCAAATACCAACAAACTGCCAGCTGCAACTATCTCCAAAACAGCTCACTACTCACACTGGAAATGCTGCTAACCCTTTTTATCCCCACCTTGGATGAGGTTTTTGAAAATGTCAGCTGGCCTCTTGCCCGTTTTGCCTGTGCAATGAGCAGAAAATCGCACGGGCAAGGTAAAGTCACTGTCAATTGGACTGTTAATGGCCTTAAGTGGCCTCTTAATTAATGGCAGGCACCGCTCTGGCACATGCATGCACCTGCCAAGAGAAATATTGCGCTAGTGCGCAATGATGTCAGGACGTTCACCCGATGTCATGGTGCACTATCTTACTCCCTTCAGGTTGGGCGCACGCCCACCCACAGGACGAAAATCTCTGCCCATTGTTATGTTAATGTAAGCATCTGGTAATGTAATAGTGCAATAAGTATAGGAGGTAATATATGATCGATTCAGAAAATGAAACTGTATTTTTAAATTATGATGGTTCATATTTTTAACAAGCAGGGGGATGTCAGGAAGATATAATCATTTTCATAATGTTATTGGAATTTATTGTAAAGTAGAGTAATAGACCATAAGACGTAAGAGCAGAAGTGGGCTATTTGGCTCATCGAGTCTGCTTTGCCAATCAATGAGATGGCTGATTTGATAATCCTCAACTCCATTTTCCTGCCTTTTTGTCATAACTCTTGATTCCTTTAATGACTAATAATCTATCTACCCCTGCCTTCAATACACTTAACGACCCAGCTTCTACAGCCTTCTGCGGTAAAGAATTCCACAGATGTACCATCCTCTGAGAGAAGAAATTCCTCCTCATCTCTGTTTTAAATGGGTTGCCCCTTACTCTGAGATTACGCCCTCTGGTCCTAGACTCTCCCACAAGATGAAACAACCTCTCAGCATCTACCCTGTCAAGGCCCCTAAGAAGCTTCTATGTTTCAATAGGGTCGTCTCTTATTCTTCTAAACTCCAATGAGTATAGGCCCAACCTACTCAACCTCTCTTCACAAGAAAATCCCCCCATACCCGCAGTGAGTCTTCTCTGGACTGCCTCCAATGCCAATATATCTTTCCTTAGATAAGGGGACCAAAACTGTTTAGTATTCTAGGTGTGGCCTAACTAATGCTTTGTATTGTTTTAGCAAGACTTCCCTATTTTTATACTCTATTCCCTTTGAAATAGAGGCCAGCATTCTATTTACCTTCCCTATTATCTGTTGAACTTGTATGTTAGCTTTTTGGGATTCATGCACAGGGACTCCCAAATTCCTCTGTGCTGCAGCTTTCTGCAGCCTTTCTCCATTTAAATAATATTCAGTTTCTCTATTCTTGCTGCCGAAGTGCATAACCTAGTGGGGTCTCTGTCCATTGGGGTGGGGGGTTGGGGGTTGTTTGTGTGTGTAAACTTAATTGAATTAAAGACAGCTGGTCTGAGGGCTTTGATGCAGAAGAGAAGCTAGGTTTGAAATGCTAAGTAGGTAAACATGGGTGAAGTTTATTCTTAGGTGAGGTATAAAGGGAACATTTGCAAACCAGATTAGCTTGAATTCAAAAGAGGGGGTGAAATGTTACGTCTAGCCAGAAGAATTTAAGAAATGGTGTGTTTATTTTTCCCAAAGATTACTGTTAAAATTAGTACTATGATAGATTATTGTTAGAGAGGTAAAGTCCAAAGACACAGTGAAACAATAGGAATTTGCATTCAAAGGGGAAAATACATATAAAGGAGAGAAGACTGTGTGTAAGGGCAGGCATTTTAAGATCTAACACAAGTGTGAAAAGCTTCCAGCATCTAAGCCTCAAGCTGCTGTCTACAGGGAACTGAAGCTGAGAAAAACTCATTTTGAATTCAACTGTGCTTGCCTGGGTCTGTTTAAATCTGTGTGTTTTACTGTTGCCTTAATGGAGCTGTAACTGGGAATTAGATTAACTAGGGGAGCTAGGAGTTATCATAGTAGTAATTTGTAAACTATGTGCTTAAAAGCATTTTTTTATTCATAAAGTTTTAATTTAGTTTTGTAAAAAAAACTATAAAACTTGGTGGTCTTATTGCTACTGAATTCAAGGCACTCATCTTGAAATAAATACAAATTGTAAATTGTTGTGGCAGTTGTTTCAAGTTTTCCTCTGGGATTTGAACAGCTCAGCATTTACCACCTGCTGTGCCATAACAGCTATATGAAAAAGTGAAATCCAAAGTAGTACAGTTCCAGATCGGATGTATTATTCAATGTGGTTGATTACAACAGTCTTTTGCAACCCAGTACTATGGATAATGTGTCCCACCTGGGACCATTTTTTTTAACATATTAGCCTGCCTGCAATGAAGTCAACAGGCAATTAAAGAAAAGGAAGTAAACTCTTGCTGCATGTCTAGAGAGAAAATGCAATATTATAAACTTCAATTGTTTTCAAAACCAAAAAGAGTTTCTATTTGAGTTAACAGTGGAAGTTTGTCAATTGTGAAATAGGGCTGATTGCAGTTTAGACATATCTTTACTTTAAGTAGATAGGAAAAATGTAGGCTATTCAGCCCCTGGAACATTTTCACCTATCAGTTAGATTGTGGCTAATCTGTATCTCAACTCTATCTGACATAACTCTATATCCCTTGATATCCTATACGAACAAAATCCATCAATCTGAGGCTTGAAAATGTCAATTGTCTCAACATCCAGAACTTTTGAGGGGTAGGGAGGGGTGGGGGGTAAGTTTAAGATGCCCTTTCTGTGAAAAAGTGCTCCCTGATTTAATTCAGGGCTCCCACGTCAAAGTTAATTGTTCTTCTGTACCTACCCAAACAACTCCCTTTATCATTTGAGTGACTTCAGTTACATCATCCGTTATCCGTCTAAATTCAAGGGAACACAAAACATGTTTTTGCAACCATGGTATCATAATTTAGCCTTTTAAGCCTTATTTCATTCTGATGAATTGGCTTTGTACCTGCTGTTTATATCTTTGCATCTTTCCTCATTTCGCAATCCAAGACGGATTGTACGATTCCAGATGGGACCTGAAAGCAGTTTATGCAACTGAAGCATCACTTCCTCATGTATTCCAATGACTTTGAGATAAAAGACAACATTTTTGAATACATTTTGTCTTGTACACTACTTTTGTGATCTGTAAAAATGGATGCCCAAATCTCTTTGTTCTTCCATAGATCCTATACTCTCACGATTAACCATATATTCTGATTTGTCTTTCTTGGATCCAAAGTCAATGACATCATATTTTCCCAGATTCATCTCTATCACAGAATCACAAAATGGTTGCAGCAAAAATGAAGCCATTCGGCCAGTCGTGTCTGTGTTGGCTCTCTAAAGGAGCAATTCTGCTAGTGCCACTTCCCCTCCTTCTCCATGTGGCCCTGCGCATTCTTCCTTTTTAGGTAATAATCCAATTGCCTCTTGAATGCATCAGTTGAACCTACCACACTCTCAAGCAGTGCCTACCAGATCCTAATCACTGTCTGTGTGAAAAAATTGCCCTCATGTCATCATTGCATCTTTTCCCAATTGCCTTAAATCTGTGTGCTCTGGCTTTCGATCCTTCCAACAATGGGAACAGTTGCTCCCTGTTAACTCTGTCCAGAACCCTCATGATTTTGCATACCTCAATCAAATCTCCTTTTAACCTTCTCTTCTCCAAGGAAAACACTCAACATTTCCAATTTATCTATGTAACTGAAATTCCGGAACTGTTGTTGCTTTATAACTGATTTATCTCAGAGCACTGCAGAGATAACACTAGTTCTAAACCTAGACAGGTTTATGTACAAACCTTAAAAACATCTAATAACTTAGAAGATTTCCAACACAAACACTCTCTGCCCAGAACCTCAGTCTTTCTGAAACATTCTCAGATTTTGCAGCTTTTTTGCTCTACCCACAGGCTTAAGCAATCAAGCAAGAATCAGTGAACAGACCAACACAATCAAAGACATATCAGTCAAACCATTGAACACTGCATTCCCCCCCTTTTAACTAAAGACCTTATTTTGAATTAAATCATTCTAAACAACAAACATACATACAACAAATCTTTTTTTAAGAGTTCAACTTAACTGTTTTCTGTCAGCATAGAAACAATCCCTGAGATACAAAAGTCTTTTTGATCTGCGATTGGAACTAAGAATTTGATGTTGTGGTTCTGTGTGATCAACTTGATTAGATGGATGATCAACGTCACTCACAGGAAAAGGAAATGTATTCTGGACTGCTCACTAGCAAGCATCTTACATTCCATTTGGTGTTGTCATCCAACAGATAAACATTGGTACCAAGCAACTGCTTGATCTGCTTTGGACTTTGTTGAGATGATGCAAGTTTATGGTAATGATTTGGCCATTTGATTCAAACCCAATCTCTAACCTCAAATTGTGGTTCCCTTTTGTTTGTTCATTTGTCAAAACATACTTTTGCTTTATCTTGTTGCTTTGCAATTTCATTTGCTTTTGCTCTGACATTTTCATTAACTGGTGTTGACAGTTTAAGAATGGTCAATGGCATGCAAAAGTTACGACAAGCCAGGATCAGGCAACAAGCAGGTTCCAACATGGTGGACAGTGCAAGAGGGAGTGACATAGATGGTGGGCATTTCCTTGGCACTACTGCTCTCCAACAGCCTGGCCAGCTCATCTTCCAAGGCCGGCATTTTGATATCATCCTCCAAGCTAGAGGAGCTGAATAATTGGCTCATCTCTCAGCAGAGCAAGGTATTAAAGATTGAGCTGGACACCAGCCAGCTCAAGTGCAAGTGTTACAGAAAAGTATATCTCAGCAATCCTGTCAACGCATGCCCCATCATGGTCAGATATCTTCAAAAGGATGCCCAAATTATGAAAATGCTCATCAAGTTATAGCATATCCAGCTCGAGGGAAAAAGTGCAACTCATGCTCAAAGTGGAACCATTTTGCAGGGTGTGCAGGTCATGGAAGAAGAAGACGTCATCAGTTCAAAGTGTGGCAGAGTCTCTTCCTGAGAGTGAGGTACAGCATGTATATACCATCACAAAAGGTAAAGCGCCAGGTCACTTTAAGGAGTGCTCAGTTGAGATTACGGCATCTCAGTGTCACTTCTTCTTGATATTGGCACGAAGGATCTATATTGAGTGACAAACTCTACCATCAGTATTTTTACCAATTCTCGTTCACTCCTGCGGCAGACTTTCTCCAAGCTTATGACCAATCTTGCATTTCAGTTTCGGGAACGATCATAGTTCCAGTCTGCTACAAAAATGTCACCCTGGACAGGTTCACTTCCAAAGTAGCTAAAGGCGGAAGCCTAATAGGAGTAAACCATTTCGATAGGATTGGATTCAAACTTGCATATCCCACCAGAGCATACATTAACATCATTGATAACTCAGATTTACATGCCTTCCTTATTTACTGGATTTGGGAAGATCAAGGGTTATTGTCATGCTGCTCATGTTGGCACAGCCATTCCACCAGTTTCACTGAATTTGAGATGGTTGTCATTAGGAATCCGTGCTGAAGTATCACAAGCATTGAAATGATGAGAAGCAGACAGTATCATTGAGCGAATCAACTCATCACCATGGATATCAAATCTTGTCATTGCATGATGAAAAAATGGTGAATTTAGGCTATACGTTAACCATAAGATGGTCAACAAAGCTATCATTCCAAATAAGTATTGACTTTCTACAATCCAAGAACTATCAGCATCATTTCATGACTCCACAGTCTTCACAAAGCTTGATATGCAACGGAACTTTATTCAGATACCTCTAGAGGAGCAAAGCCAATGTCTTACAGCTTTTGTTACTCATGAAGGTGTGTTTCAGTATTTTTTTGTTATTCATTCATAGGATGTGGGCTATGCTAGCTGGACCATCCCTAGTTGCTCTTGAGAAGGTGGTGGTGAGCTGCCTTCTTGAACTGCTGCAATGCATGTGGTGTAGGCACATCCACAGTGCTGTTAGGAAGGGAGTTCCAAGATTTTGACTCAGCGACAGTGAAGGAACTGCAATACATTTCCAAGTCAAGATGGTGAGTGACTTAGAGGGGATCTTCCAGGTGATGGTGTTCCCATCTATCTGCTGCCCTTGTCTTTCCAGATGGTAGTGGTCATGGTTTTGGAAGGTGCTGTGGAAGGAGCCTTGGTGAGTTACTGCAGTGCATCTTGTAGATGATACACACTGCTGCTACTGTGTGTCGGTGATGGGGGGAGTGAATATTCGTGGATGTGAGGCCAATGGAGTGGGTTGCTTTATCCTGGATGGTGTCAAGCTTCTTGATTGTTGTGGGTGCTGCACTCATCCAGGCAAGTGGGGAGTATTCCATCACACCCTTGACTTGTGCCTTTTAGATGGTGGACAGGCTTTGGGGAGTCAGGAGGTGAGTTACTCATCGCATGATTCCTAGCCTCTGACCTGTTGTAGCCACAGTATTTATATGGCTAATCCAGTTCAGTTTCTGGTCAAGGGTAACCCCCCAGGATGTTGATAGTGGGGGATTCAGTGAAGGTAATGCCATTGAATGGCGATGATTGGATTCTCTCTTGTTGGAGATGGTCATTGCCTGTGTGCAAGTGTTACTTGCCACTTGACAGCTCAAGCCTAGATATTGTCCAGGTCTTGCTGCATTCGGACATGGATTGCTTCAGTGTCTGAGGAGTCACAAATAGTGCTGAACATCGTGCAATCATCAGCAAACATCCCCATGTCTGATCTTATGATGGAAGGAAGGTCATTGATGAAGCAGCTGAAGATGGTTCGGCCAAGGACACTACCCTCAAGAACCCCTGATGTCCTGGAGCTGAGATGACTGACCTCCAGCAACCACAACCATCTTCCTTTGTCCTAGATACAACCAGTGGAGAGCTTTCCCCCCTAATTATCATTGACTCCAGTTTTGCTAGGGCTCCTTGATGCCACACTTGGTCAATTACTGTCTTGATGTCAAGGGCAGTCACTTTCACCTCACCTTGGGAGTTCAGCTCTTCTGTCTATGTTTGAACCAAGGCTGTAATGAGGTCAGGAGCTGTGTGGCACTGGTAGAACTCAAATTGGGCTATAGTGAGCAGGTTATTGCTAAGCAAGTGTCACTTGATAGCACTGTTGATGACCATTTTCAAGAATAGACTGACGGGGCAGTAGTTGGCAGGGTTGGATTTGTCCTGCTTTTTGTGTACCTGGGCAAGTTTCCACATAGCTGGGTAGATGCCAGTGTTGTTGCTGTACTGGAACAGCTTGGCTAGGGGCGCAGCAAGTTCCGGAGCACAAGTCTTCAGCACTATTGCCAGAATATTGTCAGGGCCCATAGCCATTGCAGTATCCAGTGTCTTCAGCCGTTTCTTGAAATCACATGGAAAGAATCAAATTGGCTAAAGATTGGCACCTGTGATGCTGGGGACCTCCAGAGGAGGCTGATATGGATCATCCACTTGGCACTTCCGGCTGAAGGTTGTAGCAAATGCTTCAGCCTTATCTTTTCCACAGATGTGCTGGGCTCCTCCATCATTGAGGATGGGGATACTTGTGGACCCTGCTCCTCCAGTGAGTTCTTCAGTTGTGCACCACATTCATGACTGGATGTGGTAGGACTGCAGAGCTTAGATCTGATTTGTTGGTTTTGGAATCACTTAGCTCAGTCTATCACTTCAGTATCACAGTATGCCCTGTGGACGAAGCTCTGCACCTAGCAGATTCCAGATGATTGTTTCTTCAGCCTTGTCAGATGTTGAGGGTACAATCAGCCTCCTTGATGACATTGTCCATGGAAAGGGCAAAGTAGAAGGTTCTTATTGATTAACATAGTGCTCACTCGACTCGATAAACAATTTGATGTTCAACATGGATCAGTGAACAGACCAACACAATCAAACCGCGATCAATGAACCATTGAACACTACAGGAACATTTTTGGAGAATCTTTTCTGCACTCTCTCATGCTTTGACATCCTTCCTAAAGTTTGGCACCCAGAACTGAATGTAATATTCCAGCATCTTATACAAGTTTAATATAAATTCCTTGCTTTTGTCCTCCATGCCTCTACTAGTAAAGGCTGCGATACTGTATGCTTTATTAACCGCGCTCTCAACCTGTCCTGCAAACTTCAATGATTTATGCACGTAAACACACAGGTTCCTCTGCTTCTGCTGTCAAATCATGACACAACTACGAGAACACTGACTTGTTAGAAACAAAACTATATATAACTTCCGATGACCACATTTATATTGGAAACTGCCTATGTAAGCTTGTCATGCTGTAATTACAGCCTCCCAGTAATGGTGGCAGTGTTGTGCCTCAGTTTTCTGTTTTTTAGCTCCTGTCTTGTCCCACAGAGAATCTTCCATGTTTTAACTAATTCTACTTCTCTGCTTCCAAAATTGCTGCAAATTTTACCATTTAACTGTAAATAAACATCAAAGTATGTTTTAAGGAGATAATTCAAGATGGGGATTCATTTACACTTGCACTCCCTAGTTCACTTGTTCCCTGCCTTCATATCCCTGAAAACTCCTCTGGCCTTGATTCATCATTTGGGATGCAACTGGAGCTCAACCAGTATCTCATTAAAATCTTTTACATGGTGCTCGCAATTTGAATTGTGGCAACATTTAACATTGAAACTGCATTTATCAACATTTATAATGTAAATCCATGTAATAACATTTATAATGGCTAAACCTTATTTCAACATGTCAACATTTTAACATTTTGTTGATGAACCCATCAAAATTATTCAATGGTTTATAAAAAAGTTTTTTTTTTTCTGAGCTAGCTGCAATCCCTAATATCCAAAATAAAGAAAAACTTAAAGAAAACTTAAGAAAAAAAATACTATAACATGATTACTTTATGTGTTTGAATTGTCTTTTGTATCTTTTAATGGTTTACTAGCTCACATTTTGCAGCAGGAGTAATTGTGAGGTAGTTGGCCTTCACTGTTGTAATGGAATAAATCGGACAGCAACCTCCGGCATGTGTAGTAAAATGCGGAAGTCAGGAATTTTCTGTCCAATTTGCCCTGCTCCTCAACGGATGTGCTCAACTGATATCTGACTGAGGAGCTCAGCATTCCCAAAATGAAGGAAATGGTACTTACCCTTTAATTACCCACTAAACATGCCAGCAATTTAGGTCTTGTCCATTCAAGTAGAAGTGGATTTTTAACAGCTTTATAAGTCTCAATTAGTGCCAAAAATTCTCTATAGCATTAAAAATTAATTTTTGCAAGTGAAAGCCTCCACTGGCTAACCACCTATGTTTGTTGATCGCAGATTTGAATATTTTAATTACTGCCACTTAGGAGACAGAGGTGGGAAACAGAAAAGAATATTTTCAGAGATCGCTTAGAAAGTTGCAGACCAATGCTGCCAGACCTCAGGCGCCTTTACTCGCATTCAGTGGCCTCAGGCTAATGTTCCCCTACACCCTCAACTCACTGCTGATGAGACACCAAAATCCATCAGCAAGCCAAACTACATTCCACCTCCAATTTGGCAAAACACAGCTTCCTCCTCCATATAAATGTCAGATCAAGTATGGCCAAACCCCAACAGTCTCACCATGGTGCTGTCAGACTTCAAGACACCTACCCAAAAGCACAAGAACCTCCTCTAATTATAGCAAATTATAGGGGCACCTGCATGACTACTGAGGCACCCTAGTGCAGATGAAGTCCACTTTTGCCACTCAGTCCTACTAAATACAAGATATTTACCTCCAGCTGGTACATCCTGCATATTGCCTTGCAGTATTAAACAGGTAAGGGATGAAAAATTATGCACAAACACAAGGAAATATAAAGGCCATTTTTCACACAACTAATTCAAAATTGTGGACTTTGATCCTCAACTTACATGCAAGCCATTTAAGAAAATTAATTTGATTTATTCAGTCATTGTGACCCTTGGGGCAGAATTTTCCCATTGGTGTGCGGGGATGGGCCCCGCACGCATGCGCGTAAAATGATGCACGGTGACGTCGGGCGAGCATTCCGATGCCACCGCGTGCCGTCGCGATATTACGTTGGACGAGCGCGCAATGTTCTCCGATGTGCACCCACCATTAATTACTGGGCCACTTAAGGCCCTTGAGGCGCCAATCTACCGTGATTTTTTGGCAGCCGTGCAATCTTCGGGTTGGTGCACGGGCACAACAGGCAGGTAGGACATATTTGTATAAACCTCATCCACGAGCAGGACAAGAGGGCTCAGTGGGGTCGAGTGTGTGCTCTGTCAAATCTTGACTTCTCAAAGTTACTGATACTTGCTTGTGTGATCTGCAATACTTCCAAATGCATAACAGCTGCTTGGTCTGGACTTTCAACCTTCAGGTCAGCACTCTGCAGGGAGGAATCTTTTTTATCCTGCAGGTTTCAGGAAGCCTTCCCATAGCTTGGGAATGGGAGTTGTGTTCTCCACTTGAGGCACCTCCTCCTCTGAGGAAGGGAGGGCTAGAAGGGGGAGGAGGCCAGGAGTGCACATTCAGCCTCCAGGGGAGCCATCTTTGGGAGGTCAGGCGCAGGCTCAAGGGGTGCAGGACCAAGAGGTAGTCCAACGCAGAAGGGGCCGCAGAAGACACCACTATCCTGCTGCCAGGGTATACAGGCGGCAAAGGAGCTACCTCAATATGTCTGAGGTGCAGTGCTGAAGGAAGCTCCATCTCTCAAGGGAGACAGTCAACTATATCTGTCAGATGTCTGAAATCTCCAGTAACTGTGTGGGTGGACACCCCATGCCAGTGGCTCTGAAGCTCACAGTTGCCCTCCACTTCTATGCCTATGGTTCCTTCCAGGGTTCAGTGGGTGATCTTTGTGGTATCTCCCAATCAGCTGTCCATACTTGTGTCAAGCAGGTTACAAACACTCTGTTCAGGCATACATTGACCTTCATCCTTTACCGTTGGGACCAGGTAAGTCAGACACAGCGAGCCAGAGGCTTCGCGGCCATTGCTGGCTTCCCCCGCGTCCAGGGTGCAATAGACTGTACACATGTGGCCATCAAGGCGCCAGCAGGTGAGCCCGGTGCCTTCATCAACAGGAAGGGCTTCCACTGCATGAACGTGCAGATAGTGTGTGATCACAGGATGCTGATTCTGCAAGTCTGTGTAAGGTACCCAGGCAGCTCCCACAATGCCTACATCCTCAGACACTCCTAGGTGCCGGGCCTCTTCAATGCTGCAGCCCGGCTGGATGGATGGCTCCTGGGTGACAAGGGCTGTCCCCTCAGAAGGTGGCTCATGTCGCCTCTCCGCCATCCAAGAACAGAAGCTGAGCAGCGGTACAATAGGAGCCACACCTCCACAAGGGCTGTGGTGGAGAGAGCCATCGGTCTTCTCAAGATGTGCTTCCAATGTCTGGACCGCTCGGGGGTGCACTCTAGTACCCCCTAGATCGTGTGTCGCTGATAGTGGTTACATGCTGCGCTCTCCACAATCTTGCGCTGGAAAGGGGGGACGCAGTGGACGATGAAGACGTAGATGCAGTGGCTGCAGCTGCACACGATGAGTCCAGCAGTAAGTCCGAGGATGAGCATGCACAGGAAAATGCTGAGGGGGTAGATGCTGACCCGGACGTACTCCAGGGAGGCAGGGGTACCCGGGAGGCTTTAATCTAAAGAGCCTTCAGCTAGCACACCACACATGGACCTCCAGGACAAGCCTAGGCAGTATGCTCCATATTCGAGACCTAAGTGCAAAATCTGCCTGGTTAGAAACATTAACTAAGGTCCTTGTTAATGAAGCTGAATGTCCCACAAAGCACATATTACATTATTGGAAACCATCCACCTGCAGAACAAAAGTGGCAACCTCAGCCACAGTGACGTGTCTGAATTTATTGTTGCAACCAAAGAAACATAATGAAACAAAATGGCAAAGGTGTTAAAAATGACACCAACTCATAAAGACCTCATTGCGGACCAACACAAAAGCATCAGTGATAAACCCATGGCGTGGCTATGATGTCTTATGTTTACGCTTTTGGGGCTACTTCTTGGTGTTGCTCCCTCGCTGGGAGTGGCACCTAAGACAGCCAGCTGACTCTGCTGTCCTGTTGGCCTCGATGACCTTGGCGGTCGTCCTCTGGTCCGTGGAGCCTGTGCTGGCCCTGCCTGGGAAGGAGCTGCCAGTTCCACAGCTGGCATCTCCCCAGTCATCGCAGCCTCACCTGATGCAACGGTCACTGGGAGAGGGGCGGAGGAGCTGCTGCCCTCATTTGGAGTGCCCTTAGAGGACCCCACAGAGACGACAGGCAGCTGTTGTGCTGACGTGAGGTCACTGCGGACCTCCCTTGCCCACTTGGTGCCCAGACATTCTCCCACACTGGCACTGACCAGCTGAGGTCAAATGCCGGTGTGAGGGCTTGCTGGTCCGAGTGCATCCCCAGGAAACCTGATGGGTCTCCTGGAGGAGCCTCTCCATGAGAGTCGCCACTCTCTCCATGGAGGATGCATGGCGCTTGGACATGAGGCTCATTGCTTCGGCGATAGTCCGCGTAGACTCCTCCACTACGGAGACCAAGCCAATGTAGCCTCATGTATCTCCCCCAGATGCTCCTGCACACCTGGCTGCATTTCCTGCGCTTGCTGCATCGCAGACGACTCCAGAGGCACCTCATCAGGCACCGACTGAGCATGTACCTGGTCCTCTGCAGTCCTCTGACTGCTGGCGCCATGGGCACTCTCTGACTCTGCCAGCTCCTCCAGAAACTGTGAAGTGCCCTCACTGCTATGTCCAAGGACACTAGCCTATGTTCCAATTCCCAGCAAGGTGCTAGTATCTGCGCAGGTGCCTGCCTGGCAGAGATGTCGTGATGCTGGTGAGACTTCAGGTCCCTCAGGTGTGAGAAGGGGCCTTTGCTGCTCCTCCTCCCAGTCCTGCTCTGTTGATGCTGAAAGGAAGATCAAGGACGTTGGATCAGTTAATGTGGAAAAATGTCAGCGTAAATCCCTGTCCCCCAGATCAGTATGTGCTCATCCTTCCATAAGTCAAGCCATGTTGCAAACTTCAATCACTGAACATTCAGCACTGCCATGGCTGCTGGGAGAACAATGGTGACCTCACTGCTGCGCAAACATACCTGCCTGTGGCACCCCAGCCTCACCGACACCGGTGGACAGGGCGCATGGCGCCTCTCCAAATCTAGGGCCTCCTGCTCGAAGTGACTTAGAATCATTAACTGTGCCGGGCTGCTGCCAGTCCTCACCCACTTGGTGGCATTAATTGCATTTTTCTCCTGAAAAGGAAGAAGAGCTTTAATTAGTGCTAACTGTACCTGGACTCTCTTCACGGCCGGCCCACCCTAACCAGAGTGGGACATTGCAGGGCTCCAGTGCCTCCTCACCCTGCTGCTGTCGAACACTCACACAGAGATGCTAGGCCTGTCCCCACCCGCCTCCCCCTAGGCCAAATGCTACATACAGTCTAACCTTCCATTGCAAGGAGGCGCAAGCACGTGGAGCAGATCGATCAGTGCCACGCCACCTTGAAGCTCCCCTCCTAGCATGTCATCACCCTGACTTTGACGTGTCCTGGATTTACAGCTCTGCACCTAGGTGCAGCTCCTTCAAGTTGCCCCCAAAACAGTAATATGGGTCTCAGTGTACCACATGCTGCGGGTGCAGAACCCATCTCTTCACCACCATCTCAGGGTGACCTCGGCATGGGCAATATCTGTTGGCCACCCAGCGAAAGACATATGCCATCAATGGTTCAATGCAGTCACTACATTCAGACTTGGTGAGGGGGTTGGGGGTGGGTGGGGCACCAGGTGGGAAAGCCTACCTGCTGGGTTCAGTGGCCATTGCCAACATAGTACTCACCCTTCCTAAGCGCAACAGGTCATTGAGCATTTGCAACACTGGACCCAGGTGCACAGCACCACGTTGTGGGAGCTCACCACCTCCTCCCAGGCAGGTTTGGTCATGTTCAGGGGGGCCTCCTCCTCCCGTCCTGGGGCACGAGGAGCTACCACTGTGCTGACACCTCGAGGATAGCAGCAAGGAAAAACAAGAGGAACAGTGCCCCCTTACCCTACCCTCCTGCCTGGCCTGCTCACCAGCAGTGCTCTGGAAAGCCCTTCAACTGGCCATAATTCGCAGCCTTAGAAAGGCTGCAGCAACTTTTTAAAACAGGCCCGCAGGGTTGCCATTGGACCCGGGGGTCATTGCGGACCCGCCGCTACCTGCCCACTCCCGCTGCCCTCGGGAGCCACGATTCATGCTGGGTGGGTCTTAATTGGCCCGCCCATGTAAAATGGCATCGTGGACCCGATCGCGGGCGGTGATTGGGTCCGCACCTGTCTGCTCCTGCTCCACCTCCCCACACCAGCCAGAAAATTCAGCCCTTGATGTTCTTTCGTACGTGGAGTAGACAAACCTATTATTCACTGTGAGCAATGCCATGGACTACCTGTTAACATTTAAGGTGTGACCTTTTCAAATTTAAAACAAAAACAGAATTACCTGGAAAAGCTCAGCAGGTCTGGCAGCATCGGTGCAGAAGAAAAGAGTTGACGTTTCGAATCCTCATGACCCTTAAGCAGAACTGGGTGAATTCAAGGAGAGGGGTGAAATATAAGCTGGTTTAAGGTGGGGTGGGGGTGGTTTGGTTGGGTGGGGGGAGAGAAGTGGAGGGGGGTGGTGTGGTTGTAGGGACAAGCAAGCAGTGATAGGAGCAGATAATCAAAAGATGTCACAGACAACAGAACAAAAGAACACAGGTGTTGAAGTTGGTGATATTATCTAAACGAATGTGCTAATTAGTAATGGATGGTAGGGCACTCAAGGTACAGCTCTAGTGGGGGTGGGGGGTCATAAAAGTTTTAAAAATAATGGAAATAGGTGGGAAAAGAAAAATCTATATAAATTATTGGAAAAAACAAAAGGAAGGGGGAAGAAACAGAAAGGGGGTGGGGATGGAGGAGGGAGGTCAAGATCTAAAGTTGTTGAATTCAATATTCAGTCTGGAAGGCTGTAAAGTGCCTAATCCTCTCACTTCCTCCAAATAAAAGGCGTGGCTATGGGTACCCGCATGGGCCCCAGCTATGCCTGTCTCTTTATGGGGTACGTGGAACATTCCTTGTTCCAGTCCTACTCCGGCTCCCTTCCACAACTCTTTCTCCGGTACATCGATGATTACTTAGGTGCTGCTTCATGCTCTCGTCGGGACTTGGAACAATTTATTAATTTTGCTTCCAATCTCCACCCCTCCATCATTTTCACGTGGTCCATCTCTGACACTTCCCTTCCCTTCCTTGACCTCTCTGTCTCAATCTCTGGTGATAGACTGTCCATCAATATCCATTACAAGCCTACCGACTCCCACAGCTACCTCGACTACAGCTCCTCACACCCCGCTTCCTGTAAGGACTCCATCCCATTCTCTCAGTTCCTTTGCCTCCGTCGCATCTGTTCCAATGATGCTACCTTCAAAAACAGTTCCTCTGACATGTCCTCCTTCTTCCTTAACTGAGGTTTTCCACCCACGGTCGAGGACAGGGCCCTCAACCGTGTCCGGCCCATCTCCCGCGCATCTGCCCTCACGCCTTCTCCTCCCTCCCAGAAACAGGATAAGGTCCCCCTTGTCCTCACTTATCACCCCACCAGCCTCCGCATTCAAAGGATCATCCTCCGCCAACTCTGCATGATGCCACCACCAAACACATCTTCACTTCACCCTCCCTGGCAGCATTTTGTAGGGATCGTTCCCTCCGGGACACCCTACTCCTCAACCCCCACCTATGGCACTTCCCCATGCCCATGCAAACGATGCAATACCTGCCCCTTCACTTCCTCTCTCCTCACTGTCCAAGGGCCCAAACACTCCTTTCAAGTGGAGCAGCATTTCACTTGCATTTCCCCCAACTTAGTCTACTGCATTCCAATGCGGTCTCCTCTACATTGGAGAGACCAAACGTAAACTGGGCGACAGCTTTGCAGAACACCTGCGGTCTGTCTGCAAGAATGACCCAAACCTCCCTGTCGCTTGCCATTTTAACACTCCACACTGCTCTCTTGCCCACATGTCTGTCCTTGGCTTGCTGCATTGTTCCAGTGAAGCCCAACGCAAACTGGAGGAACAGCACCTCATCTTCCGACTAGGCACTTTACAGCCTTCCGGACTGAATATTGAACTCAACAACTTTAGAACTTGACCTCCCTCCTCCATCCCCACCCCCTTTCTTTTTCTTCCTCCTTTCTTTTGTTTTTTCCAATAATTTATATAGATTTTTCTTTTCCCACCTATTTCCATTATTTTTAAATCTTTTATGCCCCCCCCACCCCCACTAGAGCTATACCTTGAGTGCCCTACCATCCATTCTTAATTAGCACATTAGATAATATCACCAACTTCAACACCTGTGTTCTTTTGTCTGTGACATCTTTTGATTATCTGCTCCTATCACTGCTTGCTTGTCCCTACAACCACACCACCCCCCTCCACTTCTCTCCCCCCACCCAACCACCACCCCCCCATCCCCCAACCTTAAACCAGCTTATATTTCACCCCTCTCCTTGGATTCACTCAGTTCTGCTGAAGGGTCATGAGGTCTCGAAACGTCAACTCTTTTCTTCTCCGCCGATGCTGCCAGACCTGCTGAGTTTTTCCAGGTAATTCTGTTTTTGTTTTGGATTTCCAGCATCCGCAGTTTTTTGTTTTTATCTTTTTGTTTTTATCTCCTTTTCAAATTTATCCTGTTTTTTCTATATAAGTACCACACTGAGGTTGGGGGAGTTCTGATCTCCATTCGCAAAGATGTCACGGAGTGAAGCAATACAAACGCATATGCACCACGTTGGTTAGTCTGGAATTTTTGTTTGCATTATGTAATGATATGTCAGCAGGTATGTGATTTTTACCTCATTTATTTCAACTTAATAACTAGTTGATTATACTTTAATTACTGACAAAAACAGACTTTTCTTTCTTCCAGAGCAAAGTTAAATAATCCTAATGCTCCCCCAGAGATGATCTGAATGATAACTGTGGTCGCACCAAAAGGAGTTGAGGCCAGCAGTTGTGCAAAGTAACAGTCAGCCTCAAGCTTTCTAATCTTCCCTTTATACAGTAGTGGTGAAGTTACTAATAGATCTTTGGGAATGAAGAGCTATCATTTTCTTCACATTTACTTTGCTCTATTTTCAGCCTTTCTTCCTTAATTTTATATTTTGCAACCTTACACTTCTTCGTTATGTCTTGCAGCATTTAATCTTTCCTATTTATACTTTGCTTGTGCAGTCTATTTCATTCATTTTTCTTTGTTTAGGTCTCACCTGTTGTCTCACCAATTCTACCATTTCAGTGTTATTTTTCACTTCCAGCATTTTACTATATTTGAGTCACCTGTCTTCTCATTCTATACATAAAAGGTGGCTCTGAATTTCCTGCAGACTTGTGCTATTGAAATGGAACATCTATGTTGCAATGTCTGTTTTATAGACGGTTGCGTTTGCTGCCAACGTGGTGCATATGCGATTGTATTGCTTCACTCTGTGACGTCTTTGCAAGTGATGGAGATCAGAACTCCTCCAACTTCAGTGTGGTACTTATATAGAGAAAAACAGGGCCACACCTCTGGCCCATTTGTCCTGTTAAATAAATGCATACAAATGGTCTGTAATCCCTTCATCCATTTCCTGTCAGACATCTTAATGCTGCCAATTCAGGTGGAAGTAATGAGAGGCTCTAAATCTTGAGTACTTCTGACCCTTGAAGATCATTTTTTAAAAATTCATTCATGGGCTATGGGCATCACTGGCTAGGCCTGTATTTATTGCCCATCCCTAATTGCACTTGAGAAGGTGGCAAGCTGCCTTCTTGAGCTGCTGCGGTCAGTGTGGTGTAGCTGCACCCATTGTGCTGTTAGGATGGGAGTTCCAGGGTTTTGACCCAGCAATAGTGAAGGAGCACCGATATGTTTCCAAGTCAAGAAGGGTTGTGGTTTGGATAGGAACTTCCAGGCCGTGGTGTCTCCGTGCATCTGCTGCCGTTGTCCTTCTAGATGGTAGTGGTTGTGGGTTTGGAAGCTGCTTTCTAAGGAGCATTGGTGAGTTTCTGCTGTGCATTTTATAGATGGTACACACTGCTACCACTGTGCATTGGTGGTAGAAAGAGTGAATGTTTGCGGAAGGAGTACCAATCAATCAGGCTGCTTTGTTCTGGATGGTGTCGAGCATCTTGAGTGTTGGAGCTACACTCATCCAAGTAAGTGGAAAGTATTCCTTTGCATTCCTGACTAGTGCCTTGTAGATGGTGGGAGGCTTTGGGGAATCAGGAGGTGAGTTACCCGCTGCAGGATTCCGAGCCTCTGACCTGCTCTTGTAGCCACAGTATTTATATGGCTAGTCTAGTTTAATTTCTGATCAATGGTAACCCTCAGGATGTTGATAGTGGGGGATTCAGCAATGGTAATGCCATTGAATATCAAGGGGAATGGTTAGATTCTCTCTTGTTGGACATTGTCATTCCCTGGCACTTGTGTGGCACGAATGTTATTTGCCACTTGTCAACCCAAGCCTGGATACTGTCCAGGTCTTGCTGCATTTGGACGTGGACTGCTTCAATATCTGAGGAGCCGCAAATGGTGCTGAGCGTTGTGCAATCATCAGCGAACATCCTCACTTCTGATCCTATGATGGAAGGAAGGTTATTGGTGAAGTAGCTGAAGATGGTTGGGTTGAGGAACTCCTGCACTGATGTCCTGGAACTGAGATGATTCTTCTTTAGCCAGAGAGTGGTGAATCTATGGAATTCATTGCCACAGAAGGCTGTGGAGGCCAGGTCATTAAGTGTATTAGATAGGTTCTTGATTGGTAAGGGGATCAAAGGTTATGGGGAGAAGGCGGGAGAATGGGGTTGAGAAACCTATCGGCCATGATTGAATGGTGGAGCAGACTCGATGGGCCGAATTGCCTAATTTCTGCTCCTATGTCTTATGGTCTTATGATTGGCCTCCAACAACCACAACCATCTTCCCTTTGTGCTAGGTATGACTCGGACCAGCAGAGTTTTCCCCTGATTCCCATTGACTCCAGTTTTCCTGGGGCTCCTTGATACCACACTCAGTGAAATTCTGCCTTGATATCAAGGACAGTCACTCTCACCCGACCTTTGGAGTTCAGCTCTTTTGTCCATGTTTGAACCAAGGCTGTAATGAGGTCAGGAGGTGAGTGATCCTGGCCCAATCCAAACTGAGCATCAGTGAGCAGGCTATTACTAAGCAAGTACCACTTGATGCCACCATTGATGAGCCCTTCAAGCACCTTTACTCATTACAGCCTCAAAAGTTCTTATAGCACTGAAACGTATAAATGAATGAACACCTATTCATATTCCTATGATCACTCCCTTGCAATGTGCAATAAATCCCTTGTGCAGTGATTCTCACTTACAAACATTCATTCTCATCACGAAGTAACTTGCAAACATTTCTTCTTGCCGCTGAAATGTGTGGTTTTATTTTTCAAACACTTTTTAACCGAGCTAACGTTATTGGTTTCCTGTGTATGTGCGGACTAGTGCGTACGCACAGACATGTATTGGTGACCATCTTTGAGGGCAACCTACATTGGCTGGAGCATGGGCCAGAATCTTCGGGTTGGAGTGTGGGAGCAGGTCCCACTCACTGACGCGTAAAATGAAGTGCAGTGATGTCATGTGTGCGCCCCAACGTCACCATGCGTCATTCAGATCTTCAGTTCGGTGGGAGCGCATCGGAGTCGGCTGCGCGCCTGCTGAACTGTCAAAGGCCTATTAAGACCATTTAAAAACTAATTAAAGTAATTAACTGAGCTACCCATCCAACCTTAAGGTTGGCGGGCAGGCGAAGTACCCTGGCTGCCTTTGCATTTATCATGAAACCTCATCCTCGCGTGGGATGAGGTTTCATGAAGTGTTTATAAATTGAATAAAACTTTTTATTACAGTTCATTGACATGTCCCAGCTCATGTGACACTGTCAGATGAGGGGACATGTCTTAAAATTTTTTTTTTCTTTATTAAAATTTTTGACAGTCAAACTAGTCTCCATGAGGCAGCTCTGTGCCTCAGGGAGATTTCTGCGCTCTTTTGTAAAAGAGCGCAGGCCCCGACTCTGCCTTCTCCCGTTGCCCGCACGGGGACCCCTCAGCGCTTCCGGGTGTGCTTCAGGCTGAGCGGGCCTTAATTGGCCGGCCCACGTAAAATGGCAGCACGCAGCCGATCACGGGCTGCGATTGGCTGCATGCCCACCCACATTCGCACCTGCTCAGCTCTCCCGATGGAGAGAAAATTCTCCCCATAGTGTTTATCGACTCTTACAAAAACAGTTGTGTTAATTTTAATGGCTCCACCCACTTTCAAACCAGCAGCAATGCTGGTGAATTTGCTTGATTTGCACTGACTTCATTGCTCTTACTGTTGGAAGAAATATTTTTCTTCTGCTTGCTCTCCCCAGTTTTAGTCCCTTCAGTTTGAAATACATTTATGGCTTAATTAGAATTCCTTATTTCATCAAATTTAGTTATTGACTTGTTGCAAGAGAAGATTAGCATCCTGGAAAGATGTTCTAACCAAGATGGAAGATCAAAGTCAGAATCAGATGCTCTATGATTCTTATATAATAGTTACAGAATAGAAGGCCATTCAGCCCATCATGTTCATGCCAGCTCTCAGGAAAGGCAACTTGCCAAGTCCCATCATCCTGCCTTTTCCCACAGTCCTACAATCTTTTTCTCTTCAGATAATTATCCAATTCACTTTTGAAAGCCATGATTGAATTTGCTGCCACCATCACACTCTCAAGCAGTGCATTCCAGATCCTGAAGATTTGCTGCATAAAAATGTTCCCGTTGCTTCCTTTTTTCAACCACATTAAATCAATGTTCTCTGGTTCTTGACCCTTTCGTCAATGGGAACAGTTTCTATCTATCTCCTCTGTCCAAACTGCTTATGATTTTGAATACTTCTATCAAAGGTACTTTCACCATTTTCTCTAAGGAGAGCAGACGCAGTTTCGCCTATCTAGTCAAGTAACTGAAATCTCTTACCCCTGGAATCATTATTGTAAATCCTTTCTGTACCTTCTCTAAAGCCTTTGCATCCTTCCTAAAGTGTGGTGCTCAGAATTGGACACAATACTCCAGCTGAGGCTGAAACTGTTTTTTATAAAGTTTCACCAAAATATTGTTGCTTTTGTACACTGTGCCTCTACTTGTAAGGTCAAGATCCTGCATGCCTCATTATTATAATAATTATTATTATTATTTCTTAACCTGTCCTGCCACATTCAGTGATTTATGTGCAGATACTCCCAGGTCTCTCTGCTCCTGCACCCCCTTTTGAATTGTAGCCTTCATTTTATATTGCCTTTCCTCATTCTTGTTACCAACATGTGTCAATTCACAATTCTCTGCATTAAATTTCATCTGCCATGTTTCCGTCTATTCCACCCATCTGTGTCCTCCTCACAGTTCACAATAATTTCAAATTTTGTGTCATCTGCAAATTTTGAAATTGTGCCCTGCACACCCAAATCTATGTTATTAGTATTGATCAAGAAAAGCAATGGTCTTAATACTGACCTCTGTACCTTCTTTCAATCCAAAAAAAAACCATTCATCACTACTCCCTGTTTTCTGTCACTTAGCCAACTTCCTATCCATGCTGACACTGTTATTTTTATTCCATGGGCTTCAGCCTTGCCAAGAATCCTGTTATGGCGCACTTTACTGAACTCTTTTTGGAATTCCACATGCACCACATCAACCGCACTACCTTCGTAAACCTTCTCTGTTATCTCAAAACAAAGCTCAATCAAATTAGTTAACCACAATTTACCCTTAATAGAGGGATTGGAAGATAGTGGCCAGCGCATCCGCAATTTCCACCTTTAGTTCTCTCAGTTTCCTCATATGCATTCTGCTTCGGTTCTGGTGAATTATCAACTTCAAGCATAGCCAGCCCTTCTACTCCTCCTGTTTATCGACTTTTAGCCCATCCAGTGTCTCAACTACTTCCTCTTTCACTACAACTTTGGCAGCATAAGACCATAAGACACAGGAGCAGAAATTAGGCCATTTGGCCCATCGAGTCTGCTCCGCCATTCAATCATGGCTGATAAGTTTCTCAATCCCATTCTCCCGCCTTCTCCCCATAACATTTGATCCCCTTACTAATCAAGAACCTATCTATCTTGGTCTTAAATACACTCAATGACCTGGCCTCCACAGCCTTCTGTGGCAATGAATTCCATAGATTCACCACTCTCTGGCTAAAGAAGTTTCTCCTCATCTCTGTTCGAAAAAGGTCTTTCCTTTACTCTGAGGCTGTACCCTTGGGTCCTAGTCTCTCCTACTAATGGAAATATCTTCCCCATGTCCACTCTATCCAGGCCTTTCAGTATTCTGTAAGTTTCAATCAGATCCCCCCTCATCCTTCTAAACTCCATTGAGTATAGACCCAGAGTCCTCAAATGTTCCTCATATGTTAAGCCTTTCATTCCTGGGATCGTTCTTGTGAACCTCCTCTGACCCTCTCCAGGGCCAACACATTCTTCCTGAGATACGGGGCCCAAAATTGCTCACAATATTCTAAATGTGGTCTGACCAGAGCCTCATAAAGCCTCAGCAGCACATCCCTGCTTTTATATTCTAGTCCTCTCGAAATAAATGTCAACATTGCATTTGCCTTCTTAACTACTGACTCAACCTGCAACTTAACCTTAAGAGAATCTGGAACTAAAACTCTCAAGTCCCTTTGCACTCCAGATTTCTGAATTCTCTCCCCATTTAGAAAATAGTCTATGCCTCTATTCTTCCAATCAAAGTACATGACCTCACACTTCCCCACATTGTATTCCATCTGCCACTTCTTTGCCCATTCTCCTAACCTGTCCAAATCCTTCTTCAGCCTCCCCACCTCCTCAATACTACCTGTCCCTCCACCTATCTTTGTATCATCTGCAGACTTAGCCAGGAAACCCTCAGTTCCTTCATCTAGATCATTAATGTATAAAGTGAATAGTTGTGGTCCCAACACTGACCCCTGCGGAACTCCACTAGTCACTGGCTGCCATCCTGGGAAGGACCCCCTTATCCCCACTCTCTGTCTCCTGCCAGACAGCCAATCTTCTATCCATGCTAGTACCTTGCCTCTAACACCATGGTCTCTTATCTCACTGAGCAGCCTCCTGTGTGGCACTTTGTCAAAGGCCTTCTGGAAATCCAAGTAGATAACATCCATTGGCTCTCCTCTGTCTAACCTACTCATTACCTCCTCAAAGAATTCTAACAGATTTGTCTGGCATGACTTCTCCTTGATGAAACCATGCTGACTTTGCCCTATTTTACCATGCACTTCCAAGTATTCTGAAATCTCATCCTTAATAATGGATTCTAAAATCTTACCAACAACCGAGGTCAGGCTAATCGGCCTATAATTTCCCATCTTTTGCCTCACTCCCTTCATAAACACGGGGGGTTACATTAGCGATTTTCCAGTCCTCTGGACCCTCCCTGACTCCAGTGATTCCTGAAAGATCACCACTAACGCCTCCACTATCTCTTCAGCTATCTCCTTCAGAACTCTGGGGTGTAATCCATCTGGTCCAGGTGATTTATCCACCTTCAAACCTTTCAGTTTTCCTAGCACCTTCTCCTTGGTAATGGCCACCATATTCACCTCTGCCCGCGACTCTCTTGAACTTTGGGGATGTTACTCGTGTGTTCCACAATGAAGACTGACGCAAAGTACCTATTCAGTTCCTCTGCCATTTCTTTGTTCCCCACCACTACTTCTCCAGCGTCATTTTCCAGCAGCCCAGTGTCCACTTTTGCCTCTCTCTTACCCTTTATATATCTAAAAAAACTCTTGCAATCTTCTTTTATATTACTGGCTAGTTTACCGTCATATTTAATCTTCTCCCTCCTTATTTCTTTTTTAGTTGTCCTCTGTTGGTCTTTGTAGGCTTCCCAATCCCCTGGTTTCCCACTGCTCTTCGCCGCATTGTATGCTTTCTCTTTAGCTCTTATGCTGTCCCTGACTTCCCTTGTCAGCCATGGTTGCCTCATCCTCCCTTTGGTATGCTTCTTCTTCCTAGGGATGAATTTTTGCTGTGTCTCCCAAATTACTCCCAGAAATTCCTGCCATTGCTGTTCCACTGTCTTTCCTGCTAGGCTCATCTCCCAGTTAGTTCTGGCCAGCTCCTTCATCATGCCTCTGTATTTGCCTTTATTCAACTGTAATACCGTTTCATCTGATTCCAGCTTTTTCCTCTCAAATTGCATGGTAAATCCTATCATATTATGGTCACTTCCTCCTAAGGGTTCCTTCACCTTAAGCTCCCTTATCAAATCTGCCTCATTACACATCACTAAATCTAGAATTGCCTGTTCCCTAGTGGGCTCCACCACAAGCTGCTCCAAAAGTCATCTCGTGGACATTCCACAAATTCCTTTTCTTGGGATCCACTACCAACCTGATTTTCCCAGTCTACCTGCATATTGAAATCCCCCATGATCACTGTAACCTTGCCTTTCTTACACACCTTTTCTATCTCCTGGTGTATCTTGTGCCCTATATCCTGACAACTGTTCGGAGGCCTGTACATAACTCCCATTATGGTTTTTTTACCTTTGCGGTTCCTCAACTCTACCCACACAGATTCTACATCATCTGACCCTGCCTCATTTCTTGCTATCAATTTAATTTCATTTCTTACTAACAAAGCAACCCCACCCCCTCTGCCAACCTGCCTGTCTTTTCGATAGGATGTATATCCTTGGATATTTAGCTCCCAGTCCTGATCCCCTTGCAGCCATGTCTCTGTGATGCTCACCGCATCATACCTACCAATTTCAATCTGCGCCACAAGCTCATTTACCTTATTTCGTATACTGCATGCATTCAGATACAATACCATCAATCCTGTATTTCCCGTCCCCTTTCTCATTGTTGTCCCTTTAACTGATGTGCTTAAAGTTAGATTCCTAGCCCTTTCCAAACACTCTGTCCTATTTTGTGTTCTGGAGACTTTAATAGCCTCTCCTGGGCTCTCCTGTCTTCAGTTTTTTCATAATTTTCCATGAAGTTGAATCCACCCCCCTACCGCTAACCTGCTGCTTTGTTTCCCTTAGTCATACTTCTTGGAGTTTTACCCTTCCCTTCCCCCCCCACTTTCTAGTTTAAAGTCATGTTGACCACCTTATTTACCCTTTTCGCTAGAACATTGGTCCCAGATTGGTTCAGGTGGAGACTGTCCCAACGGTACTGATCCCTCCTATTCCAATACTGTTGCTAGTGCCCCACGAAATGGAACCTCTCTTTCCCAGACCACTCCTTTAGCCAAGTGTTTTCTTCCCTTATTCTCACGTCCCTATTGCCAATTTGCATGTGGCTTGGGTAGTAATCTGGAGATTATAACCCTTGAGGACATGTTCTTTAATTTAGTTCCTAGTTCCTGATAATCCCCAAACAGGTCCTCTTTCCTAGTCTTACCTATGCTACTTGTCCCGACGTGGACCACAACAACTGGATCCTTCCCCTCCCTCTCCAATATCCTTTCAAGCCGGTCAGAGATGTCCCTCACCCTGGCACTGGGCAGGCAACATACCATGCGGGACTCTCGATCCTGCTTACAAAGGATGCTATCAATTCCCCTAATTATATAATCCCCTACAACTACCACTTGTCTTTTTGCTCCCCCCTCTTGAATGGCCTCCTGTGCCACGGTGCCGTGGTCAGCTGGCTCATCCTCCCTACAGCCCTGTTCCTTATCCACACAGGGAGCAAGTACCTCATACTGTTGGACAAGGTCAAGAGCTGAGGCTCCTCTATTCCTGAACACAGGATCCCTCTACCTGCCTCACTTGCAGGCACACCCTGCTGACCCTGACCGCTGACCGAACTTGAGGTACTTAATCTACTGGGTGTGACCACTTCTTGAAACAAAGCGTCCAGGTAACTCTCTCCCTCCCGGATGTGCAGCAGCATCCGGAGCTCGGACTCCAGCTCATCAATTCTGAGCCGGAGTTCTACCAACAACCAACGCTTGCTGCAGATGTGGTCACTGCAGCTTGCAATGGGATCTGCCAGCTCCCACATCATACAGCTTCAGCACATCACCTGCCCGGCCATCTCGACTTAGATAATTTATTATTTAGCTTTGCAGTGTCTTTATTTTTCAAATTTGGTGAAATTTCCTACCAACGAATCAGGTCACAGCTTTCCTGTGATGTCACTTTTTCAGTTTTGGCTTCAGTTACTCTGTGCCCCAAGGTCACTGCTCCAGTGCTCCTCCCTCTGAGTCTGCTCCCTGGAGACAAGGCCACGAATCCCGGAGGTAAGCTCGATTTATACTCACTGCTCCGGTGCTCCTCCCTCTGAGTCTGCTCCCAGACTTACTCACCAATCAGCTGCCATTTCTTTAAAATCCACTTTCAGAAGGTCTGGTGCACTCATGAAGGCACTGCCTCTTCTTTTTTTTAGGTTTGAGGAGGAGGGAGGGATGGAAACATATTTTGTTCTTTGACAGTGGGTCCTCCTCAATTCCCTCCTGAGTCATGGTGGTTGCGGTGACTTCTCCCAGGATGCTTCAGTGACTTCTCACCAGCGCCCTCTCTTGGATGCTCTTCCTCCTGTTGAGTACAAGAGTCCTTCTCCTCGATTCCCTCCTGAGGTTGCAGTGACTTCTCCCAGAATGCTTCAGTCACTTCTCACTAGCGCCCTCTGTTGGATGCTCTTCCTCCTGTTGAGTACAAGAGTCCTTCTCCTCGATTCCCTCTTGAGTCGCGATGACTTCTCCCAGAATGCTTCAGTCACTTCTCACCAGCGCCCTCTGTTGGATGCTTTTCCTCCTGTTGAGTGCAAGAGTCCTTCTCCTCGATTCCCTCCTGAGTCGCGGTGGCTTCTCCCAGAAAGCTTCAGTCACTTCTCACAGGTGCCCTCTGCGTCTTCTTCCTTGGAAAAGATAGATGCAAAGTAGTCATTTAGGACCTCAGCCATACCCTTTGCCTCCATGTGTAAATCCTCTTTTGGTCCCTAATCGCACCTACTCCTACATTTTACCACTCTTTCATTATTTATATGCCCATAGAAGACCTTTGGATTCCCTCTTATGTTGGCTGCCCGTCACTTCTCATACTCTCTCTTTGCTGCTCTTATTTCTTTTTTTTATTTTCCCCTTGAACCTGGTTCTCTTGTATACTGTCAACCTGACACCTGTCATATGCATCCTTTTTCTGTTTCATCTTACTTACTATTTCTTTTGTCATCCAGGGGGCTCTGGCTTTATTTGTCCTAACTTTCCCCCATACCTTGACTGTATCTGAACTATTTCCTCTTTCTAGGCAGCTCATTGTTCAATTACAATTTTGCCTGCCAGTCTTTGATTCCAGTTTACCTGAGCCAGATCTGTTCTCACTCCATTGAAATTGACCCTCCCGCAATTAATTATTTTTACCCTGGATTCCCCTTCTCCTTTTCCGTAGCTAACCTAAACCTTATGATACAATGATCACTGTCCCCTAAATTTTCCCCAACTGGCACTTGATATACTTGGCCCACCTCATTCTCGTGAACCACCTCCAGCAATGCCTCCTTTCTCATTGGACTGGAAACATACTGATGTAGAACATTATCCTGAATATACTTTAGAAACTCTTGCCCCTTTCTGCCCATTACACTATTACAATTCATGTCTTTATTATGATAATTAAAGTCCCCCATTACAACTACTGTACAGTTTTTGCACCTTTCTTAAATTTCCTTGCAAATTTGTTCCTCTTTTTTTCCACAGGTTGGAGGCCTATGGAATACACCCAGAAGTGTAATTGCATCTCTGTTGCCTCTTAGCTCTAACCAGATAGATTCAGTTCTTGACGTTTCTTGGTCATCCTTTCTCTCCAGCACTCTAATATTCTCCTTATTCAATGTTGCTACCACGGCTCCTTTCTTTCCTTCCCGATCTTTCCTGAACACCTTGTATCCAGGATTATATCCCATTCTCTCAGTTCCTTTGCCTCCGTCACATCTGTTCTGATGATGCCACTTTCAAAAACAGTTCCTCTGACATGTCTTCTTTCTTCCTTAACCGAGGTTTTCCACCCACGCTGGTTGACAGGGTCCTCAACTGTGTCCGGCCTATCTTCCGCGCATCCACCCTCACACCCTCCTCTCCCTCCCAGAACCGTGATAGGGTCCCCCTTGTCCTCACTTATCACCCCACCAGCCTCTGCATTCAAAGAATCATCCTCCACCATTTCCGCCAACTCCAGCATGATGCCACCACCAAACACATCTTCCCTTCATCCCCCCGGCGGCATTCCACAGGGATCATTCCCTCTGGGACGCCCTGGTCCACTCCTCCATCACTCCCTACACCTCAACCTTCTCCCATGGCACCTTCCCATGCAACCGCAGAAGGTGCAACACCTAATCCTTCCCTTCTCCTCACCGTCCTAGGTCCCAAACACTCCTTTCAAGTGAAGCAGCACTTCACTTACACTTCCCTCAATTTAGTCTACTGCATTCGCTGCTCCCAATACAGTTTCCTCTACATTGGAGAGACCTAACGCAGACTGGGTGATCGTTTTGCAGAATACCTTTGGTCTGTCCGCAAGCATGACCCAGACTCCCTGTCACTTGCCATTTCAACACTCCACCCTGCTCTCATGCCCACATGTCCATCCTTGGCCTGCTGCATTGTTCCAGTGAAGTTCAACGCAAACTGGAGGAACAGCACCTCATCTTCCAACTAGGCACTTTACAACCTTCCGGACTGAATGTTGAGTTCAACAATTTTAGATATGAACTCTCCCCTCCATCCCCACCCCCTTTTCAATCCCCCCTTTTTCCAATAATCTATATAGGTTTTTCTTTTCCCACCTATTTCCATTATTTTCAAATGTATTTCCATCCATTGTTCTATCTCTACTTTTTAGCCTATTTCGATCCCTTCCCCCCATCCCACCCCCACTAGGGCCATTTGTACCTTGCTTGTCCTGCTTTCTACCCTTAATGTCACCTATTAGCACATTCCTTAGATAATAACCTTCAACACCTCTTTGTCCTTTTGTCTATGACATCTTTTGGCTATCTCCACCTATCACTGGCCCTCTATCCAGCTCTACCTGTCCCACCCCGCCTTAAACCAGCTTATATTTCACCTCTTTTCTATTTTTCCTTAGTTCTGTTGAAGAGTCACACGGACTCAAAACGTTAACTGTGTTCCTTTCCGCAGATGCTGTCAGACCTGCTGAGTTTTTCCAGGTATTTTTATTTTTGTTTTATATACAACCCAGTCCTGCCCTTTATGAGCAAGGCCTATTATTGCCTCAACATCCTACTCCCATGTGGCTATCTGCACCTGCAGTTCATGAACCTTATTTACCACACTTACTGCTTTCACATACAAGCACAGTAGCCCTAATAGACCTTATTGCATTCCCTCTTACTCTGACTCCACCTAATAGCTCCAGAGTTAGAAATAATAAATTATCCGTTTTTCCAAATTCTTTGTGCACTTTTATGTTTTCTTCTCTAATGTTACCTCCTGGCTTTCATCCCTTGCCAAATTAGTTTCAACCCCCCCAAAGGCACAGGCAAACTGCTGAGCAAGACATTGGTCCTGGTTGTGTTCAGTTGCAACCCATCTGGTCTGTAGAGGTCCCATCTGCTCAGACTAAAGTGGTCCAGCCACACATTCATCTGCTGTATCCTCCAATGCTAGCGAGCACATGGCACCAGGCATCCTTTCCTTTGAGGTCCTGCTCGCTAGTTTCTTTCCTAGATCTCAAAAATCCACCTGCAGGACCTTATTCTTCTTTCTACCTTTGTCGTTGGTACAGAAATGGACCATGACTGCTCCACTCTCACCCCTCAGAGTGCTCTGCAGCCACTTAGTGACATCCTCAAACATGGCAACAGGGAGGCAACATGCCATACTGGATTCACGTCTGTGGCCACAATAATGCATGTCTACTCCCCTAACTATAGAATCCATTATCATTATTGCTTTCCCAATCTTTGTCTTACCCCCTGTACAGCCAAGCCAGTTGTAGTGCTATGGACTTAGCTTTCACTGCAATCTCCAGAGGAACCATCACTCTTACCAGTATTCAGAACTGAATATGTAATGGATAACAAGTTAAATTCAGGGGACTCTTGCATCACCTGCCTCGTCTTCCTTGACTGCTTGGTGATCATCCATTCCCTCTCTGCCTATAAACCTTTAAGCTGCAGGGTGACCATATCCAGACACATGCTATCCATGAATGCACCACAGTGAAGCCAGCTGTTGCTCGAGCTCCAAAACCCAGAGCTCAAGGTCCTCCAGCTGACAGCACTTCCTGCATTTGTGGTTATCCAGGACAATAGGGGTATCAGGGAGTTCCCAAATGGAACATGATGGGATCAAGATGCCCTTCCAAGCCTCTATTTATTAAACTATTAACTGACTGAACAGAAATAAACTTAAGACTTAAACAAATACTCACCAGCCACTCATCAATCAGCTGCTTTCCTTGTGCTGATGCCACTTTATTTTATTTAACTTAAATATTTTTCTTAACGCTTATTACCTATCAGCTGACATTCAAAGGAAGATTCTTCTCTGGGCTGTTAAAATACCTCTTGGTGGCTTGGTAGTAGCCTGAAAGTGGATTGCTCAAGGTCCTCTGTTAGCCACTGCAGGTACATGGCCTGGTAGAAAAACATGCAAAAAAGAAAACAAAAACTAGAGGGAAGATCAGAAGAGGACAACATACTCACAAGAAAATTAGCAAATTGGATTATTGCCAACATGTTAGAATGTCATCACTCAGTTGTTTATTTCAAATTACAATTGGAGCTATTTTTGGTTTTGGTTCTTTGTTCAGAAAGATATGTCCATTTAAATATTCAATCTGATTGTTGAAGCAGAAGAGTGTGACCAAGTACATTTCTACATGTTTCTGGATAATTCAATATTTCACATCAAGATATTCTCTAAGCCTCACAAAAATGAGAATTCAGGATCAATATTTCAATAGAAGTAGCTGATAAATTGTGTCGGTTTTTTCATGCATTTATTAAACTGCATTCTTTGTGTTATATTGTATATTATTTACAGTTTATGGCAAATAGATCAAAAGGTAAATTGGAAATGACCTGGAAATAAATTGCTGCTTAGTGAGCTTGGAAGCTCTTTAGTTTTGCTGACACCATTCCATTAGGAAATTTCATGAAAATATTTGATTACTTCAGGCCATCACTGTGGAAGATAATTTAATTATAATGACACAAATAAAGTGAATCTAATTAGTGGTCCTGGGGCAACAGCTCATTAGCACTGTAGTTTAGTAAATTAAATTTCAACACTAATAAATTAGAGTATTTGTCTTAGATATATGGGAATCACAAAAATGTTTGTAGTTTGGCTCTATCAGGATTTCTTATTGACTTACAGACAAAATGGTTAGTTATTAATAAAGGCATGAGGGAATATATATGTTGGTGATACAAAATAGTTACCCTTATGTAGACATTCAAAAACTATCCTGTAAATGTGCAATATTGAAGAACTGCGGCAATATATCTACAAATGAGGACTACATCCAACGTTATTGCATTTTAGAATTGCACTAACCTATTGCTTCAGCCAAGTCCCTGGTAAACTTACTAAACTTGTTATTTCTGTAAATTTTGAAGCAGATATATTATATCCATACAGCTGCAAATGGGTTTTACAAATTGCATTTTTGAATTGAGCAAACTCGTGTAGGCTTATGTCTACAAGGAGCAAAATTATTTGTCCGTCAGACACAATTTGTTTCACCGATGATTTTAAAAATCAATGTTTATACGCACTCAATGCAGAAGTTATAAAAATTGATCCACTAGACCAATATACTGTTTTGACATATCTTGTCCATTTAAAGACAGAAATATGTGAATAAATGATAGGTAATAAGTCACTGACCATGTAGCATGCCAATGATACTGGAGCTGTAATACAGTAATATAGAGCAGCTTTGGAACTACTGAATTACTTTTTCAAATGTGTTGTTTGATTTCTTCATGTGCTTTTATATCATCAGTACTGGAATACTTGTATTGAGACTGACGCATCCATTAACTTTTCATACTACACAATAAACAACTTCATTTTAGAGTGCTTTTCAGTGCTTTCAAGATTTCAGACCTTATGACTATTCATTAAACTTTATTTTCTTCAGCATCAGAATTTATTTTAGGTAAGGGCGGTGATTTGGTTAAGTTTATACATCATTTTCTGAACCAATAAATTGTTTTGTTGACTAATTTTGTTGAGCAACACAGTACAGAATTTCTACACCAAATATATTATTAGATTTTTATACTAACATTTTTAAATTTGATGAATTCACACCACATTTCTCAGTATTACTAACACTTAATTTGTGAAAGTACTGTATTTTAATATTGCCCAACTAACATAGCTCCAATATATATCTCCAATTTAGCCTTTTCAGATCCATGATGGCTTCCTACAGCTGGATGATTTGCATTGTGATGTTTCCTGTAACTGCTGTTAGTAAGAAAGACTTGCATTTATATAGCACCTTTCATCATCACAGGATGTCCCAAAGTGCTTTATAGTGAGAGAAATACCTTTGAAGTGTGTTGTAATGTAGGAAAGCGATGGTTATTATTAATATCTTTTTCTACTAATTGTTTCCCCATCACTCCTCACCTGAAGGTGATTGACTTTTTGCTGGAGTACAATACGATAGATCCCTCTCCTGTAGTAATTCTTTATGTCAACCTTGCTCAAAACAAGCATTTCAATTCAGCGTTTGCCACCAGGACTTTTGCCAGTCTTCAAGATATTTTAAAAGGAGAAGGCAACTTCCCTTTCATCATAAAGGCATGCATGACCTATGTGGGGACAGTCTCCACAATTCTCATAGTCCTGTAACATTGTCTTCTCTCCCTCCAAAAGGAAAAAATACATCTGATCAGTGCCAAAGGTGGGCAGGCCAGGTGGGGGACAGCATGACAGAAAATACTGAGCCTATAGCAAAAGAACGTGTCAGATTTAGTAGGCAGATGGGCAGAACAGAGCAAAGTTGAAGGTGAGCCGGCAAGAGAAGATTGGTAAAATTGTGACAAGGCTTATCATATGTTGTTCCAATTTATTGTGCCTTCTTAAATAATTGTAATGGTTTTACATTCACCCTCTGTTTCTTCAAAGGCAAATATAGTTAAACTATATACAGTAAAGCTCTTTTGTCTTTCACATCAAAGAGGTGCCTTGGAAGAAGAGGCCATCCACTCCTATGATCAACAAAGCACTTGCAGATCAATGGTTGCTGCTATGTGATAGCCAATCCTGTCTTTATATCCTGCCTGTGCAAGACAAGCAGAGATATACCCACTCTTGAGGAATTAGATCAGTTAGAAGGGTTGTCACCCAGTGAATAACTGACCACTAGTGAATGAGAATGAGGACCTGGAAATGGGAGAGAAAGAGCACTTAGTTCCTTCGTAAAGGGGTGAGAAATAACTGTCCCCAGTTGAGGAGCATAGAAACCTGTATTTCAGAAGCCCATTCTTCAGGAACAATAATTTCAGATGGAGGCAGTGGAGATGGTTTCTTTGCAAATGGTTAATGATTTAGTTAAGTTCAGGGAGACAGCAACCCACATCTACAACAAATTGCAGTAAGTTCTTTGGCCTGCAGAACACCCCGAAAACTGTGACAGTCCAGAAATTATTGCAGTATGAAGTTATCAAGAAGTAGTTCTAAAGGCATTGGTGGCCTCAGAAATGGGCAGCTACTGTTGCTTCCATCAGTGATTTGAACAGAACACCTTCACAGGTCTTCCAAAATCTCCTTGAGACAAAAGAATCTGTGATGACACTGACCACTACCGCCACAGCCTGTGCCCAGAATAGTGGGTTTCAAGCAGTGGGCAAGGAGATGTCATTCTCTCCCCAGAATGGCTGCCAGCCCATTTTTTATTGGCCCACTGCCTTCACATGAGCAAGTTCCAGACCTGGTACCTATTACAATTGCAAGAACCACAATGCTAAATGGATCCTTCTTGAAGCAGCACTTCGAAGACGAGAGTCACCTTAGGCCTCAAACATTTCAGGCGAGCCATCCCAACCTCCAACCCAATCAATGGCACGCCATTCAGCAAGCATTTCATAGTGATAGGAGATTAGGAATAAAGTCAGTTGGCATAAAGGGCAGACATGGTGTTAAGTAATTGTAAATAAGGAGAATGGATTTTTGTGGCACTTTCTTGGGAATGTTGTTTAAAGTAAACACTACATGATCACATTAGAAGTTATGAGTTTATTTCTGTGTTGCTTTCAACATTTGTGAGTTGGATGATATCAAGGGAAATGTAGAGGGAAATTCTATTGAATGAAAAACTTGGCAGAAGTCTTGGAAAATGAGGAACTTTGTGAGAGAGCATGGGGTAATGTAGGTGGGTGTGAAGTGAATTTATGTGTTGAGTCAACTTTTATTTCTGTGTTCTCATTTGTACTCTCCATGCTCTTGGGGCTGATTGACAGTTCTCATATGCACCTTCCTCCTGCTATTGGATGCTTTCTTGCTCTGTAGATGTTGGTAAATGATTACATGTCAGGAGGACATATCTTGGATGATGCCTAATTCTAAAGCCCTATATCCAAGCCTCTTCCATATGATTATCATCCTGTGCCTCACAGCCTCAAAACAAAGATATTCCCAGTTCTCGAGTGCAAAGTAGTAGCTTGAGCACAGTTGAGAAAAAGAAGTAAAAACTTTGACTCAACCCCCAAAGTACCAGAAGGATTTCCATGCAGTCCAAGTGACACCCATCATAGGGTAGCTGGTGGTGTAGTGGTGATCTCACAAGTCTTGTAATTCTGAGGCCTAGGCTAATGCTCTGCAGGCATAGGTTCAAATCCCACAATATCAGCTGGTGGAATTTAAATTGTTTAATAAAAATCTGGAATTGAACGCTGGTCTTAGTCATGGTGGCCATCATTATCAACTATCATCAAAAATTGCTGTAAAAACCCATCCAGTTTACTACTGGGGAAGGAAATCTTCCATCCTTACCAGGTCTATGATCATAAGCAATGTTGTTGACTCTGAAATGGCCTAGCAAGCCACTCAGTTAAAGGGAAATTAGGGATGGGCAATGACCTTGCCCGTCTCTAATGACCTTGCCAGCGATGTCCACGTCCCATGAAAGAATGAATGAAAATATCTCTGTATCAGAACATAAAATAGTCTTCTCTATGTGGTATCTGCTTCAAGGTCACCCAGTTCCACCAGTTCATTCTGCCATTAATATTGTGGTTAATTACTTGCGTGGATTTGGAACAGAAATGGAGGGGAATAAGCAGAAGGAGTAGATAGACCTTCTCGACCTCTTTTAAATATGATGGATGGAAATGTGGCAGTTTTTTTTAGGGAGGAGGGTTGAGGTGCAGTGATTGCCTTTAAGAGCATGTTTTCCTCTGTTTATCACTCCATATCTGTTAATATGGCAATCATCTTGTTAAAACCAATTGGTAGTTAAACAGGTGATAGGCATTAATTATCCCAACTGAGTAGAATAAAAAGGTACAGCTGGAACACTTTGTGGGGCAGCTATTTGGAAGTTGGTAGTACTGAGGCGTTGTCTTGGAAGAATTAAACCAGCTTTAATCCAAGAGACCTGCCTGGATTAATTCTTCCAACACAACTTATTGTGAGCAACATGGTAGCAGAGGATGAACTTTAAGCTTTGCTGATTGATTGCTGTATATGAAGCTTTCTGTCTCAGTCCTCTGAGGGAAAATAAGTGTACTGTTGCTAACAATTTAAGTTATGGAATGGCAGAAGGATGGTGTAAAATTGCAAGCTTTGACTATCTGCCAATTTTTTTTGACTCTGAACCTTATCAGCAATGGAAGGCTGAAGTTGAAATGTGAACCTGGGTTACTGCTATACCCTGGAAGAAGTAAGGTATGGCTTTGATATTATCATTGCCAGCCAAAAGTAAGATAATGAGTAAAGTATTTTCGGAGTGGAAAGTAGATGATTTGGATCATGAAGAGGGATTAAACTATCTATTACAATTTTTGGATGAGAGATTAGGAAATCAGATGATCCATCCATGGAAGAATATATCATGGATTTTCCTAAATGGTATAGGAGACTAAAGTGATTTGAACTTATTTCCAGAATTGGTCTTGGCATTTAAATTACTGGACTGTGGTCACATTTTTGGGGGAAAGAACCTCTCTGGCTGCTGCCCTAAAAATTTCTGGGGAAAATCGTTCCCTGCTGCTTTTTTTTTTAACAAATGTGAACAACTATGCTGTAAAACAAAGGATAGAGGAGTCAATGGTGACTGAATTTTGTGGTTGACCAAATATTAGATGAAGATTCCAATACAAAGTTGGGGTTAATGACAAGAGAAAATGGTCATAATCCTAGCCAATTTGAGAGCTGGGACAAAATGTGTCTGGGATGGTGACCATAGATGTTTAAACCCAAAAAATGCATGGGGAGTCGGTGTTTATGTACCATTACGCAATGAACTGCCCACAGCAAAGGAATTGTGTTTTTGAAGTGACCCATGAGATGGATTCATCTGAAGCTGAAAATGATAACTGCCATGATGGAATTGTATTGATCACTGAGTTTGAATCAAGTGTATTTTGATGGCAGATCCCTTCAACTGTGCAGTTCCGGACAGTGGTTGTACTTCTGTGGCGTGTGTGGCATGGACTGGCTTAACTGCTACCTGGAGTCTCTCGATGCAGAAGGCCAAGGAGTATGAAAGCCCTACCTGCTTCAGGTTCAGAGATGACAATACATTAACATCCTCCAAATGGGTGGTCCTCACTTGTAAGATAGTAGGGATCAATCTGTTTATCAGTACTGGTGTGGTTTCTAGCAAGATACTGCTATTGTTGAATTGACCTGTAATGAAGGCTCAGATGATGCTAGATATAAAGAATGTTTGGCTAAAATGTGGATCTCCATTTTGCTTGGTCAGGCCATTACTGCTTGTCACTAAGGAAGCCAGAGATTTCTCATCAAAATGTTCATGAAGTTTTGTTAACTGCTAAGAATGAGAACTTGGACAAAAAGATCATTTGGAAATTACATAGATAGTTTGCACATCTGGTGCCACAAACTGAAGACTCTGCTTTGAGATGTGGGAGTGATCGATTAAAGGATAAGATGATCTTAGTGAATAAGTCACTGCTCAGTGTGAAATTTGCCTTAAATATTGCAAGACACCACAGCAACTTGTGATCTTGCCACTAGCCAGGGAGTTCAATGATGCAGTGGCAATGGACTTGAAGGTTTGGGACAGGGTTAGGGGTATTTTTTTATTGCATTTCATAGATTTGGCAACCAGAATTAGTCGATCCACTATGATACATAATAAAGACAAAAGGACCATTGTCGATAGGTCATGGAGAAATGGGTAGGAACAGGATTAGGAGCACCAACGAAGTTCCTCATAGATAATAGTGGGGAAATCACCAATGAGGAATTTTGAGATATGTGCAAAAATTTAAACATCATAGTTCTGCATACTGCAGCTGAGAGCCTGTTTAGGAATGGTCTTTGTGAAAGAAACCATGCTGTAATAGATGACATGTTATATAAAATATTAGCTGATCAACCAGGTTGTAAACTGCAAATGGCGCTAGCATAGGCAGTGCACGCAAAGAACTCTCTGCAAATGGTTGGGGGGTACAGTCCGTATCAGTTGGTGCATGGAAGAAATCCGAAGTTACCTTTGGTGTTGTCAGATGCTTACCCTGCTATAGAAGGGACTAGCATTAGCTCCACTTTTCTGCTCACCTGAATGCTTTGCATGCGGGCAGAAAAGCTTTCATAAAGCTGAGGTTCTGGAGAAAATTCAGCAGGCCATACAGCACTGCATAAGAGCATCAGGAATACAGTTTAGACAAGGAGACATGGTATATTATAAAAGGGAGGGCCAGAGAGTGGAAAGGGCCTGGCAAGGTTATAGGGAGTGATGGGAAAGTAGTAATTGTGTAACACGGTAATCAAACTGTTAGGGTACATTCTTCATGGTTAATTGGTACTGACTATATCTTTACAGGTTCTGAACAGGACACCATGTGAGGAGGCACCATGCACTTCACATGCACATGGGTGGTTATGAGGAGCAGATGACAGCAGATACAGGGTTGACTGATTGAACAAAGTAATACTGAGGTACAGGACAAGGCTATTTGTCCAAAAGGGTAATTAGCCGAAGTAGGAGCAAGGGTAACATACATGCCAGAAGGGACCAGTTTGTGGAGGGATGCCACCATCATGGGAGAGCAGGAAAGGCCACTGGTAAATACAAACATTGGCTAAATGTGCAGGACGAAGGACACGATCAATTGGCAAACTGAGGTAAAGATTTGGAAACCCAAGCACAGTACGAGTTCTGACAGTGGACCAGAAAGTGGTTGTGACCCTAGATAAAGATCACGGACTTGCGAATGGAGTTCTGTTCACATGGGAGGACGATCATACAGTAGCAGTTCAGAAAGGGAGAGGAATGTGTGTCGAGGCCATAGCTTAACAAGGAGCACTAGAGAGCAAGCTAACAATCTCAATAGAAGTAGAGGTCCTTATGACAGAGATTCTAGTAGCTGCTAATAAATCGGAAAGTAAGCTGATAAAGGAAGCCACATGGAAAGAGTTAGAAAGTTGGAAGGAATTTGGGTTATATTCTGAAATGCCTTACAGAGGACAGCCAGCTTTATCTCACAGATGGATCTGTACATTTTAAGAGATGTATGCTCAAGTTTCCAGCCTTTGGTGATCCAGAAGATATGAGGTTGGTCATTTTTAGTGATGCTTCACATGCCAATCTTCCAGATGGGTACTCCAGCACAGCAAGTTTCATCAAATTCTTGGTGGGAAAGAATGATAAATGTTGCCCACTGGCTTGGGAGGTCAAGAAAATAAAAATGGTAGTGAAAAGCACCTTAGCTGCTGAAACATTAGCTTTAGTAGAGGCATTAGATATGGGGGATTACTTTCATATATTGACAGAAATATATAAGGGGCAATGTGGGAAAAGTTTGCCCATAGTGTCATGTTGATAACCATTCTCTTTAGAACAACCTTCATTCCGCAAAGTGTCACGGAAAAAAGACTACGAATAGACCTAGCCTGCATAAAGGGGATGTTAGAAAGAAAAGAGATCTCTAAGATAAAATGGGTTGATGCAAGTCACCAACTATCAGACTGGTTTACAAAAAAAGTGCCTGCTCTTAAAAAAAAGTTCTGTTGGAAGAGGGGTGTCTTATAATGGTGCAATGAGAAAAATTGTTTTTGTTTTATAATTGTGTTTATTTATGTGTTAAAATAAATTCAGGAATTATAGACATGGAAATATGTGACATTATTTCCTTCTGTTTGTTTTTTTAAGAAGTTCCAAGTTTTTTTACTTTTAGTTTTATAAAAATAAGGGGAATCTGTTAATATGGCTATCACCTTGTTAAAACAATTGGTAGTTAAACAGGTGATGGGCATGAATTATCCCAACTGAGTAGAATAAAAAGATACAGCTGGACTCCTTTGTGGGGAAGCTATATGGAAGTTCGTAGTACTGAGGAGTTGTCTTGGAAATAAACCAGCTTTCACCAAGAGACCTGCCTGGATTACTTCTTCCACCATAACCTCTTATTGGGAATAACACATATCTATCCTAAATTGGGCTTCAACTTAGCACATTGGCAGGATATTTAACACTGGAGGCATCACAACTATATCTGATCCTGAACATGGGAACTTCAAGTATGGGTTGCTGGATTCCAATCAGATGTGGAAATCTTGGTGAATTTTTCGACTCTAAAACAAGATTGAGGCAATATGTGCTCCCGATACCACACTAGCTCAAATCAGCTCAACATAAATATGCCTACAGCAGATCTTTGTTCTTTTGTGCACTTATAAATTATGGCTTTAACTGGAAAAAGTCAATTTTGCTTGCTTGACTCTTAGTCACTATAGAGTAGAAAATTGCCACCAGGGTATGATTGCTCTTTGAAGTATGTGGCATCACTTTTATTTTCTGATCATGAAATAATCTGCTTTGCAGAATTCAGGTGGTGAGTGAAAGAAGACCACAACTGTATATCATTAAAACTAAATGATAATTACATCAAATAAAAACATTGCTTTTCATAGGTATCTATTATGCCATATATGGATATAATATAAAGTTATGAGTAACTGCATAGAATTCTGGAATGATAAGTTTTTTTAGGTTTTGCTTGTGATTTCCCAATTTTCTGTTGGCTCAAAGTAATTTTTCCTTTTGGCTGAATTGGGGAAAGGACTGGGAAATGGGACTAGGTGGTTAATTCTTTCAAAAAGCAGTGAGCTAAATATCCATCTCTGTGCTGTAAAATCCTGACTCTGTAACTCACAGGACTAATTTAATGAAATATAGAAAAGCAAAGATCCCAAAGAAGCCCACAAAAAATCCACTACTTGATATTGTAATTTCAGTCAAGCAGCTTATACCATTGGTGCCACTTTTATTTCTGACCTGGCTAAGTATACTGCTGAATAAATAACATTTATAAAATTATAAATTCTGGCCTGACCATGACACTATCTATGCTTCATCCTTTAGTTATTATGATTTGAAAAAACACATGTTAATTTGTGTTCTTTTTATTGATCTTGTGCTTGTTTTATCTATAGAACTCAACCTGACATTTGCCATTTTCTTTGCATATTCTTTCAGTCAACGTCATGGAAGATATTCAAGTATTATAAAATCACATTCGATAGTGTGTTTCAAGCCAGTCAAACATCTTCGGTCAAAGTGACTTCAGTAGACAATTTGTGTTTTTTGCATAAGTTATAATGTTCCTCTATTAGCCCTGGTGCAGGTTGTCCTAGATCTGACATAATAGAAATATAAAAACCTTACACCTTACAAGCTTTATGTTTACTACATTTTTGCCATCATGCTTTTAGTTTTGACATTTTTCTACTTAGCGCAAAGTTAAACATCAGCAAACCAAAACTTACAAAGTGGGGAACTTACGAATTGAGAGCAGGGAGAGTATTTACAAAATTATCAATAAGGAACAACAGAAGCTTAGGAAAATAACAAATTCTGAATAAATTGAATAACCTATCAAAAAATGAACCGAAAGTTATTCAAAATGCTTTTGAAATAAAATCATCTAACAATTTTTCTTAATTTATATTCTCCAGAATTATTTATTTCACAATAAGATTGAATTGACCTGGCCAGGTGTCTTTTGTGTCTTTCAATATCTTCAGTAATTTTTTTTATTCCAAGGCCTCCACCTCTCTCAGTAGCTTGAGCATAAATTTAGCTACTTTAGCCACAAAATTCATCTCTGTAGGGCCACCGGAGCCCACACTACAGAAGCTGAAGCAGCTAAAAGTTCCAGACACACTGTTTCTGGCCACTTGCAGCGTGGCCTGTAGAGCACCCTGTTCTTTTAAGGGTGTTGATATGCTTCTGCCATGCATGTGTCAAAAGCATGTAGATTGGGCAGATTGTAATGTCAGTCAGCCTTTAATACTGACTTTATGCAGGATTTTCCACTCTGGGCTGCATGAGTCCAGTTCACGATCTCTCAAGAATGCTCCCAGCTGAACACGTGTTCAGTTGCAGGAGAGACCATCAACCCCTCCAACTAGTGTTATTTAAAGGGCCAGTCATCCAACTTACAGGGAAGATTGCTTTTGACTTTTTCTGTTGCAAAGTTTACGGAGTTACTGTGTTCTTTTCTTGGAGGAGTTTTGGTGATGTTTGCATTTTGTTTCTGCATCCTGATAGAGAGGTTGATGGTACTTGTTGCCTTGTCAACAGAAATCCTACTAGAGTTATGGGGGGCTATAGTTGCAGTCCCTATTGGGCTGTAATGCAACAGGGACATAGAACACAGGCAGCAGAGTGCAAAGGGAGAAGGAGGAGGGCTTTTGACGGAAGGCCTGACCCATCAAGGGCCAGGAGTAATGTGTAGGGCATGTACGATTCAGTAAGGAGCTGCTCCCTGAACTATTTGTCCTCCTTCAACAGGACTTCCGAGATGAGGACAGGGTTGCCAGTTAAGGTCACCATTACCCTCAATTTCTATACACACGGATTTTTCCAGGTGGGAGCAGATCATAGCCAAAATTTCACATTTCACCTTCTATCACTTCAGGGAGAGGCCCAGTACACTAAAAGATGGGACTTTATCAGTTTCTATGAAGCGGAGAATGTGGGTTCATGGCTTTTCCAAATTTGTGGGATTCCCATTTGTGCAGGGAGCCATCGACTGCATGTACATGGCTCAGTGGGCCCCATATGTAAAGAGAGGAAATATACCAGAACTATGAGGGATACCACTCCAGCAGCATACAGTTGGTGTGTGACCATGCATAGAATGTTATGTTAGTGAATGTCCATGATCCTCACAGCAGCCACAAAACATTCATCCTGAAGCGGTCAGCCACATCCACCATCTTTGGGTCATCATGAAGAACCAGGGGCTGGCTGCTTAGGGACCACAGATACCAGTTGTACATCTGGCTCATGACTCGCCTCTGGCACCCTACTGCCTGCCTACTGGGCACTGATCCACAGCCATGATAGCAGCAATCTGAGCGTGCATGACACCAAGCTTGGATCTATGACCTCAGTCTAAGCTTCCACTTTAGCATTGAGATGTTGGGAGGATTCTGCCTGTGCTGCAGTGTAAGCTGGCATGTCAGCTACCAGAAGCTCCATCATGGGTGGGCCCTCAAGTGCTGTCACAGAGATGTCTGCCACTTCATGGAAAAGATGTGCTTCAAGCTTTTTGTGAAGCCTTGTGCCAAGTTGGAACTGGGATCCTACATGCTCATCGATGGTGAGAACTAGTTGCCTGGCAGGCCTGCTGATGTACTAATCTTGGTAGGCATGCTGATGAGAATTCTCTTGTTCCCACACCACTGAAATCCTCATCTGAGTCCCTTGCAGCAGAATTTGTCTGTATTGTTTCCTCAGCCTGGTGACTCACCATATGCATATTCCGTCCCTATATTGCCTCTAAGATACACGTAGTACCAACATCTGAGCTGGTGGCTGAGTGTCAGATCAAGTGATGGTGCTTTTTCAACAGAAGACTCATGCTGTTCTCACCCTTCCTCATTGTGCTGAAGATATCTGAAGGCATCAATGCAGAATGGGAGAGTTGGGGTGGGGGTAGCATGTTGGGTGGAAAGCAAGAGGTCCATGGTCATATCATCTGCAACTTTCACTTCAAGCCAAATGACAGGTTGGGGGTGAAGTGGGTATAAGGCTGAATGTTCTTGATGACACAGGATGCAAGGTGTTCTGTTACATCCATCCTTTGATGTGGAGCACCATTTCCCCTTGGGGTCTCAGTCATATAGGCTTGTGCGTCTCCATTCAGTTCTGCTCTGTTAAGGGCGACCTTCTCATGCAAGAGAGAGGTAAGAATGTCAATGATAGCGTTGCAACATGTTTGGGCAAATCACAACCCCCGTGCCAAAAAATGGGAGCAATTGAACTTTTCCTCTTTTGCCTCAGAGCTGTGATTTTTATTATCCGGAGGCAGATCTAGTAATCTGAGCCTGTGTTTTATGCACAATGTTCGAGGATGCATCAGTCCTAGTTAGTTCAACTGCTGAAATGTTTCAATATTATTTGCAAATGAGTTAGAAGATAATTTTAAAAGATTTATCCTGGTTAAGTTTAGGCTGAATGCAATTTTAAATCAGAAAAACTATAGAAGTGTGAGCATCACAAACATGGAGAGACTACAAATATGGCAAGCTGTACTAATCACACGTTGTGAGCTTGTGTTCATTTTTGAATGATTTTTGTTTCAGTGGAAAAGCTAAAAAGTATCTCTGCATAACATTATTTCAGTTTCTGTGCTTTAAAAAATGACTTGAATGCAAATTGGGTTATGAATGACTTTTTTTAATAATAAAAGCTATTTGTTATTTACATGGAAAGCATGCCAAGCAGAGAGAAAGTGAGTCAGCAACAGACAAGGGTGCTTTCTTTACTCATCCTAATTTGAGTTTTTTTTTATCTTTCCAAAGCCAGGAATAAATTTGATGACTTTTTTTGAAAGCTTCTCAGGAAAACAGAATAACTCTCATTAGCATTTACCTGCATTTTTTTGATGGTTAGAAAATTTAACCATTCTAATTACTGAAAGCTGAGTGGTGAGTATTATTTAATTGAATAGTGGTGCAAAAGCTATATGATCAACACTAACCTGATGTTTGTGTTGAAACGTACTACTATATGGATTTTTCAGCTGTGTTGTTTGCACCTTAAAAGGAAACATTAACTGCATCTTCAATATATCTTTTAAAATCTTCAGAATTGCAGAAAAAACAGCAAGAGTATCTAGAACAGCTTGATTTAATTAGAACATTGAGGAATATAACTGATTAGATGAATGAAGACTGCTGGTGAAGCATTAATTCTGAGTCAGAGGCAAAACAGTGGAAAACCAAACATGTATCTTCACAGCACGGACATGCCACACTGGAGGGCTCCATTGATCTGATTTCATACAGGCTAGGTAGCTACTTGCTCCTCTGTAGAATCAGTGCGATGAGCTCCATAAGCATTAAGCTGGGTTACTGGAGCTGATTAACATCTAATGTCAGATTTTCTGAATGAAAGTTGCTCGAAATGCTTTATTCTTGTGGTTGTTACCCAACCAGAGTGTACAAGGTTTTGAGGTAAGTAGTAGCAATCTTCTGTTTGTCCAATGATGGGCCACAATGAGAAAAATCTAACTACAACTCAATGATGGTGACCAACAGGAATAGACCACTCTGAGATCTTAGCAATAGGATGTAATCCTTCAGTTATATTGTTTGTTTAATTTTCTTTTTCCAGTCCAAAAATATCAATTTCTTTACCATCTTCCATGGTAGGAAGTGTGGACTTTCTCTATTCAACCAGAGAAGTGAACTCAAGTTTGAGAGATTAGGGAGGACCAGGGGACATGCATTTGACCTACACAAAAGTAGGAATAGACTAGATGTTAGGTGGTGCTCCCTTCTTACAGAGAGTGGTGAGCCTCTGGAATATATTGTCAGCATAAGCGATTTCTGCTGTCTAGTTGAATATTTTCAAGAGCTAGACTGGTCCTTCTCTGGAGCAGAGATCACACGTGGAAGCAAGTGGATTAACAGTTAATGTACTCATGGTCACTGACGTCTTTTAGCCTCCGAGGAGATTACTTCATTGTGGTTAGGGACAGATAGTTGTTGTTGTTGTTGCTAGGAAGTGTTGAGTTATGATTTTCCATGTATCATGATTGTGGGACATACTTAGAGTAGATGACCTTCCTCTGACTGTCATTTTTGTATGTTTATTAGTTAAATTGGTGAGTCACAAATAGTATAATTTGACCTTGTTGGAGAGGTTACAGATTTTTACAAACCTTTGTGATAGATGTCTTTTCACCTTTGGGAATGGATTGTGACACACACATGCAAAAAAAGATCAGCTGGCCCAAAAACTTGCCTCATTTGTCCAAAATTTGCTTTTATTTATTATGGCTAATTTAATAAGGATGTCCATCTTTACATTATCAAATTGAGGATTGTATTACCTGTCTTTTTTTGCTACTTTTCTGTGGAAGAAAATGTGTGGTGCATTTTGAAGTGAGACCAGCCAGCTATTTGTATGCAATTGTTCATATTTCGCATGGATGTATAATTTATATGACATTCAATAAAATGTGTGGTGTGTCCTGACAGATTGAAGTATTTGGATGCCAGCTGAGTATACCAGTTTTGATCAGCAAGAGACACGGGAAACACTGAGCCATGAAGTTTGTGATCCCAAGTATCAGAAAATTGAGTTATCGGGGAAATATTGGATAAATTAAGCATTCCTTCTTGAAAGTAGGTGGTTTAAAGGTGAATTTTTAGAGATATAAAAGATATTCAACAGAATTTAAAAAAGGTAAATCTGGAGCAATACTTCAAGGTAAAGTTTATCAGCCAAAGGAGCACAGGTTCAAACAACCATATGGCAACGTTACAAAATGTTCAAAACATACCACAAGGAATGATTAATATTTGGAATGGACTTCTTAATAGGTTAGTGAAGGTAACTCAAGACACCAATAGATGCTGTAATAGGAGAAATGTTGGTTGCTCTCGGTGGATGAGCTAACAACAACACATTTTATATAGTCCTGGGAGCAACAGAGCTGATGATATCATCATAACCCGGGGTTCACAGACATTTTCCAGTAGGGTCACAATGAATAACAATAAGAATTCATGGCTGAATCCAACTAATTGAGTACAGACTTGGGATCAACTAAGTTGAGTGTTACATTAGGTGTTACATTTATTGACCTAGTCACTCCAAGGAAAACATTTTAGTGTGCTAAGATTTTTAAACATCTTGCAAAAACAATAAATTAAAATGGTCAGGGCTAAAATTCTTTAGTAGTGAAGAGTTTTGGGGGGAACATGTGTCACGACCCATTTTAGATTCATAGACGTTTACAGCACAGATGGATGCCATTCGGCCCATTGTGTCCATGCCGGTCAACAAAGATTGGAGTGCACTAATCCTATTTTCCAGCGCTTGGCCAATAGCCCTGGAGGCTATAGCAACGCAAGTGAATATCTAAATATTTCTTAAATGTTATGAGAGTTTCTGACTCAACCACCCTTTCAGGCAGTGAGTTCCAGACTCTAACACCCTCTGGGTGAAATAATTTCTCCTCAACTCCCCTCTTAGCTTTCTAACTCTTACCTTAAATCTATGGTCCCTGGTTATTGACCCCTCTACTAATGGAAGAAGTGCCTTCCTATCCACCCTATCTATGCCCCTCAATCTTATACACCTCTATCAGGTCTCTGCTCAACCTTTGCTGCTCCAAGGAAGACAACCCCAGCTTGTCCAATCTTTTCTCATAGCTTAGATCCTCCAGCCCAGGCAGCATCCTGGTAAATCTCCTCTGCACCCTCTTCAGTGCAATCACATCCTTCCTATACTGTGGCATCCAGAACTGCACGCAATACTCCAGTTGTGGCCTAACCAGTGTTTTATGCAGTTCCAGCATAACTTCCCTGCTTTTGTACTCTATGCCTTGTCTAATAAAGGCAAGTATCCTGTTTGCCTTCTTAATCACCTTATTTACCTGCCCTGCCATCCCCAGGGATCCATGGATATGCACACCAAGGTTCCTCTGATCTTCAGTACTTTTCAGAGTCCTGCCCTTCATAGTGTAATCCCTTGCCTTGTTAGCCCTCCCCAGGTGCATTACCTCACACTTTTCTGGGTTGAATTCCATTTGCCACTGCTCTGACCATCTGACCAGTCCACTGATTTCCTCCTCACCATTTACCACCCTACCAATTTTCATGTCATTTGTGAACTTCTTAATCATACCCCCTACATTTAAGGCTAAATCATTTATGTACATCACAAACAGCCAGGGCCCCAGCGCTGGGCCATGTGGAACCCCACTGGAAACTGACTTCCAGTCACAGAAACATCCCTCTATCATCACCCTCTGCCTCCTGCCTCTCAGCCAATTTTGGATCTAACATGTCACTTTGCCTTGGATCCTGTGGGCTCTTACTTTCTTGACCAGTCTGCCATGAGGGACCTTATCAAAAGCCTGCTAAAGTACATGTAGATCACATCAAATGCATCACTTTCATGAACACTTCTGGTTACCTTCTCAAAAAAGTCGATCAAATTTCCTTCATAAACCCATGCTGACTATCCCTAACTAATCCATGTCTCTCCAAGTGCAGTTATATTCTGTCCCTCAGAATTCTTTCTAGTAACTTCCCCATTACCGAGGTTAGACTGACTGGCCTGTAATTCCCTGGTCTATCCCTTCCTCCCTTTTTTTAGTAATGAGACAGCATTAGCAGTCCTCTGGCACCTCACCTGTGAGCAGAGGATTTGAAAATTGCTGCCAGGACCGCTGACATCTCTTCCCTTGCCTCCCTCAACAGCGTGGGATACACCTCATCTGGGCCTGCAGATTTATCCACTTTTAAGGCTGCTAAACCCGCCAGTACTTCCTCTTTCTGTCAATTTCCTCTAATGTTTCACAGTCCTCCACCCTGATATCTATACCTGCATTGCCCTTTTCCACTGTGAAGACCGATGCAAAGTATTCTTGCTCTTTATATATTTAAAAAACCCCTTTGTGTTTTCCTTTTATTCTATCCACCAATACTTTCTCATGCACTCTCATAGCTTTTCAAACTTCCTTCTTAAGTTCTCCTGCATTTTTTATACTCCTAGGGATTCTGCTGTATTGAGCCCTCGGTATCTGTCAGAAGCTTCTCTTTTTTTTCTCAATCCTAACCTTTCTGTCCCTTGACATCCAGGGTTCTCCAGACTAGACCCCCCCCCTCCCCCTTGTCTTTACAGGAACATATTTGCCCTGTACACTCGCTATTACCTTTTTTTTGAATGCCTCCCACTGCTCTAACACAGTTTTATCTAGAAGTAGCTGCTCCCAGTCCACTTGGGCCAAATTGTATCTCATCTTAGTAAAATTAGCCTTTCCCCAGTTTATGACTTTTATTCCTGGTCCAACCTTATCCTTTTCCATAACTATCCTAAATCTAACTGCGTATGGTCCAAAATGCTCCCCTACTGACATGCCTTCCACCTGCCCGGGCTCATTTCTGAATATTAGGTCCAGAACTGCTTCCCTTCTTGTTGGGCTTTCTACATACTGGCTAAAGTTCTCCTGGGTGCAACTTAAGAATGTTCCTCCCTCCCTACCTTGCACAATAAAACTGCCCCAGTTCATATTTGGGTAGTTAAAATCTTACACAATTACTACCTTATTATTCTTACATTTCTCTGAAATTTGATTACATATTTGATCCTCTCTCTCTGTTTGGGGGCCGATTAGTACACACCCAACAGTGTTTTTTTACTTCTACCCATATAGCCTCAATTGATGATCCTTCCAAGATGATATCCCTCCTCATTGCTATAATTAATTCCTTGATCAATATTGCGACCCTCCACCCCCACCCCAGTCCTCTTCTATTCCCCCTCTCTATCTCATCGGCATACCCTATAACCAGGAATGTTGAGCTGCCAATCCTGCCCTTTTAGCCAAGTCTCGGCTATGATATCATATTCTCATGTGCCTTTCTGTGCCTCAGCTCATCTGTTTTATTCCTCAAGCCCCTTGCATTAAAATATATTCCATTTAGCCTTGCTAAACTCACTACTTTCTTTTCTAGCCTATGTTTCCTCTGCCCTCCAGACTCACTTACTAGCGTTTTAACTTCTAATTCCATCTCAGCTTTTCTCTCCTCTGAAATATTTTTCAGGATCCCATCCCCCTGTTAATTTAGTTTAAATCCACCCCAACAGCATTAGCATACCACCCCACGAGGATGTTGGTCCCATTCCCGTTCAGATATAACCCGTCTAATTTGTACAGGTCCCACCTCTCCCAGAAATGGCCCCAGTGCTCCAGGAATCTAAAGCCCTTCCTCCTGCACCATCTCTACAGCCACGCATTCATCTGCTCTATCCTTCTGTTCCTATACTCACTACTGCGTGGCACCGGAAGTATTCCAGAGACTACTACCTTTTGAAGCTCTGCTTTTCAATTTCCTACCTAACTCCCTAAAGTCTGCTTGCAGGACCTCATTTCTCTTTCTTCATATGTCATTGGTCCCAACATGGACCACGACCTCTGTCTGTTCACCCTCCCCCTTCAGAATTCTCTGCAGCTGTTCTGTGACATCCTTGACCTTGCACCCAGGAGGCAACATACCATTGTGACATACCATTGCACAGAGGAACCGTCACTCTTGCTGTTTTCCAAGGCCAGAAAATGGTGTGCAAGCAAAATGCACTCAGGAGATTCCCTCACTACCTGCCTGGCCACCTCCTTCTGTCTGGCAGTCATCCATTCCCTCTCTGCTTGCACTTCCTTAAGCTGTGGAGTGACCGCATCCTGAAACGTGCTATCCACAAACCTTCTAGCCTCGTGAATGCACTGTAGCGTCCCCAGCTGCTGCTCAAGCTCCAAAACCTGGAGCTCAAGTTACTCCAGTCAGCGGTATCTTCTGCACACATGGTCACCCAGACCACAAGGAGTGTCTAGAATTTCCCACATAGCGCAGGATGAGCAAATCATGGGACTGAGCTCCCCAGACGTATCTTAACTAAATAGTTTAAGGATACTTGCTTTTATTTTACCCTTACTCCTACTTGAGTTTTAGTCTCTCTCTCTCTTGAAATTTCGCTGTTTTAACCTCTCTGTTCCAAAACCTCGCTGTTTTAACCTCTCTGTCCCGAAGTTAAACTGAATTTCCCGCCGCTCTCCATGTCCTTTTCAGCATGACAGTGGCAACTTGCGATCACCCATGTGCTGGTCCCTTTGAGGCAGGCAGTATGCAAATTTGGGTCTCCTCACCTAAGTGATTTCTGCATGCAGCCCAATGTGGAAAGCATTGCTGACTGTGAATGCAGAAAAGAGAGGCCAGCAGTTAGTACATGTTTCAGCTAGATTGCGTGTCTTAATGTCAGCCTGCTCCTCTCAAAGAGGAGGTGCACTCATTGTACAGAAGTTGTTGCAGACTGTGGAAGATTAGGAGAGAAGCAAAAGGATAGAAAATGGAGCAACAGGCAAGAGAGAAGGCTTCTAGGTTTTCTGTTGTAGCGCTGGATGCACGAGTGCAAGAGGTGGAAAGGAGCTGAGATGCAATGTTTCTGCAGGAGGCCCTGAAGGCACATCTTGAGAAAGGTATGGGAACAGGTGGCAAAGGAGATCAATTTCCAGAACAAAAACAGAATTACCTGGAAAAACTCAGCAGGTCTGGCAGCATCGGCGGAAAAGAAAAGAGTTGACGTTTCGAGTCCTCATGACCCTTCAACAGAACTAGGTGAATCCAAGGAAGGGGTGAAATATAAGCTGGTTCAAAGTGTGTGTGGTGGGGGGGGTGGTGTGTTGGGTGGGGGGAGAGAAGTGGAGGGGAGTGGTGTGGTTGTAGGGACAAACAAGCAGTGATAGAAGCAGATCATCAAAAGATGTCACAGACAACAAAACAAAAGAACACATAGGTGTTGAAGTTGGTGATATTATCTAAACGAATGTGCTAATGAAGAATGGATGGTAGGGCACTCAAGATATAGCTCTAGTGGGGGTGGGGGGAGCATAAAAGATTTAAAAAGATTTAAAAATAATGGAAATAGGTGGGAAAAGAAAAATCTATATCATTTATTGGAAAAAACAAAAGGAAAGGGGAAGAAAGAGAAAGGGGATGGGGATGGACGAGGGAGCTCAAGACCTAAAGTTGTTGAATTCAATAGTCAGTCCGGAAGGCTGTAAAATGCCTAGTCGGAAGATGAGGTGTTGTTCCTTCAGTTTGCGTTGGGTTTTACTGGAACAATGCAGCAAGCCAAGGACAGACATGTGGGCAAGAGACCAGGATGGAGTGTTAAAATGGCAAGCGACAGGGAGGTTTGGGTCATTCTTGCGGACAGACCACAGGTGTTCTGCAAAGCGGTCGCCCAGTTTACGTTTGGTCTCTCCAATGTAGATGAGACCACATTGGGAGCAACGAATGCAGTAGACTAAGTTGGGGGAAATGCAAGTGAAATGCTGCTTCACTTGAAAGGAGTGTTTGGGCCCTTGGACGGTGAGGAGAGAGGAAGTGAAGGGGCAGGTGTTACACCTTTTGCGTGGGCATGGGGTGGTGCCATAGGAGGGGGTTGAGGAGTAGGGGGTGATGGAGGAGTGGACCAGGGTGTCCCGGAGGGAACGATCCCTGCGGAATGCCACCAGTGGGGGTGAAGGGAAGATGTGTTTGGTGGTGGCATCATGCTGGAGTTGGCGGAAATGGCGGAGGATGATTCTTTGAATGCGGAGGCTGGTGGGGTGATAAGTGAGGACAAGGGGGACCCTATCATGTTTCTGGGAGGGAGGAGAAGGCGTGAGGGCGGATGCGCGGGAGATGGGCCGGACACGGTTGAGGGCCCTGTCAACGACCGTGGGTGGAAAACCTCGGTTAAGGAAGAAGGAGGACATGTCAGAGGAACTGTTTTTGAAGGTAGCATCATCGGAACAGATGCGAGGGAGGCGAAGGAACTGAGAGAATGGGATGGAGTCCTTACAGGAAGCGGGGTGTGAGGAGCTGTAGTCGAAGTAGCTGTGGGAGTCGGTAGGTTTGTAATGGATATTGGTGGACAGTCTATCACCAGAGATTGAGACAGAGAGGTCAAGGAAGGGAAGGGAAGTGTCAGAGATGGACCACGTGAAAATGATGGAGGGGTGGAGATTGGAAGCAAAATTAATAAATTTTTCCAAGTTCCGTCGAGAGCATGAAGCAGCACTGAAGTAATCATCAATGTACTGGAGAAAGAGTTGTGGAAGGGGGCCGGAGTAGGACTGGAACAAGGAAGTTCCACGTACCCCATAAAGAGACAGGCATAGCTGGGGCCCATACGGGTACCCATAGCCACACCTTTTATTTGGAGAAAGTGAGAGGAGTTGAAGAAGAAATTGTTCAGTGTGAGAACAAGTTCAGCCAGACGGAGGAGAGTAGTGGTGGATGGGGATTGTTCGGGCCTCTGTTCGAGGAAGAAGCTAGGGGCCCTCAGACCATCCTGGTGGGGGATGTAGGTGTAGAGGGATTGGACGTCCATGGTGAAGAGTAAGCGGTTGGGGCCAGGGAACTGGAAATTGTTGATGTGACGTAAGGTGTCAGAGGAATCACGGATGTAGGTGGGAAGGGACTGGACAAGGGGAGAGAGAAGCGAGTCAAGATAACGAGAAATGAGTTCTGTGGGGCAGGAGCAAGCTGAGACGATCGGTCTACTGGGACAGTTCTGTTTGTGGATTTTGGGTAGGAGGTAGAAGCGGGCTGTCTGATGTTGGGCGACTATCAGGTTGGAAGCTGTGGGAGGAAGATCTCCAGAGGAGATGAGGTCAGTGACAGTCCTGGTAACAATGGCTTGATGTTCAGTGGTGTGGTCATGGTCCAGGGAGAGTTAGGAGGAAGTGTCTGCGAGTTGATGCTCAGCCTCCGCGAGGTAGAGGTCAGTGCGCCAGACAACAACAGCACCACCCTTGTCAGCAGGTTTGATGACAATGTCAGGGTTGGACCTGAGAGAACAGAGTGCAGTAAGTTCAGAGAGAGAGAGATTAGAATGGGTGAGAGGAGCAGAGAAATTGAGACGACTAATGTCGCGCCGACAGTTCTCAATGAAAAGATCAAAAGAAGGTAAGAATCCAGAGGGAGGGGTCCAGGTGGAGGGAGAATATTGGAGGTGGGTGAAAGGATCTGTTGAACGGGGAGAGGACTCCTGCCTAAAGAAGTGAGCCCGGAGATGAAGACAGCGGAAGAAGAGTTCAGCATCATGCTGAGCCTGAAATTCATTGAGGTGAGGGCGTAAGGGTATGAAACTAAGTCCTTTGCTGAGCACTGAAAGTTCAGAATTGGAGAGGGGAAGGTCAGGGGGTATAGTGAATACATGGCTGGTGCTGGGATTGGAAGATGGGGTGGGGACGGAGGGACAGGCAGGGGTGGAGGGTCCTAGATGGGTGTTGGTGTCGATGAGTTGTTGGAGCTTGCGTTCCTTAGCACTTGAGAGAAAGCGAAAAAGTTTCTTGTTGAGGCGTCGGATGAGACGAAGAATAAAATGAAACTGGGGGCACGCGCAACTTTGAAAAAGGATACGGCGGCGCATGGCACTGAGTGTGGATCTCAGAATGTGACGGGAACAGCAGTCCGAGAAACGTTTTGTCCGAGAAATGTTTTATGTCCTGGGTTTGAAACATGAGGGATGGAATTTCAGTTGAAATCCACATGGGGTAAGTCGGAGACGGAGACAGTCACTGAGAAAGGAGATATGGCTGTGAAAGTGGGTTTTAGTAAACACCTTGTCAAACACCAGGAGAGAAATGGAAAGCAATGAAGGTGAGCAAGGCAAAAGAGAGATACTGAAATCTTGTCGCAGAGACGAACAAAACTTCTTCAAGGAAGGCATTTCTTGAAGAGCAGTGGCTGTCAATTAAACACAGAGATAAAAACAAAAAACTGCGGATGCTGGAAATTGAAAACAAAAACAGAATTACCTGGAAAAACTCAGCAGGTCTGGCAGCATCGGCGGAGAAGAAAAGAGTTGACGTTTCGAGTCCTCATGACCCTTCAACAGAACTAGGTGAATCCAAGGAATGGGTGAAATATAAGCTGGTTTAAGGTGTGTGGGGAGGGGTGGGTGTTGGGTGGGGGGAGAGAATTCCCAGAGTCTGACTTTGAGGACCTAGCAGCATTGCTTGGAGAAGTTTACTGACTTCATTTGAGTGTTCAAGGACAATGAATGCATCTCATATGGTTCCACCTACACCACTCTATTCCCTCTCACTGCTTAATGCATCAGTCCCCCATCAGCAATCTCTGGCAATTATGAACCCAGATACTCCACCTCACCTTCACGGGCCCATTGCCAGGCCTGTCAGACTGCCTAGTGTCATGGTCAAGGAGCACAGCCTTTACTAGAGACTACATCAGTGCTCAAAATAGCTTACTCCCATTTTATTTTACATTGGATTACAACTCACTTTAGCGATATTAATGTGTTGTGATTGCCAAACCTCACGCAAGTAGTATTTTTATATTCCTTAACCTTGCATTGACCCTCACTTAGTGAATCAAGATAACATTTTAGCCAATCTATCCCACATATTAAGTACAAGGCCTATCTTATTTAAAGATAAGTTAAAGGAATCTGCAACCAACATTCATCATAGCATTAAAACTCCTTGTAACCAGCATAATGTGTTCTGATTCATCATTATCTTCATCCCCTTCCTCAGAATTCTGTTTGTCTTGTGTCATATCAAGGGTACTTCACTGTATAATGATACTTGGTAATTGAAGCACCTATTAACTGTTCCTTGGGCATTTTTGGGATTCATTTTCCCATTATTTTTGTTCTGGTTTTGTCTTTTGCTGTGTAAGCCAGATCTGTTAAAGGTTTCTGTCAGAGGTACACACTGCAGTGTGATCATACTGGAGGCAGCCAATTTCATTTTTATTCATTCATGGGAGGTGGGTGTCGCTGGCTAGGCCAGCATTTATTGCCCACCCCTAATTGCCCTTGAAAAGGTGGTGAGCTGTCTTCTTGAACTGCTGCAGTCTATGTGGTGTAGGTACATCCAAAGTACTGTTAGGGATGGAGTTCCAGGATGTTGACCCAGTGACAGCGAAGGAACAGCGATATAGTCCTAAGTCAGTATGCTGAGTGGAATTGAGGGGAAATTACAGGTGGTGGTGTTCCCATCTATCTGCTGCCCTTGTCCTTCTAGATGGTAGTGGTCGTTGGTTTGCAAGGTGCTGTCTAAGGAGCCTTGGTGAGTTCCTGCAATGCATCTTGTAGATGGTACACACTGCTGCCACTGTGCCTCAGTGATGGAGGGAGTGAATGTTTGTGGATAGGGTGCCAATCAAGCAGGCTGCTTTGTCCTGCATGGTGTTGAGCTTCTTGACTGTTGTTGGAGCTGCACTCATCCAGGTAAGTACTTAATTAAACTTATGACTTGTGCTTTATAGATGGTGGACAAGAGGTGAGTTACTTGCTGCTAAATTCCCAGCCTCTAAACCTGCTCTTGTAGCCACTTTATTTATATGGCTAGTCAAGTTCAGTTTCTGGTTAATGGTAACCCCCAGGACGTTGATAGTTATGGAATTCAACACTTGCATCAATGCCATTAAATGTCAAAGGGCAATGGTTAGATTCTCTCTTGTTGGAGATGGTAATTTCCTGGCACTGGTGTGGCACGGATGTGACTTGTCACTTGTCAGCCCAAGCCTGGATATTGTCCAGGTTTTGCTGCCTTTGGACATGGACTGCTTCAGTACCTGAAGTCGTGAATGGTGCTGAACATCATGCAATCATCATCATCAAACGTCCCCACTTCTGACCTTATGATGGAGAGATGGTCATTGATGAAGCAGCTGAAGATGGTTGGGCCTAGGACACTACCCTGAGGAACTCCTGCAATGATGTCCTGAAACTGAGATGATTGACCTCAAATAATCACAACCACCTTCCTTTGTGCTAGGTATGACCAACCAGCAGAGAGTTTTCCCCCTGATTCCCATTGACTCCAGTTTTGTTAGGGCTCCTTGATGACACACTTGGTCAAATGCTGCCTTGATGTCGAGGTTAGTCACTCTCACATCTCTTCTGGAGTTCAGCTCCTTTGTCCATGTTTGAACCAAGGCTATAATGAGGTCAGAAGCTGAGTGAGCCTGGTGGAACCCAAACTGGGCGACAGCGAGTAGGTTATATCTAAGCAAGTGCCGCTTGATAACACTGTTGATGACCCCTTCCAACACTTCAGTGATGATCAAGGGTAGGCTGATGGGGCGGTAATTAGCCAGACTGGATTTGTCCTTTTTGTGTACAGGACATACCTGGTCAATTTTCCACATTGCTGTGTAGATGCCAGTATCGCAGCTGTACTGGAATAGATTGGCTAGGGGCGTGGCAAGTTCTGGAGCACAAGTCTTAAGTACTGTTGCTGGAATATTGTCAGGACCCATAGCCTTTGCAGTATCCAGTGCCTTCAGCCATTTCTTGATATCACGGAGTATATCGAATTGGCTGAAGACCTTTGGAGGAGGCCGAGATGGGTCATCCACTCAGCACTTCAGGCTGGTGGTTGTTACAAATGCTTCAGCCTTTTTTTTTCGCACCGATGTGCTGGGCTCCCCCATCATTGGGGATGGGAATATTTGTGGAGCCTCCTCAACTCAACAGGCAACACTGCATTTGCAGTCCAATTGAGGATGGCGGCATGACACAGACACGGGAGGCTGAATGGGAGGACCGACACAACTGGATGGCCGGCAGCCCTACTGGGAGAGATGGGTGCTGCTGAGGCAGATAGGAAACACGAGAGTGCCTTGAAATGGAGGCATTGTCAAAAGGCTTGAGAGTGATTAATAGAAAGTGCTCTGATGGCCCAGAGCACTTAGGGCCATCAGTGTAGAGGAGAATGCTTTGGGCTGTGGTTGTGCTCATTTTGGCCTTGTGGATCCCTGAAAGTGACACAAACAGCAGCTTCCAATGTCACTTTGACCTCCTGCTATGAAACCACATCCAATACATTGCCGGGCTCCTGATATTGTGCAGGGCCAGTTTGTTCCAATGAAGTCTGTAGGAAATGACTGTTTCCCAAAGGTATGTTTTTGAACATCTGCCATCTGATCCAACAGGGTCTTCATCTCTGAGAACCAAACATCAGTTACAAGTAACTTATGCATTTAAGACAATTTAGCAGGATGTAGCAATGTAAATGTTAGTACTAATCTAGGGATCATCAAATTGAATTTCATCTATCTTTTGATAATCTTTTGAAGTGCATAATATTTTCTTCCATGGACTGACCACCTGTTTTCTGAACTCTATCTATCAGGCATGGTCATAATTTGATAATTAACAGATTACCCTTCTTGTAGATTTCATCCAAGAACTCTAAAAGAAAGCCCAAAATCTTCTTCATCTTCCACCTGATGGGCATCTATCTCACCAAATACTTTACTTTTGATTTTACCTCTTGAAGGAAGCAAAAATACAAATGCCATTCCTTGTTTTCTCATTGGTAGGTATGTAATCTCTATATACCCACTTCATTCTTCCTCTGTTTATATAGTTCGGACTCCGAGAATATCTAAGAATAATCATGCTTCGACAATTTACGTATGCTTTCTGCCATTTTCCAGAACGGCCACTGGCATTTTAGTTTCTCTCTGAAAAAAATGTTCTTTTGCTTCCAATGTTCACCTTGAGGCAACCATCCTCTGCTATTATGTTATATTCCAAAAAGCCAGGTAGTGAAGAATAAAATGGAGTCACTCTTTACATGTCTTTATAAATTTTTATTTACAGAAATACACATGACAAACATGCACCTCCTAACCAAACAAGCACAGTTTCAGTCTGTTCCGAAATGTAACTCTTTTGAGTTAAACCCAATAAAACCAAATTAACAAAATTGGGATAAATCAGGCACAGCCCCTAATTCAGGTCAGCTGTAAAACCAAGAACAAAGTTTAAAGGAAACTTACAAACTTTAAATCAAAATGTGATTAAAGGGGTCAACAAAACACCCCAGTCCCCGTGGTGCCCACCGGGCACGGAAGGCCTCGAGAGTGCCAGCAGACACCGCATGCTCCCTCTCCAGGGACATCCGGCCACGAACGTAGCCGCAGAAGAGGGATAAACAATCGGGCGGGACTCCCCCGTCGATCGCCCGCTGCCTGGACCTGTTAATGGCCAACTTGGCCAGGCCCAGGAGCAGGTTCACGAGGAGGTCCTCCTCCCTGTTCCGAAATGTAGGAGCACAAGTTAATTATCGGTTAATACCCACCATCTGCGTGCAATTAAATACAATTAACATAGCCTTCCCATAGTCATACTGCAATCACTGATGTATTGCTGCTTAGGAGCACTAGGACAAGCAAAGATTTTCAAAAGTCAGGATGCTAAGAGAATGTATTGGGGTGAACTGTTCAGTTTTATATACGATTCTAAGTGTTGTTGGATAAAGTTGTTAAAAAATGAATTATTTGTTGGTGGCTTTTGTTTCAGGATTATGGCCAAGAGGACTGTATTACTGTATGTAGCAGATTGATTGAAAGGTGGGGTATTTTGGAGCAACTGTGATGTGGGGATGACATGTTAGGGGACATGGAGACTCAATATTTGTTCACACACAGCTCGTCCTGAGCGAAGGGGTCTCAGATGATACCTCCCTTCATCCCTCCCCTGTGTTTTACTTTCGCTCTCTCCTGTCTGTGTTCCATTATCAAATTATGCTGCAGACCAAGATGGATTGCAACTATAGCCCATATTACCAAGGAGAACTTTCTCCTGATAGGCCAGCCAACCCTCTGACCTCCTTGTGAAGATCCAGCACCACTCTTGAAAATCCAAAAGGTTTGCAAAGTACTTCTACTAAACCTGCAATAAAGTCAAATGCACCTCACCTGCAAGTTGGATGATTAACCTTTTTAAGTAATTGTTATGTTTTGCACTGGGGCCAAATGGCCTCCTTCTGCACTGTAAAGATACTGTAACGTAGACTCATCAGGCAGTCATCACTGAACAACTTTATTTACACTTCCCCAATAGCGAAGGCAATATAACAATGCTCAGACCTTGCAATATTCCTCCTCATTCAAAAAACAACTTGTACATTAACATGTGAATTGGGAAATGTACATAATTTCACAGAATACTATATGACTAAGCCATTAACAACACTTGGAATTAACAAGTCGGATTGCATACTTATTTTACTGTAATCACAACCAAAACACATATGACCAAGATTTCCAGAATGATTGACACTTAAAGGAAATTTTTTTTTTGTTAATACTAGAATTTTTTGAACAAAATATCATAGTTTGACAAGAAATAATGAAAAGAACAATTTATTTCTTCTTCCTTCCTACGTATTTTCAATTAACCTATCTGGCTTCTTTCTCTTTCTACCTGGGTATCTCCCTCCATTTCCAGTAGCTTGACTCTGTTCTCTCCAACATCTCTGTGCCAAACCTGAACTTAGATTTTGACTATCAAGTCCACTTCATGGTTTGTACTGTGACATTGATCGATTTGTCTAAATCAAAGACCCTACCTCTCTTTGCCCTAGTGGTAGATTTTGTAATACTACATACTTTCAGTTTCCTTTGACTTGCACTTTCTTTCTTTCTGTCTTTCATTTTGGCTAGAGGAGGAATTTGGATTTTAGGAGGTTTCTTATGCTCTCCCTTTGTCAGATTTCCTTTCAAGCAAATAATCTACATGACACTGATGGAGTCACTCTTCACTAGATCTGTGAATGCACCTAGTCTCTTCACAGCTTCAATCACACAATTCTTATTGCCTCTGGTTTTTCACCATGACCTTATGACCAACACTGAACTTTAAGTTTCATGCCTTGTGTGCCATGACTCATCTTCACTTTATCTTGCTTTTCTCTTAATTTGCTATTGACGTCACGTTTAAGCAAACTAAATCTTGTACCAGGGCATGTTTAAACACTAACTTGTAAGGTGAGCAATCTCTTGTAGACTGTGGGGTTATTCTGCAATAGAACAGAAAATTGTTTGGCCTGTGTCGAAGAGAAACATGGAAATTACTAAAATAAAAAAGGAAGTGCTGGAAATACTGGCAGAATCTGTGGAGAGAAATAGAATTAACATTTTGAATCGCATATGACTTTTTCAGAACTGAAAATTACTGCCTAGCTTGTCACCAAGCAAATACTTCTGCAAAGACTTCTTCATAATTTGTAGGGGGATAGTTGGGAGATCAAGAGGGTAGTTGTGTGGGGGGTGGGTAGAAGGTGTGGTGGGGTGGTGTTGGGTGTGGTGGGGGGGCGGGGGGCAGTCGGTCAGAACCATCCAAAGTCTCTAAATTAAATGGATGGACCCTGTGCAGGGTAATTGCCCATCAGAAGTTTGAACTTCCCGGGCAATTCTCAATGCATCTTCTGGGGTACAGTGAGGGCACAACACCCTGGAGATCAGAAGTTATGGGCCAATGACTCTTAACAACTTTGATCTACACTTGGCTCATTTCTATGTGTGAAATAATCCTGCCAATTCTCATCACACTTTAGGCCAGCCACTCATGAAATAATTAAGCAGAACATCCTTGAGAGTTTCTTCACTAATTTCTCAAGCAGACACTGGCATGTCAGTTGCATTTGTGTGGTCATAGACCAGCTGAACATTCAGTAAGTGGAAGCTCTTGTGGTTGACGTAGTTGACTGCTTGATGCCACAGAGATCTAAGCGCCACATGAGTGCAGTCGATGGCACCCTGCAGCTGTGGAAAATCTGAGATCTGCGCAAATCACAGCGCTCTAGTTTCCTTTCTTTCCCAATCCTGGGTGAAACACACAAAGCTCTGTGCCTTCGTGAAGATGGTGTCCATAACCTTTTGGGTGCAGTTGTGCGTGGAGGCTTGCAAGATCCCTTAGGTCACCTGTGGAGCCCTGAAAGGAGCAACTGGCATAAAGATTGGTCACTTTCATGACCACTGGCAGCGGGTACCCTTCATGTCCCCTTGGCACCCAATCCTTTAGCAGGTGGCATATGTGACTGACCAGTTCCCTAGATATGCAATCTTCGGTGACACTGGTTTTCAGTCATCTGCAGGAATGACAAGCGCCATCTATAGGACCTGAGTCTAGTGAGGTGCCTACAAACGACGGCTCTTGGTGGATCTTCAGTTGTGTGTGCAGCAGACCCTGCCACCCCTTCATCTTGAGGGAGGTGCTGCTCCCTTTGCCAAGCCAGGTGCCTCCACTGCTTTCTTCTTCTCTGGTCTCTGTATGCCATGAGGCATATCACTAAATCACCAGGCTCCATGATTCTGATGTTCTCCTCCTGCTGGATTAAAGAGAGAGGCATGTGGGTTAGCATATGTGTCATAAGAATCTCTCTTGGTTAAGTCTGAAGGCCTCTTCATGCATGCAAGAGAGTGCTGACCACTACTTGGATGGCCACTGCGTGGTGCGCTTCATGGTTGCCTGAGACCCCACACATTTCTGCCCCACTCCACTTAACTGATTGGCAGCAGCTTTGGCCACTGGACTGCAGGCTGTGCTCTCAGCTCAGGCGCAGGCATTCTCCTAACCCAAGACTGTGCTGTTAGCTTGAACCATAATGGATACTGGTCCAAACCTTAATAAAGACATTGCAAGGCGCTGCGAGCGCCTCCACCAATGACTGTGCCATGATCACGTTTCACAAGGGGAGTACAACTTGCCAGTACAACTTGTCCAGTTGGCCAATTGCTCTGCTTCCCCATAAAATGCACATTAATTTGAGTCTGTACCTGAGGGGTGAAAAGATCTGGAGCATTTGGTGTCACTTTAATGCTTTTGCATTGCAAAAAAACTTCAGAGACCTGACTCCAAGCATGCCAATGGAGTTGCTGGTGAATGGTCTCAGCTGCAGAAGAATGCTCACTTTTTTGACAAACTTTTCCAAATACATAAAAACTGCGGATGCTGGAAATCCAAAACAAAAACAGAATTACCTGGAAAAACTCAGCAGGTCTGGCAGCATCGGCGGAGAAGAAAAGAGTTGACGTTTCGAGTCCTCATGACCCTTCGACAGAACTGTCCAGTTCTGTCGAAGGGTCATGAGGACTCGAAACGTCAACTCTTTTCTTCTCCGCCGATGCTGCCAGACCTGCTGAGTTTTTCCAGGTAATTCTGTTTTTGTTTTGGATTTCCAGCATCCGCAGTTTTTTTGTTTTTATCTCTGTGTTTAATTGACTGCCACTGCTCTTCAAGAAATGCCTACCTCCTTGAAGAAGTTCTGTTCCTCTCTGCGACAAGATTTCCGGATTTCTCTGTTGCCTTGTTCACCTTCATTGCTTTCCATTTCTCTCCTAGTGTTTGACAAGGTGTTTACTAAAACCCGCTTTCACAGCCATATCTCCTTTCTCAGTGACTGTCTCCGTCTCCGACTTACCCCACATGGATTTCAACTGAAATTCCACCCCTCATGTTTCGAACCCACCCAGGATTACAGGTATCTCCGGGACATAAAACGTTTCTCGGACTGCAGTTCCCGTCACATTCTGAAATCCACTCTCAGTGCCATGCGCCGCCATATGAACACACTCAACCTCTCCCTCCAGCAGCACCGCCGTACCCTTTTTCAAAGCTGCGCGTGCCCCCAGTTTCATTTTATTCTTCGGCTCATCCGACGCCTCAACAAGAAACTTTTTCTGTTTCTCTCAAGTGCTAAGGAACGCAAGCTCCAACAACTCATCGACACCAACACCCATCTAGGACCCTCCACCCCTGCCTGTCCCTCCGTCTCCACCCCATCTTCCAATCCCAGCCCCAGCCGTGTATTCACTATACCCCCTGACCTTCCCCTCTCCGATGCTGAACGTTCAGTGCTCAGCAAAGGACTTAGTTTCATACCCTTACGCCCTCACCTCAATGAATTTCGGGCTCGGCATGATACTGAACTCTTCTTCCGCCGTCTTCGTCTCCGGGCTCACTTCTTTGGGCAGGAGTCCTCTCCCAGTTCAACGGATCCTTTTACCCATCTTCAATATTCTCCCTCCACCTGGACCCCTCCCTCTGGATTCTTACCTTCTCTCGATCTTTTCATTGAGAACTGTCGGCGCGACATTAGTCGTCTCAATTTCTCTGCTCCTCTCACCCATTCTAACCTGTCTCTCTCTGAACTTACTGCACTCCAAGTTCTGTCGAAGGGTCATGAGGACTCGAAACGTCAACTCTTTTCTTCTCCGCCGATGCTGCCAGACCTGCTGAGTTTTTCCAGGTAATTCTGTTTTTGTTTTCCAAATACATGACTGCTTCCCTCACTACTCCCTTCCCCCATCACCCAGGGATGTGCTTGTGTACTTCCTTCAGTCTGGGTTGTCTTATAGACTCATAGACAATTACAGCACAGAAGGAGGCCATTCGGCCCATGTCCACGCTGGTAAACAAAGATCTGACTATGCTAATCCTATTTTCCTGTGCTTAGCCCATAGCCCTGGAGGCTATGGCAATGCAAGTGAATATATAAATACTTAAATGTTATGAGAGTTTCTGACTCAACCACCCTTTCAGGCAGTGAGTTCTAGACTCCCACCACCCTCTGGGTGAAAATATTTCTCCTCAGCTCCCTTCTTAGTCTTCTATTTCTTATATGAATCTATGCCCCCTGGTTATTGACTCCACCACCCCAGCATATGCTTATTTCCTTCAGTCTGTGCTGTCTTGCCCCCAAGCCCAACAACACACATGCCCCCTGTCCATCACCCCCTCCCCCCCCACTGGCCTCAACAACACTGGAGCCCTTGCTCTGGCATCGCACTGAAAGCCAGCCAGGAAAAAGCAACTTGACTGTGCCCCCCCTTCCTTGATGTCCTACGGGTGATTCTCATGAGCGCTGCACAAGGTTGTGTGCACTCACCTCTGAGTTCCCCTTGAAGTTCAGGTCACCAGGGGCACACCTTTTAAAAGCAGTTGTGAAGCATGGCATTCTGAAGTGACACCAACGTGGGCGGTAAATTTGATGTGGAGGAGTGATTCTGGTGAGCAGGACTTATAATTAGATGCAAATCGATTAAAATGACATTCCAAACGTGTAGCAGTGTGAAACACAGCCTGCCATTGACGAATGGAGCGGACGATTGCAAACTGGTTTCGTGACGGCATTAACCAAATTGTTCCCAACCCTCCCCCACCAACTGCCAAGAGGCCCAGAAAATTCCAGCCTTGGTGCTATGATTTGCTTCTTGTGAAATTTGAATATGTAAATTGCATCTGTAAATCCCAAATTTGTGATAGCTTTTGCTTCATTATACCTCCAGTCAGTGGATTTAGTTATTTGGCTTCAAAACATGGACACAAACCTTCAGACACGTATATAAATACACTTCTGAGCCAGCACCTACCAGTTGGTTTAATTGGTTCATTTTTCATAAAGCCTTTCTCTTGTCTAGAATTGGTAACCATAAATCAGTTGGTGGTATCAGCAAAACATCTATGATAGTATTACTTGAGGGAGATGGTGGTGTAGTGTAATAGTACTGGACTAGTATTCCAGAGGCACAAGCTAATTCACTGGGGACATGGGTTCCATTCCCACCATGGCAGCTGGTGGAATTTAAATTCAATAAATAAAAACCTCGAATATAAACTAGTCTCAGTTATGGTGACCATGAAACTATCATTGATTGTTATAAAAACCCATCTGATTCACTCACGTTCTTAAGGAAATTTGCCATCCTTACCTGGTCTGGCCAATATGTGACTCCACACCCACAGCAATGTTGTTGACTCTTAAATGCCCTCTGAACAGGCCCAACAAGTCATTCAGTTCAATGGCAATTAAGGATGGCCTTGCCAGCAACACCCGCATCCCTTGAAAGAATAAATCACTCGCTACTACTTGGATATTAGCTGAATCAAAGCCTTTTCTGTTATGGTGGCCCAGAGCTTCCATTCTCCTGAGGGCTTTACCCTGGAAAATGTGCTGAGGGACCCCTCGGAAGTCCCCATGCAAGCACTACATGGGAATTGCCTGGGAAGTTTCAACTTCGGTTGGGCAATTAACCTGTGTCTGGAACCCTCCAAAATTCTGATATAAAGTCGGCGACTTTGGATCGTTCCTACATACTTTTTTCCCGAGTAGCTATTCTGTTAAGTATTAAACCAGTTCTAACTCCTGGTAATACTCCCCCGACACCGCCCCCCCACCAACCCCCCCCCCCCCCCCCCCCCCCCCCCCCCACCCCGAATCCCGTGACTACCCTTCTGACACCCCTGACTCTCCCCGAGCACCCGACAAACCCCCAGACTCCGAATTCCTCCACCCAACTACCCCACACCCTCTTATTACCTTCTTGACAATGACAACACTCCTGTATCCCATGCCCTTTGACCACCAGACTACCACCCAACCCTCGCTGACCATCCGACAACTACCCTGACTCCTCAAGCCCCCGCACCTCCACCCTGACTAACCCCCCATCTACTACCTTTCTGACTACCCCCTCATCCTCAATCACTCACCACCTTGTGCCTTGTCCCCCCTGACCCCAACCCATCCTGCAGCCTTACCCACTCACCTTACATAATTACCTTTTCTCCCTAAGTTGTCAAAGTGGCTTGGGACATTTAAACATACCAGAATATGGCAGCTGGCGCCATAAAAAGGGGCCATGGCTTTGTTTTCCCCAACACTCCTACAATACACTGAAGGACTCCAGGAGCAGCTATGCTGTACATTTCTCAGCAAGTCTGGGTCGGAAATCTGGGCAAGAAATTTGGAACTCCACACCAAGGTAGGAAAATAGGAGCAGAGCGGCAATCTGACAGTAATTGTCACCCTACAGAATGTATGATTTCCCAGCAGCTTTGTGTGTGGTATGAAAGTGCAGTCAATTATTTCAAAGCATTAATTAGAGAAATTAGTAATGGAAAGAATACTTCCATTGTTCACATGGTATATATCTCAGTAAAGTAGAAGCAACCAAAGAAATTAATTTACATATTTCTGTCTGATTTCCTATCTTTGCTCAAGGTAAGTGCTAGCAGCACAGAGGGTGAATGTGCTGATAAGTCTACTGACTATGTATTTTGTGTGCGTTTGATTTTCTAAATCTTGTTTAAACTTCTCTTACAATGTTTACTTTGAAATAATCTGTTAAAAAAATAATAATTGTTCAATTTGAAGGATGCTGTATTTTTCTAACATGAATGGATATGTACTTCACTGCAGAGGGAATAAATAATAATTTAAAAATGGACATTTATTAAATGTTCTGAATAAAACTATATTGCCAGCATTTGTTGGTGTGTAGACATTATATTTACCCACCCTGAATACCCTAATGCAATCAACCAATGGAATGGAAAATTTCCTTAATTCTTTGTTTTGAGAACTACTTCAAGAACTGACTGTATATTCTAAACTGCCATTTCAGTGGAGTACTGTGGGAGTGCTACATTATCAGAGGTATCATCCCATCTGGCAAATTACTCTTCCATTAGCTTACTCAATCACCAGAAAAACGATGGAAGAGACCATTGACAGAGCATCAAGTGGCACTTATTTACCAGTAACCTGTTCACTTTGGTTCTGCCCAGACCGCTCGGCTTCAGACCTCATTACAGCCTTGGTACAAACATGGAAAAGACAGCTGAATTCCAAAATTGATGTGAGAGTGACTGCCTTTGACATCAAGGGAGCATTTGACCGCATGTAGCATCACCAGTAAATTGAAGTCAGTGGAAGTAGTCAGGGGAAACTCTCCACTTACTGGAATCATACCAAGCAAGAAGGAAGATGGTTGTTGATGTTGGAGGCCAATTGTCTCAACCCCAGGATATGGGTGCAGGGATTGCCCAGGGCAATGTTCTAGGTCTAACCATCCTCAACTGCTTCATCAATGAGCTTCCCTTTAAGGTCAGAAGTGGGGATGTTTGTTGATGATTGCACAGTGTTCATTTCAGTTGCAATGCCCCAGTTGATGAAGCAATCCATTTCCACATGCAGCAAGACCTGGACAATATTCAGGCTTGGGTTGATATGAGGCATGAATGTTACTAGCCACTTAAGTGTAAAGCAATGACTGTCTCCAACAAGAGACCCTTGACATTCAATTGCACACCATTCATAAATATTCACTCACTCCACTACTGGTGGATGGTGCCTGCAGATTGTATCATCTACAAGATGCACTGCAGCAACTTGCCAATATTTCTCTGACAGCGCTTCTCAAGACATGACCTCTACCACTTTGAAGGACAAGGACAGTAGGTGCATGCGAACACACAACCTGCAAATTCCCTCCAAGTCACACACCACCCTGACTTGGAAATGTATCAATCACTGTTCCTTCATCATCATTGTGTCAAAGTTTTGGAACTCCCTCCCTAACAGCAATGTGGGAGTACCTTCACCACATGAACTGCAGCAGTTTAAGAAGGCACCTTGCTTCTTGAGGGCAATTAGGGATGGAAAATAAATGTTGGTCTTGTCAACAATGCTAGCATCCTACGAATAATGAAAATAAAATAATCTTTTGGATGAAACATTAAACCGAGGCTCTGTTTGCCTGCACAAATGGGTGTAAAAGATCTCCTGACACATCCCAGTATCCTGCCAAACATATATCCCTCAAGCAACAACACCAAAACACATTAAGTGGTCAAATAACTCATTACTGTTGGTGCAAATTGACCATTGTGTGTGTCTACAAAATAACTGTGATTACACCTCATAAGTAATTCATTAACTGTAAAGTACTTTGAGATGTCCTGAGGACATGAAGACTGCTACATTAATGCAAGTTAATTTGTTCGTTCTTTATAAATGGGTTTATGATTTCATTACACATAGTGTACAGAGAAACTCTTTCTCCATGGAATGCAATGCACAACAATTTCTCCATTAAAATATATACAATCCAAATTTATTCATGTATTTATATGTAATTGTCATGTTTTTCTTTTTTTTACATTGCTAAAGCAGAATAAGAACATTAATTTTATGATCATGAAACATTATACTTAAAGGACAACGTCCTTCATTTTTTAAGCGCTGAGTATAAACAGATTGCAGACTTTTTTTTTAAATGAAGACAAAGTTGACTTTGAAATGTCAAAAACCATAGCTTTTACCTTAAACAGTGACACATCATGTATGGCAGTTCGGTATAATTTCCATTTCCTTTTCAGCATTTTCTTCCACTAATGTCATTGTAGATTTTAGTGTCTTCTTCCTGTACATTGCTGCCCTTAATTTGACAGTGTCAGAAGGATCTATCTTCATTTTCTCACTCTTTTCATAATCTAATCCTCAGGTCTAACATGCAATTAGTGCCCTTCTTGCCCCCTGAATACCAAATAGGCTGATTGCTACAGCTTTCCCTGTGCAATCCGTTTAGCTACACAGCCAGTAATGAATATGTACATTTTAAGGACCTAAGCGAAGGGGGTCATAGGCAATCAACCTTGAATTCAATTACGTGAGTCAAGGTTAATGACTCTGCACAGTGGTCAGAGGTGCTTGGAATGCTACAGATTAAATCAAGCTGTCAGAACTGACAATGTATAGGACTGAATTACTTGCATGTGGAACAGGGAATCAAGTGTAGATAAAATGGTGTTGGTCTTCAGAGAAGATTACATAGAGTTTGTAGTGACAAATCAGATTGTAAATCTCCCTTAGGTCTGTGATATGATTAGCACAAATAAAGCCAGGTCTAGGTTGTAAAGCACTGCTTGCTAATGAGACAAACCCCACTGTCTTCTGCAGTCATATAGGGTTGGAGGTTGCCATGTACAATGCATCGGAGCTTATTTCTGGAACTTCAGTTACCATGCTATCAATTGCAGAAGACCCAAGTCCTTATGAATTAATAAGATTCAAATACTGATTGTTAAAACTTTGACCTTACCACCTTTAGCCTTCTGAACTGTGTTGAAATTGAGCACAAGCTTGAGGGACAGCATCTTATCTTTTTATAGGGCAGTTTGCAGCCTCTGATCTTCGTAATTTCATTAATAACTTCAAATCTTATACCTTTCACCTCTGTCCCAGGAGATGCTGGCAATGTGATTTGGTAGCTTTGGCCTTTTGGGAAGGTGGGTAGAAATGTGTCACTGCTAAGGGTGGGGGACCCAATTTTCCTTGGAACACTGTGCTGGCAGAATAGCATACATCCTTGATGTCAGCCTTTTTATTTGTTCTCTAAAACATTTGGGCTACTGCAGGGCCAGGAAGAAAAATCATAGGCCCTGGTGCTTTTCCTGTTTCTGGGCCCCTTATCCCTCTCCTCACCACCTCCCCGCAACATCCTTCAGGTACCCAGAATTGGGAACCTCACAGAAGGGTCGGACTGTTTTATATAGGCTTAGCAAAATTTTGGCTTTTGTACTCTTTGCCTCTATTTATAAACCCATCGAAAGCTCAGGTTTCAGTATGATACACTTTACAATGACAGCTTTGTCATACAATTACAGACAACTTGGCAGGTCATACTATGCAACCAGCTCTGCTTCTTTGAACTTGCTCCTAAATAATATTCGGCAGCAAAATCCAAAAGACTTGAACCTCATAAGCACTGCAAACAACAAGCCTATGTATAATCAAGAATATCTTGAACTAACACTGATATATTCTATTGGTGCATGTCTCCAGGTTTCACTTCCAAGCTTAAAAATGGCAAAACCTTCCAGTAAATTATCACCAACCAATTCACTTGCAATAATGTGCTATTTCCATCCAGATAAATGGGTTTTGTTAACAGTAAAATTACACTTTGCATTGAGTGATAAATATTTTCTAATTTTAACTTAAAACTAACTCTACTAATAAATGCCCAGCATGGAGCATATAATAGGAGAGAAAAGTACTGCAGTTGGTGGAAATCTAAAATATAGCAGAAGTTGATGGAAATACTCAGCAGGCCAGGCTGCATCTGTGGAGAGAGAATTCAGGTTTAGGTCTACGATCTACACTAGTTCTGACGAAGGTACTCTGACCTCTGTTTCTCTCGACACAAATGCCACCAGCTGTGCTGAGCATCTCCACGCTTCCTGCTTCTACTGGAGCAAAAATAACTCTTTTTGCCAGTCCTCCAAAAAGCAGACTTCTTAAGAGCCTCTCATTCCCCTTCATCAAGAAACTCACTGGCAACTGCCTGAGATTTGGTTTGGCACAACATTGAACATGAATTTCAAAAAAAGTAAGATATGAAGGAAACAATAAATTGATATATTTTTTAAAATTCATAAAAATAACCATTAAAAAGTGCCAAGCAGCAGAGCTAACTAATAAAAACTTGTTTGCCTTTTCACTTAAGGACCAGAACTAGAGAGAGATAGACCAGGCCCCATGTCCTGATCACCAGGGAAGGGGGAAGGGACTGGGGCCGAGCTCAGGAGTTGGATTTAAATAACACTGATCTTGCGTTCACCTCTGGCAGTGCACAATCTGAGCTGGTCTTGTCAGAATTCATATGGAAGTGGGTTGCCTTTCAGCTCCTCCCTGTTCTGTGTTTGGATAGGTTGCTGGGGAGGGAGGAGGGGGAGGGTTTGTGTCCCCACAGCGAGTGTGTGTGTGTGTGTATCAGGGTTCTCACTCTCATGCACATGCGCTCACTCTCACTCACCATCGAGGGAGGACTGAGGTCAGGAGGGACCAGAAGGGAAACAGAACCCTTAGAAGAACACAGTCAGAACCAGAACCAGAGGCACCTGTGGAGGAAGTAAAGCCTGAGCCTGTATTGGAGGTGCAAGTTGCTGAGGACCCTGCAATAAAATCTCTAATCCCTCCACCTGCTGCCCCAGCACCCGTTCTGGCTGAAGGTTCCAGGACATTTTCCTGGGCTTCAGTGACAAGTAAGAATATGCCCGCCATCGTGACCATTGCCTGTAGGAGCTGAGGTGCGGTATCGCACACTCCTGCAGAAACAACAGGTCAGCTTTGACCTTGGCAAGGTAGTCCAAGGTCGCAACACATCGGGTAGTAGATTTAATGATATGCACATTAATCGATACAATCTTTAAACCTATTTTAAAGCATTACCAAACCTGTTGCTTCTGAGAGTCCCAAACCTTTGGTCTGCTCCTGCATACCCATAGTGTTCACAAATTGCCTCACTTTGGATGGGCTGAGGAAACTGTCCTGAACTTCCCCATTTGCAATGTTCCGCTCAGGTGGCATCTGGGGTTTCATGCAGAGAACGGGATTTGAAATGTCCTCTGTTGGAGAAGCTTCTCCAATCCTCTCCCCCTCTGGGGTGTTGCTGCTCCCGGCTTCCCGGAGCTCGGGTGTGCTGGCCTCTTCAGGTTGTGGGCAAAGTTGGAGTGCGCTTCTCTCCTCATTGTCTCCAATGTTCTGGAGCTCGGGTGTCTCATCCGCCAACTCTCTAGAGCTTTGCCACTTCTTCTGTAGGTGTCGCCCTGGCACTTCTTCGTCCGAAGAGCAACTGCCCTTGTCGTCCGTGTTGGATGGGAGGCGCCTCTTGCCACTTGTCTGGGAAGTGGATTGGTCCCTTCTGATCCCTTTCTTCCTTTTGGCTCTCTTCTCCAGCTGCCACTCCCCCTGCTGATTTTCCGCTGCTTCCTCCTCCTCCATTGATTTGCTCTCCTGAGGAGTGGGAGGTTCAGGGGGCAGTGCTGTTGATTGACTGTCTGCTGCCTCAATCTTTTCCTCCACCTTGTCTCTCTCTGTGTCCTCCTTTGTCCCATTGTTCTCACTGGGGGCCATGGTGCTTGGAATGTTGCAAGTGTCCTTGGTAGTAGTGACACGAAGCATTTCTTCTGCTTCCCCCTCGTTGGCTTTGGCTGCGTGTGAGGCAGTGTTTGGGGCAGGTCCTATAGAGGTGACCTGCCTCGCCACACAGGTTGCAGCACTTAGTCTGTTTGCAGTCCTTTGTCTGGTGCCCTTCCTATTTGCAGTTCTTGCAGAGGACGGCGCTGCAGTTGGCCGCCACATGACCAGATTTGCCGCATGAGCGACAAAGTTTGGGCTGCCCAGCGTAGACAAGGTAGCCATGGCTTCCCCCGACAGCAAAGCTGGAAGGAGGGTGGAAGATGGCTCCCTTACTGTCGGTCTTGAGCGTGACCTTAACCTGGCGTTTGCATGTCCAAATCCCGAAGGCATCTCTAACCTCAGTGCAGCTCCCAACCTTGTCAACGTACCTGGTGAGAAAGGTGAACACATCAGTGACAGGGACATAAGGGTTGTAGAGATGCACCGTCACCACACGGTCCTGTTGCAATGGCAGAGCAAAGAGCGGCTCCACCGTCAGGATCTTCATCTCCGGCTGGTCTCTCTTCTATTTGAACACCTTCAGAAACTTGACGCAAGCTGCCACATGCTTGAAAGTCACGTCAAAACACCCAGCGCTGGGGAAGTCTTGCAGGGAGTAGATCTCCGCAGCTTCAAATCCACACGCCTTCAACAGGATCCGCTTGATGAAGAAGGCTCGATCCATGGGTGCTCCTCCTTCACTGTCCTTCACCGTGACTCGGACAGTGTTAGGTACCCCATGGTATGGGCCTCGACTAGTTTTAGCCATCGCTTCAAGACTACACTTGATCTTAGCCAAAAGGCCGAGAAGATTGACAGGCTACTTTTTTTTCTGCAACAATATACTTTATTCATAAATCTTCAACAACATTTCAAACCATTTCAAAATCACCATCACAAAAATACAATCAGGTTCAACTTTTACAACATGAATCACAAGGTGTATCAGTACAAACAATGAATATTATAATCATTGGCAGATATTCATTTTGAGCTGTACGTCCCGAGGGGCTCTTTACAGTTCCCAGCCCCTCAGTGCACGGTGGCAGAAAGGTCTTAGGCAGCGACCCTTCCCCATTATGCCTTTGTGGCGGCTGCCCCAAGCTTTAGTGTGTCCCTCAGTACGTAGTCCTGAACCTTGGAATGTGCCAGTCTGCAACACTCAGTTGGGGACAACTCTTTGCACTGGAAGACCAACAAGTTACGGGCAGACCAAAGAACGTCTTTTACCGAGTTGATGATCATCCAGCTGCAGTTGATGTTTGTCTCGGTGTGTGTCCCTGGGAACAGCCCGTAGAGCACAGAATCCTGTGTCACAGAACTGCTTGGGACGAACCTTGACAGAAACCACTGCATCTCTCTCCAGACTTTCTTTGCAAAGTCACAATCTATAAGGAGGTGAACAATGGTCTCTTCTCCACCACATCCACCTTGAGGGCAAGGTGCAGAGGGGATGAGACTCCTTTCTCACCACCAGCCAAGCTACATCTTGGTGCTTGTTGGAAAGTTCTGGCAATGAGGCATTCTGCCAAATGACTTTGTCAGTCTGCTCGGGGAACCATCCCACCGGGTCCACCCTCTCCTTTTCCCTCAGGGCCTTTAAGACGTTACGTGCCGACCACTGCCTGATGGACTTGTGGTCAAAGGTGTTTCGTTGCATAGATTTTCCCACGAGGGACAGGTGGTACGGTCCAACTACTTGGAGCGTTCTGTGGCAGCGTGACCAGACCCATCCTTCGCAACACTGGGGACAGGTAGAACCTCAGCATGTAGTGACACTTGGTGTTTGCATACTGAGGGTCTACGCACTGCTTGATGCAGCCACACACAAAGGTGGCCATCAGTATGAGGGCGATGTTGGGCACTGTTTTTCCCCCTTTATCTAAAGGCTTGTACATTGTGTCCCTGCGGACACGATCCATTTTCGACCTCCAGATAAAGCGGAAGATGGCTCGGGTGATCGCCACCACACAGGAGTGTGGAATGGGCCAGACCTGCGCCACATACAGCAACAGCGAGAGTGCCTCACTCCTGATGACCAGGTTCTTACCCGCAATGGAGACGGAGCGTCGCTCCCACATGCCCAGTTTCCTTTTTACCATAGACACTCGCTCCTTCCAGTTTCTAACGCATGCCTTGGTCCCTCCGAACCATATCCCCAGCACCTTCAGGCCGTCAGCCCTGACAGTGAAGTGAACAAAGGATCGGTTAGCCCAGTTCCCAAAGAGCATAGCCTCGCTCTTCCCACGATTTACCTTGGCTCCCGAGGCCAGTTCAAACTGGTCGCAGATGTGGATCAGTCTGCGCACCGACAAGGGATCCGAGCAGAAGCCGGTGACATCATCCATGTACAGGGAGGCTTTGACCTGACTGCCTCCACTGCCTGGGATCGTCACTCCACTTACGCCCAGATCCTTCCTGATGGACTCAGCAAAGGGTTCTGTGCAACACACGAAAAGAACAGACGAGAGAGGGCAGCCCTGCCTGACTCCAGATTTAATCGGAAAGCTATCTGATTCCCACCCATTGATTGAGACTGCACTACTGATGTTAGTGTAGAGCAGTTGGATCCAATTGCGAATTCCCTTCCCAAACCCCATTTTGGAGAGCACATCCACCATGTAGGTGTGCGATATTCTGTCAAAGGCCTTCTCCTGATCCAGGCTGATGAGGCAGGTATCCACACCCCTGTCCTGTACATAAGCAATCGTATCCCTGAGCAGCGCGAGGCTGTCAGAGATCTTCCTGCCCGGCACAGTGCAGGTCTGGTCAGGGTGGATCACCAATTCCAGAGCGGATTTGACCCGATTGACGATGACCTTGGACAGAATCTTATAGTCCACATTCAACAGTGAAATGGGTTGCCAATTTCTAATTTCCTCCCTTTCCCCCTTGTGCTTGTAGATTAGGGTGATAATGCCTTTCCTTATGGATTCTGACATACTGCCAGCCAGGAGCATACTCTCGTACACTTCTAGCAGGTCCGGGCCGATCCAGTCCCACAGAGCCGAATACAACTCCGCCGGCAAGCCGTTGCTTCCAGGAGTTTTACTTTTCTTGGAGGACTCAAGGGCCTTAGTCAGTTTGTCAGGAGTTAGCGGTTTGTCCAGGCTCTCCTGTGTACTGTCGTCTAAGACCTCCATGATAGAGGACAGGAAGGACTGGGAGGCCGTGCTGTCTGTGGGCTTCACATCATACAATCCGGCATAAAAGGATTTGCTGATCCTCAAAATGTTGGACTGCGATGACTTTACTGAGCCGTTTTCTTCCTTCAGGCTGCTGATCACAGAGAGAGCTCTGTGTACCTTTTGGAAGAAAAAATGTGAGCACATCTCGTCCTGCTCCATGGAGCGGACTCTAGAACGGAAGATGATCTTGGAGGCCTCCGAGGCAAAGAGCGAGGCTTGCTGGCTCTTCACCTCTTGGAGTTCCTCCTTGACATTGACCCCCATCGACTGCAGCCAGAGCAGATTCTGCATGTTTTTCTGTTCCTTTCTAGCTTTCTGGGTGCCTTTGAGGATGAAAAACCTCTTGATGTTTCCCAAGATCACTTCCCACCAGTGTGTCAGTGACTCAAAGTGGGGTTTCACGGTTCTCCAACCTTTGTAATCCCTCTTGAGCTCCTCAATGTTCCCTGGGGTCAGCAGTTGCATGTTTAGCTTCCATGCCCCCCTGCCCTGCCTCTGGTCCTTCTCTAAGTGGCAGTCAGCCAGTAGGAGGTAGTGGTCAGAGAAAAACACCGGCTTGACGTCGGTGGATCTGACTGCGAATGCACGGGACACAAACAGGAAATCTATCCTGGAACGGACGGACCCGTCAGGCCGCGACCAGGTGTATCTACGCTGCGCTCCGTCTGCAGGGTTGCTGAAGATGTCTTGCAGCTTGGCATCCTTTACTGTTTCCATCAGGGATCTGGACGTAGCGTCCAATCTGCTTTCGGCCCTGCCGGATCGACCAGCCGCATCGATGATGCAGTTGAAGCCACCGCCCATAATGACTGGCCTGGAGGTTGCCAGCAGCAGTGGGAGCCGCTGAAAAACCTCCAGCCGCTCAGCCCCTTGTGACGGGGTGTACGCGTTAATTAACCGGAGGAGAGCATTCTTGTACATTATGTCTGCTACGAAGAGGCGTCCACCCACCACCTCCTTAACCTGGGAGACGGTGAAGCTGCCTCCCTGCAGCAGAATCCCGAAGCCGGAGGAATGAGAGTCGTTTCCTCCTGACCAGATCGATGGTCCATGGGACCAAACTTCGTGACCATTGCCTGTAGGAGCTGAGGTGCGGTATCGCACACTCCTGCAGAAACAACAGGTCAGCTTTGACCTTGGCAAGGTAGTCCAAGGTCGCAACATATCATGTAGTAGATTTAATGCTACGCACATTTATGGATACAATCTTTAAACCCATTTTAAAGCATTTAGTCTCTTACCAAACCTGTTATCTCTGAGAGTCCCAAACCTTTGGCCTGTTCCTTCATGCCCGTAGTGTGCTCAAATTGCCTCACTTTGGATGGGCTGAGAAAACCGTCCTGAACCTCCCCATTGGCAATGTTCTGCTCGGGTGGCATCTGGGGGTCCGTGCAGAGAGCGGGGTTTGAAATGTCCTCTGTTGGAGAAGCTTCTCTAATCCTCTCCCCCTCTGGGGCGTTGTTGCTCTCGGCTTCCCGGAGCTCGGGTGCGCTGAGCGCCTCACTGCTCCCAGATTCCTGGGGCTGTGGTACACTGGCCTCTTCGGGTTGTAGGCAAAGTTGGGGTGTGCTGGTCTCCTCATTGTCTCCAATGTTCTGGAGCTTGGGTGTCTCGTCCTCCAACTCCCTAGCGTTTTGCTGCTTCTTCTGTCGGCGCCACCCTGGCCCTTCTTCGTCTGAAAAGCTGCTGCTCTTGTTATCCGTGTTGGATGGGAGACGCCTCTTGCCTCTTGTATGGGAAGTGGCTTGGTTTCTTTTTAGCCCCTTCTTCCTTTTGGCTCTCTTCACCAGCTGCCACTCCCCCTGCTGCTTTCCCACTGCTGCCTCCTCCTCATCTATTGATTCGCTCTCCTGAGGAGTGGGAGGTTCAGGGGGCAGTGCTGTTGATTGGCTGTCTGTTGCCCCAATCTTTTCCTCTACCTTATCTCCCTCTGTGTCCTCCTTTGTCCCGTTGTTCTCCCTGGGGGCCTTGGTGATTGGAGTGACACGAGGCATTTCTTCTGCTTCCCCCTCGTTGGCTTTGGCTGCCTGTGCTTAAGTACGGCAACATTTGGTGCAGGTCTTGTAGAGGTGACTTGCCTCGCCACACAGGTTGCAGCACTTAGCCTGTTTACAGTCTTTTGTCTGGTGCCCTTCCTGTTTGCAGTTCTTGCAGAGGACGGCGCTGCAGTTGGCCGCCACATGACCAGCCTTGCCGCATGAGCGACAAAGTTTGAGTTGCCCAGCATAGACAAGGTAGCCATGGCTTCCCCTAATAGCGAATCTGGAAGGGGGGTGGAAGACGGCTCCCTTACCGTCGGTCTTGAGCGTGACCTTAACCTGGCGTTTACATGTCCAGATCCCCAAATCGTCTCTAACCGCGGTGCAGCTCCCAACCTTATCGAAGTACCTGGTAAGGAAGGTGAGCACGTCAGCGACAGGGACGAAGGAGTTGTAAAGATGCACCGTTGCAACCCGGTCTCATTGCAACGGCAGAGCAAAGAGCGGCTCCGCCGTCAGGATCTTCATTTCTGGCAGGTCTTTCTTCTCCTCAAACACCTCAGGAGCTTGACGCAAGCTGCCACTTGCTTGAACATCACATCAAAAAAATTCAGCGCTGGGCAAGTCCTGTAGGCAGTAGATCTCCGCAGCCTCAAAACCACATAGCTTGAATAGGATCCTCTTGGTGAAGAAGGTCCGATCCATAACTGTTCCTTCCTCGCTGCCCTTCACCATGACTTGGATGGTGTTAGGTACCCCATAGTAAGGAGTTCGACTGGTTATAGCCATTGCTCGATGACCTTTCCCTGGCAGAAACGCGTTCAAGGTCTCTCCCCTGCCAGGTAAGTATCTAGAGTCTGGTAAGTATTGAGAAGATTGACAGGCTACAGTCAGAGAGCCCAAACCCCCTGGAAGCACACCATGTGAACACCCCGTCTCCTGGACCCTGGACTGTTGCAGCTCCTTCCACTTTGCAGTTTTACTTTCCATTTCTAATTATTTTACTTCCTGCTCCCTTAGCAACTCATGCATTTTCTATGATTCTTAAATGCTTTTAATTTCTCTCATAATGCTTCCTATTGGCTCATATTAATATCACTTTAGCCATTTAACCATCTGCTATTTTCCATGTAAGAACTTGATAGGCCATTCACGTGTCTGTTTCCATTATCATTATACTTGGTAAAACAACATGCTGGGCTATGAGGAAAGAACAAGGAAGTGGGGCTATTTGGATAGCTCTTTCAAAGCATGACACAGGCACAATTGACCAAATGGGCTTCTGTGCAGTGTGATCATGTTCTTCTCCCCTTTGTTCTATTCCTTTATAACTGCTGCTTATCTGTAATTTTTCCAGTTTTCCTATTATGTCTCCCTGAACTTGCTTATTATTTCCAAAGATGCTAATTGATTTGCTGAGTGTTTCCAATGTTTTCTATTCTTATTTTGGATTTGGGTAGTTTTGTGTTAATTGAACATAAGTCCATGAAGGTGGCAGCTGAAAACTGAGTACAGTGAGACTGAGCGCTTAAATCCGGGAATTTGCTAAGTGAGGGAATTTGGTGCAGTGAGGGAGGAGGTGCTGTTCTGGTCTTTTACTAAACAGGAGCAGTCCAAGAAAGGGAGCCAAAGACAGCAAGATCTAAGAGTTGAAGCTGGTAGACAGTAGTTAGATGTGCTGGTAGGTAATTTGTGAGTTTTAAGCTTCTTTTCCCCTCTAAACTGGAGCAGTAGTTTAAACCAGTGTCAGGGAGCTACAAGTATTATATTGATCCAAATCTAATAGTTTCCAGATCGCCCAGAGTTGTGCGTCGGAACCCTGTGAAAATCCTGATGCACTGACCTCCGTGAGAATTGCCTGGGAAGTTTCAACTTCCAAGGGTTAATTCCCCTGCTCCCTGGGACGCTCGCGAATGTCTCCAACTCTGTGTTAGAGTCGGAGACTTTGGATAGTTCTGATGTACTTACCTGAATAGCTACCCAGGAAATCTTAGACAGATTAAAACCTAGTCTAACTCCCAGGAACCTACAGAAATGATGCCCCCCCCCTCAATCACTCACACGGACCCTGCCATCACCCGCCGAACCCCCATCACCTGACCACCCTCATGACCTAACTACCCCCATGACCACCTAACTTTTCCCCCAACCACCCAACTAACCCCCAAATTGACCCGACTACACTGCAGAACTGACCTGACTACCCTTCAACCACCTGACCAGCTGCCAACTTGACCCAATTACTCCCCTGACCCGACCTGACTATCCCACTGACCTGACCCGATTACCTGTCCAACCCCATTCGCCCATCCCCCCAACCACTCGATTACCATCTCAGCCACCTACCACCTTACACACCTACTGCCTCACCCACCTGCCACCCTATCCAACTGCCACCTCAACCGCCTACCACCTCAACCAGCTGCACCCTAACCACTTATCCACATCACCCACTTACCCACCTCACCCAACTACCTACTAACCTCACTCACCTATGCGCCCTACTACCCTACCCATTCATCCACTCACCCATTCACTCACATTCAAACTGGACCTTTAAACTTACCATCTGGCAACTAGTGCCATAAAAAGGGGCATGTCCCGTCTTTCCCCTGACTCTAGTCTGCTGCGACGGAGCTCTCCAAGCGGTGCTGCACTCTGCATTTCTGGGAAAGCTGAATTCAGAAGGTCCTGGAAGAAATGCAGAGCAGCGTCGAGTTGGGGGAAATATTTGAGCAGAGTGACAATCCAGTGATGATTGCCGCTCCTCGGAAGATCCGGACCATTAAATTTATAACATAACTAGTTAAACTCCATGATATAACTACCAATAATTATGGAGTGATATTCTAAACTTGAAACCTAATTAGTTAAATAAAATCAAAATAAAGATGGCAGGGCAGTTGATATGTTACAGCTGTAGCATGTGCAAGCTGGTGTGATCCACAGCAACCACATCTTCAGTAAGTGTCTGTAGTTTGAGAAACATTGGCTCTGAGTTAATGTGCTGGAGTCCGAGCTTTGGGCATTGCAATGCAGCAGGGGTGGGGAGTTGTGGGAAGTGTTACCTGGACACTCTGTGCCAGGAGACAGTCACAAGTCCTTAGGCTAGGTATTTCTGATTTGGTCCGTGGTCAGGGACAGGATGGTGTGAATGTAAGATAGGCAGCTATAGAGACCAGAAAGTAGCAGTGAAGGAGCCTCGGCCCTTGCTATTGTGTAACAGGTTTGAGGTTCTTGCAGCTTGCGTGGCCAAGAGCAGGGCCTATAGGGAGGATGAGCAAACTGATCACGGTACCATGTTGCAGGGGGCCATTCTAGTGGGGCCAGCTATCTGAGCAGGAACAAATTGGCATAAAGTAAATAAGAGAGTTGAACAGAGATAAGAACAAAAAAACTGCGGATGCTGGAAATCCAAAACAAAAACAGAATTACCTGGAAAAACTCAGCAGGTCTGGCAGCATCGGCGGAGAAGAAAAGAGTTGACGTTTCGAGTCCTCATGACCCTTCGACAGAACTTGCGTTCGAGTCCAAGAAAGAGTTGAAATATAAGCTGGTTTAAGGTGTGTGTGTGGGGGGCGGAGAGATAGAGAGACAAAGAGGTGGAGGGGGGGTGGGGGTGTGTGGTCGTAGGGACAAACAAGCAGTGATAGAAGCAGATCATCAAAAGATGTCAACGACAATAGTACAATAGAACACATAGGTGTTAAAATTAAAGTTGGTGATATTATCTAAACGAATGTGCTAATTAAGAATGGATGGTTGGGCACTCAAGGTATAGCTCTAGTGGGTTTTTTTTTATTTTATATATAATGGAAATAGGTGGGAAAAGGAAAATCTTTATAATTTATTGGAAAAAAAAGGGAAGGGGGAAACAGAAAGGGGGTGGGGATGGGGGAGGGAGCTTACGACCTAAAGTTGTTGAATTCAATATTCAGTCCAGAAGGCTGTAAAGTCCCTAGTCGGAAGATGAGGTGTTGTTCCTCCAGTTTGCGTTGGGCTTCACTGGAACAATGCAGCAAGCCAAGGACAGACATGTGGGCAAGAGAGCAGGGTGGAGTGTTGAAATGGCAAGCGACAGGGAGGTTTGGGTCATTCTTGCGGACAGACCGCAGGTGTTCTGCAAAGCGGTCGCCCAGTTTACGTTTGGTCTCTCCAATGTAGAGGAGACCACATTGGGAGCAACGGATGCAGTAGACTAAGTTGGGGGAAATGCAAGTGAAATGCTGCTTCACTTGAAAGGAGTGTTTGGGTCCTTGGACGGTGAGGAGAGAGGAAGTGAAGGGGCAGGTATTGCATTTTTTGCGTGGGCATGGGGTGGTGCCATAGGAGGGGGTTGAGGAGTAGGGGGTGATGGAGGAGTGGACCAGGGTGTCCCGGAGGGAGCGATCCCTACGGAATGCCGATAAGGGGGGTGAAGGGAAGATGTGTTTGGTGGTGGCATCATGCTGGAGTTGGCGGAAATGGCGGAGGATGATCCTTTGAATGCGGAGGCTGGTGGGGTGATAAGTGAGGACAAGGGGGACCCTATCATGTTTCTGGGAGGGAGGAGAAGGCGTGAGGGCGGATGCGCGGGAGATGGGCCGGACACGGTTGAGGGCCCTGCCACCGACTCCCACAGCTATCTCGACTACAGCTCCTCACACCCTGCTTCCTGTAAGGACTCCATCCCATTCTCTCAATTCCTTCGCCTCCGTCGCATCTGTTCCGATGATGCTACATTCAAAAACAGTTCCTCTGACATGTCCTCCTTCTTCCTTAACCGAGGTTTTCCACCCACGGTCGTTGACAGGGCCCTCAACCGTGTCCGGCCCATCTCCCGCGCATCCGCCCTCACGCCTTCTCCTCCCTCCCAGAAACATGATAGGGTCCCCCTTGTCCTCACTTATCACCCCACCAGCCTCCGCATTCAAAGGATCATCCTCCGCCATTTCCGCCAACTCCAGCATGATGCCACCACCAAACACATCTTCCCTTCACCCCCCTTATCGGCATTCCGTAGGGATCGCTCCCTCCGGGACACCCTGGTCCACTCCTCCATCACCCCCTACTCCTCAACCCCCTCCTATGGCACCACCCCATGCCCACGCAAAAAATGCAATACCTGCCCCTTCACTTCCTCTCTCCTCACCGTCCAAGGACCCAAACACTCCTTTCAAGTGAAGCAGCATTTCACTTGCATTTCCCCCAACTTAGTCTACTGCATCCGTTGCTCCCAATGTGGTCTCCTCTACATTGGAGAGACCAAACGTAAACTGGGCGACCGCTTTGCAGAACACCTGCGGTCTGTCCGCAAGAATGACCCAAACCTCCCTGTCGCTTGCCATTTCAACACTCCACCCTGCTCTCTTGCCCACATGTCTGTCCTTGGCTTGCTGCATTGTTCCAGTGAAGCCCAACGCAAACTGGAGGAACAACACCTCATCTTCCGACTAGGGACTTTACAGCCTTCTGGACTGAATATTGAATTCAACAACTTTAGGTCGTAAGCTCCCTCCCCCATCCCCACCCCCTTTCTGTTTCCCCCTTCCCTTTTTTTTCCAATAAATTATAAAGATTTTCCTTTTCCCACCTATTTCCATTATATATAAAATAAAAAAAAAACCCACTAGAGCTATACCTTGAGTGCCCTACCATCCATTCTTAATTAGCACATTCGTTTAGATAATATCACCAACTTTAATTTTAACACCTATGTGTTCTATTGTACTATTGTCGTTGACATCTTTTGATGATCTGCTTCTATCACTGCTTGTTTGTCCCTACAACCACACACCCCCACCCCCCCTCCACCTCTTTGTCTCTCTATCTCTCCGCCCCCCACACACACACCTTAAACCAGCTTATATTTCAACTCTTTCTTGGACTCGAACGCAAGTTCTGTCGAAGGGTCATGAGGACTCGAAACGTCAACTCTTTTCTTCTCCGCCGATGCTGCCAGACCTGCTGAGTTTTTCCAAGAGAGTTGAACACATGGTTCAATTATTAGAGTAGGAAAATGGGTTTTGATTCATGTGTTACTGGCAGTTATAAATTTAATGGCCCAAATCTTTCGAGGAGCGGCAATTATCACTGGATTGTCACTCTGCTCAAATATTTCCCCCAACTCGACGCTGCTCTGCATTTCTTCCAGGACCTTCTGAATTCAGCTTTCCCAGAAATGCAGAGTGCAGCACCGCTTGGAGAGATCCGTCGCAGCAGACTAGAGTCAGGGGAAAGACAGGACATGCCCCTTTTTATGGCACTAGTTGTCAGATGGTAAGTTTAAAGGTCCAGTTTCAATGTGAGTGAATGGTTGAGTGGCTGAATGGGTAGGGTAGTAGGGCGCATAGGTGAGTGAGGCACCAGTGCTGGGTAAAGTGGGAGCTGTACCATTGGGATGGCCTTCACCTGAACTGTGCTGGGACTAGTGTATAGGTGAATCGTATTACTGGGGTTGTCGAAAGGGCTTTAAACTAAATAGTCGGTGGAGGAGGCTTCATATGATTTGGAAAATTTAAACAGAAAGGCCAAGGCAATAGTGCAGGCTAGCACTGTGGGTAATGATAACCAGAGAGTGCTAAGAAAGGACACAGCGTACAAACGTTAGAGTAGAGCAGCGAATAAGGTCAGAGTCGGGAGAATGGTAAAGACAGAATTAAAGACTCTTTGGATAAATGCATGCAGCATTCATAACAAGATGGATGAATTGATAGGACAAATAGAAATAAGTGAGTTTGATATGATAGTGATTAAAGAGACATGGTTGCAAAGTGACCATGGCCGGGATCTGTATATTCAAGTATATTTGACATTTTGGAAAGACAGGAATGAAGGAAAAGGAGGCGGGGTAGCTCTATTAATCAAGGATTAGATCAGTACAGTGGTGAGAAATGATCTTTGTTCAGAGGATCAAAATGTATAACCTGTATGTGTGAAATAAAAAATAGCAAATGAAAGAAGTCACTGGTGGGAGTGATTTAGAGGCCCCCTGACAATGGCTACACAGTAGGACAGAGTTTACATGAAGAAATAAAGGGGAGAGGTAAAAAAGGTACTGTAATAACTGTGGGAGAGTTTAATCTTGATATAGTTTTTGGACAAATCTAATTGGCAAAGGTAACCTGGAGTATGAGTTCATCGAATGTATTTGGGACAGTTTCTTTTAACAATACATTCTAGAACCAACCAGAGACCAGACTATTTCAGACCAGGTAATGTGCTGTGAGTCTGGATTAATAAATAAAGGATCCTCTAGGTAAGAATGTTCATAACATGATAGAATTTCACATTCTGTTTGAGGGTGAGAAATTTGGGTCTGAAATTAGTGTCTTAAAATTAAATAAAGGTAATTACAAGGATATGAAGACAAAGTTGGCTAAAATGGACTGGGAAAATAGGTTAAAAGATGGTAGGGAACCAGTGGCAGATATTTATATTGATACTTCACAACTCTCAACAAAGATATATACTGTTGGGAAAGAAAGACTGCATGAGAAGGATGCACCATCTGTGGTCAACTAAGCAAATTAAAGATGGTATCAAATTAAAAGAAAAGATGTGTAATCCTGCAGAGATCAGTGGCATGAGAGAAGATCGGAAGAATTGTAGAAGCAAAGGATGACGGAAAAAATAATAAAGAGGGAGAAATTGGACTATGAGAGAAAACTAGCAAGAAATATAAGGGAGAATTTTCTGCATGTCGGGCGGGCCGTGCGGGAGTGGGTATGGGCCCGATCGCCACCCATGATTGGGTCCGCACCGCCATTTTACGCGGGCGAGCCATTTGAGGCCCACCCAACATACTTCACAACTCCCATGGATAGTAGAAGTGGGTGGACGGTGGCAGGCATGCCCAGACCGCCGGGTCCAATGGGGTTCCGGCGGCTTGTTTAATTGAAGGTCTGGCAGCCTTTGCAAGGCCGCTCACAATGGCTGGGAGAAGAGCACATCAGAGGGGCAATGTGCCTGACGCAAGTCCGGATGGTAGGCCATCGGGGCAGGCCAGGTCAGAGGGTAGGCCATCGGGGCAAGCCAGGCCGGAGGGTAGGCCATCGAGGAAGGCCAGGCCAGGGGGTAGGCCAGCGGGGCAGTGTGCCCCTGGTTCTTCTGATGAGCACCTAGCTGCCCTCCTGGCAGTTAGTGGGAGGTCCTTCTTCTGAGGGACGGGAGGCCTCCCCACCTGATCAAACGTGCGTGGGAGGAAGTGGCTGTGAGCGTTAGCTCCCGTGATGTGGTGCGGCGCACATGGATCCAGTGCCACAAAAGATTCAATGATCTCCTGCGCTCGGGAAGGGTGAGTACCAGTTGCCTCAAGTCACTTAATGCAGCCGTCACCCTTTCCCCCAACCCCCCTGCCCCCCCACCCCGGCAACTCTGTAACAGTAATGGCATTGAATCCCTCACGGCATGTATCCCTTACTGGGTGTGCCAGCAGATATTGCCCATGCCTAGTTCACCCCGAGCGGGTTGAGCTAGGATGTGTACTGCATCCACAGCATGTGTGACACTGACACCCAATGTATAGAATGGGGGTGAAAGTTAAGGGTCTGCACCTAGGCAGAGTGCTGGAACTGCGAAACATGTCAAAGTCAGGGTGCTAAAATGCTGGGAGGGGAGCTTCCAGTTGGCAGGGCACCAATCCATCTGCTGGTCTTTGCGCTCCACGTGCTTGTGCCTCCTTTCTTAGCAAAGTAACACCTCGTGGTGCCACAAGTGAATGAGACAGCATTTGGGCAACATGGGGGGGGTGCGGGTCAGCCCTGGCTTGTTTGAGTGAGTGTGTGGCAGCTGGAAGGTGACGAAAAACTGGAGTCTTGCAATGTCCCACTCTGGCTGGGTTGGCAGAGAAAAGATGGGAATTCAGGTGCAGGCTGGACTAATCAATGCTCCTCTTTCTGCAGGAAAAGGCTGCACACAATGCCTCTGAACGAATGCGGACTGGCAGAGGGCAGACCCAGTTGGCCATCCGAATGGCTTTCGAGCAGGAGGCCATGGATCTGAAGAGGCTCCATGCCCCAGCTCCACTAGTGGTGATGAGGCTGGGGTGCCATGGGGAGGTATGTTTGGCAGCACTCAGGTCACCATGTGTGTCACAGAAGTTGAATGCTCAGTGATTGAAGTTAGCAACATGGGTTTACCATTGATTATGGAAGGATGAGCACATAATGATCTGGGGGAGCAGCATGCAAGTTGACATTGTCTGCACTGTGACTAATCAAATATCCTTTTTTCTTCCTTTCAGCATCACTGGAGCAAGGCCAGGAGGAGGAGGCAGAGGGCCCGCCTCTCACCCCTGAAGCCCCAGAGCAAATCCACTCACCAGTGTCATACCATCTTAGCCAGGCAGGCACCAGCGCAAATACTAGCATCTCAGTGGGAATTATATATCGGCTAGTGTCCCAGGGCACGGCGGTGAGGGCACTTCACACTCGCTTGAGGTGCGGGCAAAGACAGAGTGCCCAGGGTGCCACCAATCATAAAACTGCTGGGGACCAGGTACATGCTTGGTTGGTGGCTCATGATGTGCCTTTGGAGTCGTCCATGAGTCAGTGAATGCTGCAAGTGCAGCATGTTATGTGAGACGATCTGGCGGAGATGCATGAAGCTATGCGAGGCATGGTGCCCATGTTTGAGGAGTCCACACGGACCGTCACCGATGCAATGAGCCTCATGGCTGAGCGCCATGCTTCCTCCATGGACAGAGTGGCGATTCTCATGGAGAGGTTCCTCCAGGAGACCAATCAGGGCCTCCTGGGGTTGTGCTCGGACCTGCAAGCCCTCACAGCAGCATTGGCCTCAACTGGTCAGTGCCAGTATGGGAGACAATTTTGGACACCAAGTATCCAAGCTCAGCGACCATCCATTTACGGTGAGCAGGGAGGTCCGAAGCAACCTCACGTCGGCACAGCAGCTGCCTGTCGTCTCTGCAGGCTCTTCTCAGTGCGCTCCGGATGAGGGCAGCAGCTCCTCCGCCCCTCTGCCAGTGACCATGGCATCCGATGAGGCTGCGGCGACTGGGGAGAAGCCAGTTGTGGAACTGGCCGCTCCCTCCCAGGTGGGACCATCAAATGCTTCACGGGCCAGAGGACGGCCGCCAAGGTCATCGAGGCCAACAGGACAGCACAGTGAGCAGGCTGTCTCAGATGCCAGTGTCAGCAAGGGATCAGCACCTAGACGTAGCACCTGTAAGTGTAAATTGAAGGCACCTTAGGCACACAATGGGTTTCTCAGTGGTGCTTTTATGTTGGCCCATAGTATTTTCTGGAAGATTTGCTGTGATGTCCAACACTTTTATTTGCTTTAAGAAGTTATGTTTGTTCACTCAATAAATTTTGACATGTTGCCATGCCTCAGGGTGATTCCTTCTGCAAGTGGATGGGAACCCATGGTGTAATGAGTGAGTTGTTTGACATTGAGCTTTATTGTCAAGGGCCTTAGTTAATGTTAATATCCAAGCTGATTTAGCACTCAAGTATCGAGTGTGGAACCTGCAGCCCTGGAATGTGTTAAAGGTCCATCTGTGGTGGGCTAGCTGAAGGTTCTTTGGATTAAAGCCTCCCCAGTGTCCCTGCCTCCCTGGAGGTTGCCTGGGTCAGCGTCTACCCCCTCAGCATTCTCCCGTGTGTGCTCATCCTCGGACCCATCTGGAGCAACTGCATCAATGTCTTCCTCGTCCACTGCATCGCCCCTTTCCAGCGCCAGATTGTGGAGAGCGCAGCATGCAACCAATATCAGTGACACACGATCTGGGGGTACTGGAATGTGCCCCCTGAGTGGGCCAGGCATCGGAAGTGCATCTTGAGAAGACCAATGGTTCTCTTCATCACAGCTGTGGCTCCTATTGTACCACTGCTCAGCCTCTGTTCTTGGATGGCGGAGAGGCGTCATGAGCTACCTTCTGAGGGGATAGCCCTTGTCACCCAGCAGCCATCCACCCAGCCGGGCTGGAGCACTGAAGAGCCTCGGCACCTGGGAGTGTCTCAGGATTAGGCGTCGTGGGAGCTGCCTGGGTACCTTGCACAGAATTGCAGAATCTGCAGCTTGTGATCACACACTATCTGCACATTCATGGAGTGAAATCCCTTCCTGTTTAGGAGGGCACTGGGCTCTCCTGCTGGTGCCTTGATGGCCACATGTGTGCAGTCGATTGCATCCTATATGCGGGGGAAGCCAGCAATAGCCGCGAAGCTTCTGGCTTGCTCTGTCTGGCTGGCCTCGTCCCAGCAGTAGTGGATGAAAGCCAATGCATGCCTGAATAGAGCGTCTGTCACCTGCTTGACACAAGTGTGGACAGCTGATTGGGAGACTCCACAGAGATCACCCACTGACCCCTGGAAAGAGCCGGAGGCATAGAAGTTGAGGGCAGCTGTGATCTTTAGAGCCACTAGCATGGGGTGTCCAGCCACACAGTTCATGGAGATCTCAGGGCCTATCATTTGACGGATATAGTTGACTGTCTCCCTTGAGAGCCGGAGCCTCGTTCGGCACTGAACCTCAGACATATTGAGGTAGCTGCTTTGCCCATGTAAATCATGGCAGCAGGATAGTGGCGTCTTCTGCCTTGCTCTTCCTGTTGGCCCTGCACCCCTTGTGCCTGCGCCTCTCCTCCCAAAGGTGGCTCCCATGGAAGCTGAACGTGGACTCCGGGTTCCTCCCCCTTCTGGCTCTTCCTTCCTCCTCAGAGGAGGTGCCTCCAGTGGAGAGCACAACTCCCATTCCCAAACTAAGGGAAAGCTTCCTGAAAGCTGCAGGCCCCAAAAATGATCTTTACTGTAGAGTACTGACCAAGGCTTTCACTCCTGTTCAAGCAGCTGGTATGAGTTTTGAAGTATTCCTGCTCACACAGGCAAGTATAAGTAACTTTCACGCTTAAATACCTGAAAGATCACATTTGCGACCCCACTCACCCCTCTTATCCCACCCGTGCATGAGGTTTATACCAATGTCTCCTACCCGCCTGCCCATTGCGCCCGGGCGACGTCCTGAAGATCACACGGGCTGCGAAAAATCGAATTCATATGCTGCCTCAAGGGCCTTAACTGACCAGTTAATTGATGGTGGTCGCGCATCTGAACTTACAGCGTGCCTGCCTTCCCAAATATCGCAATGGCGCACGGTGACATCGGGGCACAGGCCCGACATCACCGCGCGTCATTTTACGCATCAACGTGCGGGGCCTGCCCCCACACGCCAATGGGAAAATTTTGCCCTTAAAAGCGGACAGGAAAAGAGTAGCCCCTTAGAGGGTAAGATTGAAGAATGAATAGTGGGAAACAAGAAATGGCAGACACTTTGAACAAGTATTTTATATCTGTCTTCACAGTAGAAGACTTAAAATCCCGGGAATAGTCGAAAAGCAGGGCAAAAGAGAGAGAGGAACTTATAATAATCATAATCACTCATGAAAAAATATTAGGAAAACTAATTGGACTAAAGGCTGACAAATCCTCTGGACTGCATCCTGGGCCTTATAGGAATTGGCTGCAGAGATATTGAATGCATTGGTTGCAATCGTCCAAAATTCTATAGATTCTGGAAAGGTCCCAGCATATTGAAAAGCCATGAATTTAACACCCCTCATCAAGAAAGGATAGAGACAGAAAGCAGGAAACTATAGGCCAGTTAATCTATCATTGTCATTGCTAGAATCTAGGTATTAAGGAGGTAATTAAGGAGGACATTTAGAAAACTATAATATAATTGGGCAGAGTCAACATGGTTTTGCGAAAATTGTGTTTGGCAAATTTATTCAAGTTCTTTGAGGATGTAACAAGCTGAATGGACAAAGAGGAACCAGTACTGTAATGCATTTGGATTTCCAAAAGGCATTCGACACGGTGCTTCATAAAAGGCTACTGCAGAGGATAAGAGCTCATGGTGTTAGGGGTGATATATTAACATAGATAGAGGATTCGCTAACTTACAAGAAATATAATGTCAGGGTAAATGAATCATTTTCAGGTTGGCAAACTATTGGAGTGCTGTGGGGATTATTCCTGGGGTATCAACTACTTATGATCTACATTAATAACTTGAATGAAGGGATTGACTGTATTGTAGCCAAATTTACTGATGGTGCAAAGATAGTTGGAAAGCAAGTTGTGAGGGGGATACAAAGCATCTACAAAGGGATATAAACTGATTAAGTGAGTGGGCAAAAAATTGGCAGATGGAGTTTTAATGTGGAAAAATGTGGTGTTGTCCACTTTGGCAGGAAGAATAGAAAAGCAGAATATTATTTAAATGGAGAGAGACTGCAGAATGCTGCAGTACAGAGGGATCTGGGTGTTCTTGTACATGAACCACAAAGAATTAGCATGCAGGTACAGCAAGTAATTAGGAATATTGGCTTTAATTGCAGGGAGGATGGAGTATAAAAGCAGGGAGGATGGAGTATAAAAGCCTTGCTACAACTGTACCAGGCATTGGTGACACTGCAACTGGAGTACTGTATCTCCTTACTTTAGGAAGGATATACTTGCATTGGAAACAGTTTACAGAAGGTTCCTGAGGCTGATTCCTGGGATGAAGGGATTGTCTTATAAGAAAAGGTTGAGCAGGTTGGGCCTATACTCATTGGAGTTTAGAAAAATGAGAGGTGATCTTATTGAAAAAATATAAGATTCTGAGGGGGCTTGATAGTGTAGATGCTGAGAAGATGTTTCCTGTCATGGAGGAAATCTGGAACTAGGGAATAATGTTTAAAAATAAGGGGTCTTCCATTTCAGACAGAGATGAGAAGGAATGTTTTCTCTCAGAGTGTTGTTAGTCTTTGGAATTCACTTCTCCAGAGAAAGTGGAGGCTGGATAATTGAATATATTCAAGGCTGATTTAGTCAGAATTTTGATCTACAAGGGAGTCGAGGGTTATGGGGGAAGGTAGGAAAGTGGAGTTCAGGCCAGAATCAGATCAGCCATGATCTTATTGAATTGCGGATCAGGCTTGATGGGCCAAATAGCCGACTCCTGCTCCTAATTTCTTATGATTTTATAATCTTATAGATTAGTCAAGAGGTTGAAGAATAGATAAAATTGTGGAAATTCTTTATATTATGATTAAGAATGGGCACTGACATCACAGACTTGATATGACAAATTTTAGGATAATGCAAACCTTCATGTTTGTGGTCCTCATACACTGCTTTCATACTTACATTCCCAAACAAATTGCTGCTTTGCAAAAAAATTCAACAGACTGTCATTGCATACTTATCAATTTGAACCAAACTTTGGAAAAATGGATTTGTAAAGAAAGCAATCTTGTTTATAGACTGATTAGAGAATTCATGAGTGAGGTAGGAGATACCCACCTTTATCAAACTGCAAACAGACATGAGTTGTTGTTGTACTGTGCGAGCTGAGATTTGGTGGTGATGGCTTTGTAGCGATTGGGAATATGTTACGGGTTCTGTGCATTTGCACTTTTCTTCACCTACATATGTGTAATTGTTTGAGATGTTTGTGTACTGTGATTATAATGCTGTTTCAGTGCATAAGGATGCCACAAAGAGATGAACTAGAATATAACAATCTTTGAAACACAAAACTTGCTTTCCAAAACAGATAATTGGAACCCATATTTTACTCCTGGCACTACTTTGGGGGTGTTTTGACCTAAAAAAAAATACACGGGTTGGGTGTGGCAAGGGAGTAGGGGTGGGTGTGAAAGCTTTAAAAATCAGATTCTTGACCCAAATCTACCCCAATCCACCCATTTTGCACTTTAACTGAGGCTGGAAGGTGGGCAGGCACTCAGCCCACACCAAGGAGACGGTGTGGTGTATTAAAAATGATACGGAGGCTGTGAAGCTCATTGTCATTCAGCTTTTCAACTTTTCATTCTGGTTGGCCAGGTTCCTGAACCTCAGGGATCCTAGCAGCTACATGCAGTTAAGGCCTTGGTGTCTACAGGAGGTAAGTATCTTTAGATCCAACTCTCAGATCGAGCTTGCTTGCCTGAGCAACCACCACAATTGGGCATCAAAACTCTGCTTGTGGCCTTCACAACTGGCTCCCTCCCCTGCCTGACTGGAAGACAAGCCTGTATAAAATTCAATAAAACTCCCAGCATTGTGGGGGAATCCTGTCTCCTGGGTTCCCTGCAACTTTCAGACACCCTGGCTCCAGCTGGTCAGGTAAATCAAAATTCATTCCTTAAAATTTATTGCAGAAGTATGAAAATAATTAATCATGCCACTTAGATGTTGAAGTTTTAAAAGTTTGCTAATGATGAAAAGCATTTGCTACATTTTCTCCAGGAATGACAACTAATTAGAAATTAAAAGAGAAATGGCCAAGAGTCAATAAAAGCACTGCATCTGCTAACCTGCCAATCTCAGATTAAGAAATAATTGTTCAACTCTGCCCACTTAACGTTCGAACAGCTGACATCATGGTGTTGTGATGCAATGGGATTTTAGGGTATCCAGTCTCACTGCTCACTTTTGAACCCAAACTTAAGGAGATTTTATTTACACTTTGGCCTGGGATCTGAAGTCCCAGTTTTTGGAGGTTTCACCTCAATCACCCTCCTGCAGTTTGTTTCAAGACTGCTTGGGCCAGTCCCAGTTTACATACCAACTTTAAAGTCATAGTGATGCTGAAGTTGGTGTATAAATGCATGCTGAATTTCTCACAATGACATTACCAGTGCCTATTGTATATTCACTACTCTTTTCACTATGTGTACAGTTTGAAATAAAGGTCACATAAGAATAACATTTCCTGATAATTTCTTAGTCTTTCAGATACATAATTGATATATATCCAGCTAGTAGCTAATAGCTGTCCACAGATACTTTTATGAATAACACATTTGTTCTCCCAAACCTAAAGGCAGCATTTTCATCTGGATTATACAATTCCCTCTAACAACTGAGGCATTGCAAACTGCATGGTACACATCTACGGTCTTCACTTTGCATTCAAGCTTTGATAGCTTCACAATTAGGGCTGGCCTATTGTTATTGGTTTTAGGAATGTAAATTTTCCAACTGTAAAGATTAATTGAGCTGGCCTCTTGCTTGGGAAAGTTGGTGCCTTCTGTATTTATGCTACATTTATTTTATCTTTTCACCATTTTCTTCTCCTTTCTGTCATTGGCTTCTTGCTTGGGTATAATTCCACAATGCTGGATGTATTCCAGGAGCGTTCTTAAGTGGCTATTATTCACATGTGAGCCTTGACAAAGAGTTAGCTAGCTATTTGACTGTGGTGGTGATGGGGTGGGGATAGTGGGAGGGGAGGTGGGGAAACATCACAAACAAACTGGTCCTACTCTCTAGGGTTACATAGCCTTAATATAAGGTTACAAGTCAATTATGTGTAATGTAAAAAGGTCAGGAAGAAGGTTCCTAAGTGAGTGTAAATGGAAAATGAACCAATGGGACTGGTTGCAGGGAGATGACATTGCACTTCAGAAGACAAGTAGAGGCAATGAAGTACAGTTGCTGTTTGTATGTCCTATCTGACTCTATTCTAATATGACATTAATTTTTTAAAAATTAATTCATGGAATGTGGGCTTCACTGGCTGGGCTAGCATTTATTTCCCATCCTAGTTGCCCTTGAGAAGGTGGTGGTGAGCTGCCTTCTTGAACTGCTGCAGTCCATGTGGTGTAGGTACACCCATGGTGCTGTTAGGAAGGGACTTCCAGGATTTTGAGCTAGCGACAGTGAAGGAATAGCGATATATTTCCAAGCCAGGATGATGAGTGACTTGGAGGGGAACTTCCTCGTGGTGGTATTCCCATCTATCTGCTGCCCTTGTCCTTTTAGATGGTAGTGGTCGTGGGTTTGGAAGGTGCTGTCAAGGGAGCCTTCGTGAATTCCTGCAGTGCATCTTATAGATGGTACACATTTATTACTTAGCGCAATTTTAATACTTAGTCTCCATATATTTGCAATTCCAGCAGAGGTAATTGGAGCATGATCAGATGTGGGACTCTGGTCAATTTCATTCTCACCCTGCCACGGCACTACCCCTGTCACCCTGACCTCAGCATCACTTGAGTTCATTTCTAGGGCTTCTATATCCACCATGGTCTAGCTGACTTAGCATCTGGAATCATACCCAGAACCTTACTTGACTGCATGGCTGAACTACTCATTAGATCAACAACAACAAGGCATTCAGTGCCTTTAATGCAATAAAATATCCCAAGGTGCTTCCCAGGAGAAGTATAAGAAAAATTAGGACATTGAGCTACATAAGGAGAATTTTGGTCAAGTGACCAAAAGTTTGGTCAAAGGGATAGATTTTAAGGATTGTCTTAAAGAAGAAATGCGAGATCAAGAGGCAGATAATTAGGGAGGGAATTCCAGAGCTTAGGGCCTAGGCCGAATAGGTTTGAAATGTGGGTTTGCAAGAGAATGGGAAAGGATCAGCTGAACAGAAAAAGTCAGAAGTACTGAAGTGCTGAGCAGAGAGAATGAACAAACAAATATAATTAGGCACAGAGAGACTGGGCAGGGCACACCTTGAGAGGAAATGGACCGGAAGAGATATTATGGAGGGAAGATTTCACAGAAAACAGAAAGGAAGAGAACATCAATGCTGGCTGCCTGGCTGGAATACGGCATGCAGTTTTGGTCTCCACAATTAAGAAAGGATATGCTTGCATTGGAGGAGCCACAGCAAAAGTTTCATAAATTGGTCCCTGGGATGAGGGGATTGTCCTATGATGAGAGGCTGAGTAAATTGGGCTTATGTTCTCTGGAGTTCAGAAGAATGAGAGGCAATCTCATTGAAACCTACAAAATTCTGAAGGGGCTTGATAGGGTAGACACTGAGAGATTGTTTCCACTGACTGGGGAGTCTAAAACATGGGGGCATAGTCTCAGGATAAGGGGTTGATCATTTAGAACTGAGATGAGGAGAAATTACTTCACTCAAACGATTGTGAATCTTTGGAATTCTCTACTCCAGAGGGTTGTGGATGTTCCATCATTGAATACATTTAAGGCTGGGATCAACAGATTTTTGGTCTCAGGGAATTTAGGAATATGGGGAATGGGCAGAGAAATGGAGTTGAAGCCCAAGATCAGTCATGCTCATATTGAATGGCAGAGCAGGCTTGATGGGCCATGTGGTCTACTCCTGCTCCTCCTGCTCCTATTTCTTGTGTTCTTGTGACTTGAAAATTGAAGGGAGTTATTCAAAAGTGAAAAGATTGGCAGAGGACAGAGAACCACGGAGAAGACAATGAGCCAAGGACCTACCTTTGGGCAGAACACTCATGCTGATGAGGGTCTAAGCAGCTGAAGGCACGCCATCAGCAGTGGAGAACTAAATTTGAGGATATTGAAGAAGTCAGAATTGGACGTGTGCAGATACATTGGAGGATTTTGGGGCCGAAGGAGATTACAAAGATGGGGAAGGGTAAGTCCATTGAGGAACTTGCAAACAAGAATGAGAATTTTAAAATCAAGATGTTGCTTGATCGGGAGCCAATGTATGTCAGCAAGCACAGGCTGTTAGGTGAACAGGACTTGGTGCATGTTAGGGCAGGGGCAGCAGAGTTTTGAAAGACCTCAATTTTGCAGAGGGTAGGATGTAGGAGACCAGTCAGGAGTACATTGGAATACTCAATTCTGGAGGTAACAAAGGCATGAATGAGGATTAATTAAGGCAGACCAAAGTCGGTGATGTTGCAGAGATGGAAATAGATGGTCTAAGTGATGGCATAAGTATGTGGTAAGTTACTAGGGCTGTTCATGTTTGGGATTAGAAATGACTTGTGACATGTAATATTGAGCCATCACATCAGTTAGATGCATTAGTGAAGTTTCAGATCTCATTATTCATTTATCATTTATACAGAGGCACCGTCTTTGCTGCCAGGCCACAAATGGAACAGCTGCACATCATTTTCGTTGCAATGATGTAGTGCTCAAACAATGAGATATTTTTAAAGTCCCGTGATGTGTTTCATTGAACGTTGTGACATTGCATGACAGTATTTGGCAAACAGTTTTAAAAAAAAACGTTTGCCAATTACTTTTAAAAGTGATGCTGTTATAAAGACAGGACTTTCCTCTATCATAAATCCCAAGTTGTCACTGAGTTTAAGTTCAATCAGTGTAAAATTCCACAAGCACTTCAGACTTATCTAACTGATCATCATCATAACTTGTATATAAATGTATGTAATACAACACAACTTTACATTAATTGTACCAAATCTTCACCGTTTCCTTGCCATTTTTTGACTCCATGAAGATGATGATTCTAGTTATACCATCTTTAAACAGAGGCTACTAAAATGAATTATGCAGCAAATCTTGGGATAATTTCTGATCAATGAATCTTGAGTGGATACACACAAGGCTGCTCTGTGCAAAGGATATTTTTCTCCTTTATAGTAGAGGTTCCTGTGGAGGAGACCCACGTAAAGGTCACATGTTTTATTGTACATATGTTCTCAAAACTCAATCTTAATCTTAAGACTATTTGTGATCATCAGTTTATTGGTCAACTTATTTTGCACAAGTTCAAGCACCAGTGTGAAAAAGCCTCCGCTGCAAAACTATAGGTTGCAGTAGTCAGTCCTCGCATTTTTCTTTACTGCAAAAAAGGACTTGTGGCATAAAAATGAGTTCATTACCATTGTAATTACCATTACCATGTGTGTGGAAGGTGTATCCAAATGCAGCTTCTAGCTAACCGGATTTCAGAGCTGGAGCTGCAGTTGGAGTCATTGTGGAGCATCCACGATGCTGAGCAAGTTGTGGATAGCATGTTTAGCGAGGTGGTCACACCACAGGTGAAGATTACACAGACAGAAAGGGAATGCGTGACCATCAGGAACAGTAAAAGACTCAGGAAGGTAGTGCAGGAGTCCCCTGTGGTCATCCCCCTCTCTAACAGATATACTGCTTTGGATACTGTTGGGGGAGATGGCCTCTCAGGGGAAAGCAGCAAAAGCCAAGTTCACGGCACTGTGGGTGGCTCTGCTGCTCAGAGGGGCGGGAGGAAAACAAGTGGCAGGGCCAAAGTGATAGGGGATTCAATAGTTAGGGGTACAGACAGACACTTCTGTGGCCGCAAACATGAATCAATGTTGTCTCCCTGGTGCCAGGGTCCAGGATGTCACGGAGCAGCTGCAGGACATTCTGGGGAGGGAAGGTATACAGCCAGTGGTCGTGGTCACATTGGTACCAATGACATAGGAAAACAAAGAGATGAGGACCTGCAAATTCAGTACAGGAAGTTAGGAAATAACTTAAAACGCAGGACCTCAAATGTAGTAATCTCAGGATTACTCCCAGTTCCACGTGCTAGCAAGATTAAGAATAAGAGGATAGACCAAATGAACATGCTGGACAGATGGTGTAGCCAGGAGGGATTCAGATTCTTGAGGCGCTGGGACCGGTTCTGGGGAAGGTGGGACCTGTACAAACTGGACGGGCTGCACCTAGGCAGAGCTGGGACCAATGTCCTTGTGGGAGCTTTTGCTAGTTCTGTTGGAGAGTATTTAAACGAGTGTGGCAGGGGGATGGAATCAGATAGGTCAGATTCAGATTAGAAAAATGGAGGTAGAACATTAGCTAGGGACGTTGTGATAGACATGGAGTTACAGGAGAAGCAAAGCTTACAAAGTGTCCAGCAAGGGAAATTGACGGAGTTAAACTGTTTATACTTCAATGCCAGGAGTATTACAAACAAGGTAGATGAGTTAAGGGCACAGGCAGACACATGGCAGCAGGATGTCATTGCTATAATGGAGACCTGGTTAAAGGAGGGACAAAACTGGCAGCTTAATATCCCTGGTTATAGAGTCTTCAGGAGATAAAAAAGGAGGGGGGTAGCACCAAGGGTTAAAGAATCAATTCCAGTTGTGAGAAGGGATGATATACTAAATGGGTCAACAAACAAGGCTTTATGGATTGAGCTTAGAAATAAAAAAGGGGCAGTCACACTACTGGGAGTATACTACAGACCCCAAATAGTGAAAGGGAGAAATGAGAACAAATATGTAGGCAAAGTTCTGCTTGTAAGAACCAGAGGGCAATAATAGTAGGAGACTTCAACTATCCTAATATCAACTGGGATTCAAACAATATAAGGGGCACTGAGGGAGAAAAATTCATTCAGTGTGTCCAGGAAAATCTTTTCAACCAATTAGTGACAAACCCAACGAGAGGAGATGCAATTCTAGACCTAGTCTTGGGGAACGAAGAAGGGCAAGTGAGTGAAGTGACAGTTGGCGACCACATCAGTGACAGTGATCACAATTCAGTTAGATTTAGCATTGCCATGGAAAAGGACAGAGATAAGGTCGGAGTAAAAGTCTTGAACTGGGGGAAGGCAAATTTTGCAGAATTGAGAAGGGACTTGGCTGAGGTTGACTGGGCAGCACTGCTGGAGGATAAAACAGTGGAAAACCAGTGAGAGGCACTAAAAAGCAAGATCCTAATTGTACAAAGTAGACATGTCCCCTACAAAAATAACAGTGGTACTGCCAAATCTAAACTCCCCTGGCTGTCTAGAGGAATACAGGGGAAGATCAAACAGAAAAAGAAAGCATATGACAGGCACAAAGAACTAAGCACTGCAGATAGCCTAGACAAATATAGGAAGTGCAGGGACGAAGTAAAAAAAGAAATAAAGAAATCAAAGAGAGGGCATGAAAAAAGATTAGCGAGTAAAGTTAAAGATAACCCAAAGATGTTTTACCAAAAGGTTAAAAGGTTAGTTAAGGAAAAAGTGGGACCTATCGGAGATGAAGATGGAAACTTGTGTGTAGATGCAGAGGCAGTGTGAAGGGTTTTAAATGAATATTTTGTCTCTGCGTTTACAAAGGAAAGGGAGGATGTAGATATAGTAGTCCAGGAGGAACACTGCGAGATATTGGACGGGATAGTCATAAAGAGAGAGGAAATACTCAAAGGGTTGAAATCCTTGAAAGTTGATAAGTCACCAGGGCCAGATGGATTGTTTCTGAGGCTGCTGAAGGAAGTCAGGGAGGAGATAGCAGATGCTCTGAGGATGATTTTCCAATCTTCACTAGATACAGGGGAGGTACTGGAGGACTGGAGAAATGCAAACATAGTTCCATTGTTTAAAAAGGGATCAAAGGAAATGCCAAACAATTTTAGGCCAGTTAGTCTTACAACGGTGGTGAGCAAATTAGTAGAATCAATCCTGAAAGATAGGATTAACTGTCATGTGGAAAGGCATGGACTAGTCAGGGATGGTCAGCATGGATTTGTTAAAGGAAGGTCTTGCCTCACAAATTTGATTGAATTCTTTGAGGAAGTGACAAGAAGGGTTGATGAAGGTAGTGCAGTGGATGTTGTGTACATGGATTTTAGCAAGGCATTTGACAAGGTCCCACATGGCAGATCTCATTCTTCTAAACTCCAGAGCATATAGGCCCATCCTCTTTAATCTTTCCTCATAGGGCAATCCCTCCATCTCAGGAATTAATTTAGTGAGCCTTTGTTGCACTCCCTCTATGACAAGTATACCTTTCCTTAGGTAGGAAACCAAAACTGCACACAAAACTCCAGGTGCAATCTCGCCTAGGCTCTATATAACCGCAGTACGACATCTTTACTCCGATACGCAAATCCCCTTGCAATACAATACAATTTGCCTTCTTAATTGCTTGCTGTTTTTGAGTCTTCCAAAATAAATAAAGAAAGATTAAGAGAGCAAGGCCTTTAAATTTGTAGCTGTGACCAACTTCCTGTTCACAGCATAACCCCTCTGTGCATGACACCCTACACTCCTGATTTGGCGTGGGCCACCCCATCACACTGATAATTGGTCACTTTACTACCAGGATGGACACTAATTGGCCATCCAATGCTTGGTTTGCCAAGAGGAGACAGTGAGGGTGGGAGTGAGCGGACCACTCACTTACCAGTCCGGCTTCCTCACCCTGCCACAAAATGTAAAATTCAGCCCAGTGTTTCAGATCGATGACCTTTCATCAGAATTCTGCCAGGTTATTTCCCAGGCAGCAAAGTTGAAAATTACTCCCATTGTGTGTACAGGTTTGTTTTTATTCTCTTTGGTAAATTAGAGAAATTATTTATTTATTTACCATGTCCCCACTTAAACCAGGGATTAGGTTCTTCAGGAGCTAAAAAACCAGCTCAGGCCAATTGTTTAATGGTTACTGATCCCAAAGCGATAATCCACATTGCTGTATAGTAATCAAGGGCACACTACTGCAATTACATTTAGAGTAAATGGCATGAAACTGGCTTATTTTCAAGAAAATAGAGATTGCTGTTGACTTAAATGGGGGTGGAGCTATGATAAATAATTTGTAACTGTTTTCAGTGCGGATAATGGTGGCGCAGCACAATAGTCCCTGGAAAATATATCCTATGCTATAGATGTGCCATTACAATGACACAAATCCCAAGGAAAATCTGAACGTAACTTTGGATTTGGCAGCCCCTTGGCTAACTTCTCTTCGATTGGACTTTCAGACTTCTTCAGTGGGCCAGTGCTGTTTAAGTGAAGGGAAGCATACTACAAGAATACATAGAACGGATTGCATCATATATACTTAACAAACTGAATAAAAACAAACTTCTGTAGTAAAATCAATTGCTGGTCATTCTCTATAGAATTGGTTTAAAATTTCACACAAGCGAATGATATATATAATACAATTTGGTCTAACGGCCTTTGGAAAGAGATTTTATTTCCTTGATTGCCGAAAACAAGGGATAAACAGGTCTTAACATAAGAATGTAAGCTGACAGTATGCACCTAATTACATGGACACAATTAGCAGATGAAATTGCAGGCGTCCTCATTATCATGAAATAGGCGGGCTGCCAGCATGAGTCCCTCTGTTGGTTGGCAGCTCGCCTAATCGACGGCTTGAATGTTAGGCATCCCTGACGATATTTAAGGGAAGTTTTCATTGTTGTATGTTCAGTCAGTCTCACAAAGAGGTTCTGAGTCTTATATGGTTGAACATAAGTGCTCATTGATAACATATAACTACATAGATACAGGGTATAGCCCAAGCTATGAGCTACTCCATGCTTGCTTCTGCACAGGTATCTGTCCAGTCCACAACCAAGCCTAGTCTCAGATAATTTGTCTCTGTACATCACATTGTGGGTGGTACTGTTTCCCAGTCTCACACTAACCCTTGCTGTGCCAGATACCTTTATACTATATTTCCCCCCATGTTACTACCCAACGTATTTACGTTACATTCATGCTACCCCTTCTCCCCCCCACTTCAAGTCTTCTCTTTTCAACTACCTATCTGCTCTGCTCAGGGACCACTGGCTTCTCCCATTCTTTCCAGAGAGAGCGTTCACTCCATTCATTCCAGGTGTGAACCTATTTTTTCTTTTTCCATGTGGTCTGCCATGAACTTTGTGGGAATTGAAGGTGTCTCCCCCTATTGTTTGGATGTTCCTCATCAGTGGGCTCACCTTGCAGTTTGGTTTTTATCATGATACTGTTTTCTTCCGTGTGTCTCACTGAGGTGTGCTCTGGTGAGTTGATGGTCGATAGTTCCTTGCTCCAGCGTCATCTTGCAGCTTTGTGCATTAGCTGGAGGTTGCAGAGTCTGTGCCTTGGTGTTTACAGGTAGTGTGACAGCAACTGTGGGAGCCTGGAGTTGGGGCTCATTCTTCTGTCGCTGATCATTTTCCTGTGTGTCTCCCACTGGAGGTACAGTGATAATTATCTGAAAGTTTGGCTAGTCTGATCAAAGAAGAGCTTCTGCCACCTGCTAAGAAATTGGACAACCCAGCTCTGTGAAGAGTGAAGACAATTCAGAGCTGAAGTCCCAGTTGAGAGTTTCTTTACTAGTGGGCCTCTCCAGAAATTGTAGTTCCATGTAGTTAATGACGGAGGTTGTTTTGACGTCTTCTGCCATTTTAAGAATGTTAAGGTCAACATAAGCATCTCTGCTCAAGAGAGAAAAAAATTGGTTTCAAATCATGTACATGACTTCGAGTACGTGCTTGTCGCCATACCTTAGTGGTTCGAGGATCATGCCTGTGACTGGAAGTTGGATTCCTCCAGGCCAGTAGAGTGGCGTGCCTGTCGGTCGTAGCCAGAGGGGTCTCAGCCATGACTCCTTATCTGAGAGGACTGTAACGCTGACTCCCGTGTCCAATTTGAAGTTGGTGAGGTGACTGTTTATTGAGAATTTTGCATTCCAAAAAGAGAATCCAGACTCCTTGACCTCACCCAAGAAGCATGGTTGGGTCTCTTCCTGGTGTGCTACCTCAATCTCATGATTTTCTTAAGATTCTCCACTTGTGTGGGTGTTTTAGCTTTGCTTGGCTTCCTGAAATTTTGCAGGCTGTTGCAGTTGAAACATGGCTGAACATTGCACTTGCCTGTGGGATCGTTTGGCTCCACAGTGCTGACATGGTTGCCCACCCTCTTGTGGTCTGTTTAGCTATTGCCTTCCTTGGCCTGGAGTCTCTTTTCCACTTTGTTGTTTCACTAGCTGGACAATTGAGGTTGTTCCATTCCATGGCATTCTTTCGCCACATTTTGGATCGGTGCGGCTGGTGCATTTTAGACTATTTGGATGTCCTTTTCTAGAGTCAGATCTTCCTTGGCCTGTAGTATGTCTGAAAGTGCATTGTCAGTCATTCTGACAACAATTCTGTCCCTTATGAATTTGGACTTAAGGTCACTGTAGTCACAGCCTTTAGCCAATCTAAATAATTCATTTCTAAAATGGTCAACTGGTTCTCTAGGCTGTTGGACATGTTTGTTGAATGCTGAATTTCACTCTTTCTAAAAACTTGTTGCTTCTTAGATTAAAATATGTATTGAATTATTTTATAACTTGGTCAGATTTATTTGAGATTTTGTTTATTCCTTGACTCACAATAATATCATCAGCTATCAGACCTACTGAATAAAGTAGTGTATTTGTTCCTTCCGGGACACCCTGGTCCACTCCTCCATCACCCCCTACTCCTCCATCACCCCCTACTCCTCAACCCCCACCTATGGCACCTCCCCATGCCCATGCAAAAGATGCAACACCTGCCCCTTCACTTCCTCTCTCCTCACCGTCCAAGGGCCCAAACACTCCTTTCAAATGAAGCAACATTTCACTTGCATTTCCCCCAACTTAGTCTACTGCATTCGTTGCGCCTATTGTGGTCTCCTCTACATTGGAGAGACCAAACGTAAACGGGGCGACCGCTTTGCAGAACACCTGCGGTCTGTCTGCAAGAATGACCCAAACCTCCCTGTCGCTTGCCATTTTAACACTCCACCCTGCTCTCTTACCCACATGTCTGTCCTTGGCTTGCTGCATTGTTCCAGTGAAGCCCAATGCAAACTGGAGGAACAGCACCTCATCTTCTGACTAGGCACTTTACAGCCTTCTGGACTGAATATTGAATTCAACAACTTTAGATTTGAACTCCCTCCTCCATCCCCACCCCCTTTCTGTTTCTTCCCCCTTCCTTTTGTTTTTTCCAATAAATGATATAGATTTTTCTTTTCCCACCTATTTCCATTATTTTTAAATATTTTATGCACCCTGACCCCCACTAGAGCTGTACCTTGAGTGCCCTACCATCCATTCTTAATTAGCACATTCGTTTAGATAATATCACCAACTTCAACACCTCTGTTTTTTTGTTCTTTTGTTTGTGACATCTTTTGATTATCTGCTCCTATCACTGCTTGCTTGTCCCTACAACCACACCACCCCCCTCCACTTCTCTCCCCCCACCCAACCGCCCCCCCCCACCCCACACACACACACACACACACACACACACACACACACACACACCTTAAACCAGCTTATATTTCACCCCTCTCCTTGGATTCACACAGTTCTGCTAAAGGGTCATGAGGACTCGAAACGTCAACTCTTTTCTTCTCTGCTGATGCCAGACCTGCTGAGTTTTTCCAGGTAATTCTGTTTTTGTTTTGGATTTCCAGCATCCGCAGTTTTTTGTTTTCATCTCTTAGTGTATTCACATGTTCAGCTTCTGTCTTTTTATCTAAACCCGAAGCTAACATGTACCTTAAGAATCTTTTCCGCCAAAGTCCCCAATTTTGTGTTTGGTCTGGCCCTTGGAACCATCCAAATTGGCCTGGTAATGTTGATTTGTTCTTCATAGTTGCTTTGAAGTTCAGGAGAGTACAGCTTTAAATGCTGTGCAAGTCTTAAAGATGGTTAGATGAGGTAAGTGGGTAGTGTGGCAGGTGGGTACAGTGGCAGGTGGGTAGATGGCAAGGTGGCAGTTGGATAGGGCAGCAGGGTGGGTAGGGTGGCAGGTGGGAAGGGTGGTAGGGTGGCAAGTGGGTAGAGTGGCAGGTAGACAGGGTGGTAGGGTGGCAACTGGGTAGGATGGCAGGTGGGCAGGATGGTGGGGTGGTAAGTGCGTGAGATGGCAGATGAATAGGGTGGCAGCTGGGGTGGGGTGATGGGGTGGCAGGTGGGTGAGTGGGTAGGTATGTGGAGGGGTAGTCTGATTGGGACAGGAGGGAGTCGAGTGATGGGAGCTAGTCAGGTCAGGTCGGGGGCGGGAATTAGGTGGTTGGTGGTGGATTTGAGGGGGGTGGGAGGTGGGAAGGGTGTCAGGGGTGTAATTGTGACTGGGAGCCAGTTTTATAGTTATCCTGGAGTTAGATTAGGATTTTTCAATCTAACCTTTCCTGGGTAATTAACCAGGTAAATAAGTCAGAACTGTAGGAAGTCTCTGACTCTAACTTAGAATTGGAGACTTTTTGGAGGGTCCTGAGGAATTGCCAATTGACGTGCAAACTTCCCAGGCAATTCCACAGAGTTGGTGCATTGTGAGTTCTGAGAGGTCCTGTATCTTTTCTTCTGGGGTATGATTGATCCCTGACTATCTGGAAACCAGAAGATCTGGGCTAATATTTTTTGAAGGTGATAGACTGGGAAATGTTGATATTCAGAGGGACCTAGGCATCCTTGTGGCCAAATCACAGAAAGGTAACATGTAAGAAATTAGGAAGGCAAATTATATTTGAGCCTTTATTACAAAGGGATCAGAGTAAAGGAGTAAAAACATCTTACAACAATTATATGCGCTCTTGGTGCAGCACAACAGGAGTAATCTGTACAGTTTTTGTCTCCTTACCTGAGGAAGGCTTTACTTCCCTTGGAGGGAACATAGGTTTACCAGACTGATTCCTGAGGTGAGAGGATTTTCCTATGAGAAGCGATTGAGCAGAATAAGCCCATATTCTCTGGAGTTTATAAGAACGAGAGCTGATCTCATTGAAACATGTAAAATTCTCAAGGGGCTTAACAGGGTACATTTGGAAGGACGTTTTCCTGAGCTGGAGAGGCTAGAACTAGGGGTCACAGTGGTAGAATAAGGGGTTGACCATTCAAGACTGACGTGAGGAGAAATTTCTTCACTCAAAGTGTCATGAATCTTTAGAATTCTCAAGCCCAGAGAACTTTGGAGCTCAGCTGTTGAGTATATTCAAAACAGAGATTGCTGGACTTTGGGGCACTAAGGGAATTAAGTGATATGGGGATTGTGTGGGAAGAAGGAGTTAAATTAGATGATTAACAATAATTTTATTGATTGGTGCAGTTGGTCTGAAGAGCTGAATGGCCTACTCCTGGTTCTTATGCTCTTGATAGTGGAGTAGTTAAAAAGGGGATGTGTAAGACATTGGAATTGAAGGAGCACGGAGATTTCAGAGAGTTGTAGGACTGGAGGAGGACTAAAAAGCAGTTAATTCATCTGAAATTAACACTTGTAATTGCGACTAATGTTGTACAAACATACCTCATGAGAATTTCCTTCTCAATTGTTGTGACACCAATTTTTCATGCAAGTTAAAATTAATTAATTTGTGCTGCAGCATCCATTTCACAAGAATTTTTAAACAGCTTTTAAAATGTATTTAAAAATCTTGGCATTCACCCTGTAAAGTTGCTGAACATTTTTGTTATATTATACCTTCAGGGGAATACAATGGGTGCATTATTATCAATGGTACACTTAAGAATCAGGTGGGGTCCACATGCTTTGGTACTCAATATAATGTGGTGGCATTCATCAGGTTCAGCTGAGCCAGGGAGATTTCCAGGGGTCTGTCTGGACAGAAGGTTCCAGAAACAGATTGTTCCAGTATGTGGGGCTTTTGACATTCAAGTTGAACACAAGAGAATCATAGGTTGCTTGCAATTTCATTCCCAGTTAATCCATTTTTAATATCTTGTTGGGTAGTCTGGGTATGGTTGGTGAGTGGAATAGATCTTAAGCTCCTAAAAAAAATCAACATTATGTCTCTTTTTTACCATTCCATCAGATACAGACCAGTCATTCCAACTCCACACTGAACTCATTAATTTAAGTGATGCCTAATTCAATCATAGTTGCACGGCAACTTTATATCATGGGGCAGGACTTTTTTGAAGGTGATGTTCCTGGCTCAACCACATGACAAGTTGTCAGGTATCACAGCAGCCCCACAGCTACTTAACTTAATTGGTTGGAGGCAGGACTCCCACTTCTCAATCGTGCGAAAGTCCCACCTCAGAGAGCTGCCAGCTAAAATGATTGGCCGTCAGCTCTGTAGTCCCAGCAGCACCAGTGGCAGCAGTGGCCAGGACTGGGACTACAAGCAGCCCCCCAGATTCTAAGTCCCAGGGTCCAGGATCAGGTAATTGCAGGGGTGGAAGGGAGAGGGGGGGTGGGAGAGGGGTCTCACAGCAGGGAGTGGAGTTGAGGCTTGGGGTGGTGCATAGGCAGAGCGGGTGTGGGGGGTCTTGATGGAGAGGCTAGGGAGAAGAAGCACTTGTGAGGGCCAGAACTTGGGGAGCAGGAGCGTCCGATATGGAAAAGGGATCTTGTGGGAGGCACCCCTTGCCCTGCCCACTTCCGACCAGAGGCCCAAGCAGGGTGACATGCCCTGGGTGACCAATTTTCCTGTATTGTACAGAATTGTCCCATATTTTTAACATTTGTCCCACATCCCATACAAAAACTACCCAGGATGACATTTGCCTCATATTCCACAACCTTACCAGACCGGAACTCCGAAATCTGGAAACAACAGTTGGGCGGAACTTTTTTTTCAGCCACCCTGTAATTCTCAAACCCACCACTTGTGGTGCTGCAACAGCCCTGGATCAATGCTGGGAGCAAGTGTGGTTGCTTCAGACTTTGGCCAGGATTTTCCAGCCTTGTCATGGTGGGAACCTGCCGTGGGCCAGCCAAAAGTCCATTGACTGTCAGCGGGACCGGACAACCCTGATGGTGGGAGGAGCCAGAAAATCCTGCCCTTTTTCTGCTCCTGCCTGGTGTGTGTGGGGGAGAATGACAGCGTGTGGGGCGAGAGAGGGAAATAACTGTGTGGGTGGAAAGGGGGCTAATGACTCTGTGTGGGGAGAAGGGTCTAATTACTATGTGTGTATGAGGGAGAGGAAGCTAACTATTGTGCCTCAGCCTTTGCGTCATTTTCCTTTTTGCACTGCTGCATTGGGTTCCTGCTCTTGGCCACAAAGAGGGGAACTGGCTGAGGGGTGCGGGACTGTTAGATTGACAATTGTAAGAAATCACATAATTTTATAAAAACCAAAGAAATTTACTGAATATTATAGAGATAGCTCTTTCTCTCTCTTATAAAGAAAGCCTCCAAACCAGCTTCCTGAGCCAACAAACACAAGACAGTAAGGTCATTATCTCTGCCAAGCTCATGTCTCTAGCCCAAGCACCGCAACAAGGCATTGCTAATCCTGATGGATGGGGGCACTGGAGGTGCCCTCACGATTTCTATGTAAGCCAACTGTCCGAAGGTTAATCAGGACATTCTAACAAGTGATGAGCCACAAGATGACTTCATGGGCTTCCGACGGAAATATGAGGGATTACCTTGAATACTTTTTCCCAAAAACGCCCAGCTTGGCGGATCAATGGCTGACTGATTGGAGACAGGCAGATACTTAACATACTTCTCAGGTGATTCCAATATTGCCAGCGGCACACAGGAAGTTGGCACCGCAGGGTGGTCCAGACCACACTGGACACCAACAATCCTGGAGATTCACAAATCTCTGATCAGCAGATGTGTCACTTGAGGACAAGTGAAAGAGGATACAAAGCCCAGGAATTCTCTTCCACAGGCATTGTTGCCAACCTTTCATTGGAGCAATGTTCAAAGACCTTCATCAAAACAGGCTACCTCAAGTGTCTTGCCTTTACAGACCAGTCATTGGAGTTAACATTAGGCTCATGTCAACTGCTGCACTGAAATTTTAAAAAAAGAACAACTCATTATAGATTGGAACTCAACAACATTTTCTTTCCTTAAATACGAGTTTCTCTGTTACAAAATATCACTCAGTTAGCCTCCAACATCTAGTCCATGCATCCAAGCACATGCTCACAGTAACTTCTACAGGATGCTCCCCCAGCACCTTGAGTTTTGTGCAGGCAGGCTGCTGCCTTTCTTGCTACAGTGTAGTAGATTGCTTTGGCCTGGGTCATTGGGGTACCTGAATCCTACTGGGGCCCAGCACACTTGGGCTCACCTACATCTGTGTAGGGGCCATCTCAGTCATCAGTGCGGTATCCAGCAATTGTGTCACCGTTGAAGTGGCTGAGGATGTGTCACCAGCTGTGGAAGCGCCCTGAGGAGATCCCATTGCCTGAAGCCTGCTTCTTCTCTGACACTTATAGCCTCTCAGTCTCTCTTGTGATCGTTTGGAGTGGTTGAGCTTCTGGTGATGGGAGATGCATGGCCAGTCCATCTTCTCCATCCACTGACCTCATGGATGAGACCATGCCCTGGATACCCTCTCAAAACCTCAGCACCTACTTGTTCCTATGCTCCATGTGTACCCCCATGAGGGTTGCAACTCTCTCAATGGAGAACGCCATGTTCACATGTGAAAGATATGGAGCCACTCAAGGCATGGATGGAATCTTCCATCATTTGAGCATGGGACTGCACTGTCTCTGGGAACTTCGATAGACCCTCACACATTTGTTGTGAGGCGTTCAATATAATGAGACCAATCATCCGTGGCTGGATCGAAAGGATCAATTCTTCCGAATTGCGGCATTCTGTGAGAGGATTGCTTCGACAATTAGGATGGAAATTCTACTTACAATTACCATGTGAGGTATAGCTTGATTTCGTTTCTCTTGATTTCTTTCGTTAACTTGTTTTATTCTCAAAGCCAGTTTATTGTATATTTGCTGTTTTCCTTGCTTTTTCTTGCATTTTCCTCATTGCCAGTTTGTTGGATCCTGCTCACCAGTTTGTTAGGGCTAATGGATCCAGTTTGCATGCTTGTTTTGGGATGGCCAAGTTGGTAGAATAGACAGAGTAGGTCACTCAACGCTTCTTAGGTGAAACACATTCTGTTTATTCACAAAGGTATTCAGCAGCTACACTTGTGTGCTTTCAACTCAAACCCTCTCTCCACACTACAGACTCTAACTATAGACTACTGACTACTGAGGTAGCCTGCGCTACTCCTCTATTGGATTCTAAGATTATGTGATCTTCTATTATAACATTTTCCTTAAAGGTATATTACACATCAGATTACTACAATATTCCCTGTTCCTGTGTTAAATGTCTTTAATAGAATAGCGCCCAGTATAGCCAGCACCAGTAGTGAACACCTGTGGTGCCAAAGGTACTGGTGCTTTGCAACTGAATTTTGCTGACCAAGAACCATATTTTGAGACAACTCACTTGCCTTAAGGAGAAGAGAGGAAAGGGAAGAAAATCTGAGGAAGAATTGGAATCAAAAGCAAGAAAACAAGACATGCAATTTTCCACATGTTTGATCTTTATGCTTAATCAAAGGTATTTTTAAAATCAATAACATTTGCTACAATGGGAATCTGAAATCAAAGTCATTTTTTGACAAGCAGGTGCAGTCTAAAAATTTAGCTGATGCAGAAACATTGTTGCCAGACGCTGAGCTGTTTTTTAAACAGCTTGTCAATGACTGTTATTATTCTCAGAAAAATCATTTTGCAGAAGGCTTTACTAGGAATTGACAAACGTGATTCCCTGATAGGTTTTGCAGAGTGATTTATTGCCTTTTGGCATGGGAATAATGACGCTTTGGTGCTCATCATTCTGGATTCATTCAGTGCATCAAGTACTGACAGAGACCTGATATGAACATTGGTCAATGCTCTTACAAAAATTCTGTCCATCTCCCACATCAAAGAGCTTCTTTCTTTTCATATGTTTCAATGCATTATTACTTCTCTTTATGATGGGTTGAAGTCAATATTTAATTTCATATCTAATACTTAATCCATAACTTAGCATTTTAGGTGGATTGTACTCAGAAGCTCGTTGAAGCATTCTATCTATCTTTTTACACAATCATCAACACCACAAATTATGAATTCTTGCACAGAATGAGGCAGAAACTTTCTTCCCCCTAGAGAAAAACATAGGGCAGAATCTTCTGTTTGGCGTGTGGGGGCGGGCCTGGCTGATGCGAGTGTACTGACGTCACTGCGTTTTATTCCGATCTTTCATCCGGCAGGCATGCACCAGAGTCGGCTGTGTGCCTGCTGAACTGTCAGAGGCCTGTTAAGGGCATTAATAAAACAATTAACCAATTTGACAGGGCTGACTGTCCAACCTTAAGGTTGGTGGGCAGGCAAAGAGCCCAGGTGACCTTCGCATTTTTCATGAAACCTCATCCACTAGCGAGATGAGGTTTCATGAAGGGCTTATTAAATTAATAAATATTTTTTATACATTTCATAAACATGTCCCAGCTCACGCAACGCTGTCACATGAGGGGACGTGTGTAAATTATTTTTACCTTCTTTATTAAAAATTCTCACTCTGAAAGTAATCTCCCCGAGGCAGCTCCATGCCTCAGGAGGATTCCTGCGCTCTTTCGCATGCATGTGTGAAAGAGCGCAGGCCTTGACTCTCCCTCCTCTCCTCGCCTGCACAGGTAGTGCTGAGCGCTACCAGGTGCAAGTCACGCTGGACAGGCCTTAATTGGTCCGCCCACATAAAATGGCAGCGTGCAGCCGATCGCGGCAGTGATCAGCTCCATGCCCGCCCACGCCTGCTCCCGACCGGCCCACCCAACAGTAATTAATTTTAATTTTACTCCTCACCACTATGAATTTCTGCTACTTCCAAATATTGCTCTATACAATCTACCCAGTTTGTTTTACTTTCAGCTGATTGGAAGCTTTAAAATTTGATTTGCAGTTTGATGACAGTTATACCACAGTTCGTGCAAACTCATGTGACTATTTTTCAATGTCATCTCATACTGCTTATGTAAATTCAGTTGAAGTTACTTCAAACTGAACTGGACTACTTAGTTCACTTTGATGGAAAGCCAAAACCATTTCACCTTGATGTAAAATGTGGAATATAACTGGCTTAAGACATTGTGATGGTGGGGAGGCATGGGGATTGGGGTAGGGTGGGGGTGGGGGTGGGATCAGTGGGGGAGGGGGTGGGGGTGGGTGCACGGGGAGGTGATAAATTGTGTCCAGAACAGGGGCAGAGTTGGCGATGTCTGGAGATTGTTTATGGATCCAACTGGAGACTTTCTATTTCCCCTGGGCAGACAAAATTTCTTCAACTTTCTGTGTGGTCCTTCTAAGGTTCTCCGGTTAGGTTATTCATGTCTGGTACAGCTGGACAGAAAATACATGCACACAGTCCATCGACTTGTACCTGAATTTTGCAACTGATTCCTCCCGCCATTGTAAGTACCCAATATATTTAAGAATTCTTAATGCCTATTCCAGGCTTGTCCATTTAAAGGTTCATCTTAGTAGGGTCTTGGGCGTCAATGGGGCAGCTGAGGCGTCTAGCTCCCCACCCCTCTTTTTCAATGGCTAGATGCTCATTTGACAAAACAAGCAGCTGTGAATTAAATTTCATCCCCTTTTTTAATGAAACAAAATAGAAAATCCTGCACTTCAACACATCAATAAAGAGGAAAAATAAATAAATAAATTGCAAATATTATTTCACAATGACAACAAAAACTTGTATTTAATGTAATAAAACATCCCAATGCACCAAAGGAGCATTATAAAGCAATATTTGACACAGGACCACATAAGGCATATTAATGGCAGCCAAAGGCTTAGACAAAAAAGTAGGTTTAGAGGAACATCTTAAAGGAGGAAAGAGAGGCGTATAGGCAGAGAGCTTTAGGGAGGGAATTCAAGAGCTTAGGGCTCAGGCAGCTGGATACATGGCCATCAATGGTGGTGCAGTTAAAATTGGGGATGCCCAAGGGGACAGGATTAAAGCAGTGCAGACATCTCGGAGCTGTGGGGCTAGAAGAGATTAGGGAAGGGTTGAGCCGTAGAGGGTTTTGAAAGCAAGGAAAATTGACCATGCCTAAGGCTGCAGATGGGTACAGAAGGACCAGGAAGGATATTTTAGTGTCGTTTGTGACTTTGTTAGGAACCATTTGGGTGCTGTGGCAGGGGCGGACACCTGTTTGGAGGGAACATGGAGTTCTGGGAAAAATAAGCTTAGAGTTTGGGGGTGGTAATATGTTTAAGGACTTTGAGCAGAATTTTCCAGTCCTCCCGCAGCTGGTTCAATGTTGGACGGAGATGGGGACGGGGCAGGTTGGGGTTGGGGGGTGGGGGGGATGATGTGGCATGAGCTGAAAAATCATTTTCCTGCTGGCGTAAAATGACGGTGGGAATGTGCACTCCCGCCCATCATGGTGGGTCGTCATTCCAGCTAGAGGCCAGCGTGAAACTATATTACATCCCGTTAATGGGACGCAGATGGAGGCCTGACCAGAATTTACCCCCCTGCCCAAACATCCGTGCCACCAGCGGGTTTTTATGTCTGTTCAGGACATGCACATGTCGGGACTTACCTGAAGAAGGTCTGGAGCAGCCTGCGGAGATTGGAAAATGGAGGCCTGCAGTGACTGTGGATCCTGGAACACCATGTGCAGCAGTGGGTGCGTGGAGCTTTTATCACGTGGATCTTCTTGGCACAGCAGCTTCCAGGAGATGGGCCTTCTCACTGCAGGAGGTACTGTTGGGCGGCTATGGCCTGTGCTGGGCAGAGATTAGACAGGGGGGAGAAGAATGAAGAGGTGGGGTGGGTGTTGAGGCCTGGAGGGTGGTGGGGTTGGTAGGGGAAAGAGAAAGATGCTGCAGTGGGTGTGAGGTGGGAGGGTGGGAAGGGCCGTGCTGGGTTGTGGGTAGTTGGGGGGGCGGGGGCGGGGGGGATGGTGAAGGGTGTGCAGGTGTGAACGGTCTTGGGGGCTGTGCAGGTGTTAAAAGGCATAGGGAGGTGTGGAGGTGTTAATGGGCACGGGGAGATGTGGAGGTATTAATGGGCATGAGGAGGTGTGGAGGTGTTAATGGGCACGGGGAGGTGTGTAGGTGTTAATGGGCATGGGGGTGTTAGTGCAGGCATTAACGGGCATGGGGAGGTGTGGAGGTGTTAATGGGCAGGGGGAGGTGTGGAGGTGTCAACGGGCATGGGGAGGTGTGGAGGTGTTAATGGGCATGGAGAGGTGTGGAGGTGTTAATGGGCAGGGGGAGGTGTGGAGGTGTTAACGGGCATGGGGAGGTGTGGAGGTGTTAATGGGCATGGGGAGATGTGGATGTGTTAACGGGCATGAGGTGATGTGTAGGTGTTAATGGGTTTGGGGAGGTTTGGAGGTGTTAATGGGCATGGCGGTGTTTGTGTAGGCGTAAATGGGCATGGTGAGGTGTGGAGGTGTTAATGGGCATGGGGGTGTTTGTGTAGGTGTTAACGGGCATGGGGAGGTGTGTAGGTGTTAATGGGCACTGTGAGGTGTGGTGGTGTTAATGTGCATGGGTGTGTTTATGTAGGTGTTACTGGGCATGGGGGGTGTTTGTTTAGGTGTTAATGGGCATGGGGGTGTTTGTGTAGGTCTTAATGGGCATGGGGAGGTGTGGCGGTGGGAACAGGCATATGGGGGAAAGAGGGGAGAGACAGGAAAGGAGTTCAGAGGGAGCAGCCTGTGGTGTCAGTTAATGAGTCCTGGGGGTAACTCAGGGAATTGGTGACAGGAAGAGATGGTGAGTGTTAGGGTCAGTGGGAACCGGTAGGTCGGAAGGGTGAGGGTTTGCAGGTAGATGAAAGGGCGCTGTGGGTTGTTGGATAGGATACGGATGGAGAAGCGGATTCTGCACCTCGGCAGAATGAGAGGAGCAGATCTACTGTCATGGGGGTGGGCTCTTTGGGAAGGTAGGGGATGCCGACATTCACCTGCATGGGACAGTGGGTGATGGGGGAGGATTGAAGGGTTACCGTGGGAAGGTCAAATGTTGCACCTGCAGGGGGGCGGGGCTGTGGTATGGTTATATTGGAGGAGGGTGTGGATCAGGTGGGCAGGGGTAAAGGTATTTGACTCAACATGGAAGGTAACAATAACATCGCTGGTCTGAATGATGAAGAGCCTCATGGTGGAGATCTCGAGATGCCATATGGGAGTTGAGTCATTGGGAGTGGGCGGAGCTGCAGGTCAGTCCAGCTGGACAACTGAAGGGGAACCCCAGCATGTGGTACTTACAATGCTAGAGCACTGAGACAGATGAGCGTGTGAAGGTCAAAGGCTCAGTGTATTGGGGGGGTGCTTCTTGTAAGGCTCAACTTAGCAAATACCTTTGCCTCCCTGCACATGCCTGATTCCAGGGAATGTAGAACCAGCCTGGATTGTCCTCCTGAAGAGGTGGTGGGAGGGGGGTGCGCACACAAGCTTACAAACTACATCGCAAATAAACTGCATCAGACCCCATTAAAATGCAAGTGTACTATGTTTACAAAAGTGTCATAAGGTGCAATCACATGTGAAATCAAAACTCCTTAATCTTGCCACTTCTTCTAGGTGCTCCCCTGACATTCACAGCAGGGGTGGAGACAGCCTGCTGACCACTTTGCCTGGTTGTCTTGGATGACCTTGGCAGCTATCCTCAGGAAATCTGAGGCCTGAAGGGCCCCAGCTTGCTTTGGCTGTCCTACTCTGGGGCAGCTGCTCCCTCTGTGGACGCAGAGGACGAAGCTGAAGGGGTCACAGGCAAGGGAGACTCCGAAGGGCCAGACATCCTCAGAGAATCCTGAGTGGAGGTCCCAGGGGTGTCTAATGGCTGCAACTCCTCCCTTTGGGTGCCCAAGGCCTCTGCCTGACACCTTGCGGGAAAGGGGCACCTGGAGGGAGGTCGAGATGCCCCATTCCTCTCTCATGTAGCCACTGCAAAAGCGCACCCATGGCTACAGTGGTGGAGTGCAGGTCTGCGAGTATCTCCAGCAGAAACTGGGCATTCTGCTGGACCAGGTTCCCATGGCATCCCTAACCCTCCAATGGAGACCTTGGTGTGCGCACATGTCGGCACCACTTCTTCAGAGAGCCTGTGGGTGGACTCTTCCGCCTCACGTGCCACTCTGTTAAGAGCTTCCAACACCTTTGCCTGATGTTCCCCCGGCCTCTTGCAGCTTCACCAGCATCTTGTGCAGGGCCCATCGCAGAGACTCATCACCCGACTTGGACATCACAGATGCTTCTTCCCCAGCAGTCCTCTGTGTGCTGGTGAGCTTGTCTGACCTTGCTTCCTCCTGCTGCGGATACATGTCCATGCAGTAACCACCAGAATATGAGACCTGGCCTGAACGACATCTAGTACCTGCCGAGGTGTGTGTCTCTGCACAATTAGAGCGTCAGATGACTGTTGTGACGCCTCTATAGGTGCACTTTCTTGCTCCTTCCCAATGTCCTGCATTGCCTGTGAGCTGGATGAATTGTTGGACAGGGTCTGCTCTTGGAGCCTTGCCCTCTTCTTGCTGGCATCTGTAAGTGAGAGAGGAGAGAGTGAGTTACTGCATGAGCTGCCTCCAATGTGGAATAACGCATGACCCTTAGGCTTCTAAGTGATATGGATGGTCCTTACTGGATGGAGGCTATCAGCTAACCTCTCCATCTCCGCAGGCTCGGTCTGGTTCCTCCCCAGCCAGCTGGGCAGCCAGCTCCCCAGACTCAATGAGATTCTTGAGGTCAGGCTGGCTCCTTCCAGTCTTCTCTCTCCCTCTGTCCTGTTGTGCCTCAGATTTTCCTGCATAAAGAGAGAAGATGGGGTTGAGAGCAGTTGGGTTTCATGTATCTTTCTCATTCTTCCAGTCTTACAAATAACCCACTGAGCTGTGTGCTATGTGATTGATGCACTGCAGGTTGTCCACAAGGGTTCTGGAACAGGACCCTTCAGAACAGTGAGTCCATGCAGATAGAAGGATAAGGCTCACAGAGACGTCATTAACTGTGCTTGCTAGTGCCCTCAACGCCTAAACCACGCCCCCCCAACCCTCCCCCCCACCTCCCTCTCCGATGGCATCTGAGCTCTTTGTGTGGAAGGGTCAGGGACCCACAGTGGTCTCTCTAAATTCAGACTAGATGGACTGCAATGGGGCTATCAGGTATCACCTTATCATGTTGAGTAGCTCTTTTATGCATCAACCGCATGAATGGTGCCCTTGCCACTGAGGCCCATGTCCCCTCTATCATTCAATGAGATGAGTGTGAGCAGTTGAGGGTTCACTTACCCTGTAGAGTGGATGAGGTCATTCATCCGTTTGTGACGTTGCAGGACAGTCCTCTGGTTGTGGCCCTGGGCGCTGATCTCCCTGGATACTTCTTCCATTGTTGGGTTGGTGTGATGGCTTGGTCTCCTCCTTCCATCCTCAGGGGACAGGATGGCCCTTTGGGGCTATTGAGAAGGACTTCGAGGAATGCATCACTGAATCTGGTGGTGGAGGTCCCTGTGATCGGTGGGCCATCTCCTCCTTCAATGGTGGTTAAGTGTGATGTCCAGGTGCCTTTTAAATATGGCCCTCGGATATGACGGTTGAGCATGTGCCATCCAGCCCGCCCATCGTGATAAACATTGGGAAACCCCCAAATGCATAATTAATTAGGCTGGCATTGTGCGATATGGTGTGAATTCCCACCAGCTCCCACAGTGGGAAACGCTCCTGGTTCCTTCCCCCAATATGGAACTTAGTCCCGGAATGGAAAACTCTGCCCAAGAGGAAAAGGAGGTTGGAGATTGGCAATAACTTGGAAGGATGGTGAGGGTCATGTGTGTTGGTTTTTTGAGGACAGCGGTGATGATGGCAGATTTGAAGGAGAGGAGACAATACCTGAAGAGAGAGAATAGTTAACAATGTCAGCTTCCCTTCTTGGGGACCAGTTTAGTGGGAAAAGGGTCAAGGGAGCAAGGGGTCAGTCTCTTGGAGAGGACATGAATGAAGATAGGAGAGAAGCTAAAGAAAAGTTCTAGTTCAGTGTTAGCACGGGGGAGCACTAGAAGAAGCTTGGCCCAGTGGGCTAGTGGGAGGCTGGGAAGTGGCAGAGGCAGCTGATCAGATGGTCTCAATCTTAATGACAAAGAAGTCCATGAGCTCATTACACTTATTGTTAGGGGTGAAGGTTGAGGAGATGGAGAGAGGGGTTTAAGAAGACAGTTTGTAGTAGGGAAAAGAAGCCATGGGTTATTTTTGCATTCCAGGGTGAGCAGTTTTTGCAGATGAGAGCAGGAGCTGATAGAGCTTCATGTGGTGCAGCCCGATTTGGCAGTAAATGGCTAAACCAGTTGTCCACCATATCCTTATAAGTCTGCATCCTTTGGACTTAAGGGAGAGGAGGTGAGGGTCGTACTAGGGAGAAGGGCCAGGGTGAGAGTGAGTAATGGTTTTAGTGGGGATGAATGCATCATAAGCGGAGGTGAGGGTATGGTTGAGCAAATCAGTAGCTGCAGAAATGTGGTGATGAATGGAGGGCCAAAGGCTAGAGAATTAGGAATTTGAATGTGTAGTTGTAAGTGAATTGGGGGTTAATCGTTCCCAGGGATGGACACAGAAAGAAGTAGTGAGGGAGAAGGGAGGTTTGGTTGAAGAGCGACACAAATAAGTGATCATAGATGGCCTTATCTGTAACTGACGCAATGGGAGTTACGAGACCAGGTGAAGTGACAATGTCAACAGGTGGCCATGAATTTACATGGACAGAGAGATGGAAATGAGGATAAGAGGGCAGTGAACTCAGAGGCCTGAGAGCATGATGAGTTTAAATAGAGGTTGAAGTCACTGAGGTTGAGAAGTTGCTCAGCACAGAGGCTGAGGGAGGAAATTTATGAAGATTTCTCAGTGAAAAAATGTTTATGGTACTTGGGTAGGTGGTAGAGAATAATGACTTTTAATAAGGGGTGGGAGGGGTTGGGGGCACGTAGGAGCACGGTGAGATGTTCAAAGGAGGAGAATGTGCTAGAGGAGCAGGGGGACAGACCAAGGTATAATTTGGTAATAAGAGCCACACTGCCACCGTGACAGTGTGGACAAACTAAAACTGCTGGATTGGTGAGAGAAATATGTATGAAAAATATAACTCTATCTGAAATCAATGAATTAAGTGCTACTTATACTAATTATTGTTTATTGTTCTGTATTGAATGGTTTTCTGGCAGATAAGTAAATATGCCTTTTGAGGAACTTGTTGGAGAGAAGTAGAGAAAAGAGTTGATCAAAATGAATGTTCTTTGCCTGTTCAAAATTGTAGAAAGTATGTGCATTAATGCTCTTTTAGGACAGGGTATATAGATAATAAACAGTGGCAATGCCAAACAACAGGGACACCAATCAGTATTACAGAATAAATGATCAAGTCAAATTTCCTCTGCTTTGGTCTGAAAATTGAAAACTGAAAATTTACTTCAAAATGATGTCCTGAAACTAGTTTGAAGAACAAATTGAATACTGACGTGTACAGGTACAGTTAAGGTAAGTATGCTTAAGAAAATTCCAAGTACTTGGCGAAGTCAGAGTTCAGCAGAGGGCTGCAATGTTGTGGGGTTTGAGTCAGGAGGCTCATGTAGGAAGAATCAAGAACTTCAAAATCATCTTGTAACTTGATTGTGAAACTCAGCGAACTTACCAGGGTAGGGTCACGGGTGCAAAAATGAGAATTGCATCATCAGTTTCACTAGATGTTAATTATTAGAACTAATGGGAAAAATAGTTTATTCTGTGATTTTATTGTATTTTAGTTGTGCTATATTCTGTCCTTTTACTCGACATAACCAAAAGATTTGTTCTTTTTGAAGGCAAAATTATTTGTTGTGAGACAGCATTTTTGATTAGGCTTCGTTTCAAGTATGCATTTTCAGTTTATGAAGTAATTCCATGAGATACACACAAGGTCCAACAATTTTTCATTCATTAATGCAATAATTATGTTGCATGAAGCTTTTAGTTACAGAGGTAAAGCTTTTAGGACTATCTTTTGTGGATAATTAATTGAATAAAATAGTTGCGCTTCAGATAAAACCGGATTCTTGCTAGAATATTTTACTTTTTAAAGTCTAGGCAATGCTATGTTTTTAAATACTCAACTCTAAAACATTGATTCATATTAATTTCAGACTGATGGGATGAACGTTTCTCTTCTTTGATGTAAGGGTTCCACACACATATGCTAAGCTGCATGATGACAAGATACATTCAGATACAATTCAACGAGGGTAAATCGAGATTCATAACACCAACCAGCTATCAATTAAGAGTACAGAAAAACTTGAAGGATTTTTCCAAGGCGTAAGCTGGAGCTTTGCATGGTCTCGTCCATGCTCCAGCACCCCTGCTTTAGCAATTGTAATTCCTTCTTCATAGAGGAGATATAATTCCAGGCAATGTTATCATCTGGAGGGGAGTTCTTGTAAGCTGCAACATCTTTTGCGTTTCTGAAAAGGACAGAGGATTCTGGTGCAAACACTTGCACCTTTTGTAGTGGTACTTTGCTCATTGTCCTGCAGAATTCTGACCACATGTTACTGATATCAAAGACAGACTGGACTAACTCATCTTTATCTGGTGGTGATCTTAGTGACTTTGGTGTATGTTGGGTCCAGTAACAAGAGTTAGATTTTCACTGTAACTTGCCATATAAGGATACAATATTTCACAACTGGGTAGATACATGTATGTCGAGCATTATTTGCTTGACAATTGTGGCTGTTAAGTGCAAACTTTCTTGAGAATTTCTACATTTCTTAGTGGTTGGCATCTGTAGCATATGAGCTTTTAATTTGCCATTAACTGGTGTTCAATTTTCAGTTTCAATCTTACTATCTGTCAGTACACAATCATTGAATATGAGAGTAGAATATTTACATGGGTTGGTGCAGAGGAATGCTCTGTTAGATTGAAACATATTGATGGCTCAAAGGACTGAGAAAGTGCTACATAAATGCTACACCTTAAGCATCTCTGGAATATAGTTTCTGCTTCACAGGGTTGGTATATTTTTGGAGTGATCCAGATAGCCCAGGTAATTCAAATTGGATAGAAAAAAAGCGCATATAATCTAAATGAACTTGACCATCAGACACTCCTGGATGAAATGTAGCATACGAAAGGAAACCTCAGAAAACTGTGAAAGCTATTAGCACACCGCCAGCCATCCCCTCCACCAACCCATCATCACCACCCACCTCCTCACATTGCAGGATTAAGTTTAATGAACCAAAGTAACAGACCAGCTAGTTTTCCTTCTCTTTCCTGGGCACCATAGAACCTCCTCCCCTCACTGCATTGTAGCTTCAGCAATTCATTGATTGCATTTGTTGATTATACATTGGCACTTATCTTTACAAGAATTATTTATAGAAGAACACTTCCACCAATTTAACAGGATTCTACCACCACTATGTTACATCACTTGTCTGATGCCAGGCACTAAGATACCTCTCCCTTGTCGACTATGATGAGGATAAGAATGATGACTAGAATAATAAACTTTAGGTCACACACAGATTCCTGAAGCAGGATTCTGTCCCCTACTACTCTGTCCTAGTGGCTTGTAGAGCATTAGGGAGTCAGAGGAATGGGGAGTAGATGTGGTTGTGTCAGGTGCCTAACCGAAGCTGTAGTGGCAACTGTTTCCTTGGCTCAGGAGTCAATGGACTCAAACCTCATAGCAAATTGTTTGAAAAGAAGCCTGTTTGAGCAATATCACATTGACGTACTGGCACTGAAGTAATTGTTGAGAATTAATGACTACCAATTGGCACAGGAAAGTGCATCCCTCATTTTAAGCAACATCAAGGAAGGTCTTGGAGGTGTTAATAGAGTGAATGGCCTTCATTGGAATCTAGAACATTCCCTGACCTCAGTTGATACCTCTTGTTGCATGGAAGGACAGACAGGAGGCAGAAGAGGATAGGATAGACTGAACCCTGCATTTCGGCTTTCAGACATTTGGATCTGGTATATAACAGCAGCTGTCTCTCGATTTTTCATAATCTGATAGCAGCCATTAGACTAGCCATCTCATTGTTTAATGGACAAACAGATCCAGAACCTAATAGAATGGTGCCAAGTCTTTTCCACCTGCTTTCTGCTTCTGCTTCCCAGAACTGCAGAATATGCCAGGCATCTCACCTATCCTCTCTGACAGATGTGAGACAAGACCAGGCTACCCAGACAAGAGGTCCAGAGATGTAGCCCATGGTGGGCTTTTCATAGGTTCAATTGCCATGACAGGAAAACCATCACATTCCCAGGAACATTTTGTATCACAAGAGCAGCCAATCACCTCTCATAATAGTGGCCCTCAGGTTGCATGGAGGAGGAGTGCAAGAACAGGAGAAAGAGGGCACATTTAGGCAGTCAGGGTGTAAGGGGCGACTACTGTTGATATTTCTTTTATTGAAACTAAGCACATTTTGCACTCAACCATGGAAGAGGTTAGGAATTGTAGGGTCTAGTTGAGACAGAAAAGTCTGATGTGGTGCGGGATTCCATGTTGTGTTTTGAATGGAACGATTTGCATTTGAACTGAAGATAGAGGTAATGGAGTAGTGGGCATTGGTGACAAAGTGAGACAGGATACTTCATGAATTATTTGAGGTCAGATGTCCCTTGCAACCATTACTGAAGAATCGCTCGAATACTGGTGATCCTGATGCTCCCCTCTAGGCTTGTCGGTGTCGAATGCAGTTAGACCACTTGTCTTGGAACCTCCACATCCAAGCCTTTTTCAGTTGCACAATTGAGCAGGACACAGCAAGCCACAATGATGGACTTAGACATATATTGTAGTACTATCAAGCGATCAAAAGTACAAAAGTTCACAACTCTTGTCGAAGAATATAGCTTGTTATGATACTCTTCAGTTCTTGTTCTTGGAACACATGGGGATCATGATCTGTGGCAGCAGAGGGTACGGTATGTCATCCATAAGTCACCTACTTACTTCTGATTCTTACTTTAAAAAATCAGGGAGGCCATTGATTACATCTTGCAATCTGGGTTTTCAGTAGCTTGATAAAGCTGTATGGTTTTATTATTCTGATATCTGGGAGTCATGCCAGGCTAAATTAACTTCTCTGCTCTTCTAAAAATAGTGTCAGTGTCCTGAAAAATGTATGCCCTGACAGCACCTGAGGTGATATTATAGAGGCCCCCCCCCATGGCAGCAGGAAATGAGCCATAAATATTGAGTGCTGTAGAGTAACATTTACTGTCGGAGGCTGAGTTAAAGGGCAGATGATCTTGAATGCACGTCTTCATGCAGAAGGTGGAACAGTTCTCCTTTAGTCTCTTTGGTGAAATGCACTTTTTTCTATGAGGAACTCCTTATTTAGTTCTCATAAGATTAGGGTGGCCTATAAAATTGTTGAGAGGATAATATCTTATGCGGTATGTTCATCTTCAATTCTGTTTCACCCTTCTTTCCTCCATCTTGTCCTGCTCTTCCTCCATTGAAATAGCAAACAATGGGATGCTCAACAGGAATTCTATAATCTTGACTCATAACTTCTTACTTTGTGAAGGTTGAATGCAAACCTGGTGGTGTTGTAAGTTCTCAGGCTGTCTGAAGCAAAACCAGTTCAGTTCAGATGCGCAGCAAAAAGTCTGATCCAAAAGCGTTCTTATAATTCCACAAATACAAGAAGAACATAAGAAATAGGAGCAGGAGTAGACTATCTGGCACATCAAGCCTGCTTTGCCATTCAATATGGTCGTGGCTGATCTTGGACTTAATCTCCACTTTCCTGCCTGCTCCCCATATCGTTTGATTTCCTGAGAGACCAAAAATCTGTCTATTTCAGCCTTAAATGGCTTCAACGATGGAGCATCCACAACCTTTTGGGGAGACAATTCCAAAGATTCACCACCCTTTGAATGAAGTAACTTCTCCTCATCTCAGTCCTATATGATTGACCCCTTAGCCTAAGGCTGTGCCCCTGTGTTTTAGATTCCTCAACAATCTCTGTGTCTATTCTGTCAAGCCACTTCAGAATTTTGTAGGTTTCAATGAGATCTTCTCTCATTCTTATAAACACCAGAGAATATAAGCCCAATTTACTCAGCCTCTCGTCATAGGACAGCTCCTCTCATCCAGGGACCAATTAAGTGAACCTTCGATGTACTGCCTCCAATGCAAATATATCCTTTCTTGAATGTGGAGACCAGAACTGTACACAGTATTCCAGATGTGGTCTCACCAAAACCCTGTACAATTGTGGCAAGACTTCTTTATTCCTGTACTCCAATCCCTGTGCAATATAGGCCAATATGCCATTTGCCTTCTTAAATGCTGTGCATGCTAACTTTGTGTTCCTTGTATGAGCAGACCCAAATCTTTTTGAACATCAACACTTACAAGTTCATGCCTTTTAAAAAATATCCTGCTTTTCTATTCTTATGACCAAAGTGAATAGCTTCACAATTCCCATCATTATACTCCATCTGCCTTCTTGTTGCCCACTCATGTAACCAGTCTCTATCTCTTTGCTTATTCTCTTATGCTCTTTGCTTATTTGCTATTACTTATTAAAATATTTTTGGCCGTGGGCTCCAAAGTAAAGCACTTCTGCCCGTATCAACTCCTTTTTTATTTTCTTGAGTCAGCATTTTTGGGCACTGTGGTAGAGTTGATCTTCAGACAACTTTTTTAGAGGAAACATTTGGCTTTATTTACAAGACATTGAACTCCATCAAACTCCATAAGTAAATAAGTACTCTCCTCTGTAGAGGTTCCCCGCATTGCTAACACATTGGCCAAGATTTTACATTGGTTGGGCAGGCTCGGCGGGAGTGGAGAGGGGTGGTCAGGGACCTGACCGCCGCCCGCGATGGACTCTGCACCGCCATTTTATGCGCCAATTAAGGCCCGCCCAGCGTAATACGCGACTCTGGCATCAGCGAGAAGGGGCATGCGGGGGCAGGAGCTCAATGTCTGCCAGGTCCAATGGCGACCCGGTGGCCAATTCAAAAGTGGCTGCGGCAGACGTGCAAAGGCTGCCATTGACTTGTTGCCCCTAGTTATGGAGAATGTCAGTGCTGAACATGACAGGTGGGAGGGCAGGTCGGCAGGGCAGTCGGTCCCGCATTTTTCTGATGACTGTCTCGCACGCCAGGATATACTTGGATGGGAGGAGGAGGCTTCCTCACCTCACCAAAAATGCCTGGGAGGAGGTGGCATCCAGGGTGAGCTCCCATGATGTGGTGAGGCGCACATGGGTGCAGTGCTGCAAGCGCTTCAATGATCTCCTGCAGTCGGGAAGGGTAAGTACCGTGTTGGCATGGATCACTTGGCACAGGAGTTAGGAGCGCTCCTGCCTCCCCCACCAGCCATGGGATCTCAGGTTCTTAGAGTGTGAGTGGTAAATGTCAATGACGCAGCACCTGGGCAAGGGCGTGAGCCCTGGTTGCTTAGAATGAGTGTCTTGTGGCTCTAGGGTCATGAATCAGCTGAGCCCTGTGAGGTATTCCTCAGATGTGGGTGGCCAGGCTGCAATGGCAAAGCAGGAACAGGGTGGACTAATCAATGCTCGTCTCTCCTTTCAGGAGAAGACATCACACAACAATGCTGAAAGTTGCGGACTGGCGGAAGACTGTCCCACCTTCTAATCTTGACCAGGTACGAGCAGGAGGCACTGGAGCTGGAGAGGCTCCATCTGCCTAGGTCAACTGGCTTTGTTGATGTTGGAGTGCCACAGGGAGGTAAGAGTGCAGTTCACTGAGGTCAGAATGTCTGTAATAGCAACGTGAGCCTTGAACATGGAATCCCCACTGATAATGGAAAGACGAGGGCACCCTGATCTGGGTGCCAGGCATGCACAGTAACAGTGTAATGACTTCAACTAATGACATGTCCTTGTTCTTTCTTTCAGGCACACCAGAAGCCCATTGGCGTCAGGAGCCTGAATGCCCGCTGCTCACCCCAGAGGACAGAGATGATAAAAACACACCAGCGTCACACCCTCTCAGCCAGACAGACACCAGCGCGGATTCCAGCACCTTGGTGGGCTATAGATTGCTGGATAGTATCTTGGTGCACAGCAGCGAGGCCACTTCATACTTGCTTGAGCTGCAGGCGGAGGCAGAAAGTGCCCAGGGCACTGGCAGCTGGAGGACTGCTGGGGACCAGAAACATGCTCAGTCGGTGGCTGATGATGTGCCTCTGGAGTCGTCCCTGAGGCAGCAGATGCTGGAAGTCTAGCATTATCTGCGGAAGAATCGGGTGGAGATACATGAGACAATGTGTGCCATGGTCTCCATTGTGGAGGAGTCCAAGCGGAGCATGAGCAATGCAATAACTGTCATGGCCAAGCGCAATGCCTCCTCCATGGAGAGAGTGGTGACTCTCATGGAGAGGCTCCTCCAGAAGCTGAATCAGGGCTTCCTGGGGATGCACTAGGACCTGCAAGCCCTCACACTGGCAATGACCTCAGGTGGTCACTGTCAGTGTGGGAGATGGATTGGGCACCCATTATCCCAGCTAGGTGCCCATCCATCAATGGTGAGCAAGGAGGTCCAAAGTGACCTGGCGTTGGCACACGAGCTGCTTGTGGGCTCCTCTCAGGGTGCTCCGGATGACGGCAGCAGCTCCTCCACCCCTCTGCCAGTGACATGGCATCCAATGAAGCTGCGTCAACTGGGGAAATGCCAGCCGTGGCATTGGCTGCTCCCTCCCAGGCGGGGCCAGCACAGGCTTCATGGGCCAGAGGATGCCTGCCAAGGTCATCAAGGCCAACAGGACAGCAGAGTGAGCAGGCTGTCTCAGATGACAGTCACAGCGAGGGGGGAGCACCAAGACGTAGCACCCTCAAACGAAAACTTAAGGCACCTTAAGCACAACACAGGTTTATCGCTGGTGATATTTTTTCCCCCACTTTTACGTTAATTATTAGTAGGCGTGATGGAGAACACGTTTCCATTTAACTTGTTTTATGTATGCCAGACACCACACCATTAAATGTCTTTGTATTCAACAAGCCTCTGGGTGCTTCATTAGTTCTGCAGGTGCTGGGTAACCCATGATGTTATGAGTGACTTGTTTGTCATTGAACTTTATTGAAATGACACATAGTGCATGTTGTTCACCCAGCAAATGTTCCTCTCGGGTATCGAGCATAGACCCTGCAGCCCTGGCATGTGGTGGTGGTTCGTCTTTTGTAGGCTAGCTGAAGGAGTGTTGGATCAAAGCCTCCTGGGTGTCCTTGCCTCCCTGGAGGTTGTCCAGGTCAGTGTCTATCCCCTCAGCGTTCTCCTGACCGTGCTTGTCCTTGGACTCACTATTGGACTCATCATCTGTTGCCAGAGCAGCTGCATCAACATTTTCTTCCGCCACTGCGTCCCCCACTTTCCAGCGTCAGTTTGTGGAGAGCGCAACATGCAACCACTATCAGCGACACACAATCTGGGGGGTATTGGAGTGCGGCCCCTGAATGGTCCAGGCATCGGAAGCGCATCTTGAGAAGACCGATGGTTCTCTCTACCGCCGCTTTTGTGGAGGTGTGGCTCCTATTGTACTGCTGCTCGGCCCCTGTTCTTGGATGGTGGAGAGGCATCATGAGACATCCAAAAGACCATAAGACCATAAGACATAGGAGCAGAAATTAGGCCATTCGGCCCATCGAGTCTGCTCCGCCATTCAATCATGGCTGATAAGTTTCTCAACCCCATTCTCCAGCCTTCTCCCCGTAACCTTTGATCCTCTTACCAATCAAGAACCTATTTATCTCGGTCTTAAATACACTCAATGACCTGGCCTCCACAGCCTTCTGTGGCAATGAATTCCATAGATTCACCACTCTCTGGCTAAAGAAGTTTCTCTTCATCTCTGTTCTAAAAGGTCTTCCCTTTACTCTGAGGCTGTGGCCTCGGGTCCTAGTCTCTCCTACTAATGGAAACATCTTCCCCACGTCCACTCTATCCAGGCCTTTCAGTATTCTGTAAGTTTCAATCAGATCCCCCCTCATCCTTCTAAACTCCATCGAGTATAGACCCAGAGTCCTCAAACGTTCCTCATATGTTAAGCCTTTCATTGCTGTGATTGTTCTCGTGAACCTCCTCTGGACCCTCTCCAGGGCCAGCACATCCTTCCTGAGATACGGGGCCCAAAATTGCTCACAATATTCTAAATGTGGTCTGACCAGAGCCTTATAATGCCTCAGCAGCACATCCCTGCTTTTATATTCTAGTCCTCTCGAAACAAATGCCAACATTGCATTTGCCTTCCTAACTACCGACTCAACCTACAAGTTAACCTTAAGAGAATCATTGACTAGGACTCCCAAGTCCCTTCAGAAGTCCCAAGACTTCTGAATTCTCTCCCCATTTAGAAAATAGTCTATGCCTCTATTCTTCCGACCAAAGTGCATGACCTCACACTTCCCTATGTTGTATTCCATCTGCCACTTCTTTGCCCATTCTCCTAACCTGTCCAAATCCTTCTGCCGCCTCCCTGCCTCCTCAATACTACCTGTCCCTCCACCTATCTTTGTATCATCTGTAAACTTAGCCAGGATGCCCTCAGTTCCTTCATCTAGATCATTAATGTATGAAGTGAAAAGTTGTGGTCCCAACACTGACCCCTGCGGAACTCCACTAGTCACCGGCCGCCATCCTGAGAAGGACCCCCTTATCCCCACTCTCTGCCTCCTGCCAGACAGCCAGTCTTTTATCCATGCTAGTACTTTGCCTCTAACACCATGGGCTCTTATCTTACTGAGCAGCCTCCTGTGCAGCACCTTGTCAAAGGCCTTCTGGAAGTCCAAGTAGATAACATCCATTGGCTCTCCTTTGTCTAACCGACTTGTTACCTCCTCAAAGAATTCTAACAGATTTGTCAGGCATAACCTCCCCTTGATGAAACCATGCTGACTTTGCCCTATTTTACCATGCACTTCCAAGTATTCTGAAATCTCACCCTTAATAATGGACTCTAAAATCTTACCAACGACTGAGGTCAGGCTAATCGGCCTGTAATTTCCCCTCTTTTGCCTCACTCCCTTCTTAAACGGGGGGTTACATTAGCGATTTTCCAGTCCTCTGGGACCCTCCCTGACTCCAGTGATTCCTGAAAGATCGCCACTACCGCCTCTCCTCAGCTATCTCCTTCAGAACTCTGGAGTGTAATCCATCTGGTCCAGGTGATTTATCTACCTTCAGACCTTTCAGTTTTCCTAGCACCTTCTCCTTGGTAATGGCCACCATACTCACCTCTTCCCCCCGACTCTCCTGAACTTTGGGGATGTCACTCATATCTTACACTGTGAAGACTGACACAAAGTACCTGTTCAGTTCCTCTGCCATTTCTTTGTTCCCCACTACTACTTCTCCAGTGTCATTTTCCAGCGGCCCAATGTCCACTTTTGCCTCTCTCTTACCCTTTATATATCTAAAAAAAACTCTTGCAATCTTCTTTTATATTACTGGTTAGTTTACCCTCATATTTAATCTTCTCCCTCCTTATTTCTTTTTCAGTTGTCCTCTGTTGGTCTTTGTAGGCTTCCCAATCCCCTGGTTTCCCACTGCTCTTCGCCACATTGAATGCTTTCTCTTTAGCTTTTATGCTCTCCCTGTCTTCCCTTGTCAGCCATAGTTGCCTCGTCCTCCCTTTAGTATGCTTCTTCTTCCTAGGGATGAATTTTTGCTGTGTCTCCCAAATTACTCCCAGAAACTCCTGCCTTTGCTGTTCCATTGTGTTTCCTGCTAGGCTCATCTCCCAGTCAATTCTGGCCAGCTCCTCCCTCAGGTCTCTGTAGTTGCCTTTATTCAACTGTAATATTTAGAGGGACTCGCCTTTGTCACCCAGCAGCCATCCATCCAGCTGGGCTGGAGTACTGAAGAGCCTCGGCACCTGGGAGTGTCTCAGAATTTAGGCGTCATGAGATCTGCCTGGGTACCTTGCACAGACTTGTAAAATCTGCATCCTATGATCACACACTGTCTGCACGTTCATAGAGTGGAAGCCCTTCCTGTCGACGAAGGCATCCGGCTCACCTGCTGGCGCCTTGTTGGCCACATGTGTACAGTTGATTGCACCCTGGATGTGGGGGAACCCTGCAATCACGGCAAAGCCACTGGCTCACTCTGCCTGGCTGGCCTCGTCCATGCTGTAGTGAATGAAAGTCAATGCATGCCTGAACAGATCATCTGTTACCACCTTGACACAACTGTGGAGAGCTGATTGGGAGTCTCCCCAAAGATCACCCGCCGACCCCTGGAAAGAGCTGGAGGCATAGAAGTTGAAAAAGTTAACAGCCAGTCATCTGTTAACTTTTTCATTCCTGCCTTAAAAGTTTGTACTGCCCTTTCTGCCAGTTTGATGACAGGTGGTAGGGTGCAGTCTTCACATGACTGATACCGTTGAGGCCGATAGATCGTAAATGCAGTGCCGTTATCTGAGACGACTACCTCCAGTAATCCGTGGATGGCAAAGCTCTGGTGTCGTTTTTCAATAGTAGCACCTGACGCTGGCGACTTTACCTCATAAACGTCTAACCACTTGGAATGAGCATCTATAATCAGTAGAAAGGTGGTTCCAAGGAAAGGACTGACGTAGCCAATGTGCAGTTGCACCCAAGGTCTACCAGGCTACTTCCATGAGTGTAATGGGGCTGCCACTGGCAATTTTGCAGCTGCAGGCATTGCACACTGTGTTTTACCATATTTTCAATATTGCCACCGTAGATAACTGTGTCTTCATTCAGGAGGTCCCTGGATGGGGACTGTGTAGCTCAACTATAAGTGGTTCCCTTCCCTGTGGAGGAACTATTACCTGAGCACCCCACAATAGAATGCCATCTTGATTGCTCATCTCGTGTCTTCGGTTGAAGTATGGTTTCAATTCATCAGAGACTGGCTCCTGGGACCAACCATGTAACACTTGGTCTCTCACTCGAGACAAGACTGTATCATGATTCGTCCAGTTTCTTATCAGTCTGGCACAGACTGGCAAGGAATCTAGAAAATTCATCACTAATATGAGTTCCTATGGAACTGGGACATGTTCGACATTCTCTTGCAAAGGCAGGCGACTCAGGGCATCAGGATTTGCTATATGAATCCCTGTTTTATGTACAAAGGTGTACTCATATGCTACCAAAATTAGGGCCCATCTTTGTATTCTTGTGGAGGCTAGGGGAGGTATTTTTTTACACGAAAAATAATCGACAGACCTTCCTTTCTGATCTGAGGATATCATTTTTCGGCTGTGGTATGCATTCTGGATACATAATCTATTGGCCTCTCTGTGCCATCATCCATTTTATGAGATCGTACCACTCCCACTCCATAGGGGGACGCATCACAGGTTAGTGCCAATTCCTTCATCTAATCATAATGCACTAACAAATTGGAAGAGTGTAAGAGCTGCCTAACGTTCATGAAGGCTTATTTTTGGGGTGCCTCCCAAAACCAACACTGTTTCTTTCTTATTAGTGAATGCAGAGGAGCCAGAACTGTGGATAAATTTGGTAAAAATCACCTATAATAATTTAGCATCCCTAAAACTGATTTAAGTTCAGTGGTGTTCTTGGGTGCAGGTGCCACTCTTATTGCTTTAACCTTCTCTTCAACAGGGTGTAACCCTTGAGCATCTACCTGGTGAAATAAATAGATGACTTCATTTGCTTGAGAAATGCATTTTAAGGTGCACTCCTGCTTGTAAAAATTGTTTCAGGACTTCCTCTAAGTTGGCCAAATGTTTCTTTTCTGTGAATCCAATTATCAGTACACCATCCAGTTAGACCACAGCCTGAAGTAGTCCCTGCAGTGAGCTCTCTATTATCCTCTGAAAAATAGCACAGACTGAGAAAACAACGAAGGGCAAGCATGTATATTGATATAACCCTTCGTGTGTATTTATGGTGACGAATTCCCGGGAGGCATCATCTAGCTCCAATTGCTGATATGCATGATTCGTGTCAAGCTTTGTACATGTTGTCCCTCCTGCTAGTTTGGCATATAGGTCTTCAATTTTGGGAATAGGGTACCTGTCCAGTTTGGCTATTCTGTTGACTGTTAGTTTATAGTCCCCACAGATCCAGATGGTCTGGTCTGGTTTAAAGACATGTACTTTGGGTGCTGTCCACTCGGAGAACTGAACCACTTTTATGACACCCCACCTCTCTAGCTGGTTCAGCTTAGCATTAACCTTCTCTCTCAGGGTGTATGGCACCAGTCTTGCTTTCAAGAAGCGAAGGGTTGCTTCTGGATCCATGTAAATCTTCGCCTGTAGGGCTTGGATTTTTCCAAGTTCATCTTTGAAGATGGTGTCATTTTATTTAGCAGCTCTGGTAGTCCACCTGCTCTCAACTGGAAGATTCCGGAACCAGTTTAATTTAATCTCCTTTAACCAATCTCACCCTAGAAGGCTTGGCTCTTTACCTTCTACTACCATCACTGGTAGCTGTGCCAATTAGTTTCTATAATGAACAGTTGCTTTGGTGATACCTTTTACTTTGATTTCTTTGCCTATATACGTTTTCAACTTGGCAGATGTTTGTTCCAAATTTAATTACTGAGCACCTTTATTTAGTTATCTGAAAGTGTGTTCTCCTGTTAGAGTGGTGGAAGCTCCCGTGTCTACTTCCATTTTTAATGGTTTTCCATTCACTTGCACTGTAATAAATATTGGCTCTGTCTTCCCAACTTTCATGTTGAACAATGAATAAATGTCAGAATTGGTTGTTTCAGGTTCTTCTACACCATAGACTTCATTGGACTTAGTTTGTTTGGAAGCCTGGTTAAATCTCGCTTTGCACTGTCTCATTATGTGTCCACTTCTGTGACAAAAATAACATTCCACTTTTTTATATTGCCATTCGCTAGAAGAATGATTGTTTCCACATGGCTGAAAGTTATTTTTTGATTTAGTTGCTAAGCTGCTTACTCTCATTTTTTGGTTAGTGGGGGCTGTTTCCCGCTTCATGGTGGAATCCCTGCTTTTCACACCACTTTCAACTGACTGTTCCCACCCAATTTGGTGTACTGCACCATTTTGCGCCCCTTGAATTGCTTGTGAATCCCTTACAGCACATTCCATCACAAGCGCTATTTCTAATGCTTTCTTAAATTCAAGATTCACTTCAGCCAGCAATCTTGACTGAATAGTGCCTTCCTGTACGCCACATACTAAACAATCTCTGATTGTGCCATTCAGATTGCACCGAAATCACAATATTCTGTTACTTGCTTTAATTTTGCCACATATGTAGCAATTGTCTCTCTCGAGGCTCTACTTCGTGAATTGAACCTGAACCTCTCCATTGTGAATGAGGGCTTGAGTTGAAGATGTCCCTTAACAAGATCTACTAATTCACTTAAAGTCTTCAAATCTGGGACACTGGGGGCCACTAAGCTTTAAATCAAACTGTAGGTTTTGCTTCCGCAAGTGCTCAGGAGGATTGCTCTCCTCCTCTCTTCCCTTGTGATTTCATTTGCTTGAAAGAAGAACACAATACGTTCGAAATACTGAGACCAATCATCTGTGGCTGGCTCAAAGGGATCGATTCTGCCAGACTGTAGTATTTCAGACGAGTATCTCTTCTGTTATTTTTAATGAACTTAAATACTCACAATCGCTGGGCGAGATACAGCACCACTATCCTCACCACTAGTTTGTTGTAGAGTTGATCTTCAGACAACTTTTCTTAGTGGAAACATTTGGCTTTGTTTACAAGGCAGCAGTAACATGTGTCCATCAAACTCCATAACTAAAGAAATACTCTATTCTGTAGAGGTTCTTCATGCTGCTAACACATTAGTTTACACAGATCATGTGATCTTACAACGCAGCAATATTCTTAAAGCTACAGACCAACATTTTCCAAAACTATAATTACTACAGACACTCTTATGCAATTCTAGATAATTTCCATGCACTATAATAAGCTCCCAGCAGAACTGGCACATTCACAATTAAAAGGCCCCAAATGATAAATGGTAATTCAGCATTAAAGGTGTGGAAACTTGACCTTCATGGAATTCACCCCAATCTACAAGCCGCAATGAACACAGATATTCTTTTAATACCAAAGAGAGAAGTAGAGAGTTGCTGGGTTCTAAATTTTAACTTTTAAGGCATGAGATCTTGGCACCAATGTATCAATTATGGACTTTTCTCAGAGAGTCGGGGAGTGGCGTTTGTGGAAATGATGGGTTTTTTGAATAGAAACCTTTTTCTGGACTAGAATCACACAGAAAGGGTTTTCTGTTGATTTGATAGCCTGAGACCAATACCATGTGCTTAAATCCAACACAATAATTATCTTCACCTTGATGGTGATGATTTTTGTATATAAATCTTCAGTGCAAAGGTGAATGTAAACGTCAATAATCATTTGAAGCTTGGAATGGATCATTTTTTGTTTCACTATACATTTACTTTCCAATTTGTTTATTTACATTCATAGTCAATGATCTCAAGCTACTTCTCTTTTTCATTAGAATATAAAAGTTTGGTTTTTGCAAAGTTTGCTTCAAGGAATGAATGGAAATTTCAGTTTTGTGGGGTTTTTTTAAAGCAATGAGTAGAAATACCATGAATTTCAAAAAAACAGGTACCGGAGAAAGTGCAGCAGAATCTTGTCACAGTCCATAGGTGCAAGCATTATAATCAAGTGAAACTTATTAATTTTGTCGTAAAATGATTAAACAACATATTCAGTCTAAGTGATGACACTTTCTGTATTAGCTGCAGTAATCCATATCTGAAGGTTGGTTTCTACAAAAATCCCCTTTAAATTAATGTGATCTGTGAAGATATTTACTTGCAACCTTTATTAGTTGGAAGTGCAGGGCTTTCATTTGTAAGATATTATTAGCACTCAAGTAATGCTAAAAGACTCTGTTTTGTCTGTAAGTATGGAGTCATTCAGTGAAAACTACAAAGAGGAAATGTTATACTGAAATATGGTTATTGTTTAAGAGGTAGCACTGTCCATAATTTCAGAATAATATCCTGTAATAATTATTTTGTTTATTCTTTTCTGTATAAATTTCCTTGACACTGTGAGAAAAATCTGGTGAAGCCTAATGGACACTGTCAGTTTACGACAATGCCTATGAAGAATGCAGGGAAGTGTGATAATTACTCCTGGTCTGAGAACTGGTTGTGCATTTAATTGTATAAACCAGAATTATTGTTCTGTGCCATGGAAAGGAAATAAATGTTTTCCTTTCTACAGTAAATGTTTATTTTAGGTGTTAGCTGATGTTGGCAGGCCAGACACCAGGAAATGTACATGATGTCCTAAAATCTGATTAAGAGTCCAAGGACTGTGCTGTACTGTTCACTGCTAATTTCCTTGTTGTTACAATACATGTCCTATAAAGTCGAACTGACAGCAGGAAGAAATTTTGCTCATTCAGAGGTTGTTCAAATATCGAACCTTGAAAATTGATTGAACATGCTATATGAAAAGATTTTAAATTATATGATTCTATATTAAAATTATAACTTAAAGTCTATTTTTGAATTTTGGGTGTGGTCACAAATCACATAGGGCAATGGGGGAGGATGGGTGGGGGGATGGGGTGGATTTGGGGGAGGGGGGATGGGAGAATGGGGGGGATGGGGGATGTGGGGAATGGGGTGATGGGGGGGATTGGGGTGTGGGGGTGGGGGGGATTGGGGGGGATGGGGGGGTGGGCTGGAGTTGGGCCATTCGACTTGCAAAGAAGTTTGGAAGCAGCCGCAGGGGTTGCTGGGTGCAGAGATGGGCTATTTAAAAGGCCTGCCTCTGTGCTATGAGACTTTGTTCCAGTTAAATTAGAAACACAAAGGCCACCCACCCCAAACCCCTCACACCTCCTCACTTTCCAAACGCTTCCCCTGCCCCATCCATGCCACTTCATGCCCTCCCACCCACCCCTTATGACACCTCATGCCCCTATGCATGAGGGACCGAAGGTGTGGATGGAAGGACAGAGCTTGGCTTGGAAGCATGAGGAGGACCTTTTGAACTTACCTTTTAAAAGGTCTCCTCATGCAGACTAGGGTTCACGACTCCTCTGAGGGTCCAAGGACCAAGACTGTTTAAAAATCTGGCCCGACTCCATGGAAATTGCGGAGGAGTAGGACATGCCTATCTCTGCAATGGAGTCAGCCAGGTAGGAAGTGCTGAATGCAGGCTTTTGATAGGAACCAGTCCACACCCTTCAAAGGCACTCCCTAAAATCAGACAGCCCTGGAATGGAATAGAGAATCCTGGAATCAGGACCCACCTACTATTTTTAAAGGGCTGCCTAGTCACCCGGACTCGGTGAAAATCCAGGCCATAATGTTGGTACCTGCAGGGTAATAAGTTGCTCATGAATAAAACTACATGGACTTAGATGTGGACCGTAAAAACAGAGCAATCTAAAGTACAAGCTGAGTAGTTGCCTGTTCTTCTGCATATATCACCAGCTATTATCTGGAGATCACAGAGACTCCACAAAAACACAGGGCAGAATTGTCCATGCACACTGGCGTCGGGTGTGCTCGGTGGCGTGAGTGGCAATAAGGTGAGAAGCCAAAAATCGGTTTCATGACATCGTGAAACCAGTTTGCGATCGTCCACTCAGCCCGTCAATGGCGGACCCTGTTTCCCACCATTGGACGTCGGGAATCTCATTAAAATACATCTGCATATCATTACAAAGCCAACCTGCCGGAATCATCCTGCCTGCCGGATCGTTCACCCACTACACCAACGTGTTTCACCACAGCATACATAGGGTGTGTACTTGGCGGCTGCACTCTGAGGGGAACTCAAAGGTGAGTACACAGTAATGCTGCACAGCGCTCATCCGGGTAGCCTGTTGGACTTAAAGGTTGAAGTGCGTTGAAGGCTTGTGGGCAAGGGCTGCCCTGCATTTGAGGTGACTTGGAGGTAGGGGCAAGGGCTGCCATGCGGTTGAAGGTAGTGAACAAGGACGTGCAGGGTGAGCAGGAGGGAAGCGGTCACGCATTAGGGAAAGTTTGTATACAGTGACCATTCCTCTGCAGCTGAGACAGTTCAGATACAGCCACGTTGACCTGTGTGGAGCCGGGCCTCTAGCTTATTTGCTCACTCAAACAATGCAGAGGCTTGCAAGTACCACCAAGTGCTTCAGATCTTTTCACCCCTTGGGCACAGACTGCAAACTAATGAATATTTTAGTGGACTGCAGTACAGTTGGATGACTGAGCACATTGTACAATCTCCTTGCAAAAGCTGACTGTGGTGTAGTCACTGGAGGATGCGCTCACAGCCCCTTGCAATGTCATCATCCCAGTTTCGATAAATCTGCCTCATGGTTCAAGCTTACAATGCAGCCTTGCAATGTACGATAGCAGAATGCCTGCGCCTGAGCTGAGAGCACAGCATACAGTCCAATGGGCAAGGCTGCCGCTAATTGGTCAGGTGGAGTGCGGCGGAAATGGTTGGGTTTCGGGCAGCCATGCAGCGCACTAAATTCTGACCATCCAAGTGGTGGCCAGCACTCTCCGGGATGCGTTAAGTTGCCTTCAGACTTAACCAAGAGAGATTCTTAACATACCCAAACTAACCCATGTGTCTCTCTCCTTCACCCTGCAAGGGGAGTACATCAGGAGCATGGATCCTGGTGAACTACCTTTATGCCTCGTGGAGAGTGGAGACAACGGAGAAAAGAGCGACAGAGGCACCTGGCTGCGCAGAGGGAGGAGCAGCACCTTCAAGAAGAAGGAGTGGCAGGGGCACCCATGCACGCTGCCGAAGAGCCACAGTGAGCCGTCGTTAGTCAGCATCCAGCCAGACCCAGGGTCTATAGACACCGCCTTTCATTCCTGCAGATGACCAACAACCAGTGTCGCCGAAGACTGCACATGTCTAGGGAATTGATCAGTCACATCTGCTGTCTGTTGCAGGATTTGGCACCACAGGGACATGGAGGGCATCCATTGCCCGGGGTCATGAAAGTGACCATGGTGCTCAATTTTTATGCCAGTGGCTCCTTTCAGAGCTCCACAGGTGACCCATGTGGGATATCACAAGCCTCCACCAACATGAGGTCTTGGACATCATCTGGCACACAACATTGCGCATTTTGCCCAGGACCAGGAAAGCCAGGCTGCAACAGCAATTGGCTTTGCCCAGATCTCGGGTTTCCCACAGGTGCAAGGTGACATTGACTGGACTCATGTAGCGCTCAGATCACTGTCACAACAAACAGTCAACTATGTCAATTGCAAGGGCTTCCAATCGCTGAATGTACAGCTGGTGTGTGACCACCACACATGCATCCTGCAGGTCTGCGCATGGTTCCCAGGGAGCATCCGTGACTCCTATATTCTCCATCAGTCTCAGACCCCTGACGCCTTCCAGAGTCTACAGAGGCTGTAGGGTTGGCTCCTCGGGGACAAGGGCTACCTGCAGAGGACATGGCTGATGACACCCATGCGGCGCCCTCAGACTGCAGCAGAGCTATGGCTCATGCTGCAACTTGCACTTTGGTGGAGCAAGCTATCAAGATGCTGAAAATGAGGTTCCAGTGCCTGGACCGGTCTGGTGGAGCCCTGCAATATAGTCCAGAGAGGGAGTCACGCTGCGTCCTTTATGACCTGGTGCTGCAGCAGTGAGAGGAGCTGGCTGAGGAGCAGGTGCAGGAGCTGGAGGTCCCCTCCGATAAGGAGGACGTCGATGGTGATGAGTGTGAGGAGGTCTTCGAAGATGATGATGACGGTGATGAGGTCCTCACACTGGCCAGATGAGGCAAATGCACCTAGTAGGCCCTCATAGCTGCCGGATTTGTGGAGGATGATGACGACATGCATTGAGGAGACACCATCCACCCTTACATTGCATCTGTAAACGTTTGACTCCAGTCTGACTTATGCAGCGCACATACCCTCTTTGATAATGCTCCTGTCATGGAGATGCAGTGGAGGCCCTAATAGTTGCTCGATTGCAGGAGGATGATGACGGCATGTAATGAGGACACTCCATAGATCTTCACATAGCCTCTGAGAATGCCTGACTCCTGTCTAGCTGAGGGCAGCTCACTTGTGTTCTGTGATCAGGGTCATATCATAGAGATGCAGCTATGTAATTTCAAAAGCATCTGATCTGTTGTCCGCCTTCAGCACCTGAGCCCTTCAGGAGCACAGCGTCACAGGTCACAGATACTGAAGAGATGGGGGCCAGCCCCACTTTATAGGTGTTTAGAACACACAGAGAGAATGACAGAACTCTGTGACACCTGCCCAAGACATTCTGGCAGCAATGACAAGCACCATCGAGGTGCAGCCATCCGTAATATGTCCATGGAGTGTGAGGCTAGACCATCACTTTGGTCTGAAGGCTGCACAAAGCACAGGGGAGAGGCCCTGGACTGAGACACTTGCCTTTATCCTGTTCAGGAAGGTTTCACATCTGAGTGACACAAACATTGTTCATCAGAACAAGGAGTCATAGGCAGGGAGACATTTTGGGAGTTTATTTACAATAGTGACCATTATGTAAAATTAATTAACACCTGTGCCAGGGTTGTGCAACTACTGAGCTTGGCCTAAATAGCCAAGTGGTTATGGTACTGGGTTTGTAACCCCAAGATCAAGAGTTCAAATCTCACAATGGCAAACTATGAAACAATGTAACTTCATCTGAAACAGATGGAAATGTGTTTGTACTTGAAAGAGTTACACCTTCTTAATGCCCAATTGTTTGTCCCTCTTCCGTGGCTACGTTCGCGGCCGGGTGACCCTAGAGAGGGAGCACGCGGTGTCTGCCAGCACTATCGAGGCCTTCCGTGCTCGGTGGGCACCGCGGGGACTGGGGTGTTTTATTGACCCCTTTAATCACATTTTGGTTTAAAATTTGTAAGTTTCCTTGAAACTTTGTCCTTGATTTTACAGCTGACCTGACTTAGGGGCTGTGCTTGATTTATCCCTCATTTTGTTAATTTAATTTAATTGTTTTAACTCCAAAAGAGTTACATCTTCTTAACGCCCGATTGTTTGTCCCTCTTCCGCGGCTACGTTCGCGGCCGGTTGTCCCTGGAGAGGGAGGACGCAGTGTCTGCCGGTTCTCTCAAGGCCTTCCGTGCTCGGTGGGCACCACGGGGACTGGGGTGCTTTATTGACCCCCTTAATCACATTTTGGTTTAAAATTTGTAAGTTTCCTTTAAACTTTGTCCTTAGTTTTACAGCTGACCTGAATTAGGGGCTGTGCTTGATTTATCCTAATTTTGTTAATTTAGTTTAATTGTTTTAACTCTAAAAGAGTTACATCTTCTTAACTCTTCTAACCCTGCTGCTACGGCTTCATGCTCTCTGGACATCCACTGCGGAGGTGGAGACAGCCTGCTGACTGCTACACCCTTTCTGTGATGACCTTGGTGGGTGTCCTCTGGAAGGCTGAGACCCGGAGAGTCCCGGCCTGTTTTCAGGGTCCTGCTGAGTGGCAGTGGCACCCTCCTCAGCCTCTGGAGCTGGAGCTGCTGAGGTCACAGGAAGATGGGATTCAGATGTACCAGACACTCCCGGAATCACCTGGATAGATGGCCCTGGGGAGTACACCTGCTGATCCTCCTCCCTATGGGTACCCAAAGGCCCCTGGCTGACTCCTTGAGGAGAAAGGGTAACTGGAGTGAGATTGAGCTGAGCCACACTCCTCTTGCATACACATTGTTGGAGGCCAATTAAGGCGTCGGCGATGGAGTTCAGCCCATGTAGCAATGCGCAGGACTGATGTCCTGGACCAAGGTCTCCATGTCGGCCACCATCCTACCAATGTTGACCTTGGTGCATTGGCAAAGCAGTGCTATCACCTCAGCCTGAAGGTGGATAGACTGCTCCATCATGCTTTGAAGTCTAAGGACTGCAGTGGACATCCCTTCCTGATGTTCCCGAACTTGCCTTTACAGCCCCAGCAAATGTGACATGACCGAGTCCAGGGGCTTGTCATCTGACTTGGACTCAGCAAATTTCTGGCCTCCAGCAATCCTCCGAGTGCCGGTGACCTGGTAAGTTCCTGTTGCCGCCCGCTGTGGATCAGACAGTGCGATGTGCTCACTAGATTGTGATCCTGAGGGTACTGTAAAGCTAAGTCCCACCGATGTGTGTGTCTCTGCACTGGTGAAGGGTGTGGGTGAGCGCTGTGACAGGACTTCAGGGAGGATGCCTTCAGGTTCCTCTTCAGATGTTTCTTTGGGGCTTGAATGGAGGTTCTGGGTAGTGGACTCTCTTGGCACTTTCCCAGATATGCCTGTGAAAGCAAGGAGAAATAATTTGTGCATAACATAATTAGTGGCCTGTGAAACAGGACACATCAGTCACAGCATGGTTGTCTGATGGATGTTGCACTGCTGGATCCTCACTTGGTAGAGCACTGCCAATCTCACCGTCAGCACAGGAACAATCCAGATTGTTGCCAGCTAGCTGGATGGTTCAGTTTTCAAAGTCGGTGAGGACCTTGATTTCAGGCATTCATCCACTGGTCTGCGACCCCTCCCTCTTGTTGTGTGCCAGCTTGTCCTGCATGAATAGAGATGGAGAGAGTGTCAGCAGGAAGCCTGCCTGGTCAGATGTTAAGTATGTCTGGCATGTGTGGGTGGTGAGTGGTACCTTGGACAGGATGAGGACAATGAAGGTGTGTGTGAGAGATGAATGGTGATATCCTTTGAACAGGCAGTGAGTGAGATCCCTGTGGATATGTGATAGGTTTGTGAGTGTGTGAGTTGAGACTGATGAGAAGAGTGACTTATCCTGGTGGAACGGAAGAGATCATCAGAGTGGAATAGAGGACATCTATAGAGGATGTCCACTGCATCCAAAGGCACTCGAGGGATGCGTCATACAAATGGCGGCTGCAGCTTTCTTGCCTTTCGGGGCCATGCCTTCCATGCAGTAGTTGTGGACTGGAAGCACTGAGAGGTGTGCATGAGGCTGCTCTTTAAATATGGTGCCCGGCGTGATAAAGTGGTGAGGTGATGGCTGGTGCACAAATGGGTGCCCGCCCACCATGGAAATGGCATGTTTCTCGGGAATGCATAATTAATGCAGCGGGTTTGGGACAAAACGGCATGAGAAGCCGCCATTGCGATGGTGAGTAAAATGTCGCTTTACCTGCCCGCTACCCCACTTAGTGCAAATCTGGGACGATTCCGCCCGAAGCCTTGGTCACAGGTGTTTCAGATACCCTTCTGAGCTCTGATGTTGTTTGCTTATGCATAATTACATGCATTTGTTGGAGTCAGAGTGGAGTAAATTTATTTTCAATAACTGTAACAAAAAAGGAATATAGTTAATTCATATACAACGCAATAAAACTGCAGCTTGCAGAAACGCATTTCAGAAATTGAAGAACCTGGAATTTTGATGCCAAACTAGAATAGTTGTTTAGATAGGTATTGAACAGGTAGTTTATCACTAGAGGAAAACAATTGGTTCATTAGGCTTTATAGATTTTGTTGTGACTGTCATGTGGCAATTCAGCATTCAAAAAAAAGCATTCTATAATGTAAAGAATTTCAAGGATTTGTTTTGACATTCAAATCAAAAACCCCTCTCCAAGTTCTGATACATTTCCAAGCTTTTACGCCATTACATTTCAACATTATTATCCTTAGTTTGTTGAGCGACCTGTTAGATCATCCAACTAGGTGCACTTACAGAAAATTAGAGTAATTAGATTATTGAACAATAGATCCAAATAGAGCACTATTACAATTAATTAGCTATCTGAATTATGAGTGGCTAATCAACCCAGCTGCTTTTAATTGGATTTATTGCTTTATTTATAATGGTGGCACAGGACATGAACTTTGGTCGTGCATTTACATTTCCTTTGAATGTATGGTCCACTGTAATGTATTTGGGGACATTTCCTTGAGATTGTTTGTTGATTAGACATGGCAATCTTAGTCATACAAAATCAGTGACATCAGCCGTCTCATAGACTGAGCAGAGGGTTGTTAATTTCAAAACATTTTGTTAATTTACTTCCTGTGTCGAAATTGCTGCCCATGTTTATGGTCTGCACTCACTGAGGATTGGAATAATTGCGGGAAGGGGGGGTGGGATGATGGAGATAGACAGCGACATGTGCCACAGCATATTTAAAAGTAAAAATAAATGGATGCACTTCCTGGAAAACATAGAAAAGTATGTCTTGCCTGCAGTGGGAGGAAATGGACTATTCACTGGAAACAATGGGGGTGAATTTAATGGAGGTATTTCAAATTGCATGTTTGTATTTATATTGAAATGGAAACAAAAATATGCCTAAATTTCATGTTGGATTGATAAGGTCTTTACATATGTTAAAGTACGGTTTTCTAAAAGCCACTAAATTAAGCATCCAGGTCTTTTAAATGTGAAGTCCCTGATTTCTGGAAATGGCTGGATTTAACAAAAAGGTTGGGGCAAATAGAGAAATAGAATCAAAAATATGTACTGATGTTAGAGTTAAAAACTGCTATGGTCCTTATCCATTTAAAAATATGTTGCTTAGATTCTTGAGGAAAGTATACAGTGATACTTCCTCTTCGATAATATCAGCAATGTTATTTTAAATTATGGAGGCATCATTGGAAACTGGGTTTAGTTGAGCCCCATTGCAGTGTGGAGAGAAGATACTGAGAACCAAAGAGTTTGAGAAAAACATAACTAAGGAATGACAGTTAAATTTTAAATATTTCAATTACACATGAAATTACAAAGTTAAGTGGTATGAATGATGTTAAGCGATTTTAAGTGATATTAATGAAACCATCAGCCCTGGTTACAGCTGGATGGATTGCCCACAGTGGACCAGGAAATGTGGCAGAATCAAGTTTCGCTGAGATTCCAACCTGTTATTAGCATTCTTTCATCTTTCTTTGGATGGGTGCTATGGGTGGATCTTCCATCAATGTTCCCCAGCAACCCCACACATTGAGAGACCATGCCTGGGAAAATCCCTGGGATATTCTGCAAAATTCTGCCTGGTCTCCCCTTGGAAATCTGCAGAGAACTTTTTTGAGCTGCGAGGCAATATGAGGTTCACTTAGGACTCACAAGAGGTCTGAACATCCTTCAATACTTTATTGATTCTGAAGGGGATCAAATAATCTCAATAATGCCTCCACGGGCTACTTTTGGAGGTGAAACGTCTCTTCCCTTAATTAATGTTGGGCCCTTGGCCTCTTCTCTTGAAGTGTTGCCATTTAGTTCAATTTTTCTAGTCGGTCTTCGGAGCAGGTGCCTTGTACTGGTAATTTGGGAGACTTTATATGTGATTTGGATTCAGGGGGTGCTGTGTCACTCCTCTATCAATTCAAGTCTTGGCGGACCTAAAAGATAAATGTTGAACACTCAGAGGCACACCAACTTTCCGGTGTTATTTAATGCTTATGACCTGACCCCACCAACACTAAACATACAGGCCCAGAAATTCCATAGTTGGTGCAGGGATCAATCCTGAATAGTGAGGTCTAAGACACCCCTGATATTGGCCCTCATTTACATTGTCCGGCAAATCACAATTGAGGGTTGGCCACTGCTGATGCTATAATGGTCCTTGCATAAATGATGAAAGGAAATGGGCGGGAACCAGTCGGTGAGAGGTATAGGCTGCAGTAGCAATCAGCGTTGGAGGTTTCAGCTGTAGTCACTGGTGGGATGATGGTTTTCCATGGTTTTCCTAGGAGCAGCAGGTGGTAGCAATCTCAGGGAAAACTAATCTCTGAATTCTGCTGCGGAGAACTTAGGTGAAGACCTTGATGGGGCAAATGCAGAAAAAGGCTGACAGGTAGGCACGCAAAAAATGCTTGGTACATTAGCAGGCCAGCCAGGAATTCTTCTGTCACAGTCACAAAGAATGGAGGACTCCTGCACCAACTTTGAGCACGGTTCCATGCAGATCTTGGACCCCATCCTTTCCAGTGTGGAAGTGTAACTCTGTTATCACAATAGACTCTACCATGATGTCGCATTGCTAGCAGATGTCATAGAAGGCTAGAGCTCATAGAGGATGAAGGTTCTTAAAGTTATACAGCAATCTGTCCTCCAAGACATGACTTGGCTTGCGAGGCACTGCCTCATGGAAATGTAAGTGGCGCCATGGAGTAGAAATCTGCTTTCTCCCTCAGGAAGCATTTGATCTCTCAGTGCTGCCACTGTGCTAATGGCCTTGCTATTAAGTTCTGCCAGCCAGCCCAGACTACTGCCATCCTCTGCGATTGTGGTAGATCTCTGAATTTACATGTGACACCACAGAGTGATGTGTTGTGCAGTCAAATGTACCCTGTACCCAATGGGGAACTTGATATTCTGGTGAAGCCATGTGCTTGATCTGCAGGCAGCCCTGGCAAGAAAGAATGCAATGTATTCCCCTCCCTTTGCAAACAGAGCATCAGTGCACTCTTATGTTAGGGATGTCACCTCTACCAGCCTGGAAGAAGTCCGACGTGAAGATATTCATGGCCATGGTCAACATCACAGCCACTGGCAGTGTCATCTTCACCCTGCTCTGAGGTTGCAAATCTGCTTGTAACAGATAATAGATGTCAGCGAGCACCTCTTTAGCAGAGATGTCGCACAAATTATTCCTCGCTTCGGCTGAGGTAGGAGAGTTGTTCCTTGAAGACCAGGACTGACTATACTTTTCTGCTAAGATCTCTTCTTCCCCCTCTCCTCCCCACACCTTAAGTAGCTTGTCTCCTTCTGCATTTCCTGTGCTCATTCTCCCTGTCATGCTGTAGGCCAAAGGGGATGCGATGTTACCTATGGCCAGAGCAAGTGGTCTGAGTAGAACCCTAGAAGTCAGGACCAGTACCATCACCACATGCCACACCACTCCCTGTACAAGTTAGCAATTTCAACTTGAATGCGAGCCTCCGAACACTTCTAATAACTCAGCCAGCAGAAACCAATCATCAACTAACCTGAAAATAGTTGATGATCCCTTTAAATAATTCTGGTGGGGGTCATTCCTGCTGCTAAATCCATATTCAGCTGTGCGAGGTTAAGAGAGGGAGATAGCTGGAGTGTTCTGGTCAAAAATGGCACTGGTGGAGTTAAAACAGCTTTTTAAGCTGACTGACATCACGATCTGCCGTCTCTGCATTTATGCATGCTCCCTGCACCCATGCTACTGATCTACCCAAAATGGCATTCAATGTGGCCTGTAGCAGAAGTGTGCATGCACAGTGCAGATGCGATTTTGGACCTGAAACAAATTTTGTGGCATTAAATTTCAGTGTGGACCAATACTCGTTTCACCTTTATGGGCTTTAACTGATTCAAATTATTTGAGTTTTGAGCGGCCATAGCATTGAATGTTCTAGTGCACTGCTGAATTGGTTTCCCTTTGAACTGCCTTAAGTTTACTACTCTCCTGACTGATGAAAATATCGTGGATAAACTGATCATGGGAGAAAATGGTTATCTACTTTGTAATTTTCCTGTGATGACTATTTTTCATTAAATATCCTTAACATGTTATTCTGTTTTTCCTTGTAAATAAAACTATCATTTGTGAGGTTCATGCTCTGCAAGACAAAATAAACCTAATAACAAGGGAGGATTAAACGAAGGAATTCAATGGCTTGGACAAATAACAATGAGATTTAAATGGAGCACTGAGAAGATTTACCACCAAAATGTTATAGATTTCCACCATAAAATTTATGTGGCTGTTTGATTTCCAGTCATTACAGGTCACACTGAATCATTGGATATTTAGAGTTCTGCAACTTGCACTTCATCTTTCATTTTGGAGAGGGATTTTCAATAATATGACAGCATGGCCTTATTGATCAATGAATCAATACCTTTTAATAATTTGATGTCTTATAAACAATTCATTTGTGGCATGAAAGGGATCACTATGATTAAATTAAAATGCCACGGTTATAGGAAGGATATTCCAAAAACAAACCAAAGGTATCTGACATTCTTGAGTGATTAATTTTGGTCTCTCTTCTGGAGACGGAAGCAATTTATTTCTTCGCTTTCACAAGAAAAACTTGCATTTATTATTGCACTTCTCATATGGGGGATGATATTTCAGAGGAGGAAAAATTCACAATGGTTAGCGAGTTTGGATAGAGGAGAGGGTAATAGTGAGGGTATGATGAACAACTGAAAGCACTATTGAAGACAAGTGGGAGAAGTAACTGGCTGGAGAATTCCAGAGTGTAGCTCTGAGTGTTTGAAAAAGTACTCACTATTATGTCTTCTGGTTCGCATAAGTTTGAAATAATCATACTTTTTGATTCAAAATGCTGGGGCTTCATCCAGTGTATTTCTTATAGCTTCTCCCTGTGTGGTTGGTGGACTGATGCATTGTTGTTCAGCACCTAACTGCAGTGCAGCAGTAAATGTGGCACCCTGGATGTACATTCTCATAACAATTCGTTCCTAACTCTTTACGATGATAACGATATAACACCCAACAATCACAAAATAGCCAGAGTTAGGCTTGAGGATGAGCAGGATATTTGAGTTGAGGGTGAATGCAATAATGAAAGTTAAGGGGCTGCAGGGACCAGTCTGTGGATAAGAATTTGTAAATTGGCATTCTGAGATGCAGAGTGTCACTGGAGTTTGAAGAAGTTGAGGTGATGGGAATGTAGAACTTTGCATGGGTGAGAATGCCAACAATATTGTTTTTGATTCGTAGACTATAATCAAAGGCCAGACATAATTTTTAATATCTCAGATCACTGCTGAAGTAGTTTAAAAGCATATAACCAAAACATACTAGTAAAACCACATAAAAGTGGTGGTGTTTTAAGAAACCACAGAAAATACAGTACAACTGAAACAAGAAATTATATCTCTTATAGTCCAAAGTTTTGAAACACTAGGTATAAACTATAAAGATTATTCTGTGAAAGTGTAATGTTTGGAGGTTGAACAGATATATTTTAATTTGTAGAAAATGTACATTGTTGCTGTACTTTAAAAATTGCAAGTTACATCTGTATATGATTTATTATCAGATCCCTTTTAAAAAATGAGAAGCAATTGAAATGCTTACAGGTTAAGCAAATTTTAAATTCTCCTGTATATCAAATCAAAGTGAACAAAGAAAAAGCTTCAAGGAAATCAGGCTGATTTTTTAAAAACAGGAATCTAGGATTACTTAGGACAAATAAAGTCACAATGTCATGTAATCCAGGAATTAAAGTAATTAAGTGTCACCTGTCTTTTCAGGTATCAGGTTTGGTGGTGTGATTGGAAATTCATTAGGCTTACCTCTGATCTATTTTGTGGTTCTAACTGCTTGGATAACCTAATTATGAATTCAAGGTGTATTCAATCTACCTCTCATTATTCTCTGTTTTACTAAGTTTCAGTCTTATTGAGATACACAGCAGTAGGGTGCCTCATTAAACACAAATCCCTGGTCAGCCAATCGTGTGAGATTAGTTGCATCAATTTAACAATTACCTATCTGGACAAAAATCAAATTAGACACTTGGAAAATACCAAGTCAAGCTAACAAATAGCTTAATCCAGTTCAGATCTACCTTTACTAATTAATTTAGTTAAGGCATTGGAATTGTGCATGACATGAATAGGACTAATTTGTTTTGCGCTCAAGTAAAATGAATACTTTTTGTGAGTAAATGGAGTCAGGGAAGTGGCTCATTGATTTAAATAATTAAATATTTGACACAATTTCAAATAATGGAGGAATAAAAAAAATGAATTGAAGAAAACATTGATCATTTAACAGAGTGACTCAATGTGGTAACATAAAGTGATACTTAGGTTGGACTCTTGTAGCCAAGACAGGGTGCAGCTCAATGGACTTATATTTCATTGTGTTGGTAGGAGATCTAAAACAGGATCTAATTCATTTTATCATTGAATCTCACTGGTGATTACTAATTTATCCACTAAGCCCAAAAGTGGCCAGGTGGATTCTGAGCTGGCTGTAGCTGTTGATTTAGAATGACTTGTGAGTCATTTCCTTGTTTTATGTCATGAACTGTGTTTTTGGCAGCAAAAGTATACATTGGCTACCTGTTCACACAAAAAATCTTAATCTTATTAACCCTGTTTACTTCTTAAGTTAGTAACTTGGACCCTGAATGGTTTGTTCAATGGCCATTAAAGTTATACATAAATTCGACAACATTAAAAGTCTGTTTTGCATCTACTTAAAAACAGTAGTTAGTTGGTGGAAGTTTAAATATAGTTGGTAACCTTTTTCTTTCCATGCTCAAAAGCATGTATTTGAATGGTTGCACCATGGGTATGAAGTTTCAGTGGTGAATGTGTCACTATACCTTGGTGATGACTGAGGTCAAAGCATGGTAAAAATGTAGGCATGGTGGAGCAATTGTTGATGTATATCCTGTTCCTGCACCCAGTGAATCTCATTCCATATTCCAGTGGAGAATGAAGGCACGCTGTTGTTACTTTTTATCCTGATATTCACAGCTCCTCAACACCAGAAACATGCTCTTATGTTCTTAAGTTATTGTGAGGTCCCTTTTATTTGTCTTTTCTATCAAACTTGCTTTCTGAGGAGGAGTATGGTGGGAGATTCTGTTGCCTTTATTTCTCATAATTTTTGTTTTTACTTTTGGTTTCTTTTTATCTTTAATGCTTCAGTTGACAAATCAGTGTGGAGGCTAATGAGATGGCAACTACTGTGTTGGAGGACATGTGGGTGGTGAGCTTCATGCTGAACTCAGAATATTTCCATAATCAAAACCAACAAAATTATAGCTTCTTGCAGTTGAAAAGCCAGACTTCATCTTTAAACTAGAATGTTGCACCTGTTCCTCTTTATGGAGAAAATTTAAAATTTACATGAATAAGCTACAATACAGGCTACCTTTTATTATCAAAAGGATGTATTGACCGGAGTGACCATTTGACATTTAACTTTTCTGGTTTTAACAGAAGTGATATAGAGACTGTTAGTGAATCAACATGCAGTAACAGAGAGATGCAGTGAGATAGAAGGCAGTGATTTGGCCAATCATTTATGGTGGCTATCTTAAATTGACAGTCTCCAACTTAATGTTTAAGAATATTAATAAAACTATATAAAACAATTTCACAGAGGGGTGGGGTTTGTGGCAGCCAGTAATGACTCATGTTTTTGAATGTGGTGTTGAGAGGAACACTCTTGTTGCTCCTGATTTCACAGTCAGGTCAGTATATTTTAAAATCTCACCATGTTGGATTCAATCTGCAGTGGTCTCTTTTCAGACCGTTTGATGGGCCACATGCAGACTGGATATTCCTGAGTGCACCAAGTGCTGGCTGCTTTCTGGCAATCAAATCTTGCACCGAGGGCCTCAAACAGGTGTTGCATCCCTTGTTTGCATACGCAGAGCCTCAAATACTTGTTTCAAGCACAGGTACAATACACTGATTTTTTTTTAGCCTTACCAATATGGCTGATGTTACACTTCCAGCTTGCAATGAGTGTGTGCTCCCTATCCATGAAGTGAATTATCCTTTTCCCTGAGGCCACTACATCATATGTGGCAGTGTCTAACCAATGCTTCATTTCACATGATATCAATAGACAACTGTACCGGATATAACAAAGGGTTAGGATTCCAAGCCAAGGCCCAGACAACATGCTGGTATTGCTGAAGACTTGTGCTCTAGTACTAGCCACCGTCTGGCCAAGTTATTTCAAAGTCATTATGATAATGAAATCTACCCAAAATGTGGAAAATTACCCAGTTACCCATCCACAGAAATATGACAAACCTAATTGACCAATTACTACCCGACCTGCCTCCTCCCAATCATCACTAAAACAAAGTAAGGAGTCATCAGCATTGCTTCAAGCAGCACCAACTCATCAATAACTTGCTCAATGATGTTCAGTTTGATTTCCAGCAGAACCACTTGACTTATGATTCCACAGTCTTGTTTCAGAGGTGTATCCGAAATTAACTAACAGAGGCGAGGTGGGTGTAAATGCCTTTCCATCAAAACAGAGTTTGGATGAGTATAAAATTAAAAAGTCCTAGCAAAACTGATCAATGCAGATCAAAGGGAAAATAATTCAAGGGTTAGAGCCATACCTGACATAGAGGAAGATGATTGAGGTTGTTGGAGGGCAGTCATTGCAACGAAACAACGTCACTGCAGGATTTCCTGAGGGAAGCGTCCTTGATCCAACCATTTTCAGCCGCTTCATTAATGACCCATCCTCTGTCATAAGGTTCAGAATGGTGTTGCTCAAGTCCTCTCCTGATCTTCTGATGAAGGAGGATCATTAATGAAGCAAATCCAGTGTTAATCAATTCTAATGTTGCTTTATAAAGCTCCTGTAAAGTGCCATCAGACATTGTTAAATGTAAATTGTTGTTTGGCTCCTGTGAAGCTGTTGTTCACAACTCCTCTGATAATGTATCAGCCATGTCAGCTACCAAGAGGACCCAGAAAGCATTCAAACTTGGGTTTGCAAATAGCAGGTAACATTACCATCATGTAAGTGCCAGGTAATAACCATCTCAAGCGAGAACAAGCCCGACCACCTCTCCATGACTTTCAGGGACCCCACCATCAACATCCTAGGAGTAGCTATTTACTAGAAGCTGAAATGAAACTAACATATCAACACCCCGACACAAGAGTAGGTCAGGAGCTGGATACTCTGTTTCATAACTTCTAAAAGCTTCTCCACTATCTACAGGATTCATTTCAGGATTCAGTGATGGAATACTTGCCACTCATCTGGATGGATGGAGGTGGAACAACTTTCTAGAAGCTTAACTGTGTAGTGGAGCAGTTAAAATTGATTTGGTGCCCCTGCCACTGAACTCAATATCCACCCTTTCTGTGCTTATTATTGTAGCTCCTGCAGCAACATGTCAAGGTTACTTTTACATTACCTCCGACATCATGTCTTTTATCACCAGAAAGGATGAAAGCAGCAGTGTTGTGGGAGCACCATCACCTATAAATTCCCCTCAAGTCACAAACCACCCAGACATGGAGATATATCCACATTCTTTCATTGTTGCTGAAAGAATGATGTCTTTTTAAGCCGTTTTATGGGCAGAATTTTCTCGTCGGTGTGTGGGGGCTGCCCCCGCATGCTGATGCAAAAAATGACATGCGGTGAGGTCAGGCGTGCGCCCCAACATCACTGTGCACCATTGCAATATTTCGGTGGGCATGCACGCGATGTTCTCCGATGCGCGCCCGCCATTAATTAACGGGCCAGTTAAGGCCCTTGAGCCACTAATTGATGGCAATTTATCAGAGCCCGTGTGATCTTTAGTTCGTTACATGGGTGCAGTGGGCAGGTGCGTTTTATGAACCTCATCCACAGGCGGAATAAGAGGGGTGAGTGGGGCCTTGAGTGATCTTTGGTAGACATTTAATGTTTAAACTTACTGCTACTTGCCTGTGTGAGCAGGCAAACTACAAATCTCTTCACAGCTGCTTGGACAGGAGTAACAGAATTCAGATCAGGACTCTGGAGTAAACATCATTTTTGGGGCCTTGCTGGTTTCAGCAAGCTTTCCCTTACCCTGGGAATGGGAGTTGTGCTTTCCACTGGAGGCACATCCTCTGAGGAGGAAGGCAGGACCAGAAGGGGGAGGAGGAAAGGGGTCCATATTCAGTCTCCAGGGGAGCCACCTTTGGGAGGATAGGCGCAGGCACAAGGGTCGTAGGACCAAGAGGAAGTGCAAGGCAGAAAGGGCCGCAGAAGACGCCACTATCCTGCTGCCAGGATTTACAAGCAGCGGAGCAGCTGCCTCAATATGTCTGCAATGTCGAAGCAGGCTCTGTCTCTCAAGGGAGACAGTAACCTCCATCTGTCAGATGATAGACCCTGAGATCTGCGCCAAGTGTCTGGGTGGGCACCCTATGCCCATGGCGGTGAAGTTCATGGCTGCCCTCAACTTCTATGCCTTCGATTCTTTCCAGGGGCCAGTAGATGATCTTTGTGGAGTCTTCCAGTCAGCTGTCCACACTTGTCAGGCAGGTGAGATGCTCTGCTCAGGCATGTAATCACTTTCATCCACTACCACTGGGACGATCCCAGCCAGACAGAGCGAGCCAGAGGCTTTGCAGCGATTGCTGGCTTCCCCCACATCCAGGGTGCAATAGACTGTACACATGTGGCCAACAAGGCGCCAGCAGGTGAGCTGGGTGCCTTTGTCAGCAGGAAGGGATTCCACTTCTTGAACTCGCAGATTGTGTGTGACCACAGGATGCAGATTCTGCTACTCTGTGCAAGGTACCCAGGCAGCTCCAATGATGCTTACATCCTCAGGCACTCCCAGGTGCCGAGGCTCTTCAGTGCTCCGGCTTGGCTGGATGGCTGCTGGCTGACAAGGGCTATCCCCTCAGAAGGTGGCTCATGACACCCCCTACGCCATCCAAGAAGAGAGGCTGAACAGCGGTACAATAGGAGCCATGCCTCCACAAGGGCTGTGATAGAACCATCGGTATTCTCAAGATGCACTTCCAATGCCTGGACCATTCAGGGGGCGCACTGCAATACACCCCAGATTGTGTGTCGCTGATAGTGGTTGCATGCTACTACTCCACAATCTATTGCTGGAAAGGATGGCGCAGTGGAGGAAAAAGATGTAGATGCAGACGATCCGGCAGCACACGATGAGTCCAGTAGTGAGTCCGAGGACGAGCATGCACAAGAGAACGCTGAGGGGATAGACGCTCCTGAAAAGGGGAGAGGAGCATTGATTAGTCCTCCCTGTACCATTGCATCCCTGCCACCCCCACCTGAGTGGGACATTGCAGGGCTCCAGTGAATCATCACCCTGCAACTGCCACACACTCACACCAAGAAGCCAGTGCTGACCCCCTTGTCCACATGCTGCCTCCATCACATTTGCCACCACATGGTTTCACCTTGCAAAGCAAGGATGCACAAGCACGTGGAATGCCAAGAGCAGCAGATGGATGTGTGCCCCGCCACCTGGAGTTCCCCTCCCAGCATGTCAGCAGCCTGACTTTGATATGTTTTGCAGTTCTGGCCCTGTGCCTAGGTGCAGATCCTCAAGGTAGCCCCCAAAACAGTGGGTGTCAATCTACCACGTGAAGCGGGTGCACAACCCAGCTCAGCACAATCCTCAGCATGAACTAGGCATGGGCAATATCTGCTGGCCCACTCAGCGAAGGACACATGCTGTGAATGATTCAATGCTGTAACTACATTCAGAGTTGCAGGGGAGGGCACAGTGGGGGAAGCCTAACTGCTGTGTTAAGTGACCCATGCCAACATGGTACTCACCCTTCCCGAGTGCAAGAGGTCGTTGAAACGCTTGTGGCACTGAACCCAGTTGCATCCGCACCACATCGTGTGAACTCGCTATCTCTGCCATCTCCTCCCAGGCACATTTGATCATGTTGGGGTGGCCTCCTCCTCCTGTCCCTTTAAACAGGCCACCGGGTCGCCATTGGACCTGGTGGTCATTGCAGTCCCACCGCCGCCTGCCCACTCCCGCTGTCATCGGGACCCGTGTTTCACGCTGGCTGGGCCTTTATTAGCCCACTAGCATAAAATGGTGGCGCGGAGCCAATTGCAGGCAGCAATCGGCTCTGTGCCCGCCCGAACCTGCTCCCAACCAGCCCGCCCGATGGGGAGAAAATTCTCCCCTATGAAAGGAATTGTTTCATGACTGAATTATCGTTGTATACCTGCAAAAAATCTCATGTACATTTTTTACATCGGCCAGGATGTTCTGGTCCTACCTGCCGGCAGGATCTTCCAATCCCACTGAAGTCAATGGACCTTTGCTAGTCTTGCCACATCTGCAGAGGCGGGACCAGAAAATCCCAGTCATAGTTATTGCGATTCTGAATATGATTTTCACTTTATAGATACTTTTCACAAAATATGCTTCTGCCCCATTTTTGGCCAAGTTCTTGTTTTCTTAGGACCAAAACGTTGAAAGGAAGCGTAGTGATAGGAAAATGGAAGTTATCACTGTGCTTTAAGCTATGATCCCAGCATTTTTTATTTCCATGAAAAAGTTGGAAAAATAGAATTAACAAAAAAATGTATGAATGACCAAGGGAGTTTTTACTTTCCTTTTGGAAACAGAATTGTTTTAATTTTTAGACTATTGTCTTAGCTCATAATCTTACATTTTAATTTTGTTTCTCTGTAAAGCACCAATATACAAGAGGGCACTTACATCAGATACTTATTATTAGCAGCATTCTCCTTTGCTGAATTTTATCTTCTGACCCTTGTACATACATCAGCAAACAGTTCATGAAAAAGAAATGCAGAGATGACTAAACTGGTTTTCCATTTTGTGTGATCTATGTCAAGTGCTATTTTTCAGATGTTATGTATCATCAATTTGTTTTAGGTTGCACAGTCAGTTGGCTAGATTGGGAGGAGAAACAATCAGTGACAGCATGCCTTATTGCATGGATGCGAGATATCTTTAGCAGAACTGAGCATGAGTCAGAGGTCAGTGTGAAAGTTAAGGGATTTAAAAGAACATAGCAGAGTTTATTCTAGCTATGATTCCTTGCTGCTTTCACAAAACAGGGATTCTACGTTATCTTTGTATTCAATTTTGTATTCACTTGGATAATGAGAACAAGTATTCATCTTTTTTAATACTATTAAATTATATATAAACCATATAACTGCAATAGTCCTTCATTCACTTGTGTGCTACTTTATTCTAATTTAAATTGTTACGATACCCACAGAGACCAATAACTTGTAAAAAGATAATTGAATTTCCAGTGACTGACTGGAAGGTTCACATGATTTAAAGTTTTAAGACTTTTACTGTAACAAACTTAATGCAACAAATCTAAACACTTCAGTATGCAACTTCTACTCTAAACCACAGATTAGTTTATCCCATTTAACTTTTAGAACTACCGAAAATCCCACAGCATGGTTATACTTTATTCTGTTCCATTAGTGGTCATTTTATTCTCCCGGAACCAGCCCAAAGCTATTCTTCACCCATCCCCATGCCAGTGTGAATCACATGGGCCTTGTATCCTGGTAGAAATGCTAATTAGCTATCCTCTATACTCCACTCCCCAACTCCATTGTTTCTTGGAATTATGGTCCCATGTTGCTATGTTCCAAGGAGGCTTTGGTGTGCTCGTACAAGGAACACAGAAAATTAGCATGCTGGTTCAATAATTAATTAGTAAGGTGAATGGCATATTGGTCTTTATTGCATGAGGATCAGAGTCCAAGAATAAAGAAGTCTTGCTACAGTTGTATAGGGTTTTGGTAGGAACACATCTGAAATACTGTTTGTATTATTTAAGGAAGAATATTCTTGCATTGGAGGTGGTACATCAAAGGTTCACTAAACTGGCTCCTGGAATGGGGGTGTTGTCCTCTGATGAGAGGCTAAGTAAATTGGGTTTATATTCTCTGGAGTTTAGAAGGCAATCTCATTGAAAGGGATGATGATACAAGGGATAAATAGGTAGTAATGGGTTAAGTAAAGAAACAAAAGGTGGGGCCAGTGGAGATGTAAATGCCAACAGCAGGACCATTGTCAGCATTTGAAGTTAGTTCATAGGGAACCAGTGGAGATGGTGACAATAAGGAGTAATGGGAATGCTGATTTTGGGTGACTGGAAATGTGGTATGCAACATTTGGGCTGATTTGAAGCTTGTGCAAAGGTGAGGATGAGAGCCCACCACCCATAGAGAACTCAAGCTATGAATTTTGACCCAGGTTTTATCAACAAAAGGAGTGAAATGGGGCAGAAGGAGGAAAATGTGTACAAGTAGACTAACATAATCTCCGCAATCGAATAATATGAGTGTGATTCCAGAGAACAGCAGTGGAACTCACATCAAAGATCAAATTGACTTAATTTAAAATTTTCATCCTTATTTTCAAACCTCTCCATCACTTTGCCCATCCTTATTTCTGTAACCTTCCTGAGTCCTTCCAAGAACTCTGCCTTCTCCAATTCCAATCTCCTGTGCATCTGCGGTTTCATCGCTCCACCATTGGCAGCCAGACATTTGGCTACCTTGGCCCACAGCTCTAGAATTCACACTCACAACCTCTCCATCCCTCGACTTCTCACTTCTCCTTTAAGAAACTCCTTAAAACCTACCTATTGTCTCCTCGTATGACACAGTGTCAAAGTTTTGTTTGATAATACTCCTCTGAAGTGCTTTGGGACATTTTGCCACATGAAAATCAATTTGTAAATGCAGGTCATTCTTTTCCCTTTAGCAGTAAGGTCTGATTTTCATATTACAATTTCAAGTTTAAAATGCGCTGATTTTATTGTCTCTGATTCAATCTTATAAATTCACTCCTAAGTATTAGAAATGCTAAATTAACTGGCTCATCTCCACAAATCCCAGCCAATGTCTGGTCTAAATTATTCTTTCAGAAACATATAATTATGATAAATCAGCTGGTACTCTTTCTTTTGCCAGCCTGTGAAACTCGTTACCCCCAATGTTAATCTGCCTTCTTAAACATAATTAAGTAATTGGTGCTTGACCATTATTGTGCTTTATTCATAATTATTTAATTAAAACTGATTGTAATTTACATCACATTGGTTACTTTAGTTTTTATATTGACATTTATTGCAACTGTGCTATATTTATAAATATTTTTCTGAAAGATCTAGGGTTGTTTTTGTCATCAACATTTATTGTTACTGCACAAATTATCTATTTTCCTTCTTTACATGTCATAATTTTTAGTCATAGGATTTGAAATGAAAAACAGATCAAATTTGATCTTCAAATAATTGGAAAAGTTTAAAAAGAAATCATCTTTCTAATGATTTATATCAAGCTTGTTAAAGTGCCCTGGAAAGTACCGATGTCATGTGTGGAGATTACATACACAAATCAGGTCTCATGCAAGATATGGGTCCATTTGCATGCTTCCATTTTATGTCATTAGCTGTATCCATTGCTGAGCAAGATTGGAGTTTCCCATAATTACTGTTTTTTTAAAATGATTCCAGGATTTTTGCTTTCATCACTCTACTTGGAAGTTCTTTGCATGTGGTAATCACTTTTTATGTCAAGCAAGAAATTCCTGCCATCATTTCTTAAGTTTCAATCTGTGCCCCTTATTCTACTCTCATTAGTTTGAAGCACTGAACATAAGATTACAAAGAATTTTGCAGTGCATAAATAGGCCATCTGGCCCAACAGGTGTGTGCAGGTTTTTATCCTCCACATGAGTCTTCTATACCTTATTTCATCCCACCCGATTAAAATATCCTTCTATTCTTTTCTCCCTCATATACTTACACTATTTGCATCGACCATTCTATGTGGTAGTGAACTTCACTCTCTGTTTGTCTTGCTACTTCAATGCATTTTTTAGATCTTTAATGTCTTTTATTTCTTTATATATTTCTGCCCATTACTTGACTTAGGTGATATGTCACATTACTTTATTGTTGCTTTCTGTCTGTGTTTTGGTTTATTAAATATATAATCCTTTCATTCTGATTAATTTAGTCGACCCATTTGCATTTTATTTTTGCACCCTGAAGACGAGTACCTCTTCAAAACGAAGATTATCTTCACCGATACTTATTGACCCGTTGTATGTTTTGAATTTTCTTGATGTAAGGTAACCAGAACAAAAATTGAGCGTGCCCTGTGAGCAGCTCCATGCCTCAGGGAGATTTCTGCGCTCTTTTGCGTGCATGCACAAAAGAGTGCAGGCCCCGATTCTCCCTCCTCCCCCTGCCCGCGCAGGTAGCCTTGAGCACTACCGGGCGTGCGTCACGCAGGGCGGACCTTAATTGGCCCGCCCACCTAAAATGGCAACGCACAGTCGATCACGGATAGCGATCGGCTCCACGCCCGCTCGCGCTTGCTCCCAACTGGCAGAAGTTTCTGCCCCTGGAGGCAAAGCAGAGAAAAACACAAAGTTGAACCTCAGTGTCTTGAGTTTTGAGGAAGGACAGGAGAAAGTTTGGCTTTTCAGCCTAGAAAAGAAACAACGGAGAGCTGATCTTTAGAAGTATGTATAAGATAATTACGGGAATAGAAAACATGTGGAAGTAGAACAAGGGTACACATGTTCTAACTAGACAGATATCAGGAAAGTTTCCTTAACACACAGAATGATCGACATGTCGGATGAATTTCTAGTCTTGCAGGCAAAAGCACAAAAATCATTTAACAAACAGTTGGTTCGTACAGTTGGTGGACATTGGTATCTCTCAAGGTTGATGAATCAAAATAGACTGAATGGCCTTCCTCATCTATAATTATCTTGGATCTTGTTCTTGTACATCACTGCCAGTCCTATACAGATTGCTCCTATTGTGTGTTTTTCGTCACTAATAGCTTCATTCAGCTTGTTTTTGTCTGTGGTTTCTCATTATCAGTTTCACACTGATTGTTCTCCTCTTGCTATGCATAGTAATGAGAATTCATGCCCATGAGAATAGGGCATGAGAGCAATGGTTCCTTAGAGAAAGTACAGTAGTTGGAAAACTTAAACCTGGGAAAATTCACATAAATCACTGAACAAGTGCTGTAAAAAGGAAGTGTTATCTATAATAGTACCTTTGAAAAATAAATGGTTTCTAATTTGGATTTTTCAAATTTTCTTCCTACCTATTTGTATTCTCTTCATAATATTATTTTGAAGAATGAATGCTGATGAAGTCACAAGGAGATGGGTTAGGAGCTGAACAGTACAAAAATGCTAAATGAAGTTGTACACTTGAAATGACATGACCACTGAAGTACCCTGGGTGAATTCTTGAGGTTGAGGTTAATTTAACTTTGTCTCGATGTTGGAATAGTAACTTCTCCAATGATATGATGAGTGCTCGTTGCTTAAATGAGCACAGGACAAAGCAACCCACTTGATTGACACCATATCCACAAACATTCACCCCATCCTCCACCGATGCACAACGGCAGCAATGTGTACCATTGACAAGATGCACTGCAGGAACTCATCAAGGCTGCTTAGACTGCACCTCCAAAACCCACAACCGCTACCATCTAGGACAAGAACAGCAGACACATGGGAACACCTCCACCTGGAAGTTCCCCTCCAAGCCCCACTCACCATCCTGACTTGGGAATATATTGCCGTTCCTTCACTGTTGCTAGGTCAAAATCCTGGAACTCCCTCCCTAACAGCACTGTGGGTGTACTATATCAAATAGACTACAGCAGTTCAAAAAGGCAGCTCACTACCACCTCAAGGGCAATTAGGAATGAGAAAAAAATGCTGGCCTAGCCAGCGATGCCCACATCCTGTAAATGAATAAAAAAATAATAATACACAATCAAAATCAATAGGAATAAGGAGGAAAATAAGCCAAATTAATCCAAATCATTTAAACTGTTTGATCCTTCAATGTCTGATTGTGAGAATCACCCTGATTAAAGCAACTGAAATCACCTCAACTACATGTATTGCAGGTGTAGGAATGGACCAGAAGGTCTGGAAACATTTGGAATTGTGCAGCTGATGCCATTCTCTGTTTAGGCAGTGGCTGAGATGGCTGGAGGAAAGAAGTGGACGTTAAAATTTTAAATTAACTAGTGACCGCCTATGATTTTTTTTCTCTTTTGAAGTAACTTGCTCAAGGGCAAACCTCCACTTATAAAAGGTGCTCAAATCTAAATTTAACAGCAGTTCAAACTTATTCACAATGTGTGCTGAATCTGAGGCCATACTATGAGCAAGGCCCGTTCTACAGAACTGCATTTATTTTTTAAACATTAAGCTCACACATATACTTCAGGAAGTCATTATACATATTTATATTTTGTGAATTCAGTGCACAATTTGCACATTTCTTGGGAAGAGTACAACTTCTAATATTTATATAGCACCTTTAACATAATAAAATGTCCCAAGGCAAGTCACAGAAGCATTATAAAACAAAATATGACAATGATCCACATAAAGAGATATTAGGTTAGGTGACCAAAAGCTTGGTCAAAGAGATAGATTTTAAAGAGTATCTTAAGAGGAAAGTGAGGTAGGGAGGCAAAACAGTGTAGGGAGGGAATTCCAGACCTTAGGGCTGAGATAGCTGAAGGCATGGCCACCAGTGGTGGAAAGATTAAATTAGGGATGCTCAAGAGGCCAGAATTAGATGAGTGCAGATAACTTAGAGGGTTGTGGAGCTGTAGGAGACTACAGAGATAGGGAGGGGCAAGGCCATGGAGGGATTTGAAAACAAAGATGAGAATTTTAAATCAAGACATTTGTTATAGACAGGAGGGAGGTTAACTTAAACAGCACTAATTTCTCCTCTCATCACTTGTCCAGAACAGAAAGGCGTATTTCCCAAACCACAACCCCCCCACCCCCGGTTTTGGTATGATCCAATTACTAGTAATAACCCCACAGCAAACTCGAGATAGGATGAACTCAAAGCTTTAGTTTATTTCTACACACTCAAAATGCGGGAGGAGGGTTGCAATGTTGCCTCCTTTGCATTCATGTAGTAAAACAGAAATAGAGAAAAGAAAGATTTACAGTGCAGAGACCACAGAGAAAAGAAGTAGTGTTTCACATGGGTTACACGGTCCAGAATCAAAGTCCTATGAGGTATTCCTTCATGCAGGTCAGTCGGTTGAAAACCAATGCTGGATAATTCACCTTTCCGATGGTGTTGACTTCACACGATGAGATAGGCATGCAGAGCTTTGATTCAGCTTTGTAGGTGATAGTACAGGCTTTCCAAAAGAAGCAGTATAGATAGGGCCAGGTGTCCAGCCTGAGTCAGAGCTCCTAATCTGTGATGCTGCTAATTAGATGGTAAAATGACTGACTGAGACTTTGCAGTACAGCAAGGCAATATTACTGGTTCAACAAACAAGAGGTTCATATCACATGCCTCCTACTTCTTCGCACTGTCTTTGACAAAGGACATGTATCCCTTGTCTGGGTCCCCAAGATTGTTGAAAGTCTCAGCCATTAACAATTGTAAGGAAGGTTGCGGGGCCCTTTGTCTTAGCAGACAAGCAGACTCCTGTTGGCCAGCTTGAGTTATGAAATGCAAATGGCCTTTGTATAGCTTTCTTTGAATTTGCCCTGTGATGCCCACAATATGTTGTTTGTGGCTCTTCAGAGATAATGATGTGTGGGTGTCACAGACAGACATAGGTTCAGCCATTTTAGCTCTTTGCCCAGTTTTACATTTTTGGAGATGGCAATGAGCATATCTCTATATATTTTATGAAAAAGATATACAGGGTGAGGTCTTAGTCCCTCACACATTGCTTGACCAGAAGCCAATCCAGGCCCAGGGTGAGAGGTGAATGGGAAGGTGTGAGTTAGGACAAAGACAGCAGAGTTTTGGATGTTTTCAAGTTTACAGGTGCTAGAATGTGGAATACCGTTATTACAATAGTCAAGTCTAGAGGTAATTAAGGTGTTAATTAGGGTATCAGCAACAGATGAGCTGAGGAAAGGGTGAAGTTACACAGTTTTATGGAGGTGGAAAAAGCAGTCTTAGTGATGGCGCAAATATGTGGTTGGTAGCTCATATCAGGGGTCATATATAACACCAATGTTGTGACTAGTCTGGATAAGTCTTAGACTGTTGCCAGGGAGAGGAATGGAGTCGGTAGCTAGGGAACAGAGTTTGTGATGGAGACTGTAAACAATGACTTTAGTCTTCCTAATATTTAATTGGAAGAAATCTCTGCTTGTGCAGTACTGGATGTCAGATAAGCAGTCTGATAATTTAGCAACAGTACGGAGTTAAGAGAGATGGTGGTGAGGTAGAGCTGGGTGTCATCAGCATACATACAAAACTAACTTTAATAAATAAAACAATGATTGCAAATGTTGGAAACTTGAAACCAAAAAGCAGAAAATGCTGGAAATAAACAGCAAACCTTTTACCATCTGTAAAAGGGGAAAACAGGTTAATGTTCTGATAATGAAACTTTCATAGGAACAGAAATAAGCTAGTCAGTCCCTCAAGCCCGTTCTACTCAATATCAACATGCTTTTTGTTGAAGTCATATGCCCATTTTCTCAAACTTTCAGAACTGCTGTGTACTCCTAACACTTCATTTGTCCAGGGAAGGACAGAATCAGTATACTGACGCTTTGGTTTTGCCTAGCTACACAAAACTATATTATCAAGGATTGATGCAATTTATTTAATCAAATCTGCTATACAGTCAGACAAAGGTGGTGATGGTATGAGGGCCTCAGTGGAGGGGTGAGGCTACATTCTGAAGAAGTAAGAAATTTACAAATGGATATGGACAGGTTAGGTGAATGGGCCAAAATTTGGCAGATGGAGTTTAACGTAGATAAGTACAAGGTTATCCATTTTGGTTGGAAGAATAAAAAGGCAACTTATTATTTAAATGGAGAGAAACTTCAGAGGGTTCTGGGTGTCCTCGTGCATGAATCGCTGAAAGCTAGTATGCAGGTACAGCAGGTAATAAGGAAGGCAAATGGAATTTTGGCATTTATTGCTAAAGGAATAAAGTATAAAAATAGGGAAGTGTTGTTGCAACTGTACAAGGCATTGGTGAGACCGCACCTGGAGTACTGTGCACAGTTTTGGTCCCCTTACTTGAGGAAGGGTGTAGTTGCACTGGAGGCAGTTCAGAGGAGGTTCACTAGATTGATTCCAGAGATGCAGGGCTTGTCTTATGAGGAGAGATTGAGCAGTTTAGGCCTATACTCCCTAGAGTTTAGAAGGATGAGTGGAGATCTAAATGAGGTGTATAAGATGCTAAAGGAGATAGACAAAGTAGACGTGGAGCAGATGTTTCCCCTTGTGGGGCATTGTAGAACAAGAGGCCATAGTTTTAGGCTAAGGGGTGGTAGATTTAAGTCAGAGATGAGGATGAATTACTTTTCTCAAAGGGTCGTGAAGCTGTGGAATTCACTATCTCAGAGTGCAGTGGATGCTGGGACGCTAAATAAATTTAAGGAGGAGATAGACAAATTTTTAATTAGTAGCAGGTTGAATGGTTATGGGGAGAGGGCGGGAAATTGGAGTTGAGGCCGAAATGAGATCAGCCATGATCGTAATGAATGGCAGGGCAGGCTTGAGGGGCTGAATTGCCTACTCCTGTTCCTAGTTCTTATGTTCTTATGTTCTTATTCATTCACAGGATGTGGGCTTCGCTAGCTGGGCCAGCATTTATTGCCCATCCCTGGTTGCCCTTGAGAAAGTGGTGGTGAGCTGCATTGACTGTTGATCATGCAGAATTATGTCAGTGCCCTAACAAGTCTTTAGTCTCAGGAGTAATGGTAACGGTGCTATCTTCCAATGTTCATCCTGTTCAATGGAAAGGGAAATCAGGTAATGTAATAATTGTAAGTTAAACCTTTTCTTACTGTTAAAGGGATCATGTGACAATATAGATGAATCAAACCTAAGCATGGGGAATCTCAGAAGCAGAGCTTTTTAGCCTTGGTCTTGGAACAAGTATGTAGCCTCACCAGGAGTATGTAAATAAAGTTTACTCTTTCTTACAAGAAACCAGCTCTGCATTCCAAGTTTATTGCAATTGGCGATGAGGATAAATAGCACCGATGCAGCACCTCACCTCCTGACTGTGAGCATTTCAATTTTTAAGGGAAGAAAACAAAAGAAATATACTCACCAGAAACATCTCTCTTTGGCAGAATACAGAATTGATCCGTACGACTCATCCATTGAGGACTGGAGTCAATACATAGAGCGACTAGGTTTCTGCTGTGTGGCTAATGAAATAATGGCAGAAGAGAACCAAAAGGCAATTCTCCAAAGTGTCTGCAGGAGCAAAACATAAAACCTAATCTGTTTGACAGCTCCAAATGGCCAGGTATAGACAGTGACATAGAAAAAATGGTGAAACACTGTCTCCAGTGTCAGCAACAGCAGAAGTTGCCCATTTCAGCTGCACTGCATCTGTAGGAGTGGCTCGGTTGACACTGGGTTAGACTACATATAGACTATGTAGGTCCATTTCTAGGTACCATGTTTCTTGTGATCATCGACACATATTGAAAGTGGATGGATTTGTTTGAAGTGAGAACACCAACATTGTCTGCAACCATTGAGAAACTGCGGCAGAGTTCCAGCGTTCATAGTTTACCTGAAGTCATTGTGTCAGATAATGGTACAGCTTTCACTAGCACTGAATTCCAAAGATTCATGAACCTAATTGGGATTAAATAAGTCAGAACAGCACCGTATCATCCCTCGTCCAATGGGTTAGCAGAAAGAACAGTACAAACCTTTAAAACCGGCATGAAGAAACTATGAGAGGGAACATTAGAAACGGGAATTTCAATATTCCTGTTCAGCTATTGCACAACTCCTCATGTGACCACTGGTTTAACACCTTCAGAATGGTCAATGAAGCGTCAACTTCATACAAGATTGAGTCTAGTATTCCCTAATTTAGAGGTGAAGGTGGAAAGAAATTGAATCATGATGTTCACAGTAAAGGTTAAAAGTTTACTGTGGAAGAGACAATTTTTGTACGAAATTATGCAGCTGGACCGAAATGGGCCCCTGACACAAGAGGAAAACAGGATTGTTAGGAAACATGTGGATCATCTCAGAAGTTGAGAAACCCTCCAGCAACCAGTTAATCCACCTGAAATCAAAGTTGAAACTTTGACCCCTGAAGTGCCAGATCGACAAAGAATAGACATACCTGATGTCTCTGTTGAAGTAAATAATTCAGAGCTGCCGTTGTCTAGGGATGTCCTTGAAGCTGCAGTTCCTGTTCAAGTTGATGCAATGTAAGAACCTCCAGTTGTAGAGTTACGGCGCTCTACCCAAATCTGATGACCTCCTCAAAGACTAAATTTATAATGGCATGTATATAATTATATGTAATATGGTTTAAGGACATTTGTAAATAAGAGGGTAAAACAAAATTAAAGGGGGAGGAATGTACTTAATGTGGGCAGAATTTTGCCCTTGTCGGGTGAGTTTGGCAGGGGCGGTCGGGAAGCCGACCACCACCTGCAATCGGGGCCGGACTGTGATTTCACACTGATGGGCTAATTGAGGCCGGCCCAACGTGAAACATGAGTGGCAACTCTGTCTGTGTTGGGGGGAAGAAGAGGGTGAGTGCGAACTTCACGCATGTGCGCAGGTGCATGCTTGAAAATCTCCCTGAGGCACAGAGCTGCCTCAGGGAGATGAGCAGTTTTCAAATAAAAAATAAAGATGTTAAAAATGTTATAAAACATGTCCTCTCATGTGACTCTGTCACATGAGCAGGGACATGTTATTAATTAAATTTTAAAATTTTAATTTTATTTTTATTTGTTGTTGGAAACCTCATCCCACCTGTAAATGAGGTTTGCAAAAATGCAAAGGCTGCTTGGCCTTTTAGCTTGCCCGCCAACCATAAGGTTGAATGAACAGTGGAAAATTCCTTTTAATTACCTTTTTAATGGCCTTAATAGGCCTTTTAAAATATCGCGCAAGTGCATGATGATGTCGGGATGCTCGCCCGACGTCATTACACATCATTTTACGCTCAGCTGGGTCGGGTGCGCACCTGCCCGATGAGCTAAAAATTCAGCCCTGTATGTTAAACCATTTCTTATTGTTATGGGGATCATGTGACTGTACAGCCGAATCAGTCCTAAGTGCGGGAAACTTAGAGACGGAGATTTTTAGTCTTGATCTTGGAACAAGCATGTAGACTCACCTGTAAGTAAAGTTTACTGTTCCTTACAAGAAGCCAGCCATGCATTCCAAGTTTACTATAGGTAGTGTGTATAACAGGTGGCGATCCGTTAACTCCAGTTTCCCATCCAGTTGTGAAAGTTAAAATCTACCCCCTTCTCACTTAAGTACTTGCATCTTTTAATGCAGTAGTTGTAAGGTGCACTGTGTGCTCCTTTATTCTCATGTTGATTCACATCCAATGTAACGCTTGCAGTCTGCATTTGCCACATTTGCAGCTATTTAAATTGAATCTGCTTCAAAATTTTCTCAGAATTTATATTTTAACTGTGGCTTTGTTTTTCTTTTGGTCTCCATTCCATTTTTGATTCTTTCTACTTTCTTTTATTCCTCATTTTGTCTCTTTTTTCATTTACTTGTATGGTAATTACAACTGAAAGCAAAAATATATTCTATATATATTTTCTATATATTTTTACAGCTATGAAATTAAAAGAATACTGCAAAATAATTGTCATTTTACCAGGCTTTCATTGTAAAAAGTTAATTTCCTCTTTTTTTGGGCTTTTAGACTCAGCTCTGAGAAAGCAGGCAGGTGACATAATTTGCATCTGTCAACGCTGATTCTGACTTTTGACTTATTCTTGTTATTTTCCCCCCTGTTTGTAGAGAAGTAGCTGGGCTTTCCCTCTTTATTCATTTATTTTCTTCACCTTGTTTCTCAGCAACACTGACCTACATATGTGTATGTGTACATATATATATATGTACGATAATACTGAATATTGAAGCACTTACACTGGGACTCCTGTTTTCAAAAAATAAATCCAATAAGATTATATTTAATTATATTTGATATTAATATCAGAAGAAATGCCAATTATCTTAGAAGCACCAAGATGTATTGGGCTAGATTTTCATTTGTTGTCCTTATCCCATTGTTGGGAGAAAATACAGGTCAGGACCCACACATGCTGGCGTTGGGACCCAGAGGGCAATTTTTGAGGAGATGGCTAATTAAGTGGCTGCATTTGGGAGCCCTGTTCAGTTAAGGATAGAGGGTGGACCTTTGAGGCTGGAAAGCCAGTAGGAAGCCTCCCAGCCCCACCAGCAGAGGTGAAGCTGCCAATGCAGGTAAGAGAGAGAGAAGGCACTCAAGAAGGAGGTTTCAAGGCTGTCGTCGTGTCATCACAGTCCCACCCATCTGCCCACCCCGGAAAAAGTCTGCCGCTGGGAGGCTACCTCCATATCTTTGCTGTGTTGAGACCTCAGTGGGTTGGGGGGGTGGGGGGGGTGGGGGGCTGGTTAGAGAGGAGCATGTGGACATTGGCCTGAATAGGCCTTTTAATTAACTGCTGGTGGCTAGCTGTCACCGCCTGATACTTCTGGATTGGAAGTGGATGCAGACAGGACCACGGCAGGATGGTAATGCTGGCTGGTAGTGGGAAATTGCAGACCCATTGTGCTCCAGTCCCTCCTCTGCGGCCATTTAAAAATTCAGCTTATTGGCATAAAAATCTAAAGTTTCACTGCAACAATTATGCAGTCAGAAAGTATGCATTCTAAAGAACCAAAAGACATTCGCTGTCTAAAGATTTGGTAATATACACCACTATTTATGCAAGTTTCTTGTGTCATACTTTTCATTGAGTGGAATTTTTTACAGCTATTGTGGAATATGCTTATAAATTATGTTAAATCTGAGCATAATTTTGCTTTTAGTTACAATAAATATAATTAACAAAGTTAATTTTAACTACAATAAATATAATTAAAAAGTTATTTTTATGTGTATATAGAGGTATGTTGAAGTTCAAATGAAAGCTTGGATTAAAAACTGCATTTTTTTGAAATAGTTCTGTTCAGTTTAAAAATAAAAATCTTGGACCTTTCTGGAAGCAAGTAAATATGTGAATTTTTTGATGTACAAAACAATCATCATGTTTGACAAGATATTATTGACAAACCACTTTGAATTTAGAAGAGTTATATGGTGGAACATTGTGGATGTATTATTTTATTAATTATTATAATAACCAGTCTAGTTACAAAAGAAACAGTAACAAAAATGAATGGCCCAAAACATTTGTCCGAACAGTCAAACCCATCTTCTGGAGGCTTGAGGGTTCACCAGGTACCAAGAACAGAATGAAAGGTTACAGCAGATGCATCTGTTTGATGCTATATAGAAAGAGGCCAACATTTGCTTGCTTCTAGTTGACACAAGGGACCTTCAACAATCTGGTTCCGTTGCATCTAATCCTGTGAGTATTTATCAGATGTTCTGAGAAAAATGAAATGTTACTGCTAATAAACAATCAAGAATTAAACTGGGTTTAAAATTCTTAACTGCTGGAAGATTGATGCTCTCAATTTATGTACAGTTAATTGATATTTACTATTCTATGTAGAATGTTATAATTCAACATTCTTTAAATGCTCCATGAATGGTAGCATCAACAACATCCCCATGGAGAGAGTATTTGAATTTACATGGCCTGGATTGCATAGAGTGTTGCACTCTTGGGCATGCTGGAGATTATTTGTAAGATAAGTATGATGAGCAGGTGAAGGTATTGTTAAAATGGTTCAATAGCAATGAATGTAATTAAAAAGCTAAATCCATTATGATAGGATTGCAGTATGTGTCGATCTAATTGAAATGGTTCAATCTGTGGTTTCAGTGGAGTGAGAAATGAAGAGTACAGAAAAACATTTGGAGAAATATGAAATCAAGCAAAATCTACTGAGTAATATGATTGGATTGGGGGTACTGTAATTAACTTTTAATGCACAAAAGCAAACTTTGGAGGAGTAAATATGCTAGCGAATCACTCTCCGTTTTGTTTCAATTTGACTTCAGAACAATATCTGTTGAGAGTTTTAGATCTAAAAAAGATCAAGAAACACCTTAATCATTTTTTAACCGGACAATTGGATGGAATAGAGATTAATCCAGAAAGAGAACAATTTTACCAACAATTCTGGATCAGATTGAGATTGTGTCATAGATTCTACAGAGTGGAGACACCGCAGTTAAATCATGTCATTGAATCAAAATTATGGTCGCTTCATTCAAGTATCATGCTGTCATTGAAATCCACTCAAATTCAAAATCTAACACAGTAAATGTGATAAACATAATGTAGCAGGATACATGGCCAGTTGTGTTATTTTTGAGAAATTCTTTAGTTTGGGCTAAGTTTTACACACTTCAGAAATGTAACCATTGGAAGTACAACAACTTTTGGTTGAAAAATGATTCATCTTTGCGCCAAATGAAACTATAATGTCATATTATGAGATCACTTTTGTTACATACTGAGTTATTACTGTTTGTTTTATTCATTACAGTTGACATATTAAGCTCCTGTATTTTGCATAAAGGACACAATATTGCAGCATATTGGCAAGCTGCTTTGCCTTTCACAGCTAATGTTATGTCCTAATATCAACCCCTCGGGATAAACACATGTATAAAGACTGGAAGCAAATGAGGCCCTGCAGCAGGTGGCCTTTTGCAGCCTAATGAATGTGGCAATCTGTTACTATCACTGCAGTGCTTTTTACCAGACAATTAGTCAACTAAGCGTGTAATTATTCCAGGCCAACAAGAAGAGGCTCTTCTCTAATTTCATCTTTTCATTGCTGTTTACTCACCCACACTCCCCTCATTAATGAGAGATTTTCCAGTCCACATTAATTGGTTTCAATAACATTCATTTTAGTTGAAAGGGAATGATTCTGTTAATTGGGAAGTGAAAGCATCTTTTCATTTCAAGTGCATCCTACTACAGTGAATAGACTCAACAGGTCTTAGCTAATGAAATTAAGTTACATAGCAACTGGAAAACTAAATTAAATGTATCTACATTGAAGCACGTAGCAGAGCTCCTGTGCACGGACTATAAAATGTATAAAAAGTAACATAAATACAATGCATTTGAAGAAAGAAGGAATTAAACTTTCGAGCTTCTCAGAAACATTAATTAACACTTGGACATTTTTTCTGGGTTAAATTAAATCAATAAGCTTTTAATTGCTAAACAAATTGATCTCACCGTTACTCTGCAGGTTATATGTTTTTGGATTCTATTAAAATCATTTATGTCAGTGCTCTAATCAAGCTTATTAGTGTTTTCAAGTAGTAGAAGCATGTTATAACAGTTGCCAGTTGCTTTTGGGATCCGTGCACAAGTTCAGCCTGAAAGCGTGCAATTATCTTCCCTCTCAGGTGACTGGCGGCTCACAAGTGAAGTGCATTCCAGTCATACTAATTTGGCTCCCAAGGGTCATATATCTGCTGGACAAAAATGATCCTAGAATTTGGAACCAATTGCTACTAATTTGAAGACATTGCTTTGGAAAAGAATAAAAAAATGTGTGGGAAATAGAACAGTCGTGTTGACAGGAATTGCTGCTAGAGTTAGGCTCCTGGGATTGCAACATTCAAGTGCAGGTTGAAGGATGTGATTGGCAAACAATTATTTGGGAACCATGCTTGGTATCCATGCTTCACCTATACTGGAGTGCTTGACACTATCACAGGATGAAAAGTGCAAAATTTCAGGATCATCAGTATTACCACTTCTCTCTTTGATCATTATTTATATGTACTTGGATCTCTTTTTTTGTCCATGTATTCAAATATGTGCATAAGCCAGAGAACATAAGCAATCTTTTCGTTGTTGTCTTTGTGTTGCTACTTCTTTCTATTTCTCAGCGCTGCATTTTATGTTTTTCGGAGGGTTGTAGGAAGTGGAACAGAAACTTGCTCCTGCTCTCTCCATTCCTGTTTGTTCAATCCAATGTCAGATGCCAATTAGTGGCCATCCGGTGGAAGGAAGCCAATTAGGGATGCAAAGGGGAACTCCGAGCCCAATCAGATCTGTAGGCTGGGACATCATGCAGCAGAGGGGTAATACCGAGAAAAGGAAGTCAGTTGCGGTTACAAGGCCACCTGCTCTCCGAATGTCTCTTCTTTTATTGAAGGCTCAAAAAAGCTCAGAAGTTAGTTGAAAAAAATGCAGATGCTGCCACCTTCATAGAAGAATCTGTTGCTATATTCAGCCATGGCCCCAGTAGCAGGCTTTTTGTTCCGCTCTTGTGCCACCTGGTCATAGCTGCTGTAAAACACTCCTAAACTTTTCACGGCCAACACCCAAAAAATGCAGCGAGAAATTAAGAATTTCAGTCGAATTGGTAGTGAAAAGCTAAATAGCTTAACAATTTCAAATGACAGATGGGCTGCCAATTTCTACACCCACTCCCGTAATTTCGGAGACTGGCGTGATGACGTTGTATTGCCAACCTGATGCTATTTCGCCCAATTTTATGTTCGCAGGGCGTTGGGATTGGTGGCCTGCCTGATTTGCGGATGTAAACTCTAGCCCTCTATTTCCCAACTTCTGATACTCTCTTTCCTCTTAGTAATATGCAAATAATGAATGCTCCCCTCATATCACTGGGCTATCTTGCATGCCTTGAATAAAATAACTCCTAAATACTCTCTTGCATGCTTCTGAACCTTACAATATCATGCCAATACTGCTTTTTGTTTAAAGCCTGACAGACTCTCTGCATCTCTTTTTTTAACCTTTTTATGTTTGAAACCCAAAAGATGGACCCACACCAAATAACCATGCCTCCGAGACTAGAGACTTTCTAAAGCAGTAGATGCAAGGTGTTTATCAATTGTTATGACAGCCTAATGAATTATCTACTTTCAGGAAACAACATCAAAGTATAACTGGTTGGCATTTTAACCCTTGATGAAACTTTGCAGTCCTGTCGCTAAATTTACAGTTGCACCCCTACCTCTGTACTGATTGTTGTAAAGGTTGTGAAAAACGCTTACTTTTGGATTCTTGATTTACTACCTGTTTCTTCTGAAGATGTTGACTTCTTACTAGGATATAGTTACCCAACAGTAGTCATTTTTCAGTCCTTTGCCTAATTAACAATTATTCATGCATAAGTCACAAATGTCAGTAGCTTATTCAGCTTTATTGCTGAAAGCCAAACCTGATATTTCACTACATACATTCAAATGTATGTACTCTCAACAATTGTCACTGGACAGTGAGCATGGATTGGAATTCTAACTGACCGCCCTTTCCCATGACAAGTAGTACTAAGGCTAGCTTTATCACCATAGTCCTACCTGATATCTTGGAACTCAGCAAGTAACAGCTAGGGATTGAATTTAGGAATTTGCTGGTTTGTGTGGACCAGACTCACTGAATAAAAGTACTGAGTCTTTAGAAAGTTCTTATCCCAGATTACAAACTTAGCAAAACTTTAAAAATTGGATGGAAGTTTTATTTCTATCATGGATACATTGTAAATTTTTTAATTGAATATGTTAGTAAATATTTATGAAAATTTAACAATTTCATCTTAAGTTCACCAAGTTTAGATTTGTGTACTTTTTACATTCTCCATAGTGTCATTCAAATGTTAGGTGCAAGGCACATTGTCTTTAAGCAGTTTGATTTAAAGACATGCATGTTATAATCAAACTGTCTATTTCAATATTTATTGACTTCCACATTCCAGTTTTAAAAACAAGCATTTTTATCTAGCTATTTGATAACCTTATTTTTCAATCAGTACTTTTTCCTTTGCATTTTGGAGAGATAGACATAAATTTTCTTTCTTTTGATCCAGATATATTTCTTTCATGTCATTCTTTGGTCTAAGCTTAAACATGCTAGTCTAAAATCTGGCCACAATCACTTTCAAGTTGGTTCACTTTTGAATTTCTCCCTCTTTTTGGATCTTGCATTGCCTGAAATCTTGTTTTTGGAAATGTGAATCTTGCTCTTCTTAGTCTTAGATAATTCAATATAGTGTTCATAATTGATTTTAGATTTCTTTTCAAGAATTACAAGCCTCATTTAGTGGAAAAAGGAATAATAGTTACTGCCATGCATCCTATCTGTGACAGAAAATGATGAGAACACATGAGTCTTCATGTAAAATGGTTGGTCAGTTAGCAGAAAAAAGAGAATGATTATTTCTTATAAGGCAAATTTGATTCCTTGTTAATTAAAGTAGAAGGATGATGTACTTCAATGAAGTAAGCTTGTTACAAAATAAAAGTTGAAGGGAAAAATAAAGAAAATCCTGCTACTTGAGAGTAAATTGATATATTCTTCGCTTACCTATTCCAGTAAGGGGAAGAAAGATATTACACTTAGAAATGAAGTTGGAAAATGAACATTCATTCTGACACAGAGGAGTGGAAAGGATATTTCCTTCTGCATATTTTTAGAGTAATATTACTTATCAAGCTGAAAGGGGATTTCATGTTTTGAATCTAACGAATATAACCATGGTCAGGTATGGCTAGAAAGGACAAGATAATCTTCCACAAGAACCCCAGATCTGATAAGGGGGCTTAAATTGTACAACAAGTCATAGATGGTTTGAGATTTAAGCATCTAAATTAGACAGTGTAATTGATTTGTTCCACTCTTCAGCTGTGCTTCTAATTTCTCCACATATTTAAATAATAGCTTCCCTGGTGTTCTTTGGCCTAATCATTTCATCTTTTTCCTTCCCACAACCACAAGGTTTTTAGTGTTTTATCTGTGTTATGTAGAATCTTGACAGCTGGTTTGCAGTTGGGTATATGCACCTGTGGTTGTCAAGGTTACCTAGTTTAATCCGCCCACAGAGTTCTTTGATTTGCATAATTCTATCATATCAGTTTATTGCATTCCAGAATGAAGTTGATAAATGGCACATTCTAAAACTGATATCTTCTAGGATTTTATCAGCCAATGTATTGCATTTTTCTTAGATAATGTATTTCAAAGATTGGCCAAACTTTATAGCAAATGTAGCAAAGACAAAGAGAAAAGGGGAAAATGCATTGCACACAAACAACTTCTCTTAAATAGTTCTAGAGGACTTGAAATACATTTGAAGTTCTAGCAATCTTTTCCTGGGCAGAAAGGGTTTAAGACTAGTGTGACGAAACATAGTCTAAGGATCATCTTTAGATCTACCCTAGCAATGAAAACGTGTACTGTGCTTTGATTTATTTAGTCATTTTTCATAAATAAATGGACTTTAATATGACACTGGCAATCATACAACCCAAGGAGAATAGTTACAATTCATGGATTTTATAATCTACAACTGACTCGAGGTACAATTAAATTAATTACACTTGGCAACATTGCAATAAACATGACTAGCAAAATGATGTTCTGCAAAATACAAAATATTTTAAAACAATCTCAATTTGAAATTGAGTTGGTCTCAGCAACCTACAGTTTTGATGTTGACCTGCTCATAAATTGAATCCCAGATTGGCCCAGGACGCCAAGGTCTAAACACTGCCAAGGCCCCCAACTTAATTAACATTCCAGTTAGTTGATTTTTTTTAAATCCCTACAGTTACCAAGTATTCTAATGTATTTACAGCACTGAAATAGGCCATTCAGTCCAACAGGCCCATGCTGCTGTTCATGCTCTTCCCATCCTTTTTCATTTAACTTCATCAAATAATAAATATTAAATAAATTAATTCAACTTTTAGCTACCAACTTTAAACAATGCTACTTCAAACTATTTAAAATTTCAGTTTAGTATGGAATTGCAGTGGTTGCCCTCTGTGTTTGTCGTGATTCTCAGATCTATGCAAGAGCACAAGCTTAGTAGCAATCAATCAGAAGAGGGTTCTGTGACCATTACGAGCTCCGATTTAGGAGTCATGTGATTTTATTCATCAATTAGATTTCTCAAAAGGGAAAGATAGACAGGGGTGGACATTTTGTTTATTTATATAGATTTATTCACGAATACAATCCTCGGCTGGTTGTTCAGACACACGTTACATTGTGTACAACAGAAATTCATTTTTACTGCAGTGCATTGGTGAATTCTGAGCCAAAATTATATAATTTTGTGCTTCTAGTACTGTTTAGTTATATGATTTTTCATAATTTTGATTTGTCAAACATTTACTGAAGTGGAATTATTAATGTTTACAAGGAAAGAGAAAATAGTTAAGTGGAAAAGATTGTATAATCCCAAATCATCTTCCATTCTAATGATAATTATATTAATATTATGAATTTTTAATTCTAGACAATTTTATATCCAAATTCATATTAAGTGAATATTTAAAAAATACACCAAGATGTGCAAAGCCTAAATATACACAATTATATCCTATGTATGATATTTGAATTCTCTTCTTTCAGACATCAACTGCAAGATAAGTAAAAACTTTAACCTGGTAAAGCATATGCTGCTTGCAAGGAAAATATCTCTCTTAACATGTCCTCAATATAGGCTTTAATTCCAAAAGCAGATCTTATTCCATCAATGTGATTTTTTTCTCTTTTCCTTTAGTAAAGTTCCTTAACGTCTTTCTGAGGGAGATTACTAAATTGTACTGAATTTTGAGTATTTCTGTATGACAGGCTCACATCCACTGGAAATTAGATTGATACTTTGAAAAATTAGTTTCACATATGGTAGAGGGAGGAGGTTTTCAACCAATCAATTTGAACTAGATTTGCTAACCCAGTGAATCACCCAGTCCAAAGCTTTGCTGTTTGTGAAGAAATCATCGCTTGTTTCTAACATATCTCATTTCAATATTTGCTATTTCTAACAGGTTATTTTGTAATTTTGACATTTTGCTCACATACAGTGATGTTGATAATTTTATAACTTGGCATGTGTGCCAGTCGAAATCAAAAATATGCTGGGGGTGAAATTCAACCCCAGTAGGGAAGCAAACTGAGCAGTAGAGGATACACCGTGCCCGATTTTCCCTCTGAGGTCAATAGAAAAGAGAAACGAGTCTATTGCGGATAGTTGATCTGTTACTGCCTGTTTTGTGCCCCTGCACAATTGCACTTCCACTATTCTCTATTACAAAATTTGAAGGTGAGTGACACAATATAAGATCTAAATAGCAATTACGATTTGCAGAACAGCAATTGAAATTAAACCATACAATTGTTTGTTAACTAATTTAGCAAGTATTTTTCTATCTTCCCCTTTTCTTAAATATAATCTCACGGTAAATATAATTTCAAGTGTTGTCAGAAAGATTGTTTGCAACCACAGGCTGTGTTAAGTTTCAAGGCAGTTGTCAAGATTCACTCATCCTGTAACAAAATCAAAATATTGCAGATGCTGGAAATCTGAAATAAATCCAGAAAATGCTGGAAATACTCAGCAGGCCAGGCAGCATCTGTGGAGAGAGAAATAGAGTTAACATTCCAGGTCCATGACCTTTCATCAGTCATTGGCTTCTGCTGCCTGGACATTTGGGATGAACTTTGCACTACAGCCCTAACTACATATTTACATTTGCAGTTGACTGCTGTATGGGGCATACCTTTGTGATATTGAGCCCTTACCACCATCTGAGCAGTGAGAAGTGCAGGAGGATGAGGAGGAGGAAGAAGAACAGCAAAAATAGGAAACAATAAGAAGCAACAAAAACCCCGACTGTACAAAACTCTTGGAGAGCAGTTCATCCAGGAGCACTTCACATGAAATATCCCTCCCATCCCAAATGCAACAACCATCTCACAATCCTTACCATCGCTGTACTTCCTATTCTCAGTATTCCTTCAATCCAACCTAACAGGTCTTCACTACAAATACTAACACCAACACTAAATCCAGAACTAAAAAAACAGTCAATTCCATCTGTGGTTAAACAGGAAAAATTAAGAATCGCACTTGTGCAACCTTGTGTGTGTCTTGTGTGCTTCGCTACTTGTCCCAGTACTTTTTATGAAGAAATTTCCAGCAGCTGCAGCTTTAGAGGTAGAAGGCAGCTGAGCTTTCATTGTAGACAGTTCTCAGATGGCTGTGCTGGGCCACCTTGAGCAGTTCCAGGCCATTTGGGCCCAACTGACAGACCGGCAATTTGGAGCAGAAGTTTCTGCCTGTTGGTGCAGGAGTGGGCATGGACCTGATCGCCACCCACTATTGGGTCAACGCCGACATTTTACAGCATGAATTGTGGCTCCTGAGGACAGCAAGGGTGGGCGGGTGGTGGCGGGACTGCAATGACCACCGGGTCCAATGGCGACCCGGCGGCCTGTTTTAAGAAGCTGCTACAGCCTTTCAAAGGCTGTGAATCATGGCTAGTGGAAGAGCTCCCCAGAGCTGAGCAAGCCAGGCAGGAGGGTAAGGCAGCGGGGGCACTGTGCCCCTCGTTTTTCTGACGATTGCATTGCTGCCCTCCTTGGCAGCATGATGGGAGGTCCTCATACCCCAGGACGGGAGGAGGAGGCCCCCCCCACATGACCAAAGGTGCCTGGGAGGAGGTGGTGGAGATCGTGAGCTCCCATGATGTCGTGCGATGCACCTGGATCCAGTGCCGCAAGCGCCTCAATGACCTGTTGCGTTCAGGAAGGGCGAGTACTATGTTGGCATTGGCCACTTAACCCAGCAGGTAGGCTTTCCCCCCTGGTGTTCCCCCTTCCCCTGCCCCCACCAAGTCTGAATGCAGTGACTGCATTGAATCATTGACGGCATGTGTACTTCACTGGGTGGGCCAGGAGATATTGCCCATGCCGAGGTCACCCTGTGAGGGTGGTGAAGACATGGGTTCTGCACCCGCAGCATGTGTTACACTGAGACCCACATTAATGTTCTGGGGGCAACCTGGAGGGGCTGCACCTAGGCGCAGTGCCGGAATTCCAGGACCTTCAAAGTCAGGGTGATGCTGGGATGGGAGCTTCAAGGTGGCATGGCACTGATCGATCTGCTGCCCTCTGCACTCCACGTGCTTGCGCCTCCTTGCTATGGAAGGTTAGACTGTAGGTAGCATTTGGCCAAGGGGGAGGGGGGTGGGGACAGGCCTGGCATCTTTGTGTGAGTGTTCGGCAGCAGCGGGGTGAGGAGGCACTGGAGCCCTGCAATGTCCCACTCTGGTTGGGGTGGGCCATCCACGAAGAGAATCCAGGTACAAGTGGCACTAATCAATACTCTTCTCTCCTTTTCCGGAGAAGAATGTGTATAATGCCGCTGAACAGGCAAGGACTGGTGGAGGGCTGGCCCAGTTGGTGATTCTCAGCCGTTTCGAGCAGGAGGTCCTGGATTTGGAGAGGCGCCATGCGCCCCCGGTCCACCAGTGTCGATGAGACTGGGGTGCCACGGGCAGGTATGTTTGCCCAGCAGTGAGGTCACCATTGTTCTCCCAACAGTCATGTAAGTGCTGAATGTTCAGTAATTGAAGTTTGCAACATGGCTTGACCATTGCTTATGGAAGGATGAGCACATAATGATCCGGGGGACAGGGATGCACATTGACATTGTCTCCCTGTTAACTGATCCAATGTCCTTGCTCTTCCTTACAGCATCAGCAGAGCAGGGCTGGGAGGAGGAGCAGCAGAGGCCCCCTCTCACACCTGAGGGCCCTGAAGTCTCACCAGTGTTACACTGTCTCTTCGAGGCAGGCACCAGCGCAGATACTAGCACCTCGGTGGGAATTAGAACACCAGCTAGTGTCCCGGGGCACAGCGGTGAGGGCACTTCACAGTTGGTGGAGGAGCTGACAGATACAGAGAGTGCCCATGGTGCCAGCAGTTGGAGGACTGCAGGGGAACAGGCACATGCTCAGTTGGTGCTTGATGATGTGCCTCTGGAGTCGTCCGTGATGCAGCAGGAGCAGGAAATGCGGCAGGGTGTGCGGGAGCATCTGGGGGAGATACATGAGGCTATGCTTGGCTTGATGTCTGTGGTGGAGGAGTCTACACAGACTATCACCAATGCAATGAGCCTCATGGCTGAGTGCCATGTGTCCTCCATGAAGAGAGTGGTGATTCTTGGGGATGCGCTCTGACCAGTAAGCCCTCACAACGGCATTGACCTCAGCTAGTCAGTGCCAGTGTGGGAGATGGTCTGGGCACCAAGTTCCCCAGCTCAGTGTCCTTCCATCCACAGTGAGCAGGGAGGTCTGAAGTGACTTCACGTCAGTGCAGCAGCTGCCTGTTGTCTGTGCAGGCTCCTCTCAGGGGCCTCCGGATGAAGGCAGCAGCTCCTCCGCCCCTCTGCCAGTGACTGTTGCAATTGATGAGGCTGTGACGATTGGGGAGCTGCCAGCTGCAGAACTGGCAGCTCCCTCCTAGGCGGGGCCAGCACAAGCTCCATGGGCCAGAGGATGGCTGCCAAGGTCATCGAGGCCAACAGGACAGCAGAGTCAACAGACTATCTCAGATGCCACTCCCAGCTGGTATGCGTTTTGAAGTATTGCAGATCACACAGGCAAGTATCAGTAACTTTGAAACATTAATATCTGACACAGCACACTCACGACGCTGGTGACCCTTCTTTTCCCAGCTGTGGATGAGGTTTATACAAATGTGTCCTACCTGATGCGTCCATGCACCAACCTGAAGATTGCACGGGCGCTGAAAAATCGTCACCAATTGGCACCTCAAGGGTCTTAAGTGGCCCGTTAATTAATGGTGGGCGCACATCGGATATCATTGCTTGCCTGCCCAATGAAATATCGCGATGGTGCGGAGCCCACCCCCGCACGCCAATAGGCAAACTCTGCCTTTGGTGTTGTTGGGCCTGTCTGGCTCAGTTGGTTATTTGGCAATACCAGGTGGCAGAATGGGTGGCTGAGGAATCGGCATGCTGTCACAATGAAGGTGACAATAGATGCCTTTTATGTGTAACCAAAGCCACCCTCCTGGGATTGCTCATCTGCACCTCTGCTCATCTGCCAGAGAACAGAGCAGAAAAGTGATGTAATCTAGTAACATGGAGTTCCAGAGCCAAGATGTCAGCTGTCTGAGATTCCATGATACCTGTATGAGCGGAGGCTCTGTAATGTTGAAGCCATGTCGGACCACTTATCCTGTGTCAGACTGTATGATCCCCATGCTTTGTGCAATTCTCTGACACAACTTTGAGCTGCTTTCCTCCACACTTTGATCATTGTGCACTAGCTCGTTGGCAGGCTGCATAGTGCACCAAGGATTTCTTGGCATATGCGTATCAGGTTTCTTTCAGTAACCTGGGCCCTTGAAGCTTAAATCTGAGTCCTCAGCAGCAGGGCAAGTATGTGACCTTGCCCTGGAGAGCACAGCACTTGCGTTATCCTGTTCGTCTGCCTTAACTCCTGGACACTAGTGGCTGATGATTCACTGCGTGAAAACCCTAAAGTGCATGTGGCGCTAATCTCTGAGCTGGCCCTTGCTAGGATCAGCTCAAGTGAGGCTAGGTCTCGAGGAAAGCTGGTCACATCTTGTGACATGACAGATGAGCATTTACATTCTCAGAACTTGAAATGAAAGAGGGACAAAAATTGGCTTTCAATATGAAGGAAGATCAGACATTAGCTGGTGAAAGCAGCTGCAGCTTTTCATACAGAGTATGTACAGTGAGATACAAGTGAGAAGGGAAAAAGAGGATGTGGTGTGAAGAAACTCTGTACACATCCTCTCTTGTGTTGCCATTCATCACAATCCTAATTCTGCTCCTGCCATGATGGCCAAATATCATCTTCCGCATGGGAGGGGATGTGCAAGTGGGTTCATTCTCCTGTCTCCTGTGTGCATGTCTCCTTCCCTGTAAGAGAGAAGAATATGGCATCCTTGTGAGGTGTCATGGTGGAATCATTTGTATGTAGTGTGTAAGATGTGAGTTGTGGGGAAATGAGTTTTGAAATAGTGGTAACAGTGGGAGGTACAGATGGTGTGAGGAGAAGGGGTTGCATTGACTGTAAGAGAGTGAAGAGAGGTGGAGGAGGGGGGTATTGTGAGCTGTACAACAAGAACAACTTATAATTATATTGCACCTTCAATGTAGTAAAATATCACAAAGTGCTTCGCAGGAGAATTATCAAACAAAACTTGACACCAAACCACATGAGATGATATTAGGGCAGATGATGTAAGGTTTGGTGAAGAAGGAAGGATTTAAGGAGCATTTTAAAGGAGTAAAGAGAGTAAGAGAGGGGGAGTAGTTTAAGGAGAGTATTCCAGAGTTTAGGGCCTTGGTAGTTGAAAGCATGCCCACCAATGATGGAACAATTAAAATTGGGATGCTCAAGAGGTCAAATTTGGAGGTGTGTATATATTTTGGAGGGTTGTAAGGCTGGAGGAGATTACAGAGATAAGGAGGAATGAAGTGGTGGAAGAATTTGAAAACAAGAATGGAATATTAAAATCGAGGCATTACTTATCTTGGAGTCAACGTAAGATAGCAAGCACAGGGTGAACTGGACTTGGTGCGAGTTAGGACATGGCAGCAGAATTTTAAATGACCTCAAGTTTACCAAAGCTAAACATAGAAGGCCAACAAGGTGTATATTAAAATAGTCAAGTCTAGAGGTAAAAAAGGCATGAATGAGGGCTACTGCAGAAGATGAGCTGAGGCTGGGCAAAGCTGGGCAATGTTCTGGAGGTGGAAATAAACAGTCTTAGTGAAATTGCAGATCTGTGGTCAGAAGCTCACTAGGAGGCATTTTGAAGGAGGGAACATTGAAGCACCATGAGAAATGTGACCAACAAAGAAGTTGACATGGCTTTCCAAATGGAAGGTGCAGTCTAAAAAATTTGTTGGACTTTTTTGAGGAAATAGTGAACCTAATGTAAAATGGGAGCACAGTGGCTGCTATTAAGTTACAGCCAAACTTCTCACAGTTGTCAGATGGAGAATAACCACAGGGCAGAAGGCTTGGAATGGCGGAAGCTTCAGGAGTGGATTAAAAATTGGTTGCATCAAAGGAGACAAATTCAAGGTGGATATTTTTATAGTGAAAGAAGTGATTGAAAGGTGCAATGTATTGAAATAAGGTATGATATTTTTAAAACTTTGTGAATGGCTAGTTGGAAAGCAAGGGCAGTTTCTAATTCTGTATATTTCTATGCTCCTCCATAAATGTTGACATACCTAGTTTGTAGACAATTATTAATTAACTAGTTGGGTATTTTTAAATCTATGCTTTGATAGTTGTTAACAAATATTAGTTTATTGTATGATTTTGTGTTGTGTGTGGTTTAAGGGGAGTTTAATACAGAAGTTCAGCATGATCAGGGATGCTTGTCCAAAGAATATAACTAGTCTAGTGGAAACAGTTCTTGATGACTCTTGTCTTTAGGCAAAAAAAATCTATAATTCCCAGTCCTTATTTCCACTGGCAGAGAAGAGGATATCTACCCTCGTATTTAGTGACTAATTGTTGAGCATTTATTTTAAATATACTTAAACAATGATATTATGTTAGGCTTTTAATCTTAGATTTTTAATTTCTAGGTATGACTGATGAGATCAAACCTTTCAGTTGCTGCTGTGAAGCCACTTTTGTTGCTTGCAATGATTTCCTTGTATCTATATGTTGATCACTGTATGATTAGATTCACAGCATTATTACTAATGGTGATGTAGGGTTTGTGCAGTTGGTAGTTTATACAACAGTAAACTGTTTAGATTATAATGTGATTAAACACATTTGTGAATCACTTGATTGTGTTTTACCAATTTCATTATCTAAGTATTGAGTTTGGAAAATACTTGTAATCTAATGGATTCATGATTTTTCTGGATTAAAAGTGTGTTATCATTATATTCACATTTTTTGGAGTGCAGCAAGATGCTGATTTGAGGTCCTTTGAAGCTCTGGTTAATGATGAATGTCATGCAGCATTTGTGCATTTTTACTTAAGAAGGAAGGCTCCTTTCTTTTACTTGGAAAAATGACAAGTTATATAAAGATAAAACAAAGTATAAATATCAACCAGTGAGAGAGCAGGGAAGATATATTAAATGCATGACAGCAATTTTCTCTCAAGATTTTACCTTCCTAGTATCTAACACTAAAACCAAAACTCTGTTGGTTGAAGGATGCATGTTGCAATAAAAAATAGATCAGTATCTATAAAGCCCTTAAGGGAAAACACTGGCAGAACCTTTAAAATGGTATTACTACCTTCTTCAGTTCTGTTCTTTTGACAGTGTTCTGAGGTCAGGCCACTGTTGATATCTTTGAGCTGTTCAAGTAAGTTAGGCATCCATTGTTGTAAAAATACAGAAAACTTTAACAGTTATCTTGAATGCAGACTGCATACTTAATAGATACTATGCAGAAAAGACTGTGTAGCAAGGCCATTACTATTGTATAACTAAAGCAGTTTGATCTAATGTTGTCATAGTGAAGTTCCAAGAATGTCTTGAACAAAAAGCACTGAATCTAATAAAAACTGCATAAAGAGATGTGCTGTCCCAGCTGTTTATATACTATTGTATGTTTTTGGAAGTTTGAATAAAAGCAAGTAAGTCAGGAAGAAAATGACGAAAAAGATATCTCTTTCAAATATATTTTAAGACTTCAGTTTGCAGTTAAAGAAACATAATGGCTTTAGTAACTTTGCAGTTTTTCTCTTTTGAAATAGTTTTCTTATCACAGCATCATTGAAGTAGGTTCATGACATACTTTGTTATAAATGAAAAATTGTTTAGCTGAAATGTAATTAGTTATACTTGTGAGAGAAAATCTGCCAATGTCTGAAATTAGCTTTCAAGTCACTGAATAACACACTCTTGTTTTAAGGACGATTTGAATCAATTAAGTCAATCTTTTATTGGTTTTATCTGACAACTTGTAGTCATCTTAAATCCCCTCAATTTTACTGCCTGTTTAAAAACTACATTGATTCATTTACTTCTCAGTAATAAATATACATTTCTTTCTTTCTTGGAAGATAGTGTGCTTATTTTCTTACCATAATTTGCCAATTAAAAATAAAATTTATCTATTGTAATCATAAGTTCAGGTGTACAGTTGCGCATAAAATTGCCGTAAGTCATTTCTATTTTCTTGAAATTTAGTCACATCCTGTAATGTGACTGTTTATTTTGGTAGCATAATCGATCAACTCTTCAAACATTATATCCCCACACACATTTCTGTTCGATTTTCTAATTGAATTCAATGAAATCATTTCATTCTGTGAGTGATTACATTTAGTGCTAAATTAGATTGTGTTTGTTATTATTAATGCTTGCAATAAGAAAAGAGTCAGGCATTGTTGGTAATAATTAATGAGTTAGTTTTTGTGCATTATAACCACCATGTTGTTAGTCTTTAACAGTGAGGAGCTATTGGCTTTATTTTCCTTTCATATGCTAACTTGTTTATTGTAACTCAGAAAAATATAACAATGAATTGATTGGATGCTACTCATTACCATTTCAAACAAAGGTTGACGTGACTGGAGCAATGGTAGACATAGCCCAATAATAATATTGGGCTGAACACGACTGTTTAATATACATTTAATATGTAAGTATTGTATTGAAATATACTGCAGTGACATGCATTTCCAGTATAACTATGATAGATAAGTTCAGTAGCTCTTTAAAAAAGAATGTAATGACTGTAGGTGTTGCTTACACTATAATTCAATTTGCTTTCTCCTAGGGAAAGCATAGCACCTGAACAAAGAGAAAATAATTCTCAAGTGGAGATTTTTTTAAATGACCAGGCAGTCAAAATATGATTTACTTAGAATTTGTAATTGACTAACGATTCTTGAATTTCATTATGATGTGTTTCCAGAAAATGAAGGAAGGAACAAGAAATAGCTAGGACCCTCCTGTAACACTAATAGTAACTGACAAAAACAATATCACTTCTGTCACACACAAGATCAAGCCTACTCCATTTGCTGCCACCATTGGGACACCCATGTTCCCTGCTGATGAAGTTATGAAATACAAAATGTAATTTGACACTAGTTCTTTTGCTGATGCTGTTACTCCTGCTTCTGATTTGGAATCTGATATGGTTCCACATTAGGTCTTAGCATTCAACTACATTTACAGTGGTCAAACTAGTTCAGTGGAATAGTTTAACTCAATTTCCTATACATTTTTTTAATTACCTGTAGTGCTTTTTCAGGTTATCTGGGTGTTATTTCAAACAATTATATCTAGCAACACTACCCAATATTACAGTCATTTTTTAACAAAATTTACAAGCACATTTTAAACTTGCTAAAATTTAAATATAGTACAAGGTATTTGGTATCAGAACCTTGACAAGTAGTCATGCTGGATTTTCCAAGAAAACCTATTTGTTTTCAGGTGGTTATGAAACATGTGCAACTATGCCCAAAGAATGGCCAGCAAAATTGTCAGCTGACAAGTTGGTCCACTGTTATTGGTGTCTACCTGAAATATCCACCATGCTACATGTAAATGGGTGGGCATAGCTTATATTCCTATACAATCTCCTCCATCTTTTATACCTAGCTTGACCTTTCAGAGAACCATCACTATTTCAGTGGTGGTATAGGCAGCAGATCACTACCTGGAGCTAGACTCTGCATTGAGGAGGCCATTTGGATATTGTGATTGTAGCTCACAGGAACTTTGCCTTCACAGTAATTTTTGGTTGGTTCTTACTTTGAAGTTGCTTGCAAAACTTCTCCTTATGGGTTTTGTGCATACTTGAGAAAATAAATTTGTGAACTGGGGAAATAGGCTTAGGGTATAGGAACATTAGACTTAGGAGCAGGAGTAGGCCAGTTGGAATTTCCCAGTTGGAATCATCAATTCTGATGTTATGAAGAGGAAGAGGACGATATGACAGAGAATATATATGGGATTTTGGAGTGAGACATCACAGAAGATATCTGTTTCCTAAGTGTCAGTACTCACTCTCTAGGGTATCTAAATCTAGAAGGTCTTCCTTAGATGTTTCTGACCATTAATGGCTCAGAACACTGTGCTTCCCCCTGGAGGCTATATCAAGCTTATACCAGCTACTGGATGAAGACCTGGGGCCCGATTTTAACTCACTCAAAACCCATTCACTTATACAGTACTAAAATCAGGCCTGGGGTCCACAACCACCAAGAGAGCAATTAAGTCTTCAGTAGTGGAAATAGCAACATCCTTCGATTGCATTACCACAGGCTCCTTCCACGCTTCCTCAGATGAACTTTGTTAGTCAGGCAGTAACACAACATTTTTTTTCAGATCTCACGCTTCATCTACTTCATAATAGAAAAGGAAAAATAAAGAGATTGAGCAGTCCTGTTCCATAGACAGGCACAGGGGTGATGGATGAGTGGCACTTGGTGCAGGATAGGATATGGACACCAGAGTATAGGATGAATTGAAGTTTATGAAGCAGAGAGGAAGAATGAATAGCCAAGCTAACATAGAAATAGTTAAATCTGGAGGTGGCAAAAGCGTTAATAAGGTAATAAGGGCTGATGCAGGGGTTGAGACAGGTGATGTTATAGAGATAGAATTAGGCAGTCTATGTAATAATCGGGGTCAAATAAAACGCGCAGAACTAGAATCATCCAATGGAATATTAATACGAGCAGGTACTGACTCCCTTTAAACACTGATCCTTCCACAAGTTTACACTTTCATAGCAGGCAAACCTTGTATATGATTTCCTGTGCTTGGTCCTCAAGAAACTGTCCCTCTTCTTCCTTATTATTATCAGTAGTTGGACCAGGAAACCTTGAAGACCTCTGAGAGTGATTCTGCTTCACTGCCCAATGCAGATTCTCTGACAGTTACTGTTGCTCTTTCTCACAGCTCAATGTGTGGTTCTTTTAATAAGATGTTTTAAACAACATAGCAGGACTCCATATGCATTCCTCCCAGTGGGTAACTCTCTAGTGACCAGTGGTTTTACCACTGCTTTCCTGCAGAGCAATATTAATTAGGTCCTTTTTAGGAAACTCAACCAGTTTGATGACTGATTTACATAAGCAGGCGTAAGTTCCACCCTAAAGTAAGTTCAGCCCTCACTCTCACAATAATTTACCTTGAGTGAAATCGTTTTTAGTTTCCCTCAGTGCCCTAATTAATTTGTATAATATCCATATATGAAAATGTATTAAATTATATGGATGTTTTCTCACAGAAGAATTAATATTTGAAATGATTAAATGCTAACTCACATAATTCACAACTATAGGTTTCAAATCTGGTCTCTAATTGCTTGGTGTTCTGGCTTCCTGGTCACAATGTCTCAGAAATCATTAAACATTGTGGGCAGAATTTTCCTTTTGACGTGCGGGGGTTGGGTCCCGGACGCCTGTGCGTAAAATGACGCACAGTGACATCGGGCAAGCGTCCCAACGTCACTGCGTGCCATTGTGATATTTCCCTGGGCGGGAGTGCGATGAAGTCTGATGCGTGCCTGCCATTAATTAGCGGGGCAGTTAAGGCCCTTTAGTCTTCAATCAACGTTGATTTTTGGGCGCCCGTGCGATATTTGGGTCGGCACATGGGCGCAACGGGCAGGCGGGTAGGAGACATTTGTATTAACCTCATCCACGGGCAGGATAAGAGGGCTCAGTGGGGTCGTGAATCTGCTCTGTGAAGTATTTACTGGTGAAAGTTTTTCAAACTTGCCTGTTTGATCTGCAGTACTTCAGAACGCATCCCAGCAGCTTTTTCTGGACTCTTAACCTTCAGGTCAGCACTCTGCAGTGAGGAATCTTTTTCAGGCCTGCAGGTTTCAGGAAGCCTTCCCTTAGCCTGGATATGGGAGTTGCTCTGTCCACTGGAGGCAGCTCCTCTGTGGAGGAAGGGAGAGCTAGAAGGAGGACGAGGCCAGGAGTGCACATTCAGCCTCCAAGGGAGCCACCTTTGGAAGGATGGGCACAGGTACAAAGGGCGCAGGGCCAAGAGATAGTCTAAGGCAGAAGGGACTGCTGAAGCCGCCACTATCCTGCTGACAGTTGCGAAGCAACTACCTCAATATGTCTGAGCTGCAGTGCCAAAGGAGGCTCTAATTCTGAAGGGAGACAGTGAACTATATCTGTCAGATGATTGGCCTGAGATATCCCCTAACTGTGTGGGCGGACACCCCATGCCAGTGCCTCTGAAGGTCACAGCTGCCCTCAACCTCTATTCCTTTGGCTCCTTCCAGGGCTCGTGGGGTGATCTTTGCGGTGTTTCCCAATCAGCTGTCCACACTTGTGTCAAGCAGGTCACAGATGCTCTGTTCTGGCATGCATTGACCTTCATCCGCTTCCACTGGGACCAGGCAAGCGAGACACAGAGAGCCAGAGGCTTTGCAGCGATTGCTGGCTTCCCCCATGTCCAGGGTGCAATAGACTGTACACATGTGGCCATCAAAGCGCCAGCATGTGAGCCCGGTGCCTTCGTCAACAGGAAGGGCTTCCACTCCATGAACGTGCAGATAATGTGTGATCACAGGATGCTGATTCTATAAGTCTGTGCAAGGTACCCAGGCAGCTCCCACGATGCCTACATCCTCAGACACTCCCAGGTGCCGGGGCTCTTCAGTGCTCCAGCCCGGCTGGATGGATTGCTGGTGGGTGACAAGGGCTATCCCCTCAGAAGGTGTCTCATGACGCCTCTCCGCCATCCAAGAACAGAAGGTGAGCAGCGGTACAATAGGAGCCACACCTCCACAAAGGCTTTGGTGGAGAGAACCATCAGCCTTCTCAAGATGCGCTTCAGGTGCCTGGACCGCTCAGGGGCGCACTCCAGTACCCCCCAGATTGTGTGGTGGTGATGGTGATTTCATGCTGCGCTCTCCACAACCTTGCACTGGAAAGGGTGGGGGGGTGCGAAGTGAATGATGAAGACGCAGTGGCTGTGGCTGCACAAGATGAGTCCAGCAGTGATTCCTAGGATGAGCACACACAGGGAAATGCTGAGGGGGTAGACGCTGATCTGGGACTACTCCAGGGAGGCAGGGACACCCGGGCTGCTTTAATCCAATGAATCACCAGGACAAGCTTGGGCTGCCGCCTCGATACTCGACACCTAAGTGCAAAATCTACCAGGTCAGCAGCATTAACTAGGAGCCTTGTAAATAAAGCTGACTGTACAACAAATCACTGATTACACTTTTGTCAACCATCCACATGCAGAAGAAACGAGGCACCCTCAGCCATGGTGACATATCTGAATTTAATGTGTGAAGCAAAAGAACTTATCACAGAGAAAACAACAGTGTTAATTATCAAAAAGAAATAATAAGGACCTTAACTTGGGCCAACACAAAAGCACCTATGAAAAACCCGTGGTGTGCCTTAGGTGCCTTATGCTTTCATTTACGGGTGCTACATCTTGGTGCTGCCCCATTGCTCAGAGTGGCATCTGAGCCAGCCTGCTGACTCTGCTGTTCTGTTAATCTTGATGACCTTGGTGGTCGTCCTCTGGCCTGTGGAGCCTGTGCTGGCCCCAGCTGGGAGGGAGCTGCCTGTTCCGCAGCTGGCATCTCCCCAGTTGTCGCAGCCTCACTGGATGCAATGGTCACTGGGAGACGGGCAGAGGAGCTCCCACCCTCATCTGGAGTGCCCTGAGAAGAGCCCGCAGAGATGACAGGCAGCAGCTGCACCGATGTAATGTTGCTCCGGACCTCCCTGCTCACTGTGGATGGATGGGCAATGAGCTGGGAAGCTTGATCCCCACACCATCTCCCACATTGGCACTGACCAACTGAGGTCATTGCCTATGTGAGGGCTTGCTGGTCAGAGCACATCCCCAGGAAGCTCTGGTAGGTCTCCTGGAGTAGGCTCTCCATGGGAGTTGCCACTCTCTCCTTGGAGGACACTTGGTGCTTGGCCATGTGGCTAATGGCTTCGGCGAGCGTCCACATAGACTCCTCCACCATGGAGATGAAGCCATACGTAGCCTCATGTATCACCCCCAGATGCTTCCACACAACTGGCCGCATTTCCTTCACCTGCTGAGCATGTGCCTGGTCTTCTGCAGCCCTCTGACTGCTTTCATCATGGGCACTGTCTGTCTCCTCCATCACCACTGTGCCCCGGGACACTAGCCATTGTTCTAATTCCCACCGAGGTGCTAGTATCTGTGCTGGTGCCTGCCTCGCAGAAATGGTGTGATGCTGGTGAGACTTCAGGACCCTCAGGTGTGAGAGGGGGCATCTGCTGCTCCTCCTCCCGGCCGTGCCCTGATGATGCTGAAAGGAAGAACAAGGACAGTGCATTAGTTAGTGTGCATTAAATGATAAAGTTCATCCCTGTCCCCCGGTTCATTATGTGCTCAACCTTCCATAACCAATGGTCCAACAATGTTGCAACAATAAATAATTTAACAATCATCAGTGCTATGGCGTTGGGAGGACAATGCTGACCTCACTGTTGGGCATAAATAGCTGACTGTGGCACCCCAGCCTCACCGACACCAGTAGACCTGGGTACATGGCGCCTCTCCAGTTCAAGGGCCTCCTAGCTCGAGGCGCTTTAGTATGGACAGCTGTGCCTGGCCGCCTCCAGTCCTCACACGCTCGGCTGCGTTCTGCGCATTCTTCTCCTGAAAAAGAGAGAAGAGCATTGATTAGGGCAAATTGCACATGGACTCTGTTCGTGTATGGCACACCCCAACCAGAGTAGGTCATATCAGGCCTCCAGTGCCTCCTCACCCCGCTGCAGCTGATCATTCAGACAAAAATACTAGGCCTGCTCCCCAACCCCCCACTTGGACACATGCTGCCTATATCAGTTTAAGAACCACACGCAGTGTAGAGGGCAGCAGATGGTTTGTTGCCACACAGCCTTGAAGTTCCCCTTCCACCATCTCATCACCCTGACTAGGACATGTCCTGGAGTCCTGAGTCTGCGCCTAGGTGCAGCTCCTCCAGGTTGCCCCCAAACCAATCATGTGGGACTCAGATCAACACATGCTGCGGGGGAAAACTCATCTCCTCATGATCCTTTCAGGCTGACCTCATCATGGGCAGTACCTGCTTGCCCTCCCAGCAAAGGAAAAATGCCCTCAATGATTCAATGCAGTCACGACACTGAGACTTGGGCGTGGGGTGCACAGAGGGTAAGGCTATCTGCTGGGTTAAATGGGCCCAATGCCAACATGGTACTCACCCTGCCAGAGCACAACAAATCATTGAAGTGCTTGCGGCACTGGATCCAGGTGTACCGCACCATGTCACAGGAGCTCACCACCTCTGTAACCTCCTCCTAGGCACCTTTCGTCATGTGGGGGGGGGCCTGCTCCTCCCATCCTGGGGGACCCAACACCTCCCGCTGTGCTGCCACCTCCTCGAGGAGGGCAGCAAGGTAGTCATCAGAAAGATGAGGGGTGCACTGGCCTCCCCTGCTGGCCTACCCTCCAGCCTGGCCTGCTCATCCTAACCCCTCTGCTGCATCCTGGAACGGGCCATTGTGAGCAGCCTACAAGAAGATGCTAGGTCTTCTTTTAAACAGACTGCCGGGTTGCCATTGGACCCGGTGGTCCGTGCACACCCGCCACCACCCACACGCTCCCTCTATCCATGGGAGTTGGGAAATACCCTGGGTAGGCCTTAATTGGCCCGCCCGCGTAAAATGGCAGCACGGACCCAATCGCGGGCAGCAATCGGAGTCCACGCCTGCCCATGCCTGCACCCACTCTCGCTCCCCCTCCACCACCACCACCACCACCCCCCCCCCCCCACCCACCCACCCAACCAGACATAAATTTCTGCCCTGTAACTCTCACATAATTTTATGTTTTCTTTGGGGAATTTTCTGTAAATTGATAGTATAATTTTGGGATTCCCTAATCTGCTGTACGCCTGTGTGTTGTTAGCTGAATAGTTCTTAATATGTAAGATAGTTCAGAGACTGCACTCAGATACCTTGAGTGCTCCCTCAACAAGTGTTAGAACATTCTTGTACACCACTATGATGCTGAAAGTCTCTGGGCTCACTGTGGTCAAACAATGAAAAAAAATCGCACTTCTGCCAGCCTGGGTAAATAGGAAAAGCACATTTTGACCCCACAAATATTGAGACGGAGTCTGTGGGTTGCCTAGCAACATAACACACAGCCAATTACACTGAGGCTGTGTGCTTCCTTTGTTGCTTCAGATTAAGGCACAGGTCTCAGCACTTTGAGCCTACGTCTTGCATTTGCATCTGTCACTCCTAGCCAATCAGGGATAACATAGTGATCCAGAAATTTCTTATTGCTTTATGAGGATTGTTTAGAATTTAGTGGTCTGAGAGTGACTTATCATTTCGGCAAGATGCCTCCGTAACAGATGTTTGCTGATTCAATCTGAGAGCTTAATGGTGACATAAATGTTGCCTTTTGAAGCTAAATATTTGTAATAAGCATTCTGTTTAATGTATACTTTAAATCAATAAGTCTGCCAATATTGTTGCTCACAGTGTTTCAGAAGATTTGCTATTTTATGAGTGTTTATACTATGTAGGGGATAACACCAGGGCTATCTCATTTCATGGACTAAACAAATTACTCCATTTGTATTTAATACTATTACAGGATTTTGGGGTTTGAATTCCACAACCCTGTCCTATATTCTATGAAAATTAAAAATGAATAGCCTTGAGTGAATATTTTTATCTTTTTTATGCTTATTATTAATCTATTACATTTTTAAAGCTGATGATAATACATTGGATGATGGTGTACAAGCTGCTTGAATTGAAGATGGGTATGTTAGACTCAAATTTATGTGGTCATTACAGTAATTTTGGTTGTTCAGTAAAATGCCTGGAAATTCGACTGGGAATCGAACATGCTAGTCTGAATCTTACATCAGAGTTTCCAGTGGCCTTTTTTAAGGATGCAGCCTTTGCTCACTTTAAATAAGGTCACTGACTTCACTGGTGATGGGGATTTCCTACACTGAGTTCCAGTTTACTTGGCTCTGGGATACACAAATCCAGACCAGTACAGCAAGTCTGATGAAGCATGATGACCAGTCTTCAGAAGGGCACAAGTAGGTCACACCTGGTGGTTAAACCAAGATGGAACCTTAAGCCCAGAAGGAACTGCCATTAAAAATAGACATGATTGGTCCCTGAGCAAAAAGGGCTGAAGGGGGTACAGACATGTTTTTACTGAAGGAGTGGAGCTAGGTACCTCTCTTCGTATATTAGTGCAAGAGTTTCAATCACTATTGTCATGGTAGCTGCCTCAGATTTGCCCATAGTGGAGCAGGCACCCACTGCCCACATGCAGGTGAGGTGCCCTCCAAGTGGAAGTGTGCAGTCCGGCAGAGAAAGTGGCGGAGAAACCAGTGGATGCAAGGCCATTGTATTTTGTAATATAGGATATGGGGAATGGGATTGAACTACACATGGAGCAGTCCTGTGGTTTGGCTGCATTGGGGTATATCCTTTGTTTCAGGAATATTGGAGAATAGTTCCAGGCTTGGCAGAACTTGAGTGGTTTTCCTATAATTATACAGTATTGTATAGGGGCTGTGGGATTTTGGCAGCATGGAAAGGTCCTTTGATTTGGCATTGCTGTGGAGGTGGAGCCTGGGGTTTGAACTCTGGAAGACAAAACTGACGTGAGGTCTGGCAGACCTAGGAGGCATTAGGGGAAAAATTAGTGGTCTCCCATTTAAGACTGAGATGAGGAGACATTTTTTCTCTCAGAGGATTATTAGTCTGTGGAATTCTCTTACCCAGCAGGGAAGTGGAGGCTGGGTCATTGAATATATTGAAGTCTGAGATAGATTTTTGATGATAAAGGAGTCATGGGTTATGGGGGGATGGTGGGGGGCAGACAGGAAGGTGGAGTTGAGACCACAATCAGATTAGCTATGATCGTATTGAATGGTGAAGCAGGCTTGAGGGGCCAAATAGCCTCCTCCCTCTCTTAATTCTTGTGTTCTTGTGATTGTAAAGTTTGGCTCACTGGTGAATTCCCAATATCTGTTAGCAGGTAGGGGAGGGGCTCGGGCATAAGCCTGACAGCACTGGCTGGGCAAGACCCATATCTAAAAGCATTGGTTTGTGCCTTTTCATTGGACCTCTGTGAATATTGAATATGCAATTTTGTGATGAGTTCTGGACCTGTGGTCTGTTTGTTTCTGTATCTCCATGTCTCTCAAACAACTTTAAGAAATGTAAACAGTTTAATTACCATCAACAGAAATGGTGAGTCGAGCTTTTGTTTGGAAAAAATAGTCACATTAAAATGAGGAAAAATTCTATGGATAAGTTAATTTCTCCAAGCCTGGCAGAGACCGGGTCAGATGTCAGTGGATATATCTGTTTTTTTCAATGCTATTCATCTTATTCTTGGCTTAAAACATGATGAAGATTTTATAAACTCTCTTGACATATACTGGCTTTTTTGAATCCTCAACAAATTTCTTAACAGAAATATAGTGAAAAATATGTTTATTATAACTTCACTAGGGAGCTATTGAAGAAAGTGGAATTGTTTATTAGGTATTTGACATCAAGCAAGCCTAATTATTTTCTCATTCTGTTGAAGTATATAGTGTGCTCATTTAATAGTGAGTTATTATACTCATTCCCATGACTAATTGTAAAAAAATCAGTTCTTTCCTGTTTACCAACAGTTCAGTCAGTGCACTGCAATGGTAATTAATTTTCATTTGAACGTGACTACTATTTGGATGATTCACTAATATTTGCATCATCAGTGTAGAACATCGTCTTGCAAATAGCCTGTCAGCAATACTTTCTCTAAGGAGAACATTTTTTCTAGATAATTGCTGTTAATGATGATCTAAGCTCTCCACTAATTTAATCGACCATAGGCCAACTTGATGGCTAATCTTCGATTACCTTTCTTTGCTCTATTCACTTGAAGTAGCAAAACTTATAATGTATTGCTCTATCAGAAACTAGACTTTTCTGCTCAAGCACAGTTTCTTACCATTATTTAGTAAATGTTTATATCAAAAGGAAGTTGATTGAATTTACAAATAATTTTGTCGATACCATTGGATAAAACATTCTTCTCTTTTTTTCAAGAAAACAACAGACACCTTCCTCCTTCAGCAAGTTTAAAAGATCAGCTGCAACTTCCCTGTTGTGAACCAGCTGACCAGTAAGTATTTTAACTCACTGACTATAACTGCTCTCTTGCTTTTTTATACAAAATGCTTTGAGGTACAGAATGAATACGAAAATATGTCAGAATTAGAATCCAATTATGGATTAAAACATCAAACTAATTGTAAATAATTACCCTTCTTCCCAAATTTAATGCTACATATTAGAAATGCTGGATGTTTGCAGCATTTCAAATGTATTGAATTTGTGAGCATAATGTTATGTGAAGAATGAAGAATACTTCAGAAAAAAATTGAATATGTAAAGTGTATATACTTATTACATATATATTATGTGTGAGAAGAAAAGTGAATGAGCTAAAGCCAATGCAATTAAGATGATAAGAAAATAGCAAACATGACCACAGCAGCCACCCACACCCCCACCCTCACCACACCCCAACCCCCCACCCCCAAAATAGAAAGAGCTTTGATAAATAAAATCAACCTGACCATAAAAAGTAAAAATTATCACTGGCAATGGAACTTTGGTGCTGTCTAAAAGCCAAGACAAAAGCCACAGTAGGCACCGCCCAGGCAGAAATATATGGCCAGCCAACCCCCAACCCACTAAAGATCAGGCAAGATGAACTCCCAGAGCCTTTTCTAATGAGGCGGAATTCAAACTCAAAAACTATTGGCCAAATGTTTGGGAGGACTGTTAATGCAGTGGATGGGGGGTGCCGGGGAGATATTGGAAGAAGAATTCATGTGAAGCTATGAGTGGTGAGTTGATAATGAACTGCTCTTGTAATCAGCTGCTGTTGTTCCACTGGTCTGTCTTCAAGGTCCCCTTTGTCTGAAGCTAACAGGTCTTGCTGCAGTTCTATCTGAAGTGGCTGGTCAGGTTGCAAGGTGAAATTATGTGGATACATCTTGACACTGCCAGATTCCCAGACCTGTACAAGCACCTGAAGCATTTCTTTTGGTATGCCAGTATCCTGTTGTATGTTGGTCCTTTGCTGCCAAACCCTGGTTAGATCTTGTTTCAGTGGGAAAATGAGGGTGCCTTAAGGCGTTATCCATGCATTTTAAAGAAATGAAACCCTTTTCAAATGAGTTATGCTGCCAGCTCAGAGTGAAGTCCCATGATGATTTCAAAAATGCGGTCTATTACGGTCTCGACTCGAGGAAAGTCCATTATGGCTTCAATATCAACAACCTGCTCATGCTGGCTCCTGCTCTCCATAAGGAAGGAGATAGACTATTTCTTTCACCAGCATGTAACTAACAAAACTTGCAACTTTGGTTTACATTAGGCTTGGTACAGAAATCTGAACCTCAGTTATTTTTATAAATCTTTGTGTTTTAATGGGGCACTTCATCCAATCTTTCTTTCCCTCTATTTTACATTCTGTACCTGATTTCACACTGGATTCACTATTCCAACTTACCTGGTTCAGATTCTGGGCAGTTCATTGATAATACTTAGATCTGACTGGTTTCGGAGATGCACTGATGCTTGACCTGTTCACTTTGGTCTCAGATGCCCTTTAGGGGGCACTGTACTGTTTGTATCTCCAACTTGCAGCAAATTCCAGTGAAAAAAACTCATGGAAATTAACTGGGGACAGTGCAAGTCAAATGAATTTGTGGGTACCATTTGGTTGGCAGCTACATAAATTCTGACCCTATCTTTTTCACATTCATATTGGGAAGTCCCATTACCCACTGGGCCATCTCAGAAACTCATAATTGCTTCTAAAGCTCAAAATTTGTTTATCAGTCATGATCATTAAATCAGTTATGACACAAAGTATTTTTTTGTTTTGACAAATTATGCTCTGTTTTAATTGAATATCCAGGCCAGAGTCTGAAGCAGTAATGACAAACTGGGTCACTGAGGTATGCAAGATGCTGAAACTCAATGGAGAACCACCGTTGTTTACCAAATGTCTGCTTTCACCCAGAAAGGTAAAAACTACTACCATGATATTTAGCAGGATATCTTTTATTTGACCAAGTTAATAGATATAATGACATTTTAGGAGTTGGGAACCATTTGCTGAAGCAAATCGAAGCAGGGATGAAGTCTGTTACACAGGTATTTACACAAAAAGCTGAACTTAGTGTCTTCAAGAAGAACAATGTCATGGCAGTGGGCTTTTTCAGTTGTGAATCAATGGTATTTTTGATATGTAGAGCTTTATTGTCTTCCTTTTTGGAACTTTCTGTTGGGTTCTAACTTACCTTATTGTGAGAGGACTCCCTACAGTAAATTTCAATAATAAAATCTGCATTATATCCTTACTCAAATTTGGGGCATACTTTTCCAGCCAGAGCAATTTAGTTCGCCAGTGTGGAATGTGTATGTAAGGGCAGAGAAATCAAGTGGAAATCCTTTTTGTGGATCTATGCTTAATTACTCTGGCATGTATACGTCCAGCTGCCTGTCCTTCTTCTCAGGCAGTCCCTCAGGATCGATTGCTTCCACTCTGGTTCAGTGGCTTCTGAGGTGATTGATAAGCCCAATGTACCATCAGCATATTCTGTCACAAGCAGGGCAGGTGGTACTTTAAGGGACTCCCATGAGTTGGTGGTGATGTTTGACCTCTTCAGGGATGTTTTGAGGACATCCCCAAAGTACTTCCTTTCTCCTCCTGGGAGTCTCCTGCCATGACCAAGTTCCAGGTAGAGCTGTTGCTTCTGGAGTCTGGTGTCATGCATACGATCGACATGTCCAGCCCAGAGAAGCTGGTTTTGAGTGATTAGTACCTTGATACTGGCCATGTTGGCTTGGGAGAGGAATCTGCTGTTGGACCACCTTTCTGGTCATTGGATTTGGAGGATCTTTTGTTCTTTAGTGCTTTGAGGTGCCTTCCATACGTTGTCCAAACCTTTGAAGCAGATGAGATTGCGGGTTCACTGATGCCCGGTAACCCATAAATTTAGTCTCAGGTTTGAAATCCTGGTCCTCAAATACTCTTTTCCACAGTCAGCCAAAGACTGAGTTGGGACATGGAGGCAATGATCAATTTCATCGTGCATGTCTGCCTTTGTCAAGAAGAGGCTCCCAAGGTATGGAAAATGGTCCACATTTCTTAAATTTCTTGAGGTAACAAGCGGGGTTGATGTAGGTAACGTGTTTGATGTAGTGTAAATGGTTAGCATATTTTAGCAAGGCTTTTGACAATACTATATGGCAGTTTGGTCAGAAAAGTAAAAGACCATGGGATCCAAGTGCAAGTGGCAAGTTGAATCCAAAAAAGACTCAGTAGCAGGAAGCAAAGGATGATGGTTGATAGGTGCTTTTGTGACTGGGTGGCTATTTCCAGTGATTCCACTTGGTTCAGAACAAGGCCCCTTGCTTCTCGTGATATAAATCAATGATTTAGACTTAAATGTAGGGGACAAATTGAGGAGTTTGCAGATGATATAAAGTTGGATGTTTGTTTTATGAATTCTCTGTTGTCTCTCCCTCTTGTGTTGTTTTATGGATTCACCGTTCTCTCTCTCTCTCTCTTGTGCTTTTTTATGGATGCATAAAACAGCACGAGAGAGAGAGACAGAGAGCTGAGAATTCATGAAACAGCATGAGAGAGAAAGAGAGTGGAGAATTCATAAAACAGTGAGAGAGAGTGGAAAATTCATAAAACAGCACAAGAGACAGAGAGCGAAAGCATGGAGAATCCATAAAACAACACGAGAGGCAGAGAGCAGGGAATTCATAAAACAGTGTGAGAGAGAGAGAGAATGGAGAATTCATAAAAGAGCCTGAGAGAGAGATAGAGAGAACAGAGAATTCATAAAACAGCACAAGAGAGAGAGAGACAGAGTGGAGAATTCATAAAACAGCGCGAGAGGGAGAGAGAGAACAGAGAGTCCATAAACAACATGAGAGAGAGTGGAGAATTCATAAACAGCAGGAGAGAGAGAGCAGAGAATTCGTAAAACACTGCGAGCGAGAGAGAGGAAAATTCATAACACAGCACGACAGAGAAAGGGGAGCATTCATAAAACAGCATGAGAGAGAGAGAGCAGAGAATCCATAAAATAACGCGAGAAGGAGAGAGCGAGCAGAGGATCCACAAAATAGTGTGAGAGAGAGCAGAGAATCCATAAACAGTGTAAGAGAGAGCAGAGAATCCAAAAAACAGCGTGAGAGGTAGAAAGAGAGGAAGCAGAGACTCCATAAAACAGCACAAGAGAGAGAGAGCAGAGAATCGATAAAACAGCGAAAGAGAGAAGGCAGAGAATCCATAAAACAGTGTGAGAGGGAGATTGAGAGGAAGCAGAGAATCCATAAAACAGCAGAAGTGAGAGAGCAGAGAATCTATAAAACAGTGAGAGAGAGAGAGAATCCATAAGACAGTGCAAGAGGAAGCAGAGAATCCATAAAACAGCAGAAATGAGAGAGAGGGAGAGCAGAGAATCCATAAAACAATGTGAGAGAGAGGAGAGAACGGAAAATCCATAAAACAGCAGAAGCGAGAGAGAGGGAGAGCAGAGAATCCATAAAACAGCAGAAGTGAGAGAGAGGGCGAGCAGAGAATCCATAAAACAGCGTGAGAGAGAGAGAAGAATTCATAAAATAGCATGAGATGGAGAAAGAATGTCGAATCTTTAAAAAATAAGTTAATTATCACGTAATAAAGATGGCAGGGCAGTGAGGTATTGTAGCTACAGTATATGGAAGCTGAAGGACGCTGGTGAAATCCACATTGGCAGTAAGTACCTGCGGCGTGTGGAACTTTATCTCAGATTCATTGAGCTGGAGGCTAAGCTACAGACATCGTGATGCATCAAGGAGGGGATTAGTTATCTAGACACATTATTCCAGAAATCAGTCACATCCCTTAGGATAGGGTCTTCTGATTTGGCTAGTGGTCAGAGACAGAAGGATGTGACTGCAAGTGAGGCAGGTAAAGGGATCGAGAAGGATTGAAGTGGAGGAGCACAGCTCTTGCAGTTGTCCAACAGGTTCAAGATTCTTGCAGCTTTTCTGGGTGGGAGCAGGGATTGCAAGGTGGATGAGCGAACTGGCTATGGTACCGCGGTACAGGAAGCCACTCAAGTGGGGTGTAAATAGGAATGTAGTGGTAGTAGAGATAGTATTGTCAGGGCTGAAGAGGAACTTGCAGTGGGAGGGGGAGAAGCCAATTGTCATGGTCCACGTGAGTACCAACGGTATAGAAAGGACTAAGAAAGAGGTTCTGCATAGGGATGATGAGCAGCTAGGAGTTAAATTACAATGCAGTATCTGAAAGGCAATAGTCTCTGGATTATTACCTGAGCCACAAGCAAATTGGCATAGGGTAAAAAGATTAAAAGAATAATGCATGACTCAAAGGTTGGTGTGGGTGAAATGGGTTTTAATTCATGGGGCATGGGCATGGGGAAAGTGGGAGCTGTACCATTGGGACCCTGAACCGTGCCGGGACAGTGTTCTGAAGAGTCAAATAACCAGGGCAGTAGAGAGGGCTTTAAACTAAATAGTGGGGCGAAGGGATCATGTAAGAGGAGATGTGGTAAATTGAAGGAAAATAATGAGGTAATCGAGCAGGGTAGCAATTTGGGTAATGAGAACCAGACTGTGACAGGAAGGGACAGAATGTACAAACTTAAGAGTGCACCAGCAGATAAGAGCAGAGATTGCAATAAATGGTAACAAGACAGAGAGCGGAATTTTCTGTCCATGCACACCTCTCAGTGCTTGCAGACAATGACTGTTGCAAAGAAGACATGGCCCCGAAAGGCAAAAAGAGTGCAGCCCCCCAGCTTAATGACACATCATTTGAGCCCGATATTTCAGTAGGCGGGTGCGTGTGAGACTCGGCAGTGCGCCTGCTGACAATTAAGAGGCCTACTAAGGCCGTTAATGTATTAATTAAGTGTGATTTTTCACTGCCTGTCCAACTTTATGTTTGCCGGATGGTCGAATTGGTCAGGCCACCTTTGGATATATGAGGAAATCTCATCCACAGGCAGGATGAGATCTCTGATATTAATTTTTAAAAAAATGTTTTGATAGAATTTTTATAACCTATATGTTCATGTGAGAGAGTCTGATGTGTAGACATTTTTTTCCAACATTTCCAAATCTTAATTTATTGGTTTAAAATTCTTCACTCCCTGAGGCAGCTCTCTACCTTCAGGGAGCTTTCATTCCACGCTCCTCTGCACCCGCGCAGACTTCAGCGCTCGCCCTCCTCCTGCCCCCACCCCGGCAGTGCTGAGCTTTTCACGCTGGCTGGTAGTTAATTGGCCAGCCACCATGAAATCATGGTCAGAAGCCGATCGCGGGCAGTGGCCCGTTTCCTGGCTGCTCTCGGGTCCGACAACCTGAAGATTCTGCCCTAGAGTTTTTTTTGAAGAAGTAACAAGTTAGGTGGATAAAGGGGAGACTGCAGATGTGGTGTACCTGCATTTCCAAAAGGCACTTGATAAAGTTCCACATTAAAGGCTACTTCACAAGATACGTGCACATGGTATTGGGGGCAACGTATTAGCATGGATGAAGGATTGGTTAGCTAACAGGAATCAGAAAGTAGGGATAAATGGGCCTTTCTGGGGTTGGCAAGTTGCAACAATGAACTGCCACAGGGGTCATTGCTGGGACCTCAACTATTTCCAATCGATATCAATGACTTGGATGAAGGGACTGAATGTATGGTTGCTAAATTTGCAGATGACAGTTGGATAGGTAGTAGAGTAAGTTGTCAAAAGGAAGCAGAAACATTTGGCAAATGGAGCATAATTTGGGAAAATGTGAACTTGTCCACTTTGAAAGGAAGAATAAAAAAGCAATATACTGTTTAAATGGAAAGAAATTGCAGATCTTGATGGTACAGTGGGCTCTGTGTGCCCTGGTGCATGAATCACAAAAAGTTAATATGCAGGTACCACAAGTGATTAGGAAGGCAAATTGAATGTTGGTGTTTATTGCAAGGGGAATGGAATATAAAAGTAGGGAAGTTTTACTGCAGCTGTACAGAGTCTTGGTTACAACATATCTGGAGTACAGTGTACATGTTTTGTCTCCCTATTTGAAAAAGGATATAATTATATTCAGTCGGTATGAGAAGTTCAGGAAAGGTTCATGTGACTCAAATGCGCAAAAGAGTGTTTCAATCTCGCTGAGGCACAGAGCTGCCTCAGGGTGATTGAAGCGCTTTTGAAATAAACAAATAAATGGTTTAAAAATTTAATTAAACATGTCCCCTCATGTGACTGTGTCACATGAGATGGGGCATATTTTTATATTTTAGAAAATGTTTTTATTTAAGTGGTAAAAGCTTTAGGCTCGTGGATGAGGTTTTCTAAAAAACGTGAAGGCCAAGCCAGCCCACCAACTTTAAAGTTGGACAGGTAGTAAAAACAATAACATTAGTTAATTTGTTAATGGCCTTAATAGGTCTATCAGTTATCGATGGGTGTGCAGCCGACTCTGTCGTGTGCTCGCCGAACGAAACATCCCGAGACAGAGCAATGACATTGGGACGCACGCCCGACGTCATCGCGTGTCATTTTACGTGCTGGTGTGTCAGGCCCGCCCCCGCACGCTGACTGAAAAATTCAGGCCATAAGATCCTAAGGGGACTTGATAGGGTGGATACCGGGATGATATTTCCTCTCTTGGGGGAGACTAGAGCTAGGAAACACAGTTTAAGAATAAGAGGCCTCCCCTTCAAGGCAGAGATGAGGAGATTTTTTTTCTCTTAGAAGAACATTAGGCTGTAGAATTCTCTTCCCCAGAAAGCAGTGGAGGCTGGGTCATTGAATTCATTCAAGGCTGAGTTAGATCAATTTTTGATAGACAAGGGAGTCAAGGTTTATGGGGGCCAGACAGGAAAGTGGAGTTGGGACCACAACCAGATCAGCCATGATCTTATTGAATGGCAGAGCAGCTTAAAGGGCAGAACGGCCTACCCCTGAGTCCTATGTTCCCACGTTCCTATGGAACTCACTGCCTGAAAAGGTGGTAGGAAAAGTGCAATAGGAACATAGGAACAGGAGAAGGCCATTTAGCCCATCGAGCCTGCTCCGTCATTCAATATGATCAAATGCTTCAATGCCTTTTACCCGAGCTATCCTCATGGCCCTTTACGTTATTGCTAATCAGAAATATATCAATCTCTACCTTAAACGTACTCAATGATTGAACTTCCATAGCCCTTTGGGGGGAGAATTCCAAAAATTCACAACCCTCCGAGCAAAGAAATTTCTCCTCAGCTTGGTCCTAAGTGGCTTCCCCCTTATTTTGAAATTGTGTCCCCTGATTCTAGACTCCCCAACCAGGAAAAACATCTTACCTACATCTACCCTATCTATTTAAGTGTTTTATAGGTTTCAATGATATTACCGCTCATTCTTCGAAACTCTAGAGAATAGAGGCCAGTTTCTCTAATCTCTCTTCATAAGGCAGACCTGCCATCCCTGGAACAAAGCTGGTGAATCTTCATTGCACTCCTTTTATGGCAATAATATCCTTTCTGATTTAGGGGACCAAAACTGCATACAGTACTCCAGGTGCAGTCTAACCAAGCTTCTATAAAACTGAAGCAAGACTTCACTACTCATGTACTCAAATCCTCTTGTGATAAAGGCTAACATTCCATTAGCCTTCCTAATTGCCTGCTGCACCTGCATGTTAGCTTTCAGTGACATATGGACAAGTACACCTAGGTTCCTTTGTACATCTACACTTTCTAATCTCTTACCATTTAGGAAGTACTCTGCACATCTGCTCCTTCTACCAAAGTGAATAACCTCACATTTCTCCACATTATATTCCATCTGCCATGTTCTTTCCCACTCACTAAGTCTGTCCAAATCCTCCTGCAGTTGCTTTATGTCTTCCTCACAACACACATTCCCACCTAGCTTTGTATCATCCTTGGATGTTGAAAATATTACATTTGGTCCCCATATCTAAATCATTGATATCTATTGTGAACAGCTGGGACCCAGGCACCGATCTTTGCGGTGCCCCACTAGTTACTGCCCGCCAACATGAGAACGACCCGTTTATTCATACTCTCGGTTTTCTGCCTGTTAGCCAATCCTTAATCCATGCCAGCATATTGCCTCCTATTCCATGTGTTTTTATTTTCCTAATCAACCCTTTGTGGGGAACGTTATCAAAAGCCTTCTGAAAATCCAAGTAAACTACATCCATCTACTCTCCTTTATCAATTTTGTTAGTAACATCCTCAAAAAACTCCAACAAGTTCATCAAACATGATTTCCCATTTGTAAATCCATGCTGACTATGCCCAATCAGATCATGATTATCCAAGTATCAATTTATCACACCCTTTATAATAGATTCTTGCATTTTCCCTACTACTGATGTAAGACTAACAGGTCTGTACTTCCCTGTTTTTTCTCTTTCTTCCTTCTTAAATAGTGGGGTGACATTTGCTACCTTCCAATCTTCAGGAACCATTCCAGGATCTATAGAATTTTGGAAAATGATCACCAATGCATCCACTATCTCTATAGCTGCTTCTTTCAACGCTCCGGGATGCAGAATATCAGGTCCCGGGGACTTATCAACTTTCAGTCCCATTAATTTCTCCAATACAACCTTCTTGCTTATACTAATTTCCTTCAACTCCTCGTTCTCCCTAGCCTCTTGGATCTCAGAACCTGGGAGATTTCCTGTATCTTCCTCAGTGAAAACAGACACAAAGGTAGAGGCAGAAACCCTCACAGCATTTAAAAAATACTTGTCTATGCACTTTGAAATGCCGTAACTTATAGGGTACAGACCAAGAACTAGAAACAGGGATAGACTGGTTAGCTCTTCACTGGTGCTCACAGACAGCAATGGACTGAATGGCTTCCATCTGTACCATAAATTTTCTATGTTCCTTTGTTTACAAAGGCCAATGATGGCAGCTGTGTGCCCATCCAGGAAGCAGGTTTTTGCCACTCCTTTGGCACCAGCACTTAACCTGCATCACCTCCGTGTTCTGACTGATCTGCTATTAACGCCCCAAACTCACTCTCTCTTTCTCTCTCTTTAGCAGTCCCTCAAAGCAAGGAAGGTGCCCACATGCAGATACCACATGGTTCTGGCTGACCAGGAAACTCTCCAGCTCCTACCGCCTTCCATAGCCGTATCAGAAGGATTTACAGGTTGACAATGCTTGGCCTGCTTGGCCATGCCACAAACGCATGTTCCTTATCCATCAATTCCTGGGGTGGGACCCGTGCCTGGAACTTGTGGCTCAGAGGTCAGAATGCTACCCACTGTGCCACAGGACCTCCTCATCTCCCCAAACTAATTGCTTCCTCAAGGAATTGTATAGTTGTATTGCTATGTGTAAATACTAAAAAGGACACAAGGTATTGCATTATGCTGTGCTGTTCTGTTGAAGCCACCAACTGGCCCAGCCCCGTAAAAATTCGACCTATGAGTGGTCTGACCTTTTAGGCCCATGGATACCGCAAAGTAACAAATGCCTAGATGTTGATTTGAAGGCTCCTTTAAGTATAACTTGCACTGCAAGATATTGGAGTAGAAATTCATCTTGGGCAGTATTACAAAACAGACAATCATGAAGTGGCAGTCCATTTACATTCTACACAGTTTTCCTTTCCATGGTCAATGGTAGTACAAGTTGTCATTGTAGGGCAAAACTGACCAATTTCACAAGGATCTGCCCTGTTCTTAAAGGATGCCTGAAAAATGCCTGACCCAATGAAACAGGTCTTAGGCCATTAGACATGCTGATGAGGCCCCTAACACCTGTTTTAGGACTCCTCAATGAGGTTTGACTACCCTGAGTGACCCAGGTCTCAAGCCTACCTTGATGAGTTTTCCAGGATTAAATCCAGCCTAACAAGCAGCCATCATCTTAAAGGTATGTTTAATGTTTTTAATTCCAATGAAACCAGGAGGAGCACTCCTCCTGGCTGCAGTCAGCTCCTTTCCTTCCATTTCTCTACCCCCACCCAAACCACCCCCCACACCCCCCCCAGCTTATATTTCACCCCTTTCTTGGATTCACTCAAGTTCTGTCGAAGGGTCACGAGGACTCGAAACGTCAACTCTTTTCTTCTCCGCCGATGCTGCCAGACCTGCTGAGTTTTTCCAGGTAATTCTGTTTTTGTTTTGGATTTTCAGCATCCGCAGTTTTTTTGTTTTTATCTCCGTGTTTAATTGACTGCCACTGCTCTTCAAGAAATGCCTACCTCTGTTCGTCTCTGTGACAAGATTTCCGTATCTCTCTTTTGCCTTGCTCACCTTCACTGCTTTCCATTTCTCTCCTGGTGTTTGACAAGGTGTTTACTAAAACCCGCTTTCACAGCCATATCTCCTTTCTCAGTGACTGTCTCCATCTCCGACTTACCCCACGTGGATTTCAACTGAAATTCCACCCCTCATGTTTCGAATCCACCCAAGATTACAGGTATCTCCGGGACATAAAACGTTTCTCGGACTGCTGTTCCCGTCACATTCTGAGATCCACACTCAGTGCCATGCACCGCCATATGAACACACTCGACCTCTCCCTCCAGCAGCACCGCCGTACCCTTTTTCAAAGCTGCGCGTGCCCCCAATTTCATTTTATTCTTCGTCTCATCCGACGCCTCAACAAGAAACTTTTTCTCTTTCTCTCAAGTGCTAAGGAACGCAAGCTCCAACAACTCATCGACACCAACACCCATCTAGGACCCTCCACCCCTGCCTGTCCCTCCGTCCCCACCCTTTCTTCCAATCCCAGCACCAGCCGGGTATTCACTATACCCCCTGACCTTCCCCTCTCCGATGCTGAACGTTCAGTGCTCAGCAAAGGACTTAGTTTTGTACCCTTACGCCCTCACCTCAATGAATTTCGGGCTCGGCATGATGCTGAATTCTTCTTCCGCTGTCTTCGTCTCTGGGCTCACTTCTTTGGGCAGGAGTCCTCTCCCCATTCAACAGATCCTTTCACCCACCTCCAATATTCTCCGTCCACCTGGACCCCTCCCTCTGGATTCTTACCTTCTCTTGATCTTTTCATTGAGAACTGTCGGCGCGACATTAGTCGTCTCAATTTCTCTGCTCCTCTCACCCATTCTAATCTCTCTCTTTCTGAACTTACTGCACTCCATTCTCTCAGGTCCAACCCTGACATTGTCATCGAACCCGCTGACAAGGGTGGTGCTGTTGTTGTCTGGCGCACTGACCTCTACCTTGCGGAGGCTGAGCGTCAACTCGCAGACACTTCCTCCTCCCTCTCCCTGGACCATGACCCCACCACTGAACATCAAGCCATTGTTTCCAGGACTGTCACTGACCTCATCTCCTCTGGGGATCTTCCTCCCACAGCTTCCAACCTGATAGTCACCCAACCTCAGACGGCCCGCTTCTACCTCCTACCCAAAATCCACAAACAGAACTGTCCCGGTAGACCGATCGTGTCAGCTTGCTCCTGCCCCACAGAACTCATTTCTCATTATCTTGACTCCCTTCTCTCTCCCTTTGTCCAGTCCCTTCCCACCTACATCCGTGATTCCTCTGACACCTTACGTCACATCAACAATTTCCAGTTCCCTGGCCCCATCCGCTTCCTCTTCACCATGGATGTCCAATCCCTCTACACCTCCATCCCCCACTAGGATGGTCTGAGGGCCCTTAGCTTCTTCCTCAAACAGAGGCCCGAACAATCCCCATCCACCACTACTCTCCTCCGTCTGGCTGAACTTGTTCTCACACTGAACAATTTCTCCTTCAACTCCTCTCACTTCCTCCAAATAAAAGGTGTGGCTATGGGTACCCGCATGGGCCCCAGCTATGCCTGTCTCTTTATGGGGTATGTGGAACATTCCTTGTTCCAGTCCTACTCCGGCCCCCTTCCACAACTCTTTCTCCAGTACATCGATGATTACTTCGGTGCTGCTTCATGCTCTCGTCGGGACTTGGAAAAATTTATTAATTTTGCTTCCAATCTCCACCCCTCCATCATTTTCACGTGGTCCATCTCTGACACTTCCCTCCCCTTCCTTGACCTCTCTGTCTCAATCTCTGGTGATAGACTGTCCACCAATATCCATTACAAACCTACCGACTCCCACAGCTACCTCGACTACAGCTCCTCACACCCTGCTTCCTGTAAGGACTCCATCCCATTCTCTCAGTTCCTTCGCCTCCGTCGCATCTGTTCCGATGATGCTACCTTCAAAAACAGTTCCTCTGACATGTCCTCCTTCTTCCTTAACTGAGGTTTTCCACCCACGGTCGTTGACAGGGTCCTCAACCGTGTCTGGCCCATTTCCCGCGCATCCACCCTCACGCCTTCTCCTCCTTCCCAGAAACATGATAGGATCCCCCTTGTCCTCACTTATCACCCCACCAGCCTCCGCATTCAAAGGATCATCCTCCGCCATTTCCGCCAACTCCAGCATGATGCCACCACCAAACACATCTTCCCTTCACCCCCTCTATCGGCATTCCGTAGGGATCGTTCCCTCCGGGATACCCTGGTCCACTCCTCCATCACCCCCTACTCCTCAACCCCCTCCTATGGCACCACCCCATGCCCACGCAAAAGATGTAACACCTGCCCCTTCACTTCCACTCTCCTCACCGTCCAAGGGCCCAAACACTCCTTTCAAGTGAAGCAGCATTTCACTTGCATTTCCCCCAACTTAGTCTACTGTGGTCTCCTCTACGTTGGAGAGACCAAACGTAAACTGGGCGACCGCTTTGCAGAACACCGCAAGAATGACCCAAACCTCCCTGTCGCTTGCCATGTTAACACTCCACCCTGCTGTCTTGCCCACATGTCTGTCCTTGGCTTGCTGCATTGTTCCAGTGAAGCCCAACGCAAACTGGAGGAACAACACCTCATCTTCCAACTAGGCACTTTACAACCTTCCGGACTGAATATTGAATTCAACAACTTTAGGTCTTGAGCTCCCTCCTCCATCCCCACCCCCTTTCTGTTTCCCCCTTCCTTTTGTTTTTTCCAATAAATGATATAGATTTTTCTTTTCCCACCTATTTCCATTATTTTTAAATATTTTTAAATCTTTTATGCTCCCCCCCACCCTCACTAGAGCTATACCTTGAGTGCCCTACCATCCATTCTTCATTAGCACATTCGTTTAGATAATATCACCAACTTTAACACCTATGTGTTCTTTTGTTCTGTTGTCTGTAACATCTTTTGATTATCTGCTTCTATCACTGCTTGTTTGTCCCTACAACCACACCAACCCCCTCCACTTCTCTCTCCCCACCCAAACCACACCCCCTCCACCCCCGACCTTAAACTAGCTTATATTTCACCCCTTTCTTGGATTCGCTCAAGTTCTGTCGAAGGCTCATGAGGACTCGAAACGTCAACTCTTTTCTTCTCCGCCGATGCTGCCAGACCTACTGAGTTTTTCCAGGTAATTCTGTTTTTGTTTTGGATTTCCAGCATCCGCAGTTTTTTTTGTTTTTATCCCTTCCTTCCACCACTGTCTTCCTACCCCTGCACTTAATTGATGACTTTGCCAGTGAGACAACAACCCAAAATTAGTTGTTTGGGATGGTGAGCTGTCAGTTGGGTTGTCAAACAGTGGCAGTTCATCAAACTCACTGAAATGAGCCCCAAGGCCCAATTTGTGGCCGGCCTGAACCTCCCAGTTGGGCTGCGTGCCATCTGCGCCGCACCCATTATCGGCCCTGATAGTGGATCCAGATGAATTTCCTCCACATACTGTTGAGAACTTGTAAACTGAAGGAGCACATGCAGTGACAGACATATATTCACCTTGCAGCAAATCCTACCTGAGAGCTACTGGCATTTTATTACGCACCTAGATTTCATTAAGAGTAATTTGCTGTATGAAGCCCTTTTAAGAGGTCAGTATACAAGGATTTCAGTTTTAAATTGTATGTTAAGCTCATCTGCCATTGGAGGTTTGAGATGCAAGGCAAACAATGAAAGAAAAGTATGACTGTTTGTTGACTTGGTGTAATCCAATGTTAAATGTATAGCAGATTGACACAGAATGCCTGCTGGCATGCATATTTGTGCCATCTACGTGGTATATAATATTACCATGTTTTGTAGCCGTACCTTTGTAGCTTTGGTAAAACAATCTTATTCAGTATTTCTTCCCAGGTTTTGTGAGCACTGTTTGCAGCACTGATCCTGGCCATGACTTCCTCCTAGACACATTGTACAGCTTCTGTTGTGAAGAGATGTCTTCTTGCATCAACTTCATGCAGTACATTCACATCACCAGCCATTAAACAGGGAGTTCCAGTACTGTGGTTCTCTGTTGCCTGTCCACATATTGTGTTTCCTGTCCCATTTATTCTCTACCTGCTTCTTTTACTACACTCTACTTTTTCCTCATAAAGCCTTTGGAAAAGCTACCAAAATGAGTTGTTCCCATAACTGGCCAATCAGACCTGATGTGAATACTAAACAAAAGCTGATTTCAGAACACCTGGCTAGTTATAACTTGTGTGAAAGTGATAATCACAATTGTACCTCTTTAATTCCGATACACCTTTGTTTAATGAGAATATGCGCTGAATAATTTTGACCAACTGTAACAAAAGATATTGGTGGAAAATTAAAATGGTTGACTGCTCAATGTATTGTTGCTATCTATAGTTTTTTGGGTTTTTGAAACACCTATCAATAAGGTATCAGAGAAAGTAATTTTCTGTATTTAGGCTTTCCACAAAGCATTTAAAAGAGCTAAAAGCAACCAAACTGCATTAAATTGAAATCACCACGTTTTTCGGTTTCAGAGTAAGCATTGCAATATATGGAGCAAAACAATGAAGCACATTCACCACGTAATGCTGTGTATCTTAGTTCATGGACAGAAAGCCAAGTTAATTGGAAAATTTATTTGCCAGTTCAAACATTTACCTATAACCTGACTTCACAGTGTTCACACATTCAAGTATTAAATAATCTAATTTTCTTACATCTTCCAATATACTCAGGCTGTATCTTTTAGTAAATTAGTCCATCATAAGCATGTTTTGTGATGCCTGATGATTCATTAGAAATTGCAGTACATTTAATAGATGCAATTTTGTTAAGTATGCCATTATAAACTTGCATTTTGATATGATTATAGGCTTTCTCTTTGGAAAACTCACTTGAATAATGAAATTTTAAAAATATCTAAGAATGGCCCAGGATAGGCCCTTCCCTTGACCAGCTATCTTAAAAAATACGTACTTCTATAATAAAAAAAAACCTGCGTGTAGTAAATACTTAAAAACAATATCACCAGGTGGTTTACATCCTGATCATGTGCACTAATTCTGAGGTTCATTGTCGAAATATGACTCGCTTACCTAGTATGTTGAGGATCATGAGCTGTTTGAAGTTATGCCATGGTTTGCAAGTTTACCAATGTTTGAGAGTTTTATCTAAAAAGAATCTGATTTTAACACCCATTTATTTTCAACAGGTTAATATTGCAGTTAAAATTGCACTTGAAGCAATTTTAGATGAACATGCTCATTGTTCTGAAACTGGGACTAGGTAGCCTAATTTCAAGGCTATTGTATTTCAAAATTTTTCTTTGGAAATCTGAAAAAGAATGCTTGCCCTCTGTATTGCTTGTGACAAAAAGTCTTGGAACACGTTTGAAAAAATACACATAGCTGTAACTTTCAGATAAACGCTTGAAGTTAAAGCTATTGTATGTTTTTATTGCAAGGTGTTTCTTTCAATCTTGATGTACAAATTATAAATTGCAAATCTAAGTACATTTTTAATGCTCAGAAAAAGGCAATTAAGAACATCATAAATAGGAGCAGGCATAAACCATACAGAGCCTTGCACCTTCTCTCCCGTTCAGTAAGATCATGGCTTAACTTGTGCTTTAACTCCACTTTCCTGCCCTATTCCCATAATTTAAAGACACAAGAGCCATGAAGGAGGGAGAGATCATGTTTAGTAAAGAGAAACTGATGAGATGGGTGAGATGATGGTCAGGGATGAAAATTCAAGGTCAGAGGGAGAGATTGTCCTTCGGGTAGATGGGGCCAGATGGGTGGAAAGATTGTGGTTGTGGGAAGGATTGATGTCAGAAGAAATGATCATGGTTGGGGCAGGGACGGTGTAATTGGGGGAGAGATGGTGGGAGGTGAGATCGTAGTGAAAGATGAGATCCTGATCATGGGGGCTCATGGTTGCGTGAGTGAGATTGAGAATGGGGAGTGGGGGACAGATTGTGGTTGGGGGAAATTGTGAGGAAGTGTAGATTGTGGGTGTTGGAGATTGAAGGGGTGGGGTACGGTCAGTCAGTTGTGGGTGGGGAGGCAAGTAAGCTTTTTTTCGCCTGGAAGATATGCTGCTCCTAGCCCACAAGCAATGGTGTAAATCAGCTTACCTTCTTACCTCCCTTCACCCATCAGGTTTCCCGAAGCCAAGGTGAGTAAAAGATAAAAATCCTGTAAAAACGTAGATATACAGCCTCCTTAAAAGAGTTCACTGACCGACCCACGGATTGGGTGTCCAGCCCCTGACTTTGTTCCATTAAAACCAGAATAAGAAGATTGGAGACTTGTCTGAATTTTAAAAAATTCTGGCTTCTCACCTGCTGCCAACCTACTTATTCGTGTGGTTTAAAATTACCCCGAAATTTCTAAGTCATTGTTTTGCAAATGTAATTTACATGTTTACTCTATTATTGCTGATCAAAAGCTGGTCAAAAATAAATTTGGTAACTGATCATAAGTTTTAGGACTGTAGTAATTTTTGAAATTTGTTGAAAAATGGGTAAGGAAAGCTGCTTCTGTATATTACTTTGTCTATTTTTATTAATTGGGGATTTAGCAAGTTGAAAGGATGGCAGTTAAGACCTTATCACTGCCATCAGACACCACCTGCACCATTGGTGGAGAATTAGAAATTTCATCTTTTTTATCTGTTTCTTTTATGATCCAGATTTGATGCACTTACACTGCAAAATTTAATTGTTCTTGCTTTCCAAAGCGTATTTGTCATGTAACTGGACGGACTTAATATGGATTGGTGTATACATTCTGTGTTTATACACATTATGTATCAATATATAAAAGCTTTCCTTATAGAAGTCAAATTGTTTCTCTGTTTTAATTTGATTGAATGGGTTTTCTGAAACTAAGGAATAATATCATTATTAAATGAAACATGATCACATTTCATATGTTTTCTCATGGCATTTGCACAATGGCTTGCCGACTTTGATTTTGCCTGTCAAAATAAATCATTAGCTCAAATAATTAGCAGTCCTACAAGCAATTTCTTCATGGGGATTAGGTAATTTTAGGTAAAGGTTGGAGACGAGCACACCTTTATACCTCAGATATATTTTTTATTGAAGCAAGTATGCCACAAAATGGCTTTGGTGCAGTCTGTGGGCAAATCCAGTGGGACAAGGCATCACAGCTGTTAGTCTGATGTAATCCATCAGTAGGTGGAGCAATCTGTTCCATCAATTAAAGAACAAGCAATTCAACTGATTTGCTATTGACAGACTAATGGAGATAATGTGCTTTACCGACCAGACTGGGTACAACATAGGGAAATAGTGACATTGCATAATTTTTAAATAAGGGTTTATTAAAATATTATGATTACTGTCACAAAGAAATGTTAGCATGCAGAAAATGAAGGATAAGTGGGACCAGTGTGTCTAGCATTAGCCACTATCATGATTTGGCTATTTTGAGATTAATCTCGTTCCTACATTTGTGTTATATGGCATTCCTCTTACTAAAGCACACAAATAAGTACCAGACTAAAATGAGACCTTGGTGGATTCTTACCACCTTAGTCCTTGTCGGAACACGGGATCTCTTTCAGGTTTGGAGCCTGACTGTCTGCATAGCATGTCTAGCAGCGTCTGTGGAGAGAGTAACAGTTAATGTTTCAAGCCCGTATGACCCTTCTTCTTCAGAAGAAGGAGAAGCTCTGAAGAAGGGTCATGTGGACTCGAAACGTTAACTCTGTTTCTCTCTCCACAGATGCTGTCAGACCTGCTGAGTTTTTCCAGCATTTTCTGTTTTTGTTTCAGATTTCCAGCACCTGCAGTATTTTGCTTTCATCTCTGCACGGCACTCGCGGCAGTTGCTCTTTACTAGAGCAAACTAAATTGCCATCCTTTCCTCAGGCTCCCTGAACAATTAGGGAGGGTGGATAAGATGGCGCATCCACTCTGTTAAAGGAAGGATTTCTAATGAAAAGGACCATGACATGTCAAAAAAGCACAGCAGCAGTTGGATTTTTCAGGCTGGAGCAGCCACAGGAATAGAGAGGAGACCTGGGAAGGCTGCTCCCCCGGTCTCTCACTTTTACCTGGAGATCCTGCTGCTGGGATCTGAGGGGCCAAATTGAGGTGACCTCTACCAAAGATGGGAGGAAGAGAACAGCCTCTCCAACCAAAGAGGTATGGATGGAAGTAACCGAAAAAGTCAGGCAGCTGGAGTGTGCTCCCTCCAACCGGGCGACAGTGCACCAAGAGCATCGAGGACCTGGGGATTGCAAGACAGGATGATGGAATAACACTTTTAGATGCTAAGCATCTCACTCTGACTTGCCCAGCATTCTCCTACACACCATGCCTTAGGTCAACACACCATGCAGCTCCGCTCATTGCTTTATCTGTAGGCATCTCACGTAGCCATTTGGGCAGCCAACACTTACACTCACCCTAAGCCTATTGCCCCCTTGCACCTGTGCTTCACAACCATCTTTCACAAATGATGTCCTTCCCTCCTTTGCACACCAGTCACTATGACCACTCACATCTCTCTCCTTTCTTTCCTTGCAGGAGATGAGAGTACCAGCTTGGTGAAAGGCCGAGGTCCTGGTGGGGGAAGTGGGGGGGGTTCAAGGTTGTGAGGGTGAGGGGAGGGGGTTAGCTCTCCAGTGACAGGAACATTATTTGTCATTGGCAATGCATGTTGAGCTGCTTCACAGGAAAGGAGTTCTTGTTTTAGGAGGCTACGGATGTCAACAGCAACCTGCCATGAAAGCCTGAATCTTCTGAGGCACTCGTGCTCAGACATGTTGAGAGAGCTGGTCCTTGTAGACCCTATGTTGTGGGCCTCACTTCCTTCCAGCTGGATCTCTATGTTCATCCCCTCTGCCCTGCGGTGGAGCCTGCGGCTGAGGAGAAGGTAGCTGGTGCTGCTGTTTCTGTTGCTCCTGTTGGTGCTGGAGCTCTTGGCGATGCTGTGACCTCTGCCCTTGAACTTCAGCTGAGATGAAGCTGAATAAACTGCTGCCATGCTATGGTGAAGAAGACAAGCAGCCAGGAAGTGGAAATGAAGGTGAGTGAAGTACTGGACAGATGAAGTGCCTTGTAAGAAGTTGGTAATCACCTATTAAGCTGTGAAAGCTCTCTCTGAGAGAAATGCTTTGAACAGCAGCCTCTCAATGGCCATGACTGGAGCTCTTCAATGTAACTGATCAAAGCTCCCCCACAGCTTGTCAATTTCACTGAAGCTCTTTGCGCTGTTTGCCTCGTTGATCTTAGTGAGTTGCTGACAGACCATGAACCAGTCCTATGGCTGGGAAATCCAACTTTCAGGGCTAAAATGCTTCTTTATTGGCTTCTTAACAACCTCAGCAACTACTTAGTTATTTATCTGGCATATCCAACATGGTTTTTCGCTCTTCTTTAATCCCACCCTAAAGAAACCCAAAAGAGGGCAGGACCATATTAGAATCTTCACCAGGCATCAGTTTCTGGGATTTTTCACCCTGTGCACCCCTAAACTTGCCTGCACTAGCCTGGGAAAAATCCTGCCTCTTGTTTCTGAAGATGAAATGTGATTCACTTATGCAATTTTTCCTTTATCTTGCCACTTCTTAAAAATGGCCATCTTATAATATCTTAGGTAGGATTTTCTCTGATGGTGTAAAAAGGCAAGCTTAGGAATTTCATCAAGTTCAACAATCTTCATGTGTCTCAAAATTGTAATTAATTTAAAGTGTGATATCCTTTAGAGGATAACTACCTTTTTAAGGTATATGTACCTCTGCTATAAATTTTAAAAATTATGAAGTTTTGCACGTTATCGCATTTTACAACTATTTTGCTTACTTCTTGGTGCCACGCAAATTGAATGTTCTGCACTTGTTTTGGTTTGATGACTTCCTTCCCTGCTTTCCTCTCCTTTATTTTTTTTCACTTTCTTATTTTGTAATTGCTTTTATCTTCTTAGCTTCTGTCTTTCTTTCTGAAGTTTAATTGTCTTGATGATGGATGCTGGGATCATGTGCCAGGCAAAAGAAATCTTTTGAATGAAAGCAAAATGATACTGTTTAATGTAAAGGGAAACAGATTAACTATGGGGGGATTGGTTTCATAACTAAATTATCCAGGTTCTTTACAAATACAAATTTAAGCTCTCCAAACCAGGAACTTTAAGCTCCTAAGTATGATACATGGGAATAAGTGGGAATTGAGATGGTTCTATTCCAATGACAGTTTAAATTAGAACATTATTCTAAAGTCATTTCCCTGGGAATATTTTGGCTGGAACATTCATTTGAAGAAGAGGAAGAACTGCAGAGTGTCAAATTTTGGGTCACAAATGATGCAATGATGCTAAAAATACTTATCAGTGAACGAGAATTTGTAACACAAGTTGCCAACTGAAATAATAATTCAATAATTTTAATTATCAGTGACTGAGCATTGACTTTGGGTCTTGGCAATGCTAGTGGATTCTGGATTCTGTTTCAAAGAAAGAAAATTGTTCCTTATACTAAAGCTGGGGATGTTTTGGCATAATAGAAGGGACCACAATTTCTATTACCTTGTAGAAAGAGTCCAAGCAGCATTTTTTATCAATTAATATAAGTTATGCCAGTATGCAGTTGACCAGAATTGCCAAAACCACTCTTAAAAGGTGTAAATTTTATGTGATTTTTCTTCAGTTATCATAACACTTGCCCACAAATATGTATGAACTGGATTCATTATTTATCACTAAGAAATTAGCAGGCAGTTGATATGATGCCAACTGCAAATTATTTCAATACATGGGGCCTTGTCTGCCCTCTGAGGTGAGTGTAAAAGATTTAATTGCGCTATTTCAAAGAGAAGGGGATTTTCCTCAGTGTCCTGATCAATATTTATCCCTCAACCAACCTCACTACAACAGATTATCTGGTCATGATCACATCTGTTGTTTGTGGGACCTTGCAGTGCACAAGTCAGCTGCTGTGTTTTCTACATTACAACTGGGACTACATTTCAAAAGTACTTCATTGGCTGTAAAGTGCTTTGTGATGTTCTGCGGTTGTAAAATGTGCTACATAAATGCAAGTTCTTTTTATAAACTTGCAGCAACTATGTCATAATCACACATTCTTCATTATGAGCCTCATATGCATCAATCACATAGAGTACATTGGCTTTAGCAGTCTTTTACTAATAGCCTTTCTCAGCCAAATGAAATCAAAACTGAATTAAACAAGCTACAAAATAAGCCATATCTATTGTAGAAAACAAGAGGAGATACCCGAGAGCAATTTCAAAGCAGTGATCTTATCTTGGGGTCCAGAATATGTTCAGAGCCACTTGAGCTTTATTCTCATAGCTATGATGTCATATGAGCCCTCAAGATTACGTTTTCGCTTTGTAATCTGTCCCTGGTTATCATTGATTTGCAACATAATTTAAATCAAGTATTTGCTGTCATGTAGTGTAGGAAGTTGACATTTATGCTGCTTGTCAAAAAGGCTTCATTGTTTTAAATGATAACTGTGTGGTTCATTTTTATTTACTTTAGAAAAAAAGATTTCTGTTGATCTTAATGATGAAACACTTTTGATTTATGTGTTCCTGTGAGAAAGTACAGCGATTATCAGTCTTAATCTATTATAAGAGCAAACTCCTCAGTGAATTCATCTATTTTAGATTCATTGGGTTCTTCGCTTGCCAGTAACTTGAAAATTTTTAAAATTGTAACTTTATAAATTCATGTGCACACAGCAATTCCACTTTATTCACAAAACAAAATTCCAAGCTTTTTTCACACCTTTGTGGATTACCATATCGATTTATTTTAAACAGAAATATCTTTCATCTCTTTCACTTTCTTTGGTCTCAATGCATTTCTTACCCTCAGCATGAGTAAATGACCTGTTTTGAGTCCTTTGTCCATGCTGTGCTGAGATTGGCTTCCAGGAGGTTTTGTAAACTGGCAGAGGGTGACCAATCCTGTTTAGTGCATTTCCACTGTGATAAAATTTAAAACTTGGCACATGGAGCATCACCAGTCCAAATATAAATCTTACAGCCCCATTAGGAGTTAAACCCCATTGTCCCTCCCTCGTAGAAATCATTATAAATGCCCACTTATCAGTTCGTCCATAATTTATATGTAAATGAGGTTTTGTTCACACTTTTAAGATATATAAACCATTTAACTTTTTCAGTTCTTTGCTATTTTTCAGAACAGGGAGCTAGTATGAATCATTTTAGCTTAATATTAACACAAAAAATATTTCATGTTTTGTTACAAGTGGAGGTGCAATAAAGTTAGTAGCTGCAAAATCAGATTCTGTAGTACCCATTGCTTTGGTGCTATGGATGCGGTTCAAATGGCATAATAACACAGTTCCACCATTACCCATGTTAAATGCCATCTTGGCAAGGGTCTTAGCATGAACAATAAGAACGTGCACCAGAACTATACAAAGCAGGCAGATCATGACGTATTTGCCACCAGCGCTGCTATTTTTGACCTCGTCACCTCCAGCTAACACCCTGTCTTAAACATGCACAGCTAGGCATGGTTCAGCAGCTGGAAGAACACTGACTCCATGGCTATTTATAGAGATAATCAACCACTCTCAGGTTAGTTGCTGATTAATCTCAGCTGATTCATTTGAGTTTGTGGAAGTGCTTGCTGGTTTGAAGATTTGCTAAAGTTGACAAAATTGACAGGGAGTGATGCTGCACATGGTTCTGACTGTAAAGGTCCTGGTCAAGTCATTTGTCATGGAGTTTACAGTTGCAGTAGCCTCAGGCTGTAGCATGAGAAGGAGATGGAGCAGAGAAAGCAAGGAAGAGGACAAGCTGCTAGTGGGGGGAGAGGTGCGTGGAGGAGGAGGAAGAGGAGAAGGAGAAGGGCTTTCAGTAGCACTTTTCTAATCCTAACCATTTATAATGCTCTAGTGAAGCACTTGGGAGGGGGTCATTTTATTATGTTAAAGTCGCTTTCTAAATATATAAGTTGTTGTTTGTTACAAAGGAGGGGCTCACAATACTCTGCAACCTCTTGCACCCAGATCTACAAACTCAGAGCCAGGTGAGGACAATGCTGCCAGTGACTGTCAAGGTATGGCACTGAATTTCTTCATGTTAGGATCCTTTCATGCTGGAAAGAAGGGAAAGCAAGAGGTGCATGTTTATGCCACCTGCAGCTTTTAATTCAGGAGATATTATAGAACGAGGGGCAAATGGGATGTGAGAAGGTGGATTAGATAGGAACGTATTGTCATCCTCTCTGATTCCAGCCATGCAACTTGCCATATTCTCAGTTTGGCCACGCCAGTGATTGCCAATACCTACTCCATGCACGTGAGGAAATGCAATTTTGTCTGACCCCCCACTGGTCTGGCACTTCTGCTTCCCATTAGGGGTCACTTTGTCCTGCAAGAGAGTGGGCACTGTGTCTGTGAGTGTGGTGCAATGTTTTCTGGTGATGTGTCTGTCACACTTGAACAGTCAGCAGTGTGTGAAACCTGTGAAATGAGTATGAGGCTTGCAGCAGTGCTGATTTTGAGATGGTGAGGTTGACGCTTGAATGTTGAGTATGAGCTGTGCTTCATAGAGAATATTGGTAGGAAAGTGAAGGAGTGGTGATGAATGGAACAGTGTGTAAGGCTAATAATTCATTTGTAAGGATATAGCATGTGAAGATGCATTCATCAAGTTTTGCCACTTGTGAGGTGATTTAAATATTAAATTTAATTTTTTTGTGACGCTGCATCCGAATCTTCGGAGCTAGACTGCTGGCATTGACCATGATGACTATCAGCTCTCATTGATTTCATAATGTCTGTCTGGAGGTCTTCCTGGCCCCAGAGAGAAGAGGGCCTCCCTCCTACTATCCACCGCCTGGACGAAGGCCTTCAGTGCTGCATTGGAGAAGCTTGAGTCATGCTCTCTAGCCTGTGTGCTATTTCTACTCCTCTTTTTGGAGGTTCTTCTGTATCCAGCAGCTGCTCCAATTAAAATACATCTTGGCTTTAATAATGCAGGTTAGCTTTAAGTGGTGCTAGCCTCATGTGAACTTGGGGCCCGTGCTGAGGCATGCAGCATGTTAGTGCTTGGCTGTTCGTCATTATAATTTGAATGAGCAGGCAGTACAAAGTTTGTATGCTGCCCGCATTGCTAAGAAATGGGCATGGGTTAATCACACATTGCAACTCCCCTGCCTGATTACTGGCTATATCCAATTTTTCACCCAGCATTTATTTGAAAATTGTATTTTATGTACGAAGTAATGCGTGAACATTGGTTTCCGTGTCAATGCAACAAAAAGGGAAGGAAGGCAAACACTTATGAAAATAATTTATGTACATTACACTATGTATAATTTATATATTTTTTCAGTGAGTTCTTTAATATTTGGTTGAATTTGTTGCAACTATTGATGTGCTGCTACCAAAATTCCCATTCACTCCTTTTACCTGTCCATTTACATTATTCTCATTATTATATGTTTGCCGCTGTATAATCTGCAATGAGGAAGCAGTGCTTTTTTGTTTGAACATTCCTTCTCTATTGTCCTCATGAAGGGCCCACCATTGCCTCTTGTACCACTTGCTTCTTTTGATGCAAGCTTCTGTGTCAGGACTTCTATACAACTCTTGTCACTGTTTACCACAATCTGGCAGCAGGTGATCCTTTAATGTAGCTTAACATGTTGTATCAGTTTATCCATTTGTCCAATATTGCATGGTGCTCTCTCTAAGGGCCCAGCTCAGAATCAGTGAAATTCATCCAAGAGTCTGAATGTTGATTCTTGCTGCAACTTGAACTGACATCCTCTGGCTGTATATCTTGTACCTTAATGCTAAATGTAAGAACATAAGAAATAGGAGCAGGAGAAGACCGTATGGCCCCTCAAGCCTGCTCTGCTATTCATCAAGACGTTGGTCGATCTTCCACCTCAACATCACTTTCCTGCCCTATCCAAATATCCATTAGTTCCTTTAATCTTTAAAAATCCATTGATCTTGAATATACTCCATGATAGAGCATCCACAGCCCCATGGAGTGTAGAATTCCAAAGATACTCAAAACTTTGAGTAAAAAAAATGTTCAACTCAGTCCTAAATGACTGACCCCTAAAGTTGTTGATTAGCTTGAATACTTATCTAGTTTTAGACTGACAGTGTTTATGTTTATAATCTTGCCCTGTTGCAACCTATGATAAAGTACTGTGATGTAACAAGGCAGTATAATGCCTTTATTTGAGGTTTTTGGTCAAATTATATTTGGAATGGCATGGTGATTTACTGAGCAATTACATTTAAATTTATTCTTTAAACATAAGATCTAGAGAGCTAATAAAACTAGTTAAATTATTTGAATCGCTTGGAATTAAATACTAGCAATTGCATTTCAAGTTTAATACAATAGCTATAACAACTAAGATCTTAATAAAAACCCTGGAATTGGCCCCAGAATTGTTATTCTTTGGATCGAAGCCAAATGGCAAGTACTTTAAACATCACAGGAAATTAAATGTTAGGATTCCAATTTTGTATAAAGTTAGTAACATAATGAAAATGCCACCCATTTGATATGAACTCAAAATCAATTCCTCTTTCAAGTTTTACAGAAAGCAATAACCGTACATGACAGTCATATACATTTATACATTTTTATCTGCATGTTTTATTACACAAAATTAAACACAGAAGAAAGATAGTAATAAAAATAGGGCCTTAAAGTGATGCCCACTGTAACCCCGTCCCCCTCCTCCACGTATTCCAGTTTAACTCTTTAAGAATATAATTTTAAAATAAGAGCTTTAATTTTTATGTCTCCAACTAAACTCTGCTCTGCTCTTGCCATGCTTTGCTTGAATTCCTGAGTTGAGAGCTTGGGTTGAGGTAAGTGTAGCCCAAGGTTTCATTTTCTCCTCATTCTGTTCCTGCCTGATGTTTAGTATCTTTCTTAATGATGTGGCTAAAACTGCGAATTGGATAGAAACTTACAATCTAACATTCAAAGTATGTTGGGACATGCATGCGGCATGCACGGTCTGTCTTACATTAAAAATAACAATTAGCTGCTTCTCCATTCACTTTTAAGAAAGTTTGATTTTGTAATGTATTCACATGTTATGAGCTTGCATGGCATGCTCATGACATTAAACGTGTGATCTGGCCAACTTGGTCTCTGTCTTTCTTTGGAAGTACCTCTCAATATGTGACATATTTTGATGACAAAATGGAATCAAAGTACAAAAATATTGGCAGCAAACAGCAGTAGAGACTGCGATGAACAAAATCAGCGGGCTTCCAGTGGCCTATCTGCTTGAATAGTGAAGATTTTAGCTAGATTGTGCTGAGCCCCATTGTTCATGATATTGCATGGTCCCGCTCAGTTAAGTACACTGCTGTGGGGTCCTAGTGTCCATCTGATTCAACTTCTGACTATTCTGGCTTTGGGTGAGCTTGTTCAGACTAGGCTGACTTAGCTTCTGTGTGACTATTATGGACAGCCACTGTGATGGTACAGTGTCACTGCTGGATGTGAAACAGGATGATATGGCTGCACCCATGGGGTACGTCGGAAGGCTAGGAACAAATGAGAGAGCTCGAGAACCATTCAGTACATATGCCGAAAGAATGGACACGTTTTTCTGAGCTACTAATATCTTAGAACTTAGTGGTGAAAGTGAAGAAGCCCAGATGTAGAGTAAGGCAATTCCTCGAGCGTGAGAAAGTAATTCTGCTACAGAGATTGACTCTGAAGTACATGGAATGCTAACAAACCTTGCTTCCAACAAGACAAAGTATGTGCCATTCAAAACAATCATCATTAGGTTGGAGAACTCTAGTGACTTGTTATTGCTGTAATGGCAACCACATGTCACAAGTATGTTAGTATAGAAATGCCAAATACTTAATTTGCCGAAAGATAGGCCATATTGCAACTGCTTGGCTAGAGAAGGCAAAGTAGGAAAGAGGACTCATTCCAGTGGCAATGGAAAACAGGGGGGCACAAGTGTGGAGTTCACAATCTTGAAGTGAATGCAGAGTGCTTAAGTAATGAGGAGCTATAGCTGTACAACATTTATGCCACTAGCAATCACTCAAATGACTTTTGTATAAAGGTATTGATAAATCAGCAGTACATCAACATACGTATCAATATGGCTGCAGATTGTTTCATTATGAGTGGAGACATGTACAAAAGCAAATTTAGTGACATACCTTTAACTGAGAGCACAGTTCAATTGATACCTTGTTGAGGTGATGTTAGAAACATGTGGACAAATCGTGTGTAATAATCCCTGAAGTTACTTACTGTTGTAGCAAGATATGTCAATAAGCCAACGTTAATGGGCAAAGATTGGTGTGGTAAGCTGAAGTTAGACTGGAAGCATATTTTTCAAATTGGGATGATCAAGAAGCTTGATCAGCTTTTGAATAGCTGCAGCAATATTTGAGGGGAGTTATGAAGGCATAATCGCTGTCGCTTTTAGCAGACTTATGCAGGCTTATGTCGATTCACCAGAGCAGGTAGTGCCATAGCTCATGTAGCATTCTTCAATGATATCAATGAAGTACTATGCAAACCAATTTCTCCCCCACGATGTTTGATTAAGTGCAGAGTTCTAAAATCTATATCGACCAGTCACACTTAATCAGTGGATTAATAATTCCATTCCTATCTCTGAAGTGAAAATCTCTTGATAATAAAAATCTGTTGCATTGATCCATGTGAAATATAATTATCAGCTGTTGAAGTGAAGCCAACAAAAATATTGTATTGAAGAAATGCTTCCTTGGCATCAATGTTAAGTGATTTTGGGGTACACAGCAACATTAAACCAGCAGCATAACTCTGTATTAAGACCTTGATCTGACTCCCGCACTCAATTAAGCCATGTATTTGACATGCCCTTAACGAATTCGGCATGGCACCATGAACATTATATGCGTAACTGGGTTTAACAGGTTTAAAACAGGTGATCTGTTTCTTTGATATGCAAGGAGATGATTTTGTATAAGTATAGGGCAGTATATTGTGTGTGCCAGAGCCTTCCTGTGTCCAGCACTATGGGCTCCCTAATCTAGAAGGAAGCTCCTGTTGATTACAGGAATGTCTCGCTCAGTTGAGTGACTTTCTGATTTGTTATACACGCCTCCTCTCCCACCTGTGTGAGTGCTTCCTCTGGGATCTGTTGCAATGTATATTCAGTAATGAATATAGCTTTCCGCAGTACCAATTTTAAGGTAGGTTTGCCTTCTCCCTCTTGTTCAAATGCAAGTTTGATACTTCCAGATGCTTTATACCTGCAAAGGTGAAGATCCAGCCTAGATATTATTTGCCTCAGATGATGGTACAAAACAGGGGATGTTGGATCAGCTGCCTGTTATACATAGTGCCTGATATGTGTTTCCATCAGAATCAATGGAATTAAATATTAGGAGCTACATCGAATGGGTGGCTGATCTGATATCGCTCATTTTGCATCACCTCCTGAGATGAATTTCTAGCCCTATAGATCTTGACTAGATCATTATCGTCTCCTCATTCCAGAAGCTGAGGAATCATACTATTAGTGCCCAAGGTTAATGTAGATCCATTGGCAAGAAAACTACTGTTCTTTAGGCTCTTTCTGGCATCGGATTCATCCAATTGTGCACATCTTGGAGACCCCAAAAGAACTCCTGAATTCACGTTTTCCTCTTCACACCTTTGGAGATACCAAAGATCAGGTGATATTGCAGCATTCTCAGTTCTTCAGGTCCTCTCCTTGGGCTTGGGCTAGCAATTGTCATTATCTTTTATCACCTCTGAAAAAACTGATTTCCGCTTCCATAAATTATTGCTCTGCCTGGGAGTTTGCATTGCTCAAGAAGCTTTGTGTAAAGCGTGGATGAATCTCAGGAATTTTGAGCTTCATGCTGCTGTGGTTGCTGCGATATGCTTCAGGAGTTGAGGATGTTGTCTGCCGCAGATGCATCTGTTCATGACAGATTGGCAGGATTGACCACCGCGCAGTCCTTAGGGAGACAAAGTCCCATCTTCACACTGAGGATATCCTCCATTGTGTTGTGTGGTGTTACCATCGTGCTAAATGGGATAGATTTCAAACAGACCTAGCAACTCAAGACTGGTCAACTATGAGGTGCTGTGGGCCATCGGCAGCAGCAGAATTATACTCAACTACAATCTGTAACCACTTGGGCTGACATATCCTCACTCTACATTACCACTGAGCCAGGGGATCAACCCTGGTTCAATAAAGAGTGCAGGAGGGCATGCCAGAAGTAGACCTAATAATCAGGTGTCAGCTTGGTGAAGCTACAACACAGGAGTATTTGCATTTGAAACAGCATTAGCAGCAAGCACTAGACAGAGCTAGATGATTCCACAACCAACGGATCAGATCTAAGTTCTGCAGTCCTGCCACATCTAGGTGTGAATGGTGGTGGACAATTAAATAACTCACTGGAGGAGGAGGCTCCACAAATATCCCATCCTAGTTCTGTTGAAGGGTCATGAGGACTCGAAATGTCAACTCTTTTCTTCTCTGCCGATGCTGCCAGACCTGCTGAGTTTTTCCAGGTAATTCTGTTTTTGTTCCCCATCCTCAATGATGGGGGAGCCCAGCACATCAATGCAAAAGATAAGGCTGAAGCATTTGCAATAATCTTCAGCCAGGACTGCCGAGTGGATGATCCACCTCGGTCTCCTCTGGAGCTCCCCAGCATCACATGTGCCAGCCTTCAGCCAATTCAATTTACTCCACGTGATAACAAGAAACTGCTAAAGGCACTGGATACTGCAAAAGCTATGGGCCCTGACAATACTCCAGGAATAGTACTGAAGGCTTGTGCTCTAGAACTTGCCGCACCCCTATCCAAGTTATTCCAGTAGAGGTACAACATTGGCATCTACCTGGCAATGTAGAAAATTACCCAGCTATGTCCTGTACACAAAAAGCCAGGACAAATCCAACCCGGCCAATTACCATCCCATCAGCCTACTCTCGATCATCAGTAAAGTAATGGAAGGGGTCCTCACCAATGCCATCAAGTGGCACTTGCTAGGCAATAACTTGATGCTCAGTTTGGGTTCTGCCAGGACCACTCAGCTCCTGACCTCATTACAGCATCAGTTCAAACACGGACAAAAGACTGAACTCCTGAGGTGACGTGAGAGTGATTGCCCTTGACATCAAGGCAACATTTGACCGAGTGTGGCATCAAGGAGCCCCAGCAAAATTGGCGTCAATGGGAATCAGGGGGAAAACTCCCCACTGGTTGGAGTCATACCTAGAACAAAGGAAGATGGTTGTGATTGTTGGAGATCAATCATCCCAGTTCCAGGACATCATTGCAGGAGATCCTCAGGGTAGTGTCCCAGGCCCAACCATCTTCAGCTGCTTCATCAATGACTTACCTTTCTTCCATCATAAGGTCAAAAGTCATAAGGGGATGTTCGCTGATGATTGCACAATGTTCAGCACTATTCACGACTCCTCAGATACCGAAACAGTCCATGTCCGAATGCATTAAGGCTTGGACAATATCCAGGCTTGGGCTGACAAGTGGCAAGTCACTTTCGCTCTACACAAGTGGTAGGCAATGACCATCTCCAACAAGAGAGAATCTAACCATCGCCCCTCGACACTCAAATGGCATTACCATCACTGAATCCCTAATTATCAACATCCTCGGGGTTACTATTGACCAGAAACTGAACTGGTCTAGCCATATAAATACTGTGGCTGCAAGAGCAGGTCAGGAGCTAGGAATCCAGTGGTGACTAACTCATCCCCTGACTCCCCAAAGCCTGTCCGCCATCTACAAGGCACAAATCAGGAGTGTGATGGAATACTGCCCACTTGCCTGGATGAGTGCAGCTCAACAATACTCAAGAAGTTTGACACCATCCAGGGCAAAGCAGCTTGCTTGATTGGCACCCCATCACTCCCTCTAGCACCTACCCACAGTGACACAGTGTGTATCATCTACAAGATGCACTGCAGGAACTGACTAAGGCTCCTTAGACACCACCTTCCAAACCCATGACCACTACCATCTGGAAGAACAAGGGGAGAAGATAAATGGGAACACTGCCAAGCCACTCACCATCTGACTTGGAAATATATCATCATTCCCTCACTGTCACTGGGCCAAGATCCTGGAACTCCCTCCCTAACAGCACTGTGGGTGTACCTACACCACGTGGACTGCAGCAGTTCAAGAAAGCAGCTCACCAGCACCTTCTGAAGAGCAATTAGGGATGAGCACTAAATGCTGGCCTAGCCAGTGATGCCCACATACCATAAATAAATTTTTAAAAATGCGGTTGTGTCAGATTTGGCCTTGAATGACTGAACAAGTTGTCTGCCATATCCAATCAAGACTTGGAATCAAGGGAATGGAAATGAGGGTGTTAATGGTGTTAAACCTATTGTTTTAATGGGAAGTTGGGTGTTAATGGTAGTGAGGGTGTGGCTGGCGGATGGATTAAGGGTCAAGGGATGGCCAAATGGGATTTCAAAAATGCAGTTGTCAGTGAATTAGGATTTTTTTATTATAAGGGGCAGACACAAAAAGAAGTAGGATTGGGAGAGGAAAGAGTGATATGGCTGGAGGGTGATACAAGAAAATGATCTGAGATGATTTACTTGTGATTGATATAATATGAGTGGTGAGGCCATGTGAGATGGCAAGGTCAAGGGAGCAGCTGTGAATCGGGTTGGGGAATTTTCATTGATTCAGGGAGGATAGTGTTAAACCTATTATAGCTAGATGGTGAAGAAGACCATAAGTCAATCTTTATTCAGTTTTAGATTTATTCACAAGGTAGACATTATAAATATATAGCTCCTTACTCTACAACCCACCACCTGCATCAATAAGTGCCTCTTTAGATTTTGTTAATTGAATGTAAATTCCACTAGCCATTTATTTGAGATTTGAACCTATGTCCCAAGAGCACAACTCTGAACTTTTCGATTACTAGTCCAGTGACATTGCCACTACGTCACTGCCTCCTGCTAAGTGCCTCATTTTGTGTGCACAAGTAATTACACAATAAGTGCATTGCATATACAATTAACAGATAATTAACAGATGGGAGGACAATGAAGTCAGAGGAGAGAGACCATGATGTGTTGAGATGGAAGTTCAATTCACAACGAATGAGAAGTCACTTGGTGCAGAAGCTGAGGGAGGAAAGCAATGAAGATATTTCAGTGAGAAATGTGACCTGGTACTTGGTTGAGTGGTAGAAAAGCAGGATTATAAACGGGAGTTGAGAGGGGTGGGACAAGCTGAGATATTCAAAGGAGAAATGCAGGAGTAAGGGAAACAGACCATGGTGTGATTTTCAGCTAAGAGTCACACGACCACCACTGGAAGGCAAACCAAGGCAGGAAAGCTTCATTTAATGGAGGGGTACCAGATTTCTGTCAAGGCCATGATGTCAATGTAATTGTCCACAGTAAGCTTGGCAAGGGCCTTGTTGATGGACTTGTATTCTGCAAGGAGATGCAGAGGGGCAAGTGAGAGCTGATCTGCTGACAGAGTTGAGCCTGGGACAATGCAGGAGAGTAGGAAGGTGGGAGAAGTTCTGATGCTTTATTGTAGGGACTTACAAATACAGAATACCCAAGACGGGAGAGGTAAAAGGAGGCATGATGACATGAGACAGGTTCTAAGATAGGTAAAGAGAAAAGAAGCAAAAAAGGGAGAAAGAAAGAGTGGAAATGGAAGTGATGGGTTTGGGTCCGGAGTAACAGCCAAAATGCCCACACAAATGGATGCTGGGTAAGCTCAAGTTACATAGGCCTGGTTATGTAGTAATTATTAGGATACATACATCCCAGCATTAAATGGAGAATAGAGGAGAGAAAATGGAAGGGAGCCCAGAGTTAAAGACAGAGATCCCATAGTGGGATAAAGTTGATATAAGTGGGGTGGATTCGGCATGGACCATGGACGAACCATTGTCTCAAGTTTGCCGGCAGGTTTCACAGGTGAATGAAGTCCAGAAGCTATTTGAAGTGTAGAATATCAGACCACTCACTGATAGAGATATTTCTGTGGGAATGAAGATTCAGAATGTGTACAGAATCAGCTGTGGGCAGAAAGATGACGGTGAAGTTGGAGAACATCATAAGATCCAGAAGCGGCAGAGAATTTCGGCTCAGGAGAGTGGAACTCCGGCCAGGAACGGGCTGTGCTGCAAACCCAATGGACCACAAGTTCACTCACTGGCTCAGCAGGGAACAGCAACAATGGGAGAAGGGCTCTAAGCTGATCAAAGTTACTTTTTAAAATTCATTCACATGATGTGGGCTTCACTGGCTGGGACAGCATTTATTGTCCATCCCTAGTTGCCCTTGAGCTGCCTTCTTGAACCGCTGCAGTCCATTTGGTGTAGGTACATCTACAGTGCTGTTAGGAAGGGAGTTCCAGGATTTTGACCCAGTGACAATGAAGGAACGGTGATATATTTCCAAATCAGGATGGAGGGGAAGATGGAGGGACTAGGAGGGGAACTTCCACGTGGTGGTGTTCCCATCTACCTGCTGCCCTTGTTCTTCTAGATGGTAGTGGTCATGGGTTTGGAAGGTGCTATCTAAGGAGTCTTGGTGAGGTTCTGCAGTGCATCTTGTAGATGGCACACACTACTGTTACTGTGCGTTGGTGGTGGAGGGAGTGAATGTTTGTGGATGTGGTATCAATTAAGCAGACATAGCCAGGTAGATGCCAGTGTTGTAGCTATATTGGAACAGCTTGGCTAGGGGTGTGGCAAGTTCTGGAACACAAATCTTTAGTACTATTGAAGGAATATTGTCCACTACCATTCACGACTGGATGTGACAGGATTGCAGAGCTTAGGTCTGATCTGTTAGTTGTGGAATCACTTAGCTCTGTCAATCCCAAGCTGCTAATGCTGTTTGACATGCAAGTAGTCCTGTGTTGTAGCTTCACTAGGTTGACATCTTAGTTTTAGGCGTGCCTGGTGCTGCTTCTGGCATGTCCTCCCTGCCTCTTCATTGAAGCAGGGTTGATCCCCTGGCTTGATGGTAATGGTAGAGTAGGGGAAATGCCAGGCCATGAGGTTACAGACTGTGTTCGAGTACAATTCTGTTGCTGCTGATGGCCCACAGCACCTCATGGATGCCCAGTCTTGAATTGCTAGATTGTTTGAACTCTATTCCATTTAGCATGGTGGTAGTGCCACACAACACGATGGAGGATATCCTCAATGTGAAGGCGGAACTTCGTCTCCACAACAACTGTGCATTGGTCACTCCGACCAATACTTCATGGACCGATGCATATGCGGCAGACAGGTTGATGAGGATGAGGCTAAGTATGTTTTTCCCTCTTGTTGGTTCCCTCACCACCCGCCAAAGACCCAGTCTAGCAGCTATGTCCTTTACTGACTGTACTGGTTGAGTCCTAGTGGTGCTACTGAGCACTTTTGGTGATGGACATTCAAGTCCCCCATCCAGAGTACATTCTGAGTCCCTGCCACCCTTAATGCATCCTCCAAGTGATTTCCAAAATGGAGGAGCGCTGATTCATCAGCTGAGGGAGGGTGGTACGTGGTAATCAGCAGGAGGTTTCCTTGCCCATGTTTGACTGATGCCATTGACTTCATGGGGTCCAGAGTCGATTTTGGGGACTCCCAGGGCAACTCCCTCCTGACTGTATACCACTGAACTACCACCTCTGCTGGGTCTGTCCTGCTGGTGGGACAGGGATGGTGATAGTGGTGTCTGGGACATTATCTCTAAGATATATTCCATGAATGTGACTATCTCAGGCTGTTGCTTGACTAGTCTGTGAGACAGCTCTCCCAATTTTGGCACTTGCCCCCAGATGATAGTAAGGATAACTTTGCAGGGTCAACGGGGCTGAATTTGCCGTTGTCATTTCCAGTGCCTCGGCCAATGCTGGGTGGTCTGCTCGGTTTCATTTCTTTTTGAGGCTTTTTTACGGTTTTATGCAACTGAATGGCTTGCTAGGCTATTTCAGAGGGCTGTTATGAGTCAACCATGTTGCTGTGGGTCTGGAGTCTAGAGTCACATGTAGGCCAGACCAGTTAAGGATGGCAGTTTTTCTTTGGGCAAAAGGGCATTAGTGAACTAGATGGCTTTAAAATATAAGCAACAGAGCACTGGATCAGAGGCACAACAGCTGAGGTTTACAGTGTAGTACAGAAACATAGCCTGAATTTTCCTGTTGGCAATTTGGGGGCGGGGCCCGCTCGCTGACGGGAAAACGATGTGGGATACTGTCGGGAGGAACCCCTGACGTCATCCCGGTCCCTTTAAATTTTTAGGAAGGTGGGCGGACAGCAAAATCAGCTGTCCGCCTGCCGACCTGTCAATGGCCAATTGAGGCCATTGACAGGCTAATTAAGATAATTAAAGAACTGTCCGTCCAACCTTAAGGCTGGCTGGCTCCTGATAATACATGAAACCTCATCCACTGGTGGATGAGATTTCATGTCCGTTTTTAAAAAACCTGATAAAGTTTATGTCCTTTTTATTAACATGTCCCATCTCATGTGACATTGTCACATGAGGGGGTCATGTTAATAATTTTTAAATTTTTCTATTTTTTGACTTTTCTTACCTTTCAGCCCTCTCCCTGAGATGGGATTTTGCCTCAGGGAGCAGTGCGCTCTTTCACGTGCATGTGCGAAAGAGCGCACTTTGACAGTTGGGGATTCCCTCTCCCCCGCCCCCGCACAGGAAGCACATAGCACTTCCTGTCGGGCAGGACACTGGGTGGACCTTAATTGGCCTGCCCATTCAAAATGGCGGCGGGCCCCATTTCGATGTCGGGGGTCGGCTGTCCTCCTGCTGCCAAGCCGATGGGGCCCGCCCGCCATCTGAGGGCAAAATTCTGCCTATAGTGTTGATGTTCAAAGAATTTCATGAATTTAGCAGCTAAATTTGTGAAAAGATCTCTTATGAGAAAAACGTGAACGTGGGGAATGGGCTGCAGCAGTTTAAACTGAGTTAATTTGTAGTTAGGGCTAAAATGTCCCCATTATTTGAGCCAGAGGAACTAAGAGTGGGTATTGGCAGCAAAAGGATGGCAGACGATCAGGATTGAGGTATACACTGATGAGGTCCCTGGAGAGCTGACAGCCTTGGAGCCATTTACATTGAACTTAAAGAAATCCAAGTGCCTGGTTTTGTGTTGGAAAGGTAGTTCCTCTGAAAGGGGAGGATTGTTCTGAAGGCCCTTGTTCTGGGACTTTTTGTCATCTCTTTGGGAAGCTGCTGCTTTTTGTTTGGAGTGGTATTTAGCGTACTAATGGATGCTAAGTTGTCTTGCTCAGCCAGCAGGGTCACATATGTCACAGAGGAGCACTTTTAAAAGCTGCATTTGAGAGGGACTCCCTGGCAATGCTGGCAGAATCCTGAGGGCTCAACGCATCTCAGAAGAAGTACTATTCTTGAAACTTTGATGTTGATGCAAAATGGTTTTTCTTCACAGTGACTATAAGAAACTGCAGCATAAATTCAGATTTTTGGGGCCAATCTGACTGAGGAAGAAAGCAGAGTAACTTTCCCTCCTCCAGGGAGTTTAGCACTGCCCTTGTTTTCTATCAGACCTGACCGTAGATTTAGATAACAACTTCATGGTGTAGAACAAAACCTCTTCACTCTGATGCTAGGACAAGGATATTTGTGGAGCAAAAACAGAAAATGCTGGAAAATCTCAGCATGTCTGGCAGCATCTGTGGAGAGAGAAAAACAGAGTTAACGTTTTGAGTTTGTATGACCCTTCTTCAGATGTTTGTGGAGGTCTGTACAGTGGGAGTCCATGTGCTGATGACTGGAGTCCTCATGGTTGGCAGGCTAGGCCAAGAAGGGTGTGCTTGGGTGGAGAATGGAACCTCTTCAGTCTTGACTTGGGATTTTCTAGAGGGCATTTAATTGCTTTCTTGCTACTTTACTAGGGCTGTGTTTAATTTTTTTCTGGTTTTCTATGGACTAATTTCTCTTTGAATTTGGTGTTGGAATCACTTCAGGCAGCCACCTGGGTCATGGCACCATTAGAGTCAAGGCATGTATATAAGTGCAGGAAAAACTCCTATAATTGGGCAGAATGAAGTTGTGTCTCAGGACTGCCAACTGAGACCTATGACTAATTAATGTGGATTCTCTAATTGCATATTCAGAACTAAATATAAATTTCAAATAATTTACAGTCAAATAATCTAATAATAGCTGGTCTTTGTTATTGTCCCTAAAAATTGCATTTTTGCAAAAAATAACAAGTTTTAATATGTTTTTCATAGACTGCTTTAAAGGATGACAGTTTAACTTTTCTTTTTGAATTGAATTAAAACCCACCAAATCCTTTGCCCTTACTGAAGACCATCAAACATACTTTGGCCTACAAAATTCTCCAGTGGAGATCAAAGATTGTTAGTTCAGTCTGAGAAAATCAACCAAATTAATGAAAGCGTGATTTGTGATTGTTTTAAAAATACGTATGCAAATAAAAAGAGCTGCTGTTTATTTACTGTTAACCCTTAGTTATTGACACAAATATAAAGGAGAGTGCAATAAAACAGAAAATGCTGGAAAAACTCATCAGGTCAGGCAGCATCTGTGGAGAGAGAAACATAGGGTTAATGTTTCAGATCCATGACCTTTTGTCAGCCGAAAGGAAAGTGCTTCTCAGTATCTGCACATCTGGATTATTCTAATTTCTCCACCCCATCAGTGGATGATTTAGATGGCCTTGACCCCAGCCCGACTGCAGGGATTAATGTGGTATAATGATTGCTGAGGCTATCATTGCAGCAGGCATCATTAATTATCCTTATTGATTGCAGCTTTCAAAGATAAAGCATACTGCTGACTGGAAAATACCCTCTTTCTGCAAGGTCAAGGCTAAAAAATGACATTAAATAACAACGTTCAAACAAAGAAATAAAATAACCTTTCACAGAATTGGGTAATTAAGATCCAATTACGGCATTAATCCATGTTTATAAAATGACAGAGTTCTGCTTGTAAAGTCATTTTCATAAAATTGCTTTGGTACATGATAATTGCATTATAGCAGGTAACTGTAACAGCACATTAAAAGGGGATCAGTTTTCCTGAGTGTCTGCTACTTGCTCTGTAGGCTGACTTACTCACCTACAAAAGTGCAATGGCCTAGTGGGACCTGTCTAAAAATACTAATGATATGATAAATGAAATGGGTAGATGGAGGAAGTAATAATGAGACTCAAATCCGATTATATTTCCTGGGATGATATAATGGAGCTGTAAGGCATCCTGAAGATGTAATGGTTTATATATACACATCCTTGCATTTATAACAGAATTATGTTGTCTGGTATCATGCTGCAATTATTTGAAGCCTGTTTAAGTTGTAATTTTTTGTATGGAAGCCTTGCTGATCATGATTCTTCTTCAGTTGGCATTGATAAATTAGGGAAACATGACGCATGCTATTTTCTGACTTCATAGTTTTAAGTATGGTCATGTCTCCTGTTACAACATACCAATATAAATAAAGGAGGACTAAGTAATTAGGTCAGTTTACTTGGTTGCTAATAGAAAACTGTTTTATTGACTTGCAAATCTATTTTAATTAGTATTTGACTGAAGGAAGTTAAGGTGAGGGAATAAAAAGGGCTTAAGTATGATGGGCTTAAATATTACTGCCTTTTTCAGCTACACTTGTGTCCTGAACAATTAATGTCTCTTCAGTGCATTTTAAAAAAATTTTTATAAGCTGATTAATAGGTAGGTACACCAACAGTCGCTGGGCGATAGATCAGATGTGTCAATGTACACTGTCCACTTTCATATATACCTCTGTTCATTTTCTTATTGAGATACCACCATTTTGGGGTCAGGAAAGAACAAAATAATTTTATGGTTATAGTTTTCTATCAGTGAGAAAAGCAAATGAATAATGTTTTACATGTCATCAGTTTTGTTAGCAACTTGAATTTGTAGCCATGAAGGCCAACAGAAGGCTTTGAAACCTGATGCCATGGGTTTCAATGTTTTGAACCCCAGATGGAGTGTACATGCCTTTGAAACCTAAGCAATAGCATTGTGTGAGATAACTGGTGTAGTTTTAACAAGTCATATAATTTCTAAAACTTAATGTTGACTTTGGCAAATAAATACATCATGTATCATTTTGATGTATATGATATTATCAATAAGAACGACCATTCAGAAAAATTCAGAATTGAAGGGCTCAACACTCAATTTATCCAAATCTAATGGGAAATTTAAACACCCAAGACTACCTATAATAAAAAATAATAATTATCAACTTTTTTAGTTATTTATGATCTAATATTGACAAATAGGGCCATATTCAGTCAGATTTCAAGGGCGGAATTTTACATCGGCAAAGTTTTACAGTCCCACCGAAGTCAATAGGCCTTTGAACGGCTCACCGCATTTTACGGCCCATCCCTACTGTGATGTGGCCATAAAATTCCACCTCCAATATATGTAATATACAAGAGCTCACAACGGTTCTAACCCTTTGTTAACTAACTTCATTTGCAATCTCTCACTGAAGCAGGCGATTTCAAACCAGTTGTTGCACTTTCCACTGCTGATAATTTAGGAAATATCTTCATCTAAATCTATACTGTATTCTTTGAGAACTCAAACTGCTGTACAGTTTGTGTCCTTGATTTTATCATATATTTAACATTGATACGCACCCAAGCCCATTTTGCATCGGTGCCTGAATTATAGTGTAAATGCAAGCTAAGTTACATTCTCAAACTAATATAAAATATTGACAGTTACATAAGTAGCTCAATACATGCTAGCACTTTATAAATACAGTGGCAGGCATTAAGCTACCAAGGGTTTCACATACTGGCCAGCAAGGAATCACATATATTCTGCTTAATCACAGGGGAATTGAACAAATACCATCGACATTGGCAGGCAAGGGAAAGGGAATGTGTAAAGTGATGAAAAGTATCCTATTTGGACGTTACGTGGCAGATCAAACAATGCGGCCATATTCAACTAGGACCAAGTGTCAGTTCCTGGAACAGAGAAATTGTATCTGCTCAGATAATGGACAAGGTGCAGATTATCCACAGCTGTTGCATTTGCTAATAATCCTGGTTCTGTAAGTGAATTGAATGTGTTACAGGGCAGTATTTTATGGGCTTGTAAGTGTGGGAAACATGGTGGACAGGGTGGCTTAATTAGGTGGGGGCGAAATTTGTGTTTCCTGATGGTGGGGTTGAGATGCAGAGATGAAGTTAGTGGTGTGGCAATGGCGGGCTGGGCCTCATGCCATCCTGTGGCAGGTTCCTACTTGTAATACATTTGCATGCCATGAATGCTCATTATATTCCTTCAAGACAAAGCCAGCAGCATATGGGAACTTGTGACTCCCAGTTTATATTAATTTAAAGGTGGCATACAACAGTTGGCTTTGTCTAGTTGTGTCTGAGGCAAGTGGTTGTTGTGGTTGTTGAACTCTGTGGCACAACAAAGTGGAACAGGAGAGTGGCAGCTTGCATAGAGGGTCGGGACCAGCAAAGGCAGGTCCGGAATGAGGGGGAATGGGGGTTTTGGATGGATCATGGAGTGGAAGAAGGCTCGCAAGGGAGGACACAAGGACGATGGAGACAAAATCAAAGGTGACAGAGGGAAGGTGGGGGGAGTGAGGGTCACAGGTTTCAATGCCATGTTCACTGTAATTCTTAAGATCACCATTTTTGAAACCACACTTGCAGCTGCCAGGACTGCAGATCCAAGTGGGAGGAGGCCAGTGTGGGTGGAGTTTTGGGTGTGAACAATGGGAGAGCTCAAAAATCTTAACTGCTCAGCAGCCATAAGAATGAAACATATGGAGACACAGGTTCTCTTATCACTGTCTGCATTTTTCATACAGTTCACCTGGTGGAATACCCATGGGTCTCACACATCCAATCTTTCTAAACCTTGAGAGTAGGTGGAGAGGATGCAACAAAGGAGGGCTCTTACTAGTCAACAACTGAAGCCACAAGGCCAGGGGGAGGGTTGTCAGGAGGCAGGCACTCAGGGAAGGCATTGGAGAATAAGGTCACTTGTGCGGCAGGTTGTCTTCAGGATGCGGACAAATTGCCTCCAGATGTCCGAGACACAATGCCAGTGACACCTGAGGATGTCCCGGGCAGCAGTCACCAAAATATGCAGGGACCTGCAGAAAGACCTGAAGCCACATGGATTTGGCAACCCCTCATGTCAGTGGCCCTCAAAGTGACTGCAGCATTCAAACTTTTCACCACCTGCTGCTTCCAGGACGTCAAAGTCGACATGTGTCATTCCACAGAATACCACACATAGATGCATCAAGGAGGTGACCAATGCCCTCTTCCATCATGCCCATGAGTTCATCAGATTCACTACAGGTGATGACAGTCAGGCAGTTAGGGCGTTTGGGGCTATCACTCATTTCCTGAGAGTGTAAGGGGTAATTGACTACACTCATGTTGCCATTGGAGCTCCCTGGAAGCATACATGAACCCCAAGGGATCCACTCTTTAAATGTTCAATTGATTTGCAACCACAGGTGAAGAATCATTCAATTTGTGCTCGTTTCGTAAGAAGTTCTTATGACTCCTATGTCTTGGGGAACTCACAGCTTCCTAAGTTTTTTGAGGCCCCAGCACAGATTGATGCCTGGATCCTGGATGACAAGGACCTGGCTGATGATACCAGTGAGACATTCCCAGAGCGCTACAACAAAGCCAACACCTCCACAAAAGCTGCCATCGAACAGTCCATTAGCATTTGAAAAATGTACTTCCACTGCCTTGACAGGCCTGGAGGGGCTCTGCAGTATGCACCACAGAGTGTTTCATAGATATTCATGGAATGTTGAACACAACATGGCCATGCAACATGGCAAACCCTGACAACTGAATGCCAAGGAGGAGCAATACTCCTCAGATGAAGATGAATCGGATGAGATAAAAGCAGAAAGTACTGGAAATATTCAGCTGGTCTGGCAGTATTTGTGGAGAGAGAAACAGAGTATACATTTCGAGTTGAGTCTGACTCTTCTTTGGTACACCAGCACTTTCTGTTTTTATTTCAGATTTCCAGCACCCACAGTATTTTGCCTTTATTATCTGAATGGGATGAGCCTCAGGAAGAGGACATGATTGCACATGAGCTGCTAATGGTTGCCACGGTCATGGAAATATGTGCTAGGGATATTAGGGACAATCTCATGTGTACAAGATTCGTCCAAGATTGAGGAACCTATAGAACTATTCTCTCATTGCCAGGACAGGTTTGCCCGTTTAGCATTCTAACAAGCCCTGTCTCCCTCTCACGTGCCGCCCCCCTCCCCACCAACCCCTGCACTCCACCAGTAGCAATCTCTGAACCTGCTACCTAGAATCTCTACAATCTAGATTAGCAAGGGAGAACTGAAGTGCCAATGGGCATATGCCTAATAGCCTATAAAGACCAAAATCTCAGAACCTCTGCATCGTAATAAGTCATTGACTTTACAAAAGGAGTTCAATTGTGCCTGTGCAACATAATCTCAGGCAACCTCCTTAACATGGCAGAGCACACATCTTTCTCTACGTCCCAAAGACTGGTGACCATCTAAATGGAAACACAAACAGGAGGATTAGATGGATGCTGATCTCAAACATAAAGCACAATAATCGCCTACACAATAAATGAAATGGCTAACATTCCCCTGCAACCACTATTAAATGCCAGCCATGAGGCATGCCAGTGCAGTTAAGTCTATGACTAATCAAGTACCTAAAAATGAAAATGAGCAAATACGAATAAAGTGGATACAAAAATCCTCAAACAATTTACATGTGACAAAGTAAAATTTGTGGAAACACCCACGCCACCTTTGTGCTCTCATTAATTCTTCAACTTTATCTTTCCACCACTTTGTCCTGGTGCAAACCTGACATCAGCAGCTGAGGTCGAGACTCAGCTAGGGGCATCCTGGATGGATGCAGGGTCAACCTCCTCAACCATGCCTACTGGAGGCAATAGGGTTAATGGCAGAGGAAAAGAGAGGTTGCTCACCCTGGCGGTATCCTGAAAAGAAGCCCTCAGGGTGGCTGTCACATGCTCTTCTTCCATCTGATGTACAATAGTACCTCCCTATACCTCTGAGGAGAAATGGCACTTGGAGGGAGGTCCAGGTGCCTCGTCCCCCTCTCCCCTAGCTACTGATGCACTGAGTCCATGGCTCAATCATGGAATGCAGGTCACACGGATGGATTGCTCAGTCTGGCTCTCCATGGCACTTGCCAATCTCTTCCTTGCGCTCATATGCCTGAGACATGGCAGAACTCATGGCTCCTCCGTATTTGCACAAAGCTGCCTTTAACCCCCGGCATCTCCACCAATTGTTCCATTAACCCTTGCTGCAGGTCCAGCAGTCTTCTTGTAACCACTATGAGTGGCCTGTGACCAGCATGGGATTCAGTCGGGGACTGGGCCTGATCCCAAGCAGTCCTCCAAATGTCAGTGACCTTGACTGTCACAACTTCCCTCAGCTGATGAGATGTGTTGGTGCTGTGCTCACCAGAATATGGCCCTGATTCTAACTTAGACCCATCTGCAACCTCAGTGGTTGTAGTTGGACTGGTGGTGGATGCAGGAGGGGAAGGTGATGGTGCAATCTCTGGGTCACTGGTGTTATTGTGCCCAGAGGTGGAGCCTTCGGTCTCTAATGCTTGAGGCCTGGGGTCTGGATTGCAGGCACCGAAACAGAAAAACGAGAAGAAACACGTTCTTGTTCTACAGAGTCTGTGAACACAGCACAATTCCTTGTGTGGTCTGAACCACATTATTGCAGTACCAGTTTGGATGCATTCTCACTTTGCTACCTTGCCACTCTAGCCTCGCCGTCAGCAACAGATTGGCTGCCCTGCTCCCCAGCGATTTTGTTGGCTTCCTCCTGAGCAGAGGTGAGGACCCTAAAATCAGGCACCCCTCTGCCCACCTTAGCCTTTACTTGCAGATTATACATCTGTTTGTCCTGCAGGAGAAAGTGGAGATTTAGTGACAACAAATGACAACTACACACGTCTGTACACATCCCCATCACACATACTGTCCCAACGTGTTACTTTATATCCAATTGCTCACTCAGGCCAAAATGTCACATGCTCTGGCTTCATGTGCCAGGCCTAATTTCAATACTTTAGCACCTCATTATAAGCCCTGCTTGCCGGAATCATCTCCCCACGTCAAATTTACCGTCCATGTTGGAGTGACTTCATAACGGCATGCTTCACAACTGCCTTTAAAAGGTGTGCATCTGGCAACCTGAAATTGGAGGGTAACTTGAAGGTGAGTGCACACAACCTTGCGCAGTGCTGTTGAGCATCGCCCGTAGGACACCAAGGAAGAGATTCTGCACATTCCGGTGAGGGGGTGCACAGGCAAGTCGCTTTTTCCCAGCTCAGTGTGGTGCCTGGGCAGGGGCTCCAGTGCAGGTGAGGCCTGGGGTTTGGGATGGGGGTTTGAGATGGTGTTGGGGAGTGCAGGGGCAAGACTGAAGGAAGTACACAAGCACATGTTAGGGGATGGTGGGGGGGGGCAGTAGGGGAAGGGATATGAGGGAAGTAGCCATGCACTTGGAAAAGCTTCTCAAAAGTGAGCATTTTTACATAGCTGAGATCGTTCAGCTGCAGCTCCATTGACATGCTTGAAGTCGGGCCTGTGAAGCTTTTCTGCCCACTCAAGCAATGCAAAAGTATGAAAGTGGCACCAAATGCTCCAGAACTTTTCATCCCATGGGCGCAAATTAATGTACATTTTTGGGGGCAGCAGAACAATTGGCCAACTGGGCAAGTTTAGAATTCCCTTGTGGCCATGGTGCAGTCACTGGTGGAAGTGCTCAGAGCCCCACTTGCAATGTCCTTATTAAGGTTTGAAACAGTATCCATCATAGTTCAAGCTAACAGTGCAGCCTCACATTGCGGATTAGGAGAATGCCTGCACCTGAGCTAAGAGCACAGCATGCAGCCCAGTGGCTGAAGCTGCTGCCAATTGGTTAAGTGGAGTGGGGCGGAAGTGGGTGGGGTCTCGGGCAGCCAATGAGTGCACTACACATTGGCCATCCGAAAGGTGGCGAGTGCACCCCTCAATGCGTGAAGGGACCTTCAGACTTAACCAAGAGAGATTCTCAGGGACACATATGTGAACCCACATGTCCATCTCTTTGATCCTGCAGGAGGAGAACATCAGAATCGTGGAGCCTGGTGATTTAGTGGTATGCCTCATGGCTTACAGAGAGCAGAGAAGAAGAAGAAGAGCATGGAGGAGGCATCTGGCTTGGAAAAGGGAGGAGCACCTCCCTCAAGATGAAGGGGCGGCAGGGCCTGCTGTGCACGCAGCTGAAGATTCACAGTGAGCTGTTGCTTGTAGGTACTTTGCTGGACCCAGGGTCTATAGACAGCGCTTGTCATTCCTGCAGATGACTGAGAACGAGTGTCATCGAAGACTGCGCATGTCTAGGGAACTGGTCAGTCACATATGCCACGTGCTGCAGGATTTGGCGCCACGGAGACATGGAGGGCATCCACTGCCAATGGCCGTGAAATTGTCTGCAGTGCTCAATTTTTATACCAGTGGCTCCTTCCAAGGCTCCACAGGCGAACTGTGTGGAATCTCACAAGCCTCCATGCACAAGTGTAGACAGGAGGTCATGGAGACCATCTTCATGAATACACAAAACTTGGTGCATTTCAAACGGGATCAGGAAAACCAGGAAGCAGAGCGCTGGGACTTGCGCAGATTTCAGGTTTTCTGCAGGAGCAGGGCACCATCGACTGCACTCACATGGCACTTAGATCTCTGTGGCAACACGCAGTCAACTATGTTAACCACAAGGGCTTCCACTCACTGAGTGTTCAGCTGGTGTATGACCACCACAAACTCATTCTACAGGTCTGCATATGATTCCCAGGGAGTGTCCAAGATTGCTACATCCTTATTAGGTTTCAGATCCCTGACACAGAGGCTGCAGGGTTGACTCCTTGGGAATAAGGGCTAGCCACAGAAGATGTCGCTGATGATGCCCATGCAGTGGCCTCAGACTGCAGCAGAGTGACGGTATAATGAAGCTCATGCTGGGACCCAGACTTTGGTGGAGCAAATGATAGGCATTTTGAAAATAAGGTTCTGGTGCCTCGACAGGTCTGATGGAGCACTGCTATACAGTCCAATGAGGGTCTCGCACATCATTGGAGCTTGCTCCGCGCTACACAACCTGGCACTGCAATGGAGGTGGACCTGTCTGAGGAGGAGATGGGATGGGAGGAGGAGATGAGAAGAGCTGCACATCTTCCCTGATGAGGAGGACATTAAAGGGGATGACAGTGATGAGCTCCTCGAAGGCGAGGATGCCGGTGATGAGAGCATTGAACTGGCAGACGAGGCAGGTGCACTCGGGAGGCCCTCATAGCTACAAGGTCCGTGGAGGATGATGACGAGATGCTGTAAGGTGTACCTACATCACATGGACTGCAATGGTTCAAGAAGGCAGCACACCACCACCTTCTCAAAGGCAACTGGGGATGGGCAATAAATGCTGGCCTAGGCAGAGAAGCCCACATCCTCTGAATGAATAAAAAAAATTAGATATGATTCCACAATTGGACTACATTTGCTAAATAATCCTCAGTGTGCTAACAATTACACTGACAGCTAATTTAATATTGTCAATGGATGCTACATGAATTACTACACAGAGCCCTGTTCTTTGCAAACAAAATGAACATGTACACACATTGCACCTGTTTCAGCTAAACAAAATATGTGACAGCTCTTCGCTGACTCCTTCCTCATGGCAACACCTTGACCTATCAGGGTCAAGCTGCCTTGTTTAAATTTCAACAATGCTTGGCAGTTCACTGTCAGTCACCAGCACTGGTGCATTCTCCATGGCAATGTCTCTAGCAATCAGCACTCTCCTGTCACACAGTATAAATTGTTGTTTTCCCATTATATTGGCGTTCTTGAGAAGTGTCCTGATGAGTGCAAGACACAAATACTCTACATGTCTCTTTTTTAAACAATACCCAAGTTCTGTACTACCAAACGACTAAGTGGTTCTGTATTGTTTCTTAAAGTCATAGAAACATAGAAACGTAGAAAATAGGAGCAGGAGTAGGCCTTCAGCCCTTCGAGCCTACTCCGCCATTCATCATGATCATGGTTGATCATTCAACTCAATAGCCTGCTCCCACTTTCTCCCCATACCCTTTGATCCCTTTCGTCCCAAGAGCTATATCTAACCCCTTCTTGAAAACATACAATGTTTTGACCTCAACTGCTTCCTGTAGTAGCGAATTCCATGGGCCCACCACTCTCTGGGTGAAGAAATTTCTCCACATCTCAGTCCTAAATGGTCTATCCCATAGCCTCAGACTGTGGCCCTTGATTCTGGACTCCACCGCTATTGGGAACATTGTTCCTGCATCCACCCTATCTAGTCCTGTTAGAATTTTATAGGTTTCTATGAGATCCCTTCTCATTCTTCTGAACTCCAGCAAATATAATCTTAACTGACTCAATCTCTCCTAATATGTCAGTCCCGCCATCCCAGGAATCAGTCTGGTAAACCTTTGCTGCACTCCCTCTACAGCAAGAACATCCTTCCTCAGATAAGGAGACCAAAACAATATTCCAGGTGTGGTCTCACCAAGGCCCTGTATAATTGCATCAAGACATCCCTGCTGCTGTACTGGAATCCTCTTGCTATAAAGGCCAACACACTATTTGCCTTCTTTACTGCCTGCTGCACCTGCATGCTTACTTTCAGTGACTGATGTACGAGGCCATCCAGGTCTCGTTGCACATTCCCCTCTCTCAATTTATAGCCATTCAGATAATAATCTGCCTTCCTGTTTTTGCTACCAAAGTGGATAACTTCATATTTATCCACATTGTACTGTACCTGCCATGTATTTGCCCACTCATTCAGCTTGTCCACATCACACTGAAGCATCTCTGCATCCTTCTCACAGCTCACCCTCCCACTCAGCTTTGTGTCATCTGCAAATTTGGAGATATTACATTTAGTTCCCTCCTCTAAATCATTAATATATATTGTGAATAGCTGGGGTCCTAGCACCGATCCCTGCGGTACCCCACTAGTCACTGCCTGCCATTCGGAAAAAGAACTGTTTATTCTTATGCTTTGTTTCCTGTCTGCCAACCAGTTTTGTATCCATCTCAATACACTACCCCTGATCCCATGCGCTCTAATTTTACACACTAATCTCTTATGTGGGAATTTGTCGAAAGCCTTCTGAAAGTCCAAATAAACCACATCCACTGGCTCCCCCTCATCAACTCTACTAGTTTCATCCTCGAAAAATTTCAGTAGATTTGTCAAGCATGATTTCCCTTTCGTAAATCCATGCTGACTCTGTCCGATTCTGCCACTGTTTTCCAAGTGCTCAGCTATTAAATCTTTTATGATGGACTCTAGAATTTTCCCCACTACTGACGTCAGGCTGACTGGCCTATAATTCCCTGTTTTCTCTCTATCTCCCTTTTTAAAACATGGAGTTACATTAGGTACCCTCCAACCTGTAGGAACTGTTCCAGAGTCTGTAGCATCTCGGAAGATGACTACCAATACATCCACTATTTCTAGGGCCACTTCCTTAAGTACTCTGGGATGTAGATTATCAAGCACTGGGGATTTATCGGCCTTCAATCCTATCAATTTCCCCAACACCATTTCCCTACTAATACTGATTTCTCTCAGTTCCTCCTTCTCACTAAACCCTGTGTTCCCCAACATTTCTAGTATGTTATTTGTGTCCTCCTTTGTGAAGACAGAACCAAAATATGTATTTAGTTGGTCAGCCATTTCTTTGTTCCCCATTATAAATTCCCCTGGTTCTGACTGTAAGGGACCTACATTTGTCTTCACCAACCTTTTTCTCTTCACATACCTATAGAAACTTTTACAGTCAGTTTTTATGTTCCTGCAAACTTACTCTCGTACTCTATTTTTCCCTTCTTAAATCAATCCCTTGGTCCTTCTTTGCTGAATTCTAAACTGCTCCCAATCTCCATGTCTGTTGTTTTTTCTGACCAATTTGTATGCCTCTTCCTTGGACCTAATACTATCTCTAATTTCCCTTGTATGCCGTGGTTTGGCTACCTTTCCTGTTTTACTTTTGTGCCAGACAGGAATAAACAATTGTTGCAGTTCACCCATGCGCTCTTTGAATATTTGCCATTGCTTATCCACTGTCATCCTTTTAAGTAATGTTTCCCAATCCATCGCAGCCAACTCGTGCCTCACACCATCATAGTTTCCTTTATTAAAATTCAGGATCCTAGTCTTAGAATCAACTATGTCACTCTCCATCTTGATGAAGAATTCTATCATATTATGGTCACTCATCCCCAAGGGGCCTCGCACAACTAGATTGCCAATTATTCCTTTCTCATTACACAATACCCTGTCTAGGATTGGGAAGTAATTTTATTTGAAATAAGGTTACTTACAGGAGGTGGATTAGACACTCTTATTAAAAATGCTTATTTTTTGTGATAAACCTATTTTCAGCTGTGTTTATAAACTGCACCAGGTTACCACTCTTGAGTACATCATAGACTATTTCTCAAGCAAAAAAATTGCCTTCTAAAATGCTGCCCAATTATGCTGGTGCATGAATGAATTTGCACTCTTATTATGCAAATGAGGTTGAGTGACAACATGAACCATAAAATCAGTTTGGAAAACTAGTACAATATTGAACATAGTTTGTGCTTGGATTGCTGATTGTTCCTAAAATGGAAACTTCACCTCAAAAAATCTAACTTCTGCACCATGTTATGTTTTATTCTATTTGTCTTTATTTTTCTTATTTCTCCACTATTCTTACTAAATTACCACTTTGTTTAGGATTGGTAATGACATTATAGGAATAATGGGTTTGAGACATATGCCAGGATTCTATTTAGGTTACTAGATGTTTTTTGCTTTTTTAAATCAATTTCTTTGGACTTCTTGCAGTTATATCACTCAGTTTCCATTGCCTGCTACATTTGCATTATCTCTTGCTTGACAGCTGCCTATTAACAATATGGTAGCTGGGAAATCTGGGCAATTTGCAGTGATGACATTGCCTGACATTTTCAGGATGCTACAGTTTGGCAGATAGTTACAGTATAGAGAGATAGCTCTATCTCACTATTGGTGTGGCTAGATATTTTCCTTACTATGAGCCTCTTGGGGAAGCAGTGAAACTATTATAATGGATTTAACCCTATAACTGCTGTATGTGTTTTAGATTATAGATATAAATATAATTATCCCCAAATTTGAAATATGAAAATCTCATTATTAAAGTAAACTTGCTGAGTAAATCACTTCAGATGATTGAGATACAGCAGGAAAATACTTGCAAAAGCTGACTCTTAATCTACGAAAACCATTCACAAGGATCTTCGGTTTTAATAGAGATATAGATAACAAATATGAAACCTATGCCTGCCAATTGCCAATAGGAGCCAAGCAGGACTTTAAACAACAGTGTACAGTATATATGTACAACAGCACTAAACAGTTGCAGCTTTTGTTGAACATAAGGTTATCTCAATATTGTTTTAGCCCTTGCATTGGAAGTGATGATTGTGACAATTGAGGGCCAAAAGGACATGTGATTCTATAATTATTCTGACTACATGGCTTTGCTGAAGTAATTCATTATGAACATGTCCTTATCTTGTCATGGCTCTGTGTCATTAGCAATGTTTCGGTGCATTAGTGACCAGCCTCAGGTTGCACGAGCAGTGATTAGAGCTGTGGCAGTGGCGGCAGAGTGAGTGATGTTTGAAATATCAAAATTGTTGTGCTAATTTATTTTAGCATACGTGTCTAAGATGTCAAGAGAAGGAACTATTTTTGTTTCAAAGGATTTCATCTTTGAACAATTTATCTTCTTGTTACTACAAATAACTTTCACCATAGACATTGTGGCCAATTTCAAATGCCATAGAATAATTTTATCGTGAATTTATGGTAATGTATAACAAATGTAGTTGAGTGCTTATTTCATTACTGTTGTATTGATTTTTTTTGGTTGTTTGATAATAAACCTGCAATTAATATTTTTCACATACAGATTCACATCATAACATTTGTCGTGATCTAATAAATGTGGGTTAAAGAAGTTCTGGGACTTAATATTACATTTCTGCCAGCAGTGAAAGATCAATATTAATTTAATATCAGACCACAAAAAAACAGTCAAGCTTTCCACTATTACAGATTGCATGTTCTACAGGAGCATAAGTTCATTTTTATGCTGCAACATCACTTCTATTATTCTTCTTGTGAAAACACACATTGAATGATCATTTTCATGTGAATATTAAGCAAATATCAGTGAATAATTAAAGGGATTGGCAGGAGCTGTTGACAAAACAGTAAGGCTGCTTCTCTTTTTGCTTATCTTTATGTGGAACCGGGAAAAGCAGGGATGCTCCAATCAGCAGCATGCCTTGGGATGATGTCTTTGCTTGCATATTCTAGACGCACTGTTCACCTCGTCCTGGAGTCCTGTGTTTGCACCAAATTTTTCCTTTTGTTTTCCAATGAATACAGTGTTGTGGGGAACTTTAAAATAGCTGACCACAATGTGCCTAAGCTACTAGCGGCTGTAGATTCCAGCTCCTGTGCCGTTGTTTCCTTTCAAACATTATTGTCCTTCCTAGTTGGTTCACACTAGACCAGGGCCTAGAAGTTTGATGGCACTGCATCCTTGTTTCAGATGCTAAACAACTGTCTTAAGACTTTGATAATTAAAAACAGAAAATGCTGGAAAATAATTGGGTTGAGTAGTATCTGTGGAGGGAGAATTTCTAGGCCAGCTTTGTTGAAGCCTTTTTACATTTGCAAAGCTATGCAATTCCCTGTTTGTCATCTTACAGTCAATCACTCGCTTTAGTGAATCCCCCCTGCTCAGAAAGGTGTTGGATGGTAGTCTTGCCACCTGCTTGTAATTTCCTTTGCCCTCAGGAAGCCACATCGTGCTTGGCTCTGTTAGCCACCTGATACAGTGTTACAATTATGCCTATAAGTCTTCTATAAAATGACCTATCAGTTTCATTTTATTCGGTTCATCATAAGATGTTACTCTTCCTCTCTGTGACTACAGTTTCCACATGCATTCTATATCTAGTTTTTCATGATTTTGAATCAGGACTTTACATAATATTTTAAATGTATACTGATATGCTTGAATTAGAATAAAATGACTCAGAAGCTTATTTCATTGCATCATAATTTGCAATTGATGTAGGATCAACAAAAAAAATCCAGTAATTGTTTTACTGATGATTGATAGTTACAGCTTCTCTGCCCATATTTTTAAGGTTAGAGAGCTAAAAGTTCAAACAATCTTGAGAAACTATCTCTTGTCATCGTCATCTCATAATTGAAAAGGCTAGTTTTGATAAATTTATTACGCGCCAGATTCTTAGATAGATCCACGGGACTTCTACTCCTTGATCGAAAGTCATTTTGGTGCATTCTGCCATTGATATTCATCCTCTCAGCTTTTTGCTGCTATAATGCAAATCTACACTTCCACCTTTAGCCCTGGTCTGTGCACTCTAAACTTATACTGGCACTGACTTATCCATCTCTTTAATAGATCAAGTTTACATGGAACAATTTTCCCTTTAACTCCATTCACTTCCTTCAAATGAAAGGTGTCGCTATGGAAACCCACGTGGATCTGAGCGATGCCTGCCTTTTTGCAGGATATGTTGCGCTTTCTATGTTCCAGTCCGAATCAGGTTCCCTCCCTGCCTTTTTTTCTTCTGGTATGCAGATTTCTGTTTCCTGTTCTCACCAAGCTGGAGAGCTTCAGTAATTTTGCTTTTAACTTCCAAACTTCCCTTACCTTTACCTGGTCCATCTCTGATATTTCCCTTCCCTTCCTCAACTTCTTGTTCTCCATTTCTGGATATAGACTTTCCACCAATAGTTACCATCGACCCACTAACTCCCAGAGCTACCTCAGTTATATTTCTTCCCACCCTGTTTCCTGTAAGGACTCCCATTTGATTTCCCAGAACCAGGTCAATCTCCTTTCTTAATGGCATTTATAGGACTGGGAGGATTTGTTGGCTGGTGCTTGGTATGGCGATTCTCTCATGACATACAGTCAGTAGGGTGCTTTTCACCCCGCTGGCATCTGCTTTTTTCTTCCAATACACTACCAGGTTACGGGCATCTTCTCCACCAGATTTCCCCTTCTCATTCCTCTTATGCTGTAATCATTCTAGATCTTGCTTACATCTTTCAGTTCTGTAATTTCTCTCATTATTGCCTCATTTTTTTCTTAGACCATTATCAGTTCTGTTATTTAATAACCTCCTCTTCTCCACCTGTTCCTAGTCAACTTTTATTTGACTACACCTTTTCACTGGTTCTATTCCTTTTCACGAGCTGTTCATCTGTTGCATTTCCAATTCTGAAGAAAGGCCATCAACCTGAAACATTCACTCTACTTTCCTCTCTCTACAGATGCTGCCTGATCTGTGCAGTATTTCCAACATTATCTGTTTCTATTCCTCTTTTTAATACTTCACAGTCAAAATCAATGCTTTTAACTTTTTGTACAGGACTCCAGACAAATTAATGATTACTAAAAGAGAACAAATGCTACAAATACAAAAAAAGGAGGGCTTGGCCTAAATAGCCAAGTGGTTATGGTACTGGGTTTGTAACCCCAAAGTCAAGAGTTCAAATCTCACAATGGCAAAACTATGAAACAATGTAACTTCATCTGAAACAGATGGAAATGTGTTTGTACTCAAAAGAGTTACAAAGAAAGGAGCTGGACAGGAGAGATGTAAAAGCAGAAAATGTTGCCTTTCTCACCTGGGAAAATGTTTCACAGCCAATTGACTAACTTCAGTGTTATAATGCACGCAAACATAGCAGCCAATTTGCATTGCTTTATTTTATTCTGAGAAATTAATTGGGGGCACAGACTGAAGAGTGATTTAGAGAACAATTGGGAAATAGTGATCACACAATGTTTAGGTCAATAGAAAAACAATAGGGGATAATGAAGAAATAAGCTAGCACCTGTTTAACTTTAAGCTGACACAAACCATTCAACAGCCAATTAAATACTTTTGAAATACAATCACAGTTAGACCATGGGGGAATGTGGCAGCCAGTTTGCACACAGCAAAGCCTCATAAATAGCAATGAATTGAAGCACCAGATAATCTGTTGTTGATGATGTTGGTTAAGGGTTAAAGGATATAAGGAAAACCCATCTACTCTTTTTCAGATAGTACCATAGGATCCTGCACTTCCACCTGAGAAGTTGCCTTACCCAAAAGACCTCTAACAGTGTAGCACCCTTGAATACTGCACTGAAGTATTCACTACATCAGGCATATCAAACATATGGCCTGTAGTGTGTTGTGCTGTGTATTTCCAGCTTGTGGAGATCCTCTAAGAGCACCCCTCGTGCATGACTCAGGTGCATGTAATAGTCCTGACATGGTGGTTACATTCTGGAACATGACAGCTCCACAGAGACACACCAGCTGCAGAACTAAACACTTCTTTTCCTTTCAGATGCTGCTTAAAATTTACCTCTTTGATCAACTTGTCATAATATCTTGCTTTTTGCTTGGTATCATTTATTGATGCATCACGTTCCTGTAAAACACCGTAAGACTTTTTGCTATATTAAAGGTGTAATATTAATGCAAGTTGTGTGAGTGAGGGCAGAGGGATGGGACTGGAGGAAGCCAGGCAATGGGTGGATGTTGCGAAGTTGTGTCCTATCTGTCATTGCAGTGTTCTGGTGCTGGATAACGGGTGCATGTGGGTGGTCATATGCCCTGATTTTACATTGCAAGCTGCCATTCATGGTGGGCTGGAAGAGAAGGGGAGTAGTGACAATCACACCTGCAGCCCCTTAGCTCATATCGCAGAACAACAAATCCACAAACAGAACTAGGCTTGACAGCCTTGCCTCAATTGTTGGCTCCTGTTCCAGGATCTTGCAGAGTTTGCAGTGGAGTCAGAGCTCAAGCTTTAGTCAGCAGCAAGGGGAAGAGCTGAAAGGTGAGGTTTGAGGGGGACACTGCCTGTTCTAGAGGCAGGCATCGTTTTACTAAATCACTTTCAAACAACATATCATTTTTGAAGAAAATCTGAAGAGCTCTGAAGAAGTTATATGGATTTGAAACGTTAACTCCATTTCTCTCTCCACAGATGCTGCTTGACCTGCTGAGTATTTCCAGCATTTTCTGTTTTTATTTCAAATTTCCAGCATCTGCAGTATTTTGCTTTTCTATATCATTTTTAAAGACAGTCTGTTATTTGTTCTTTTTTTAAGTGTTTGGAACTTTAACAAGATGGATCCTTTTTGAAGATATAAAATGATGAATGGATTTGTTATTTTCCTCCTGTGTTCATCAATCCTGCAAAGCCTACTTAGGAAGCCAACTAGAAAGTCAATTTAGCACTGGTTCCAAAGTGTTGTCCTGTTAGATCTTGTTAGGTAAATTGTTTTTGAAATAGACAATAAAAGTCTGGATTTCACAGTTTCGCCAAGCGACAAGGATTGTTCAGTATGTCGGAGTTGTGACATTATGCACTCGCAGGCATTTCCTTTATGGTTTTATTTGGAGGAGTTGGAACAGGAATAGGTGAATTTGTAAAGAAAGACCATCCAGAACAGTCTGATCTGCAGAAACATAAGGCTGAATTTTCTGGTTGGTGGGGTGGGGTAGTGGAGTGAGAGCGGGTGCAGACCTGATCGCGATGGGTCTGCGCCGCCATTTTACGTGGGTGGGCCAATTAAGGCCTGCCCAGTGTACGTCACGACTCCCACGCACAGCAGGAGTGGGCAGACGGCGGCGGGCGTGCTCAGGCCACCAGGTCCAATGGCGATCCGGCAGCCTGTATCCTCGGAAAGGCTGCTCACAATGGCTGGGCGAAGTGCTGTACGGGGGGGCAATGAAGTTGATGCAAGTCCGGAGGTAGACCTTCGGGGCAGGCCAGGCCAGGCCAGAGGGTAGGGCGGGGGGCCAGTGTGCCCCTCGTTTTTCGGATGACTGCCTTGCTGTCCTCCTCGAGGAAAAGACAGCACGACGGGGAGGTGCTGATTCCCCAAGATGGGAGGAGGAGGCCCCCCCACATGATAAAACATGCCTGGGAGGAGGTGACGGTGGTGGTGAGCTCCTGCGATGTAGTGCGATGCACCTGGAACCAGTGTCACAAGCACTTCAAATACTTGTTGCGCTCTGGCAGGGTGAGTACCATGTTGGTATTAGTCATTTAACCCAGCAGGTCATTTAACCCTGCTGCCCCTCACCCCCGGCAAGTCTGAGTGTAGTGACTGTAATGAATCGTTGACGGCATGTTTCCTTTGCTGGGTGGGCCAGCAGATATTGCCCATGCTGAGGTCAGCCTGAGAGGGTGGAGAAGAGATGTGCTTTGCCCCCGCAGCATGTGTTACACCGAGACCCACATAACTGGTTTGGGGGCAACCTAGAGGAGCTGCACCGAGGCACTGTGCTTGAACTGCAGGACATGACATGCTGGGAGGGGAGCTTCCAGGTGGCGTGGCAATGAACCATGTTCTGCCCTCTGCGCTCCATGTGCTTGCACCTCCTTGCTATAGAAGGATATACTGTGTGGTGCCTAATGTGATGTAGGCAGCACGTGACCAAGGGGGGGGTGGGGCGGGGAACAGGCCTAGCATCTTTGTGTGAGTGTTCGACAGCAGTGGGGTGAGGAGGCACTGGAGCCCTGCAGTGTCCCACTCTGGTTGGGGTGGGCCATGCGTGAAGTGAGCAATTTTCACTAATCAATGCTCGTCTCTCATTCAGGAGAAGAATGCTCACAACGTGGCAGAGCGTGTGAGAACTGGTGGCGGGCAGGCGCAGATCACCATTCTTAGCCAGTTCGAGCAGGGGGTCCTGGATTTGGAGAGGCGCCTTTCGCCCAGGTCCACCGGTGTCGGTGAGGCTGGGGTGCCACGGGCAGCTATGTATGCCCAGCAGTGAGGTCACCATTGTTCTCCCAACAGCCATGGCAGTGCTGAATGTTCAGTGATTGAAGTTTGCAACATGGCTTGACCATTGCTTATGGAAGGATGAGCACATAATAACCTGGGAGACAGGGATGCACATTGACATTGGCTCCATGTTAACTGATCCAATGTCCTTAATCTTCCTTTCAGCATCAACAGAGCAGGGCTGGGAGGAGGAGCAGCAGGGGCCCCCTTTCACACCTGAGGGACCTGAAGTCTCACCAGCATCACACCATCTCTGCCAGGCAGGCACCAGCACAGATACTAGCACCTCGGTGGGAATTAGAACATTGGCTAGTGTCCCAGGGCATAGCGGTGAGGGCACTTCACAGTTGCAGGAGGAGCTGGCAGAGACAGAGTGTGCCCATGGTGCCAGCAGTTGGAGGACTGCAAGGTCCCAGGCATATGCTCAGTCAATGCCGGACGATGTGCCTCTGGAGTCGTCCGCGACTCAGCAGCTGCAAGAAATGTGGCTGGGGTGTGCGGGAGCATCTGGGGGAGATACATGAGGCTATGCTTTGCATGGTCTCCATGGTGGAGGAGTGTACACAGATAGTTGCCAAAGCAATGAGCCACATGTCTGAGTGCCATGCGTACTCCATGGAGAGAGTGGCGACTCTCGTGGAGAGGCTCCTCCAGGAGACCCATCAGGGCTTCCTAGGGATGCGTTCTGACTAGCAAGCCCTCACATCGGCATTGGCCTCAGCTGGTCATTGCCAGTGTGGGATATGGTCTGGGCATCAAGTTTCTCAGCTTGGTGCCCATCCATCCACAGTGAGCAGGGAGGTCCGAAGTGACCTCACGTTGGCGCAGCAGCTGCCTGTCTGTGGGCACCTCTCAGGAAGCTGTGAATGAGGGCAGCAGCTCCTCCGCCCCTCTGCCAGTGACCGTAATATCCGATGAGGCTGTGAAAACTGAAGAGATGCCAGCTGTGGAACTGGCAGCTCCCTCCCAGCTGGGGCCAGGACAAGCTCCACGGGCCAGAGGACGACCGCCAAGGTCATCGAGGCCAACAGGACAGCAGAGTCAGCTGTCTCAGATGCCACTCCCAGCAATGGGGCAGCACCAAGACGTAGCACCCGGAAATGAAAACATAAAGGACCTTAGGCACACCATGGGTTTATCACAGGTGCTTTAGTGTTGGCCCGAGATGAGGTCCTTATGACTTGTTCTGATTTGTAACACTCTTGTCTTTTTTTTCATAAGTTTGTTTGCTTGACATATTAAATTCAGATATGTCACCATGGCTGAGGCACCTCTTTTCTTCTGCATGTGGATGGTTTCCAAAATGTAATGAGTGCTTTGTTGGATATTCAGCTTTATTAACAAGGCCCTTAGTTACTGTTCCTAACCTGGCAGATTTTGTGCTTAGGTGTCGAGTATGGGGCAGCAGCCCAGGATTGTCCTGGAGATTCCTCTGTGGTGTGCTAGCTGAAGGTTCATTAGATTAAAGCCTCCCGGGTGTCCCTGCCTCCCTGCAGTATGCCCGGGTCAGCATTTGCCCCCTTAGCATTTCCCTGTGCATGCTCATCCTCAGACTCACTGCTGGACTCATCGTGTGCAGCTGTAGCCATTGCGTTGACGTCTTCATTGTCCAATGCGTCCCCCCTTTCCAGCGCCAGATTGTGGAGAGTGCAGCATGCAACCACTATCACCGACACACGACCTGCGGGGTAGTGGAGTGTGTACCCTGAATGGCCCAGGCATTGGGAGCACATCTTGAGAAGATCGATGGTTCTCTCCACCACAGCCCTTGTGGTGCCCTGGCTCCTATTGTACCGCTGCTCAGCTTCTTTTCTTGGATGGTGGAGAGGTGTCATGAGCCACCTTCTGAGGGGATAGCTCATGTCACCCAGCAGCCATCCATCCAGCTGGGCAGGAGCACTGAAGAGCCTCGGCACCTGGGAGTGTCTGAGGATGTAGGCGTTTTGGGAGCTGCCTGGGTACCTTACACAGACTTGCAGAATCTGCATCCTGTGATCACACACTATCTGCATGTTCATGGAGTGGAAGCCCTTCCTGTTGACGAAGGCACCGGGTTCACCTGCTGGCGATTGATGGCCACATGTGTGCAGCCTATTGCACCCTGGACATGGGGGAAGGCAGCAATCACAGTGAAGCCTCTGGTTCACTGTATCTGGCTTGCCTGGTCCCAACGGAAGAAGATGAAGGTCAATGCACAGCTGAACAGAGCGCCTGTAACCTGCTTGACACAAGCGTGGACAGCTGATTGGGAGACACCGCAAAGATCACCCCATGAGCCCTGGAAGGAGCCAGAGGCATAGAAGCTGAGGGCAACTGTGACCTTCAGAGCCACTGGCATGGGGTGTCCGCCCACACAGCGGAGATCTCAGGCCCAATCATTAGACAGATATAGATGACTGTCTCCCATGAGAGATGGAACCTCCTTCGGCACTGTACCTCAGACATTTGAGGTAGTTGCTTCGCAGCCAGTATACCCCGGCAGCAGGATAGCGGTGTCTTCTGTGGCCCCTCCTGCTTTGGTCCACCTTTTGGCCCTGCGCCCCTTGTGCCTGCACCCGTCCTCCCAAAGGTGCTCCTCTGGAGGCTGAATGTGCACTCCTGGCCTCCTCCCCGTCTAGTCCTCCCTTCCCCCTCAGAGGAGCTACCTCTAGTGGACAGTTCAGCTCCCATTTCCCAGACTAAGGGAAAGCTTCCTGAAACCTGCAGGCCAAGAAAAGATTACTCACTGCAGTGTGCTGACCTGAAGGTTAAGAGTCCAGACAAAGCAGCTGGTATGCGTTTTGAAGTACTGCAGATCACACAGGCAAGTTTCAATAACTTTGAAAAATAAATACACAACAGTGCACACTTGCGATCCCAGTGAACCCTCTTATCCAGCCTGTGGATGAGGCTTATACAATATGTGTTCTACCTGCCTGCCCATTGCGCCCGTGTGCTGATCCGAAGATTGTACGGGAGCCAAAAAATCAGCGTCAATTGGTGAGTCGAGGGTCTTAAATGGCCCGTTAATTAATGGCGGGTGCGCATCGGACATCATCGTGTGTCCGCCCAATGAAATATCGCAATGGTAGGCAGTGTCATTTTATGCGCAGACGTGTGGGGCCTGCCCTCGCACTCCAACAGGAAAATTCTGCCCATAGGCATAGTAGTCAAGTAAACCTGCTTTTGAAACAGAATCCAAAGAGGGAGGGAGTTTAAGTTGAAATTTCAACAAATAATGTACAGAGTGTTGGAGCTGAGTTCTTTCATTTAAAAGACAAATGCTGACTTATTGGTGATTTTGCTATGACTTCACAATTGTTATGACTTCATCCCTGTGTCGTAGGCTCTGACAAAGGGGAACAGCTGAAAGATGGGATTGGAAAGGGGGACTGTCCTGATGGCTAGGATTTTAATGATAGAAATGCATAAATCCATAAAGGGGTCGGGGTAGTTGGGTCAGGTGGCCAGGGTAGCTGGGGTGTCGGGGCAGTGATTGGGGGTCAGTTGTGGAGTTACCCGGTGTTAAACTAAGTTTTAATCTGTCTAACGTTTCTCGGATAACTATCCAGGTAAGCACTGTGGATCTCTTCCAAATCTCTGACTCCAGCTCAGAGTTGGAGGCAGTCGCAGAAGGTCATGTGGAGCATGAAAATTGCCCATCAGATGTTTAAAGTTCCTGGGGCAATTCTCACATAGGTCCATGCGTCAGGACTTCCACAGGGTCACAACGTGCACCTTCAGTCATACATCTGGTCTCTAACAACCCGGAGACCAGAAGATTTGGCCCGATGATTTTCAAGTTCAATTGAATTGATGGAAATGAAAACTGGTGGTTTAAGTCATGGGCAGCAGATCCAGCACGTCACTTTTACACTTTGGTGACAAGCTGTAAATTTATCACAATATGGTGTTTCAAGTAAATGAGAGAAGTATTCCAAACTTGGCTGCAGCCCAGTTCTGATGAAAGGCTATTGGCCCTGAAAAGTTGAGCCAAATTTTCATCGTTGAGGTGGGAACCAGTTGTTGGGATATATACCAATGTCGCAATTCCGTCTCCTAGCCAGCAGTGCCTGCCAACACTATCTTCACCCGACAGAGGTCGGGACAGCCTGAAGTTGGTCCTGTCACCTCTGACAGCAGGCCTGAGGCGGAGAAGGAGGTAAGCTGATGCTAAAGTGGCCAGATTAAAAGGCCCACCACAATTTGTAGAGCCATTGACCCAGTGCAGGAAATGAGTGTGAGGTCCCCCCAATCCTCAACTCCAACCCTCCTCCCCAATACCTCCCTCAACCCATGTATCCTACCAGCCCTCTCACATAGTATCAAATATAAACATGAGCCCCATAATAAAATTTGGAAGTTTTGAAATGCTCACAATTCTGTTGATATAAACAAACATTACTTGGTTAACCACTTAAAAACCATTAGCCTCTTTGCAAAGTTCATAAACCTGTCAAAATAAACAACCTCACATTCCCCTTGACAGATATGTCAACAAATCCTGCTGAGAAGAATCTATTAGTAGGTTAGAAGGCAGCCAAGTATTCATAATGATATTCTACTGAACAACTGTATAAATAATCCCCAGTGAACGGAACCCCTTGGAACCTTGAAGATAGCCAGAAGCTTAGCCACCTGTCAAAGCCTTGAAACAGCCAAACAGATAGCTGAGCTAAACTTAAAGGAAAAGATTAAAGCAATGGGGAAATTTCACACAATCATATCTGGATTTTGATAGTAGACAACGCAGAATAGTACTTTTTCCATGGATAATGTACTCTTTGAGTCTGAAGATTTTTCCACTTTCATAATGCTGTTCTTTCCTTTGGCAGTTTTCCAGTTGTCGGAAGTAATAACATGGCAAGCACATAATTTAATTGTCACTTATCTTTTAAAAACAAAGCACGATGATTCATCACTGTAGTAAAAACCATTGCAACTGATGTGACAGCATTTCATTATGTGAAATAGGCAACACTTTTTGTACTTAACTTTCATATGATTCCCAGCCTCTGAACCATGGTTCACTCATGGTTCATGGCACCTCTGTGATTCATGCTGCCTACCAAAGCCCGCCCTCCTTCTTCAAAAACGCCCAAGTTCAGAAATGTCCACTTCTGCAATGGTTCCCACAATGTCGGGACTGCTACGTGTGGTCTCCCAACCCACTCCCTCATCCTGCGCCAATGAAAATTGCCAGCACTGTGAATGGGGGTGAGAATTCCGGATTCAGGTTCCACCCTCTTTTTTTAAAGTGCACCTGACACACTTTGGCCCTGTGTCAGGATGGGAAAGTTTGGCCTGTTAACTCTGTCTTTCTCTCCACGGATGCTGCCTGACCTGCTGAGTATTTCCAGCAGTTTCTGTTTATGTTTCAGATTTCCAGCATCGGCAGTATTTTCCTTCTGTGTTTGGCTGTAATATGATTGGTTTCCATTGAGTTGTCTCTCTTTGTGAAACACCTACAGCTATTAAATTATATTTGGCATAGGAATGCGAAGAGTAAATCAGATGGGGCCAAATAGTGATTGCATTTGGCTTATAAGTCAGCACATTACTGATATATAGGGTGGAATTTTCTGTGCCTGCTGGCAGCATGCATGATAGATGACATGCGCGGACAGTATGGCTTGATCTGTTTCATGACAGAGGGAAGGCAGGTCATGATCAGCCGTCCAACGGCAGGCCACATTTCCTGCCAACGGTCATTGGGGAACTCATTGTAATACATCAGCAAATCATTAAAAGGCCGTCCTGCTAGGCTCTTGGACTCCCTCTGAATCGTCCATTCACATCAGCAGGAAAGTCCGTCGACATGTTTGACAACAGCACACAGGTAAGGTGCACTTGGCGGCCTTCACTTTGGGAGAGCTGAGGTGAGTGAACAGCATTGTTTTCCACAGCTTGCCAAGGTCACCTGTTGCATTGCAGGCATCAGGGGCACTGGGGGGGATGGTCTGGGTGACATGCTGCCCTGCCTCGGAGGAGACTGTTTACAGTGGGGTGGTGTCCAGAGGCAACTACTGCCCTGAAAGGGAGGCAACTGTTCCTGTTGATGGCGGGGGTGGGGGGAGGCGGCAGCTGCTACACTGGTGTTGGAGCCCGCGCACAAGAAATCGAGGTGGGGGCAGGGTAGGCGAGGCAAGTGGCCACGCAGTAGGGACACCTGTATAAACTGACCATTCGTCTGCAACTGAGGCAGTTCAGATGCAGACATTGTGATATGATTGGGGATTGGGGTCAGGCTCCTAGCCTGCCCAACCATGCAAGCAACGTGGAGGCACCAAAGTGCCACCAAGCATTCCTGACCTCACCCCTACCCACCCCCCCACCCCCCACCGACACAGATTACGTGTCCACGACCATTTTACTGGACCGCGGAGCAGTTGGACTGCACACGTTGTACAATCTCCTCGACAATGCTGGCCATGCAGCAGTCACTGCTGGAGGTGCTCACAGCCCCTTGCAATCTGCTTTCGGGGTCCGGCTCTTTGGCAGTGTCACCCTCCTTGGCCTGTGAAGCTGGAGCTTCTAGGTCACAGGAAGAGGGGATTCAAATGAACCGGTTACTCTGGAGACACCTGGGTGGAGGGGCCCAGAGTATACACCTGCTGATCCTCCTCCCTATGAGTGCCTACAGGGCCCTGGCTGACCCCTTGAGGGGAAGGGGTAGCTGGAGTGAGATCAAACTGCCCCACACCCCTCTCCCGTACACACTGTTGTCGGCCGACAATGGCATCAGCAATGGAGTTGAGCCCATGCAGCAATGCAGAAGCGACATCCTGGACCAAGGTCTCCATGGTTGTCCCCCAACCTACCAGTGTTGACCTCGGTGCGTTGGCATGCCGGTGCTATCAACTCAGCCTGAAGGCAGATGGACTCCTCCATTGTGCCGTAATCCGAGGAGTGCAGTGGACATCCCTTTCTGTGTCTGCGAGCTTGCCTCTACAGCTCCAGCAACTGAGGTATGACCGAGTCCAGAGGCTCGTCATCTGACTCAGGCTCAGCAAACATTTGGGCTCCAGCAGTCCTCTGAATGCCAGGGACCTGGGAAATCCCTGCCGCCGCCTGCTGTGGATCAGACAGTGTGATGTACTCACCAGTTTGTGATCCCGAGGCTATTCTAAAGCTAGGTCCCACCAAGGTCTGTGTCTCTACGTTGGTGGAAGGTGTGGGTGACGGATCTTCGAGGAGGTTGCCTTCAGATTCCCCTTCAGAGGTTTCTTTGGGGCTTGATTGGAGGCTCTGGGTCATGGACTCTGTGGCCGTTTGGCACATGTGCCTATGAAAGCAAAGAGAGATAATTAGTGCATGACAGTGGCCTGTGAAAGAGGACACATCACTTGCGGCGTGGTTACCTGATGGATGTTGCACCGCTGGATCCTCACTTGGTCGAGCAGCGCCGACCTCACCGTCAGCACAGGACCAGTCGAGATTTTCGCCAGCCAGCTGTCTGGCTTTGTTTTCAAAGTCCTTGAGGGCTTTGATTTCGGGCATTCGGCCACCGGTCTGCAACCTCACCCTCTTGTTGTGTGCCAACTTGTCTTGCGTGGATAGAGATGGAGAAAGTGTAAGCAGGATGCCTACCCAGATGATAAATGTGCCTGGCCTGTATGGGTGGTGAGTGGCCCCATCGATGGGCTGAGGACAATGAATGTGTGTGTGTGAGAGTGAATAGTGATGTCCCTTGAATGAGCAGTGAGTGAGGGCCCTGTGGATGTGTGCTGGGTTTGTGAGGGTGTGAGTTGAGAGTGATAAAGATTGACTTACCCTGGCGGAATGGAGGAGATCATTCATCCTCTTGCAGCTTTGGGTGGCTGTCTCTTCTGAAGGGTGATGGCACTGACCACCACTGCCACTTCCTCCCAAGCCAGATTGGTCACATTGCTGCCCATCCTGCGGCCAGAGCGGGGGTACAGGACATCCTGGTGGGCCTCTACAGCATCCAGCAGTCGCTCGAGAGACCTGTCATTAGCCTAGGGGGAGGGGCTGCAGTCTTTTTTCCCTTTGCTGGCCATGTCTCCCAGGCAGCGGTGGTGAACTGGTAGCGATGAGCGGTGTGCTGGTGGCATGGTGGCCAGCGTGATGCAATGATGGGGTGATGGCGGGAGGGCGAATGAAAGCCCGCCTGCCATGGAAACGGCGTGTTTCCTGGGAATACATAAATAATGTGGTTGGCTCGGGATGGCATGGTGTGAAAAGCCGCCTTTGCCGTCGGCAGGTAGGACAACATTTTGCCTGCCTGCTGCCGTACTTAGTGCAAATTTGGGAAAATTCTGCCCATCAAGTGTAACAGTGATTTTAGTTATATGCACTTATTAGCAAAACCTGATTCATTGTTAAAGTGTGTATTAGTGGCAGTGATGGAGATGGAGTGGTAATGTCACTGGACTCGTAATCCCGAGGCCCAGGCTAATGCTCTGGGGGCCATGGCAGCTAGTGGAATTTAAATTCAATTAATTAATAATGGTGACTGTGAAGCTAGCATCATTGCCATAAAAACCCCATCTGGTTCACTAACATCCTTTAGAGAGGGAAATCTGCCATCCTTACTTGGCTCAGCCAACCTGGGATTCCAGATCCACATGAATGGCTGCCTTCAAGGGCAATTAGAGAACCAAATGCTAGCCTTGCCAGTGGCAGCCATTTCCTATGAAAGAATAAAAAAAAATTCACAATGAAGAATTTTGAAACAAGTTTTAATTTTCTTTGGCAAGATGTAGATTTGTTTATCTTTAATTAAGGTTCTGTTGCTCATTAGAAAGAAAGGAAGTCATTTTGGCATGTGGAATACATGCACATCATTCAAAGAATAACTATACATATAGTTTCTCACCATTAATCTTATAAATAATTGTATAACAATGAATAGTGGAGCATCCCCGGAACTCCTTATCTGCATGAACTATGCCCTAGACCACGATCGCTTCAAAGTTAATTTTCCCACACACTATTTCTGATTCTGGACAACACGCTCACTTCCAGGTGCTAGCCGGAATGTGAATCTGAACTTTTTCCACATTTTACGTTGGCTTCACTTTGCCAAGAACAGATTTTCCACTTAGGAAATAATATTAATTACTTCAGAATAATAAAGTGACTTGGTAAAAAAATATACTGTAACATTTTGAATGACCTTTTGTTATTTATGTAAAGATAGAGAAGAATTTTAATTCTTCATGTAACTTTATTTAAAATATTTAACATAAGACTTTATTATACAGAACTATGCTATCCAATTTTTGAAACAGCAGAGTTGTCAGCATAAAATATTTAACCAATTTGCCAACTTGAATTTGCATTCAGGTAACATAATCTTTTATGCACTCCAACTAATTTAGATAGAACTCTTACTGTGCAACTGATTATTGAGAATAGTTTAATATGGAAAAACTTAGAGCTAAATTTAAATGTAGGTAATGTTTAGAGGTTGGCTATTTCCATTTCAAATCACAACCTGTGCCGCTCTTATGATGAACCTTTAATGCACTCTTATAGCTGCCAGTTAGTTCCTGTGAATGCAATTCTGTCTGTATATTGCACTCTTACATTGCTAAGATTAGCAGCATGCTAGTGCCATGAGATTATTATCAGAGGAAAGGCTGCCACCAGCCTTTTTGTCCCCTCAGACCTAGTTCCTTGCATATGCATCAGTTAACTGAGGACAAAAGTCTTGTGTGGCATGCAGATATCCCTCTGCTATGACACAATACAACCCTCCCCGCAATAAACAAGTGAGTAAGACTGTTATGGAATACTTATTAATTTGGGTAATGGATGGCCTCCGCTTCCAACTGGAGTAATACTGGGCAATCTGTGGACCCTTCCTGAATATCATAGCAGTCCATTTCCTATATGAAGCAACAGAGATCAGCATTCCACCCCAGATTCTGCAATGGATGAAAACTCAGCGAAATAAATCTTGTTGCATACTGGATATAGTTTGTATCCCTCCTGCAAAGCATCACTTCCCAACTATCGACTTCTAATAGCAATTTCCAGTTGTCAAGAGAACAATCTGATGTGCTTTGTGGTTCTATTCTTCTCTTAAAATGAATTGAAATATTGGTGGAAAAATAAATGTGAACACAATGCCCATAAATGGGTCAAGTGCTCCCAGTAAGGAATTATATTTGAAGAAGTGCAAATTGAAGAAAGGGTGTAAACATTGGGAGTGAATAATTTGCCTTGTCTCATAAATGTTTTCCTATGTGTTATAATTCAGCTTTTGCAGCATGTTCCATGGAAAATTCAAAGAAATTATCAATTTGACCTGATACTGAGCTATAGAAATGAGGCAACTGTCTAATCTAAGGATTAGGTTGTGTTTTGTCTCAGCTGGGGTAACAGTAAGATACTACCATTGGGTTTTGTGCCCCTAAAACAAAGCTCCAATTTTAACAGGGTGCATTTGGGTTGGCTGGGATTTAGACTGTTCACCATTTTAACTTCCTCATGTAAAGAGTTCAGTTCTATTATCAGCTCATGGTTGGCAAGTGGAAGTGGGAATTGAGGAACGAGCTGGGCCATGCTAGGAGACCAAAAATAAACCGTCCAGCACGGGCAGTCAAGCAGCTTGATCTCAGCCAGAGGAAGTTGTAGAAATACCTTGGGCAGAGGAGTCCCAAGATTTCCTTGTTAAACCTGTTGCGTCTTCTGAGCCACAAGAAGCCTTTCCAAAATTTGAAAACGAATACTTGGGCCACATCTCCGACTGCTTCAAGACTCTGATGACTTGTGCCTTTCAACTTTAAAAATACGACGGTTTGAATTACGCCATTTCAGTACTTGTATGGCCTAACCTGTCTACAATGGATAATCTTCACGCTCCTCAAAACCTGGGAGTTAAGGTCCCTCAGACAGGAATGCTTCAGAAATGAAGGGAAAAATTAGCCAGTATCCTTGCCTCTGTCTTCTATTCAGTGACTCCTGCTGGAAATTGGGTATTTGAAATTTTGGGTGCAGACAGGGAAAGCTCAGCTGTAATATTGCTTTCCTCGTATCAAATAGATTTACACATGTAGAATGGCAATAGGTGAAGTACCTGAGGCTTGCTAATGTCCAGTCAACCATAACTTAGCAAGAGTTACTAGCAGGGGAGGGGATCAAAAATATAATAGCCTGAGCAATTTTGATTTTGGGTGAAAGTATGTACATTATTCATGTGCATGGATATCAGTGTGTTGCTGTCAGTGAACTGACTTCAAAACTTAGTCCTGCAAAAATAAATTCATCTGAATAAAATAAAAATGGGGCATTAAAAGTTATTTTTCAATAAAAGATCCATTGAATGAGTTCCAAGAAGAACATCGGATGTTATGACAGACAAATTCCCCAACTCAATATCAGACCTCCATGAATGTTTGTGACGTAAAATTAACAATTTAATTTTTCCATGATATGTTTTACTGTTGGATTGGGACATATTTTTTGCAAAATTATATTGTACTTGGCTTAAAAGTACCTGTACGTATCTTGCCAAATAGCTGTTTCCTGTTCCATGAAAGTATGCTGTGCACACCTAACTGCAGAATTGCTTTTAGCCAAAATAATATGATGCACAAATCAGAACACTTTAAAAATGCTTACATTTCTTTGAAGTTTTTTAGCGCAGTTTATGCATTTAGAATCATTTTCACTGATTATATTATTTCTAGCCCTACCCCAACAAAAAGTTTCATGTTTAAGCCAAAGCAGTGAAAGCAATAAAAAGATTGTTGTGTTAGTAACACTGCCCAGGCTAAACGAAGATTGGGGAATTCATTGGCAAAGTGGTGGTATGATTGTGTGAGGGCTGATATTGAACTTTTGACAAAGTATATATTTTAATAAAGTTTATTTAAATGGAAATGCTGCTATTCCAGTGCACCTTATTTATTTCAGTTTTCCTATTTTTTTTATTTCTGCAAGAACACTCTACCTTTGTGTACTTTTTGGAAGGCAGTTGAATGGGTAATGGAACAGGCTCTACCTCTGCAACACAGGAGACTCGATTATTTGTGGTGTTAAAATGAATGGAACTTCAACCTTCTATTTGCTGCACTTTTACCAGAGCCCCACTATTCCAATCTGACTCTGAAGTGACCACATTGATATTATAATGTTTTAATATCAGCCACCACTAAAACATAAATCCACAATCATACAAGGTTGAAAAGTACATCTTATTAACTGGAGTCTTTCCATTATTGCTTTTAGATTTCAAATAGATATTAGCGCACCTTGTCTAAAATTTGTTTTTCAATTAAAACTTTCATTGCTGAGGTGACTATTCAAACATTGGGATGCATTATAATCAGCACATAAATTATCAAAGTTCTGTGAACTGTTGGGTTTTGCACACTTGTTGACCTTAAGGTAATCATTCAGTTTTATGTTTTCTGATAGTGTGCGTAGCATTTACTCATCTAACATAAAAAAAGCTTAGAATTAGCTCAACAGTCATTTTGTTAAGGATATTCTGTAGTTGTGTGTAAAATAGAAGCTGACTGATCAAATCTGGTGTATTTACACAAATGCACCATGTCTATAATCATTGGCTTGAATGCTGCAATAAATGAAAATTCCAAAAGGGCAAGTTTGAGAACAAGGAGCAAGTTGAAAATGTACTCCCATTTCTTTGCTAATCCAAGACCAGGAATTTTCAGATAGTGGAGTTTCCCTTCCTCCCATCCGAGGAGTTGACGGTGAACACATCTCCGCTGATACTGGCGCTCCAACGAGCGTTAATTGGCTGGAGATGGGATTTCTGCCCCTCTCTTGGAAGGAAGCCCTGCTTCAGAGTGCTGCTGGCCAATCTGATTAGCCGGTATTTCTCTCTTCCCAGCAGCACCAGAAGCTGCAGGACATGGGACTGCAGATGGTCCCCAGGGGCCTGAATCTTCTGGTCAGCATGCGGGGGCAGGCCCTCCTCGCTGACATGGAAAATGATGCGCGGTGATGTCGGGCATGCATCCTGAAGTCACCGCGTATCATTCCGATCTTCAGTTCAGCAGACACGCACCGGAGTCGGCCGTGAGCCTGCCGAACCGTCAAAGGCCTATTAAGGCCATTAATCAACTAATTGAGGCGCTTGTCAGGGCTGCCTATCCAAACTTAAGGTGGGAAGGCGAAGAGCCCAGGCAGCCTTCGCATTTTTCATGAAACCTCACCCACAGATGGGATGAGTTTTCATGAAGGCTTTATTAATTTAATAAAATGTTTAATGGAAATTGATAAACATATCCCACCTCAAGTGACAATGTCACATGAGAGGACATGTCAGAATAATTTTTTAAATTCTTTTTTTCAATTTTTTACAACCAAAGTAATCTCCCTGAGGTACGGAGCTGCCTCAGGGAGATTTCTGTGCTCTTTCGTGCGCAGGCCCCGACTGTCCCTCCTCTCCCCGCCCGCACAGTGAGAGCTTCCATGTGCGCCTAAGCCTACACATCCCACTGTAAAATTGCAAGAGCCCAGTGGCAAGGCCATTTGAAGAATCTAGATCCTTCCCTCTGATGCCACACCATTAGACGCCCTGCAGAACTCGCTTCCAAAATCACAATACCTTATTACCTTCCTCCTTGCTTTCAAAAACATGTTTTCAACTGCACTTTCAGTCTGTCAGCCCTAATTTTCTTTATGTCTTGCAATAGTGTCCAACTGTCTGCCTTGTAAAGCATCTTGAGAAATTCTTTTACCTAAGGAATGTATAATTGGAATTTGCTGGTTAAATTGGTCTTCGGTGAAAGCATGTTATGGGAGATAATCGGCGGGATTTTCTGGTCCTGCCCGCCACTGGAACCAGACCACGGCAATGAATCGGCAGCCCATTTTGCACTGTGCCTGATTTTTTTGACTTGAACGGGCATTGTTTCACCATGGTGGGTCTATAAACCAGTAAAAATGGCATTGCTAGCTTGGCTATCATATGGAAACAAAACACAAAACTGAATTCTGTTTCTCTCTCTCCCATGTCATTGGCCTGTCTCGTCCACTGCACGTGGGCAAAAGTCAAATTTTTCCCTCATGGTATTCACAACTGAACCCAAGAAATGTATTTACCTAGAATTAGATCCCTAACCGTAAAATTGTTGACTCCTAGAAATACCAATAATTTACATTTTTATGGCTGATTCCATGGAGACAAATGTTTTACTGATTTCCTTTCCAATTCACTCAGGATGAACAGCTATCAGGCCCATCTTCTTTTCTGATGTCATGTTCAGAACGAAATTGGACAATTCTTCCTTCTACTGGGCAGCTATTCTACAGACCAGAAAGAACACATAAATATCTGCATGCCAGTGTCTATGGTTCAACTGTGTTTGATCTCACAGAAAAGGCTAGACTACGCAATCAAGCCACAAAAGCTCAGTTTGGTCGACCAACCAGATCTAGGTACTGTTGATATTTTTATATCATTTTTGTTCGATGATTCATAAACGCTTAGAAATTTTGTTGACTGCTATAAGTAAACGTTTTTGGTAATTAAACGAAAAGGCACAGGATGCTTTGTGCTTCCCGTCCACACCTTCCCCTGGATTTTCTTTGGTTAAAAAGGGATGTAGTGGAAGAATTTCAGGCAGGATTTTTGCCCAAAATCAGCGGGGCCCAAATTAATAATGGTTTGGAAGGGTTAGGAGTATGGTAGCATAGTGGTTATGTTACTGGCTTCATAATCTAGAGGTATAGACTGAGGACATGGGTTCAAAAGTAATGAGTGGGAATTTAAATTAAGTTTGGAATAAAAAGCTGTTGTCAGTAATTGTGACCATTAAGCTACTGCAGTATCATAAAAAAAAACTGCTGTTTGGACCTAAATACAATTTTCATGTCAATCAGCATTACCATCCCGATACATGTGGGGAGGTGGCCATTTACGGCACTACTTACAGGGATCATAAGCTGAATTAAATAAACATAGGAGCATGTCCAGAAATGACTTTTTGTTATTATTTTTTGAACTTTGAAGCCTTAGAAGCTTCCTTAATTTAAATTCCCAGCTGGTTGGTATGTCCCCAAAATTTCAGTCTGTGACTCTGTTGCTCCCCTGATCACTACATCTATTGGACCTTCTGTGGATGTCATTGAGTGAGTGATATGCCCTGCACGCCTCCCACCCAATGTAGATCAGACACCAAATTGCACCCCCATGTGTATTTTCTTTATGGCTCCATTTATTATTAGCCCCATAGCTGAATGCAATTCAATTTAGCCACAATGCACAACATTTTATCCTATGGCCTGAATCTTCTGGTCGGCGTGCAGGGGTGGGCCTTGCTCGCTGACGCGTAAAATGACACACGGTCATGTTGGGTGTGCGTCCTGACGCCACTGTGCGTCATTCTGATCTTCAGTTCGGCGGGCATGCACCGGAGCTGGCTGTGCGCCCACCGAGCTGTCAAAGCCCTATTAAGGCCATTTAAATAGTAATTGAAGTAATTAACAGGGCTGCCCATCCAACCTTAAGGCTGGCGGGCAGGAAAAGAGCCCAGGCGGCTTTTGCATTTTTTATGGAACTTCATCCACAGGTGGGATGAGGTTTCATGAAGGGTTTATAAATGTAATAAAATTTTTTATTAAAATTCATTGTCATGTCCCAGCTCATGTGACACTGTCTGAGGACACATGTCTGAATAATTTTTTTTATTTCAATTTTTCATAAGCGAAGTAATCTCCCTGACACAGCTCCGTGCCTCAGGGAGATTTCTGCACTCTTACGCACGCATGTGCGAAAGAACGCAGGCGCCGATTCTCCCTCATCTCCCCGCCCACACAGGGAGCGCTCAGCGCTTCCGGGTGCGCATCACGCTGGGTAGGCCTTAATTGGCTCGCACACATAAAATGGCAGCGTGCAGCCAATAGTGGGCAGCAATCAGCTGCACACCCACTCCTGCCCATGGGGAGAAAATTCTCCCCTATGATTCAGATCTCTTGATTCACTAGACAATACTCCCTGATGTGTATTTAATTGGCAACCTAATAATGGCATTCCAATGTATGTGAAGCAAGTTGAGTGTTGGCAGGTTCTGCCCAACCTTGGCACTACTTGACATGCATACGCAAACATTTCCAGCAGGGGGTTGCTGGATAGTAATCAGAAGCAGGAATCCATGCCTGTTACTATTCTGGCAGAGATGGGGAATCAAATTTGGAACCTTGGTCTATATGCTACAGTTTGAAGGGATAAATTCATGGCATGTGGAAATATTGAGTGGGCTGACCCGGGACCTTAGTGTTGACACCTTGACTGTTCCAAGTTTGTGTGCAATTTCTTTGTTTTCTATTTTAGACCAAAGAGGGATTGCATATGAATTTGATGAACATTTGGATGCTAATATGCACATTGCGCAATGCCAAAGCCTTTGCCTATAAAATTATTGCTGTTGCACAGCCTTAAGGTGTGAAGCATTAGATTCATGGGATGTTGTACCAGAAAAAAATGATTGCATTTTTCAGGATCAGTTCCAGGACTTGATTCCAGTAATATAAAAATCTACACATATCCTTTCACGCTGCCTTTCCCAAACAACATTGCTTTCAACTAAGCAGTAAGGTCAAAATAGTTAACAAATTATTAAACGAGCAAAAATAGTTAATTGGCCCTTGTCTTTATTATTAATAGATTGTTGGTCAATGTTTTGATATCTCAATTTGTCTTTTTGCCTAGTCTTCTGAGAGCCAGATATTGTTCTCTCTCAACATTCAGCGACCAACATGGCAGAGAGAATAAACAACGTAAGTTGTGAAATACATTGCATCACTCTGTTACATTCTGCCATGAAATTCAGTTGATAAACAAAAAAATCTACATGACAAGACCTTTGTATGTTATGGGTTAAAAATTAAGGCAAATTTGAACACTAAACTTAACTTTTTGTCCTTTTCTTGTAGAGAATCAAAATTCTGTAAAGATTCAGGAATGCAAAACACTTGTTAACCATCTGTGTAACCCTCATTTTTGATTTTTTTTTGGGTTTAACATATCAATATTTGCAATATTGATAAAACAGAAAGTACACGAGTGGTGTATATACATCAGCACAGGGTGGCCTTTATCTGCGTTACGCAACTGTGTGAAAGTACATTTTGTCACCAATACAGGTCTATATATTTATAATTGCAGTAGTGTTAGAGTGGATGTGAAGTTAGCAGTCACACATTCTTCCTGGAGGCATTAAAACTGACTATGCCTGGATTGCTGTATTTGTACCTGGACTGCAATTTGTGAACAGCAAGCCTATCCCAAGAGAGCACATCCACAGTAGATGTCCATGTTTCAAATCTCTCTGGCTCAGGGTCATTGAGCTGGAGTGTGAGTTGGAGACGCTCTGACACATAAGGGATGGGGAGCAATATCTGGACAGTTTGCGCCAGACCTTGGTCACACTTTTGAAAAAGGTGCAGGTTCAGACTGGGGTTGGTGTGACGCAGTAAGGGGAATCCAGCTGTGATAGAGAATGAGGATCTGCAGAACCTGATCCTATCTAACAGGTACAATGTACTTCTTGCCTCGACTACAGCTCTTCACACCCCGCTTCCTGTAAGGACTCCATCCCATTCTCTCAGTTCCTTCGCCTCCGTTCTGATGATGCTACTTTCAAAAACAGTTCCTCTGACATGTCCTCCTTCTTCCTTAACCGAGGTTTTCCACCCACGGTCGTTGACAGGGCCCTCAACCGTGTCCCGCCCATCTCCCGTGCATCCGCCCTCACGCCTTCTCCTCCCTCCCAGAAACATGATCCTTGTCCTCACTTATCACCCCACCAGCCTCCGCATTCAAAGAATCATCCTTCGCCATTTCCGCCAACTCCAGCATGATGCCACCACCAAACACATCTTCCCTTCAACCCCCTGGTGGCATTCCGTAGGGATCGTTCCCTCCGGGCCACCCTGATCCACTCCTCCATCACCCCCTACTCCTCAACCCCCACCTATGACACCTCCCCATGCCCACGCAAAAGATGCAACACCTGCCCCTTCAGTTCCTCTCTCCTCACTGTCCAAGGGCCCAAACACTCCTTTCAAGTGAAGCAGCATTTCGTCTACTGCATTTGTTGCTCCCAATGCGGTCTCGTCTACATTGGAGAGACCAAACGTAAACTGAGCGATCGCTTTGCAGAACACCTGCGGTCTGTCCGCAAGAATGACCCAAACCTCCCTGTTGCTTGCCATTTTAACACTCCACCCTGCTCTCTTGCCCACATGTCTGTCCTTGGCTTGCTGCATTGTTCCAGTGAAGCCCAATGCAAACGGGAGGAACAGCACCTCATCTTCCGACTAGGCACTTTACAGCCTTCTGGACTGAATATTGAATTCAACAACTTTAGATCTTGAACTCCCTCCTCCATTCCCACCCCCTTTCTGTTTCTTCCCCCTTCCTTTTGTTTTTTCCAATAATTTATATAGATTTTTCTTTTCCCACCTATTTCCATTATTTTTAAATCTTTTATGCCTTGCTAGTCTTTTCACACCACCCCCACTAGAGCTGTACCTTGAGTGCCCTACCATCCATTCTTAATTAGCACATTCGTTTAGATAATATCACCACCTTCAACACCTCTGTGTTCTTTTGTTCTTTTGTCTGTGACATGTTTTGATTATCTGCTCCTATCACTGCTTGCTTGTCCCTACAACCACACCAGCACCCCCCCACTTCTCTCCCCCCGCCACCTTAAAGCAGCTTATATTTCACCCCTCTCCTTATATTCACTCAGTTCTGTGGAAGGGTCATGAGGACTCGAAACGTCAACTCTTTTCTTCTCCGCCGATGCTGCCAGACCTGCTGAGTTTTTCCAGGTAATTCTCTTTTTGTTTTGGATTTCCAGCATCTGCAGTTTTTTGTTTTTAACAATGTACTTCTTGCCTGAGAGGATAAGGATAAAGACTTGGAAGGGCAGCTGAAACCTGATCATGGCAGCTCATCACAGTGGCTTTCAAAACGTGGAGGAGGAGAAATGTAATGTAGTAGTTGTAGGGGACTCAATAATTAGGCTGACAGATAGCATAAATTTTAATCAGGATTGAGAGCCCCTGATGCCATTTTGCCTGGCTGGTGCCAGGGTGAGGGACATCACAAACCAACTTAAAAGTATATTTGGAAGGCATGGGGAATATACAGTCATTGTGCTCCATGCTGGGATGAACAACATAAATAAGGGTAGGTAAGAGGTCCTGTTTAGACAGTACCAGAACTAGGTGCTAAATTAAAGAACAAGAGCTCATGGGGTTTAATCTCTAGATTATTGCCCAAATCACATGCAAATTGGTGTAGGGATGAGCAGATTAGACTGCAGGATTGGTGTGGGAGAGAGGGATTCCATTATATGGGAGACTGATACCAATATTGGGATAGGAAGGAACTGTAACATTGGGATGAACTGGGTTAGGATCAGAGACCTTGCGGAAAGGATAAATGGGTTGGGCCACATAGACTTTAAACTAGTAAATCAGGGAAGGCTCTTGTGGAAAAGATATTGTACATAATAGTTCAAAAACAAACAAAAGGGGAAAAAAAGTAAAACATTGGTCAGAAATTGTATTTCAGGTGCTACAGGAAAAGGAAAAAATTAAATTGTAAGGCAAGTAAACCAGGAGAGAGAAATAAGATTTGTGGAGTCTTGTGGTTCAGGCATACCATTCCTGACTCTTAGCCCTAATGTCCCATGTTCGAGTCCAACTCCAGGATTTGTTAGCCATAGAAGAACCCAGCTATTGGTGCAGGCAAGTTAATGTATTGGTGCCAATCCCCAGCCTGAATAAATGGGAGGGTTAGTAGCAGGAAAGGCATCAGGCTGTAAAAGCCTCCGCCAAACCCAAAAAACATGATGGGTGATCAACCGGCATTTTGTTGACCGCATTAACATGGGAAAAAAAACGAAAGAGACAGGGAGAAATAAGAGAAATAAGAAATGTGTGAGTAAAAAAATTAGAGCACAAGGACAGGCTAGGGTATGTATACCAGAAAATACTTCTTTATATAAACGCTTCGTGTGTATGAAATGAATTGCAGGCACAAATTCAACTTGGGCATGGTATGGTAACCATCACTGAGACAAAGCTACTAGTCAGAATTGGGAATTGAATATGACAAGTTATAAGGTCTACAGGAAAGATAGGAAAAATAAGTCAGTGGGAGGAGTGGCCTTAGCTATGAAGGATGAAATGCTTCAATGTTAAGAGGAGATATAAGAAAAGGTAAGCAGGCAGTGTAGCCTTAATGGGTGGCCTTAAGGAATAGAAAATAGTTTAAGATTGTTTTGAAAGTTGGACATGGGTCCCCAGGCACCAGGTGTAAAGTGGTAGAATGTATGAATGCAGAGATTAGACAAGAGTGTAATAAAGACAGAGTGGTTTTAATGGGGGGTTTTAAGTTTCCTGTAGATTGGGATTAGCAGACTAATTCATATCAGAAAGTTATTGAATTCCTTGAGGATGTTTTCTGCAACAATATGTCCTAAAACCAACAAAGGGGCATGTTATATTAGACATCGTAATGAGTAATGAAGTAGATTTTTACATTCATTCATGGAATGTTGGTGTTGCTGGCAAGGCCAGCATTTATTAACTATACCTAATTGCCTTTGCGAAGTTTGTGGTGAGCTGCTGCTTTGAACTGCTTCAGTCCATGTGGTGTAGTACACATGGAGCAGCATTTTCCAATCGGCAAGCGGGAGGTGGGTCCCGCTCGCCGACGCATAAAATGATGCGTGGTGCCGTTGGGCATGCGTCCCGACATCACCGCACATCATTTAGACTGTCAGTTCGGCAGCACGCAGCCGAGTTGGCTGCGTGCCCGCCGAGCTGTCAAAGGCCTATTAAAGCCTGTTAAAAACTAATTAAAACAATTAAATGAGCTGCCCATCCAACCTTAAGGTTGGCGGGCAGGTGAAGAGCCCAGATGGCCTTCGCATATTTCATGGAACCTCATCCACAGGCAGGATGAGGTTTCATGAAGGGTTTAAAAAAATCAGTAAAATATTTTCCAAAATTTCATTAACATATCCCAGCTCATGTGATACTGTCACATGAGGGGACATGTTTCAAAAGTTTAAAAATACTTTTTTAAAAAAGTTTAACACTGAAACAAATCTCCCTGAGGCACCTCCATGCCTCAGGGAGATCTCTGATGTGAGCGAAAGAGCGCAGGGAGCCTCTCAGGGAATCCTCCCCCCCCACCCACCCCAGCCTGCATAGAGAGCACATTTAATTGGCCCGCCCACGTAAAATGGCAGTCCGGACCTGATCGGGGCACCGATCGGGTGCATGCCCGCCCCCGCCGGCCCCTGCACAAGTTCCCCAATGGGGGGAAGTTTCTGGCCATGGTGTGTGAACATTTATCTGATAGCCATCAGAAAATGGTTAAGTTCAGTATAGTGTTTGAAAGAGAGAAATGTGAAACAGCTACTAAGGTTCTAGATTTAGGTAAGGCTAACTTCACTGTGCTGTGGCAGAGCTATCCATAGTAAGCTGAAGAAGTCTGTTAATGGGTAAAATGACTGAAGATCAGTGGGAGGATTTCAGAAAAGATTTTGAGGTGATGTAGGACTGGTTTATATCTTTACAGGGCAAGAGCTCTACTTGCCGGAAAAAAAAACAGCCATGGACAACTAAAGAGGTGAGAGACAACGTAAAATTAAACAAAAGAGCATGCAAAAATGCAAAAATAGCATAGTTCTAGGAAAATGGAAGAGATTCAAGGAGCAGCAAAGGGCAACAAAACAGTAAGAGGTACAGAAGGGCACAATGAAAAGAAACTTGCAAGAGATCCCAAAATCAACACAATAAATGTTCACAATTATATTAGGAAAAGTTCTGGACACCAGCTCTCAGTAAGGATATATTGGCCTTGGAGGGGGTGCAGTGTAGATTTACCAGAATCATACCTGAACTCAAAGGGTTAAGTAACAAGGAGAGGTTATATAAATTAGGGGATTTAGAAGGTTAAGGGGTGAGTTGATAGAAGTTTTCAAAATATTAAGGGAACAAATCAGAAGAAATTATTCCTGCTGGTTCTGGAGTCTAGGACTGGGGAAAGAGTCTAAAAATTAGAATCAGACCTTTTAGGGGTGAAATTAGGCTAATGTCTAAACACAATAGGTGGTAGATGTTTGGAACTCTCTTCTGCAAAAGGCAATTGATGCTAGATGAATTCTTAATCTTAAACCTGAGATTGACAAATATTTGCTGACCAAAGATGTTAAGAGATATGTGGTCAAGGTGGGCATATGGAGTTAATTGAGAGATCAGCAATGAAACATTGAATGGCAGAACAAGCTCAGGGGCTAAATGGCCTACCTCTGTTCCTATGCTTCTAAGTGTCCTGCACCTGTGGTGTCATTTCTGGCAGTTTGAAGTTTTTAGTTGATAACAATGACTGGTGATAATGCTGACAGGCAAAATGATTAAATGCCACTTAACCTTGTAATTAAGGGGCGGAATAGCAAGAAGAACAATGATAAATTCCAGGGTTGAAGACTGGTAAATTGAAGGTGGACTTCATACTAGCAGAACACTTTAAACATGCTCTTATGGAAATATAATGCATTTAAATTACTGATATGCCAGGAGTTAGACAGAAGCAATAAAGTGCTAATGAACACAGAGGAAGAAAGAACATCAGTTTTCAAAGTCCCCATGCCATTGCCACTCTTACTGAAAGTTAATGCACTATCGAAGCAGTCACTGATGCTAAATATCAGTTTCCAGTCAGGGACCATTCAATAATTTTTTTTGCTAGGAATAGTTCCTTTGAAATGCTGTCTGCTGATTTAAGCAACCATCAGTTAGGTTTTTGTCCCTGAATACCCTTTGAAGGCAGTTAAATAAAAAGCTTGGCACACCTGCTTGACTTCTGAATTGAAAATATAAGAATTTGTACCTCACTTTGAGTCCCTCAAGAAGAGAGAGCATTTTAGTTTAAAGAATGAACTTTTTTTTTATGATAAATGGAAGGGGGAGATGGTGGTGTAGTGGTAATGTTACTGGACTAGCTAATCAGGAAGCCCAAACAGAACACTCTGGGGACTGATGCAATTTGCATTTAGTAAGTTCAATTGATAGAAAATGTGGAATTGAAAAGCTAATCCCAATAATGGTAGCCATGAAACTGTAACTGATTGTTGTAAAAACCAATCTGGCTCACTAAAATCCTTTCAGGAGCTAAATCAGTCAAACAGCCTGGGCTACATGTGACTCCAGACCCATAATATTGTAGATGAATTTTAACCGTCCTATGAAATGGCCTAGCAAGCCATTCAATTTAAGGGAAATTTGGAATGGGCAACAAATGCTATCCTTGTTAGCGACACCCACATCCCATGAAAAAAAAAGGTTCTGTTCCAACAAGGTAAATTTTGTCTAGTTGTTTTCAGATACCAACAGTTCATGCTGCTGAGTATGAAACTATGCGTGAAGGAAAGTTGCATGTGGCTTGATTCCGATTGTGAGTCACCAGTCACAGAGGTTGCTTGAACAGTCTCTTCCATAAATTGTTTACCCAGTTTGCCTTAGTTTGAATTCAAGAAATAATTATTCTGAAATCTAATTTTTTGAGCAAGGAGCAACTAAAATGTTCCTTGTGTTCTCACATTGAGTGTTTCTGGCATGCAAAAGGATTTCTACTATTATTAGGCTAATATTGTTTGAATAACACACTTGGATTAGACACTTGATAGTTGCTTTTTGAGGGCACTCATGGTAACCATTTTGTTAGCTGAGATAAGACTTAAATAATTAACTGAGTTAGTTTTATTTCACAGCATACTTTCAGAAAGTTAGTGTGAGGATCTGTGGTCCTAAATGGCAATTTAAGAAAAGTACAGTTGGTATAGCACTTCACTTAAATTTTAACTTTCTCGTTTCCTGGGCCAGAAAATATTAACAGGGTGTTCAACCATGTGGGGCATACAACAAACGAGACAGATCCTATTCTTTCCAACATTCATACGTACACATGCTCTACTAAGCATTGCTTCACAGCAATTAGGAAGGGGAATGTTGACTAATTTTTCACCTTCCTATTCTGGGGACACTGAGGCTCTTTCCAATGCTCCTACTACTATCACATTTGAGAATATTTAATTGAACACAGACCTGGGGTAAACCTGCATTCTCACTGCTAGCATTCAAGATGGTGCATTTATCCATGGATTAATCACAGATTTTTGTGGTTTATGTCACATGTTCCCAACACACTTAATTCAACCTATCCTTTCTTTTTATTACAAAGTGTTTAATGCTTCATTTTCCATGTTTATTACCAAAAAGTGTGACCTCATACACTGTACTTGAGTGCTAAATGGATAGCAATTAAAAAAAGGAACAGCCATTCATTCTAAATGATGTAAGTTCTGACCTTCATAAAAGCCAAGTATGTTTTAAAATGCAGTGCTGGGGAAGGTATCTCACCAGTAATGGAGAGTTATGACAATTCATTAACATTTGTAAAGAATTTATAATACATCAGTGGACTACGAAGGTATTTAATACAGTGAAAACAAGTTTGGAAATTGTCACTGGCCAATGAGTCTTTCTGTTCTATGAGTACCTGCCTCCTGGTGAAACCTTAGGTAGGAACATTGGATGCAGTTCATTTAACACTTCTGCAACATCTGTCATATAGAGAAAAAAATATCTTTTCTATTTCATTAACAGTGAAACAAACTTCATAGTTCATATTTTTCTTATGTACAGCATCTGTTGATTGCTCTGCTGAGATTGTCAACAATCATATCATGCTGTCACACTGCTCACTGAAATTAACGGCTAATCTCAGTGTCCTGTGTGTTTGAAGCCCATTCATTTTCAATCAGAATACAGCATCAGCATCAAAGTGGAACATTACTAAATGTATATTTTTTCAATGCTATCTACTTTCCCTAGGAAGTGTTTTGACCTGGTTGTGTTAGCCATTGCCATCCAATGTTTATCACCTATTCCCCAATACACAGGGACCCGCAGCGTTTTGGGTTTCAAATGTGCTCATCTGATTTCTGCTGTGTGCTCCGTCAGAACAAGTTTAGCATCTTTTATGCCCATCCAAAACATCAACTCATACCACAAGCTTTCCTTTATAATTCTCCCAAGTATTTCATCTAGTACTGGCAAACTGTGTGATATCATGTCGGGCTGCCAACATCTAATTTTTCAAAATTTTTTGAAGTAGATTGTGAGAAATGTGCATTACTACAGATTGTATCTTTAATTATAGTACATTAAATAAATCTTGGCATGATTTTAATTTTAGCCAATAAATGTTCTACAATACTCAAAAAGATTAATTTGCATGTTGCTACCTAATAGTTGTTAAAATTTGAATTACTGGAAGCATTAATACAATCCTTCACTGTTAGTTCATGAAATATTTAAAGTGAATACTGCTTTGTGATGGAAATGGCTTTGGTAGGTGATCACTCTAGATTTGAAGTATTGATGCTTAGATTAACAAATTATTGAATCTCAGTCTAGAGTTAACCATGAAAATGTACTTCCATCATATGTAGCCTTGACATGCCCAACATATAAAATGTCAGTTAATTGAAATGTTTAAAGAATGAGAAAGGTTATAGAAATCCATATAATCAACATATTGCTCATTATATTCACAATGGAAAATTATGCAAAGATCTTAATAATCAGGTTACTTTTAGGATCATTACAAAAGCATGCTGAGAGTGCTTTAGTACCACTGTTCTTGTATACATCCCACTTATAATGAAATTAGCTGCCCTATTTATAATGAAAAATGCCTGAGTCTTGATTAACCTATTGTGTGGTCATGTGAAATTTCATCCTTTCACTTTTAGAGAAAAGTTGAACCTCAATTCTCTGCTTTTCAGACCATAAGACACAACCTGTTTCACTTATTCAGGGTATGAGTATCACTGGCAAGGTCAGCATTTATTGCCCTTCATGAATTGCCCTTGAGAAGGTGGTGGTGGGGTGTCTTCTCAGAGACAATTAGAAATGGGCAATAAATGCTGGCCTTGCCTGTGAAACCCACACCCCATGAAAAAACTGTTAAGAAACCATGTAATACAGTCAAATGGAAGATTGTGCTCTTTATCCATGCATGGACATCCTGACTTAGGCCCAGATTTTTGCCATGACAGAGAGCCTCTCCATCGTGGTGAAAATGGTAGATATGGCCAAAAATCTTAAGTCCCGCCCCCGAACACAGTACTTCCCATTTTCATGGGGGCAGGGTGCATTTCACATGTGTGGTTTACGGAAGCCATTTAACTCATCAGCTGCCTCCACTGAAGGAGATTTTAGTGGGCTTGAAGTGTGAAATCTGAAGTTAGACCAGGTAAGAGTAGGTCTGAACTTTGTGGATTTGTTTGGAAAGCCAGGGTATCATTTTAGAGAGGTAAGGTACCCCTTTGGATCTGGTCCCAGTACACCTTTGGGGAGATCAGATGCCCTTTGGGGTAGGTCAGGTATCCTTAGGAATTGTTCAAAGAAGGCATAAAAGTGCATGAACTCATTACTGTTATGCTCATTGGAACTGTCAGCAGACATGTCATAATCAACTGTCAAAACTGTCAGAAGCACCTGTCAAAGGGATCTGTCAAAACCATCAGAAGCACCTGTCAGACAAACCTGTCAAAGGGACCAGTCAAAATTGTCAGATACACCTATCAAAAGGACCAGTCAAAATTGTCAGAAGCACCTGTCAAAGGAAGCTGTCAAACTGTCACACCATTTAAAAGCACAGCCCTTTAAATCTTTGAAAAACATGCCTGCAGTGTTAAAAAAATGATTGCTTGCTATTTAGCTCTGTCAATGGAGGTAAGCCTGAGGGTTTCCATTACTGGATTAGTGCTGCATGACTGATTTTACAACCATCCATTATCCCAGTAGGGTGCCTGCCTTCATAGTTTGATTGACAGCTACAAGTGGCTATAGACTCTTCTATGTGGGACTTTGAATTCCAGCAATGGTGCACTTGAATGAAATGTTTGTTGTTTTAAGGTTTTATTTATTTGAGGGGATGTAAATGTAGTAAATGGGTTTTTACCAATGAGAGTGCTTTTTCAATATAGTGAAGTCTGCAATTGACTTAGAACTTTATTTCATAAAACTTTATTTTATCTAATTCCTGCATGTGTCCTAAGGTCTGGCCATAGTGGGTTATAAGTGAGTTAGCTTGGTAGGTGTAAGGGCAAAGAGTGGTGGCTGGTGGGGCATAGGTTGGAATAAGTTGGTAATAAGTTGGAATGGGATAAGAAGGGCCATGGGGAGTGGGGGGTGGGTGAGGAGCATAGGTTTGGCATGGAGGGTATGAGGAGCTATGGGGGTGGGTGGGGTCATTGGTTGACATGGAGGGTGTGAGGGATAATGGGTTGGGCAGGGTGCATAGGTTGGCTTGGAGAGAATGAGATGAGGGGTTATGGGGTGAGTGGGGGGGGCATAGTTTGGCATGGAGGGAATGAAGGAGTATGGGGGTAAGTGGGGGGCATGAGGTGGAATTGGTTGGCATGGATTGGGCACAGGGAGCATGTAGTGGGGGTGAGGGGTGTGAGGGTTGGAGGGATGTTTCATGTTTTGCTCTTTGTCTTAAAATTTTGGTCTCCACTGCTGGCATCCCCCTCAGTTCTTCCCAGGTCACCCATCCGGACTTCTAACCCAGCCCGCAACAACCCACCACACTCCGGACTGAAAATCCCTCATCCGGGCAGCTATTTTTAAAGTTTGGTTTCGCAAAGCTGGGAATTCTCCTGTCTCTGCACACCTGACCCGGGAACAAAAATCTGGACCTTGGTTAAGTTTTTTAGAAATAGTTGGAAGATCACAAACCTTTTAGTTGATAATGGAAATAGATTTGGTCCTTGCTTGCAATTGGAGAAGCAGGACTGTACTATGAGAGTCTTGAATCAAGGCTGATAATGCAGCAAATTCAAATTGAACTATTTACCATAACAATATGAATTTTCATTGCTTCATCAAATTGTCAGAAAGTAGGTAACTCTTGATATGGTGAATCCACTGATACAGGGAAATATCAGCAAAGATTTTATTGTCGCTGAATATATCATTCTTGGTGTCATGGTGGTGCACTGTTTAATAAGTTACAGGTTCACATTTGTGATTATTGAGTTTCTTAGTTATGCTATCAGGATAACAAAAGAAATGGAGACTAGATACGTCTGTAGTTAGAGGGAAAAGCATTTGGCATCATCACAAAAATTACAGCAGTAATACTTTCCTTTAATAAAACTTACTTTATATCATATGTTGTGGCCTGGAGGCAATGACAATATTAAAAAAATATTGCTGCTGCAATATTTGTGATAATACCAGTTTTGGGACATTCACTCTATATTCATATTGAGGGTGGAGGGAACACTGTACTACTGTACTATTTTGTGGCCCCAGGTGGGCCTTCACTTTCCTGCTAACCCCCTTTCGTCCTGCTTTTTTGTAGCCCCAGGTATTGACCCAGGCATTCTTATTCACTGCCCTGAGCTCTGTTTCTCTTATCTCGCAGCCCCAGGCAAATCCCTTGCTTGCTCTCTCCTGGCTCTGGTCTCCCTGGTTTCTCTGTTCTGGTTCGAGGCAGAACCTTCACTTTCTACTAACTTGTTCCTATTCCTGGCCATCTTGCTTTCTCCAAGCTCTGATTTCCTGCTCAATCTCTGCCAGCCTTAATCTCCTTGTTTATATACACTTTCTTTGAAAGGGAATTGGAACTGGGTCTTGGGCTGAAATGTATTTGGTATTGGGAGTTCAGAGCCTGGAGCTGCAGGGGGCAGGTACACAAATAAAACAAAGTGCCTGGCACAGACATGAAGGGCCAAATGGCCTCCTTCTGTGATGTATGATTCTAAGCAAAACACACTGGCTCCTGCTTCTAAGGAGAAACAAGGGACCTGATTCTCCTTCTCGGGTTGGGAAACAGATGAAGGGAAGGTTTGTGGGTCCCAATCCTGATTTTCACAGAGACGGCCTTTATTTGGCTGGGTAGAAAGTTGGGTGGCCATTTAGTGACTGCAGGAGTGGGAATGGAGGCGGAACTGAATGAATTCAGGCCTGATTTAAACCACATGACCATAGCAGTCATTACTGTAGCTGCCATTTTCCTCATTGAATTGCTAGAGTAGTCATGAAACAGGAAATGCACCCAGGGCAGGGCTGCTCCTTGATTCGCAGAGGACCCCTTGAGGCAATGAGGGAGAAGAGGGAGATCCTTTATCCACGGAGTGGCAGGAGAAGTCTGCCCTTCCAAACCAAGTGGGCCTGGATCGAGGTTGCTGAGGTCAAGTGTGGTGAGAAGGAACTGCGATCTGTACTAGAAAAGGTTCAGTATTTGCTTTGGCCCCTCAGGAGAGGCCTCTAGGTATTCAACCTCCAGCTAACACACCAGCAGAGGAGCCTGAGGGCACATGATGCTCCTGAACATAGGAATGTGTGACCAGGGTATGACTGAGCCCTCAGCAAGTCTCAGAGCCATGGCACTTCTGAGGACTGGCTGACACTGATACATGTAGGCCTATCTCAAGTAGCTGTGGCACTGGCCACAGAGGCCAGCAATGTGGTATATCTCTCACTTTTGCAGGAGAAAAGGGTTTATAATGACCAAAAAATGATGCTGACAGGAGGAGGGACACCAGTTTGCGCACAATGATTGCCATGGAGGAGGGATCCATGGAGATTGCCAGGGTGGCCCTCTAGCAGCAAGTCGGAGAAAGCGAGATGGGCATTCCTGATGGAGAGGGTGAAAAAATGTAGTAATCCATAAATGGAACGAGTGGAGTGCACTCCTCTCTGATCAACAGCATGCCACATACTCAGCTGCACTGGGAAGCTTCAGCAATGCAGAAGGTTCAGCTTTCCAAGGCTAGTTCTCATGATCCCTTGTTTCTCCCACAGGTTCTGACATTGGGTGGGGGTGGGGTGAGGAAAGATTCCTGTGCCTGCACCAGGCTTAGTGCTGGTATCAGAACCATTAGAGTAAGCACCATCACATCTTACAAGTGCACCCTCCACCAACACAGACACACATCGGTGGGTCCTTGCATGGGGTGGCACTGGGTGAAGAGCACATCATGACTGAGAAGGGGGAGGTGAGAGAGGCAGAGGGAGCTGTGGGCTGTCTCCCTTGGAGGATGGAGAACTGACACATCCATGCTCATTTGGGTACAGATGAAGGTCCTCCAGATTCACAAGAAAGGAAGTTCTCCTTAGTCCAGCAGCAAGAGATATGCACGCACATGTTGGAGTTCCCTGAGGTAGTACGCAGACATGAGCTGAGAATGGAGGAGTCCAATCGATTCATGTACCTGAACCTGGTTCAGGACTTTGAACAAATGAGCTCCTCCGTTAAGAGAATAGACAGTCTCATGGAGAGTCATATGTGGCAGCACTCGTTGCAGGAGCTGCACACTGTCATGGACAGAATGCGTGCCACACTCTGTGGCACTGATGTCATAGAGTTATTTGGAATGAATGCCAGTTGTGGCCAGCAGATACTCCCCTTGAGCCACTCAGAGTGCACTCCAAGGGCTAAGGGCTGAGGCAGTCACCGAAGAGGATGAGAGTGCTGCTCCTAACGGGCACTATCATCATCATCGGCCTCCTTGGCTCCTCAGCTTGAGGGAACACCTACACATCAGGGCCCAGTGATGGGGGCTGCCCTGCATTGAGTCAGTGCAGCAGCCTCTCAGCATCTCAGCCACAAGCAGAGACAAGTGAACAGGCTGCCTCCACCTCCTCTGAGGCCACGAGGGGAGCACCACATAGATGGGGAAGGCTGTGGTGTAATGGTAATGTCGCTGGACTAAAATCCAGACACATGCTTTAGGGGCACAGGTTCAAACCCCACCTGGTAGCTGGTACAATTTAATATCAATTAATAAATTTGGAATTAAAAAGCTAGTTTGCAGTAATAATGACCATGAAAGGATTGTGGATTGTCCTTAAAACCCCATCTGGTTCACTAATGCTCTTTTGGGAAAGAAATCTGCCATTCTTACCCCTGGCCTACATGTGACTTTGAAATGGCTGAGCAAGCCACTCAAACCACTACAAAGCCAGAAAGGAATGAAACCAGACAGATAACCTAGCATTGAAAAATGGAAAAAATGACAAAGGAACATCGAGCCTTCGTCAACTCTGCAAAGTCCTCCTTAATAATATTTGGGGGCTAGTGCCAAAATTGGGGTGCTGTCCCACAAACTAGCCAAGCAACAGCCTGACATAGGCATACTCACCGAATCACACCTCACCGACAATGTAACAGACACCACAATCATCATCCCACTGTGGCAGCACAGTAGTATACAGTCAGGAGGGAGTTGCCTGGGAGTCATCAACATTGACTGCAGACCCCATGAAGTCTCATGGCATCAGGCCAAACATGGGTGAGGAAATCTCCTGCTGGTTACCACCTATCACCCCACCTCATCTGATACATACAAATTACGATCAGGAGTAGGCCCTTTGAGCCTGCTCCGCCATTCAATAAGATCATGACTGATCTGATTGTAAGCTCAACTCCACATTCCCACCTACCCCCAATAACCTTTCACTCCCTTGCTTCTGAATAATCTATCTAGTTCTGCCTTAAGAATATTCAAAGACTCTGCTTCCACCACCTGACGAATCATTACTCCTCCATGTTGAACGCCAGTTGGGAGAAGCTTTGAGGGTGGCAAGGGCACAGAATGTACTCTGGGTGGAGGACTTCAATGTCCATCCAATGTCCATGAAGAGTGGCTCAGTAGCACCATTACTGACAGAGCTGATTGAGTCATAAAGGACTGCTAGACTGGGTCTGCAGCATTTGGTGAGGGAACCAACAAGTGGAAGAAACATACTTGACCTTGTCCTCACCAATCTATCTGTCGCAGATGCATCTGTCCGTGATAGTATTGGTAGGAGTGACGACTGCACAGTCCTTGTGGAGACAAAATCCCATCTTCACACTGAGGGTACCCTCCATTGTGTTGTGTGGCACTACCACTGTGCTAAACGGGATAGATTTTGAACAGATCTAGCAGCTCAAAACTGGGCATCCACGAGGTGCTGTGGGTCATCAACAGCAGTAGAATTGTATTCAATCACAATCTGTCAGCTCATGGCCTGGTAAATACCCCACTCCACCATTACCATCAAGCTGGGGGGATCAACCCTGGTTCAATGAAGAGTACAGGAGGGAATGCCAGGAGCAGCCCTGGGCATATCTAAAAATGAGGTGTCAACCTGGTGAAGCTACAACGCAGGACTACTTGTGTGCCAAACAGTGGGAGCAACATGCAATAGACAGAGCTAAGTAATCCCACAATCAACTTGATCAGATCTAAGCTCTGCAGTCCTGCCATATCCAGTCTTGAATGTTAAACTAACAGGAGGAGGCTCTACAAATATCCCCATCCTCAATGGTGGAGGAGCCCAGCACATCAGTGCAAAAGATAAGGCTGAAGCATTTGCTCAAGCACTTCTTCAGCCAGAAGTGCCGAGTTGATGATCCATCTCAGCCTCCTCCTGAGGTCTCCAGTATCACAGAGTTTTCAGCCAATTTGATTCACTCCATGTGATATCAAGAAATGACTGAAGGCACTTGATACTGCAAAGGCTGTGGGTCCTGACAACATTCCAGCAGAAGTACTGAAAACTTGTACTAGCTGTACAAGTAACTAGCTGTGTCCCTAGTCAAGATGTTCCTGTAATGTGGAAATGTGTCCTCGTAATGTGGAAAATTGCCCAGGTATGTCAAGTCTACTAAAAGGAGGACAAATCCAACCCAGCCAATTACCGTCCTATCAATCCATTTCAATCTTCAGCAAAGTGATGGAAGGGTTCCTCAATAGTGCTATCAAACAACACTTAGCAATAACCAGCTCATTTATGCTCAGTTTGGGCTATGCCAGGGCCACACAGCTCCTGACCTCATTACAGCCTTGGTCCAAACATGGGCAAACTCAAGAGGTAAGGTGAAAGTGACTGCCCTGGATATCAAAGCAGCATTTGGCCAAGTGTGGCATCAAGGAGCCCTAGCAAAATTGAGGTCAATGGGAATCAGGGGGAAAGTTTCCACTGTTTGGAGTCATACTTAGCACAAAGTGTAGTTACACTACATGGACTATAGCAGTTCAAGAATGCAGCTCTGACATGTCTAGGTAGCTCCATTTTCGGTGGTAGATCTTATGCTGAGGGTAAAGTTTCCATTGTCTTCCTGTCCCATGCCTCCCTCCTCTGCCCTCCGCAAGAACAGGGCTTTGCCTCTCCTGAGGGGATGTTGCTCCTCATCACCACTAGACCCAATATCTGAGAGTCAATCTTCATTTACCAGCTGCTGGCTTCCTTGCATTCAGCTAGATTCCCAATAATATATGGAAGCCTCACCCCCTCCTCTTATTCCCCTCCGATGCCAGGAGGGTGACGATCCCCTGCACTGCCCAAAAACATTTTAACCATTCTCCCTGCAAACTGTGCACACTCGATGGCACCCGTGTGTCAAATGGCTGAGTGCCTTTCTCAACTGAGCTCCCTTTTATGAGCCAAACTAATTTCAAGAGGGGTGGCCATGATTGGCTCCCATTCTGCTGCCAGCTTCATGCATCTGGTCTGCCCCTGACTCAAGTTGGAACCCATGTGCCCATACTAAAATCCCAAACTGACCCTCAATTGGCACTCAACAAACTCCTCAATTAGCTCAATCGGCCTTATTGCTGAATTAGATAGGTTTCCAGGAAATTCTACATCGGCGGGAATGGGAACTGCCACACCAGATCACAAGCAACACTATTTTCAGCACCTCTTGCCTCTGTGCTGGCCCCGGTGGGACTAAAATGTCCTGCCCAAAGTGGTTATCGAATGGTGGAGCAGACTTGAGGGACTGTATGGCCCACCTCTGCTCCAATTTCTTATGCTCTGTGTAGAGTTTGAAGTCTCAGAGAGGAAATGGAGATAGGAGAAGCAAAAGACAGAGGTTGGTGAATCCCTTTTATCTTTTCCAACTGTACTTTGGTTGCATCTATTTCAGCAACAAACGGTATTTCTGATCTCTAAGTATCTATATTTACCAATTGTCTCATTTTGTAACACTTCCTTTGATATTGAAATGTTTATTGTTTCTTTAATGTCTTTTATTTAATTAATACTTCTTTTACTTGACTGAGATTATCTGCAACATCATTCCACCAATACTTAGTCATTTTTGTTTATTTACTTTTTAATGGAACTGTTATCCCCTTTTTATCATATTAAGATGCTTGTCTGTTTCTGAATTTTTTTAGTTCTAACAAAGGGTTGCATCCTAAGGCTTTCACCCAGCCTAGCAGTATAGTGCTTCCTTGGAAACTATTAACCACTCATGTAGACTGCTCTGTGATAGGATCTTACTGCATACACAAAACTAATAGTGAACATCTTAAAGCTGCCTTGCATATGGATGCAAATTGGAAGGTCTCCACTTCCTTCATCTCTGGTTATTTTTACTCAAACACTGTTGCTTAATGATCAGGCTGTTTGCCTGACATCCAGCACTGGATTAGCAGAAATTTAATCTGATTAAACATTGGCAAGACCAAAGTTATAGTCGCAGCCCCATCACAAACTCCATTCCCTAGCTTCCAACTCCTTCCCTCTCCCTGGAAACTGAAGTGGAATCAGATTGTTCATAACCATGTTGTCATATTTGACCCTGAGATGAGCTTCCAACCACATCACGCCATCACTAAGATCGCTTATTTCCAGATCTGTAACATCAGAGTCTGCCTCCGCTCATATACATGCCCTTGTTGCCTAGCTGGCCTCCTACATTTTAACCTTAGTAAACTTGAGGTCAGCTAAAACTCTGCTGCCCATGTCCTTACTTGCAACAAGACCCATTCACCCACCGCCCCTATGCTTGCTAGCCAACACTGACTCCCAGTTAATCAATACATCAACTCTAACATGTTCATTTTTGTTTTCAAAGCTCTCCATAGTAATGCCCCTCTGTATCTCTGTAACCATTTCTAGCCCCACAAACCTCCGAGATACTTCTAAGATTTCTGCACTCACCTCATTCTGGCTTTTCTGCATCCCTGATTTTAATTGCTCCACCATTGGTGGCCATACTCTGTAAAAGCATCTTGGTATCTTCTAGTGGTTGTAAAGGTTGCTATATAAATGATAATCATTCTTTTCTTTTTTTAAAAATCCTCTCCGCCTCTCTATCTCTCTTTCCTCCTTTCAACACCTATCTGCTTGATCAAGTTTTGGCCATCTGCCTGAATATCACCTTATGTGGTTGAGTGTCAAATTTTGCTTTATGATGCTCCTGTGAAGCGCCTTAGGACATGTTATTTTGTTAAAGTTGGCATATAAACAAAAGCTATTGCTCTATACTTTCACTTGATCAGCTGTATTTAAGTTAAAGAATTTGTTCATATCATCTGACCCCCTCTCCCCTACAGTCCTTGCTGTCATTGCTGTGGTGGTACTCAACATCTTCCCATTCATTCAGCTGACAAATGCAAGTCTGACTCAGAGTAAAAGCCTGATAGTCTCATTGTCTGCGCAGGCAAGGAATACTGAAGAAGTTACTCATTAATCATCTGAATATGTATAATTTTTTCAAAACTTCCCACTAATATTCATTTATCCATTTTGGAGGGGCAGGACTGCCCAAAGCAATGTTAAACAAAATATGAACAACTCCTTGGCACTTTTTATATTTATCTGTTTTTTTTTGCTAGAATTAGTAAACGGTGCAAAAGATGACCTAGAAAGTAGTGTGTAATCCATACAATAACATGGCACAATAGCCCCACCAGCTGGTGAGTGCCAGGATCAGAGGTCTTAGTGCCTGCATTGTTCTTGTTTGAGGTCTGCATTTCTATTTTTCAGATAAATTTAGATGGAATTTATTTTATAATCTAAATAGGCATGTTCTGTTATACTCATGGTCAGGACTATTTTGCTTTGATAAAGTTACATTTCTGACTTGACATTTATCCATTATAATGACTTAATTAGCATTTCACACCTAATGACTGAATCTTTCCACAACAGTAACATTCCTGATTGTTAGTAATTCCACAGAAACCAACCTGGGTATTACATGAGCTATCTGAGGCTTGAGTATTCTGAACAAACGCTACAGATTTGTTTAAATTAACTATAACATTTAAATGAAAGAATTATGAGTCTGAAATTCACTCAATTTACATTTGGTATCCATGCATGCTCAAGTAGAAGCAGGACTGCACAGGGATTCTGTGCTAATTACATTAACAAAAATCTTTGCTAGTCTTAAACCAGTTGTTTTGTGCTGTTCACAAAAGCATTTACAACCCCTCTATACAAAGAACTTGTGTTTCTGATGAGGACTGTTTATTAAAGATTCTAATAGGTGGGGAAACAGTGAATTTCTACCCTTGGGAACTTATGTCCTTATGAAATACAATTGCTGTGAGACTTTCTGGTTATTTCATTGGCTTTAGCTTACTATTCTGTTGCCATGGTTGCAAATACACCAAGGAGTCTGAAACTAAGATCATTGCTAACAAAGAATGTATCTTTATACATGGACATCAGATCATGTCAGACAGCATAGCCATAATTAAAAGCACCCTGATGTGTCCAAAAACACAGGGTAAAGTAAGCAGGTAATGTTTTGACAGGGAGCTGACATAACAAGGCTGGTATTATTATCAGTAACAATGTAAGTAAACACATCGCAACATCTAGCAAACTGAAATTAATCGGGTTGCTGCAGGGTGTTTTACAGTTCTGTGCATCTCTCACATTTCTTTAGGAGTTCCTCTGTAATCCTCATTGTTTGTTTTTCTGAGGCATATGATTTAAATTTCCATAAATCACTTATTGGTCCTAGAGGATATCAGGTGCCATAATGTGACAATAATGATGTCCCAGGAGGTGTTAATTGATTTTACACTATTAGTGGGGTAATTTGGCGTCCAAAGAAGCTTTTAGTTTATGGACTACTGATTTTCTGCCTAGGTAGTATTACTGCTAATGAGCAGAAAACAAAGTGACCCAACTAAAAGAATAGGCGTGATAACCACAAAATGATCTAACAAGATTGGCGACTACTCTTCTTGAAAAAGACAATGGTGTTTCAGTATAAAACACACACCGGTTTCAGAAATTAGTTCTTTATTCTAAATAGTAAATCCATTCAAATTAAAAATTTTACAATAAAAAGATCATATTAAATTGAGTTTTTTTTCACTTCCATGGCAGGACTATCCATTCCAAATAAGCAATATTGTAAATAATGTCCAGTTACATGATTTCGTAGTTTAAAAGAATTTAAATCTGCCCCTGAAGGATATTGAAGTCCAAAACTTTGCAGTATAACATGAATGTCTTCTAGGTTTGAAAGTGAATGATTATGAAAGTGGAGCTGTATTATAAAGAAACCGTAACATTTTACTGTAACATATTCTGAACTTTACTACAATGCCTTGCTTGAAGTTAATCTTTTTAAAGGCACAAACTCAGAATTACCCTTTTATATTGAGGCACTAGGTCATTTACATACAAATGCTAGATCTTTGGAAAATAATAGAACCTACTGGAAAGGATTTTGTGACCATTTCTTGTAATATTTTTGGTATCCAGTGAAAAGAAAATGAAATTAATTTGTAACAATAGTTATTTTCTCACCAATATTGTTTCCTAATGCCTATGTTGACTAGTTGGCAAGATGGGCAAACCACCTATCTCCAACCTACTGTGGCTCTGTCAAATGGAAATTTAAAGTTTGAATCTTTCTAAAAGAAGGACAGAGCCACTTCTAGGAAGTACACAAAGGGGGCCTGGGAATTTGCACTCTTACATGCATTGCTCCCTATGTCACAGCAACATGAGGGATTTTCCATAATCTGAACTTTGCAAATGCACTCTTTTTGAATGTATTTATTGCTACACAAAGCCATCAGAGCAAATCTTCCCCCAGAACATTAAAGTACAACTTTTAGAGTAAATTCATGCTAGAAAAAATATATTTGTTTCAAAAGTGGCATGAATAACTAAAATTGAAAAAATCTCAATGTGCCTCTGAATCTGGTATAAAAATATACATGACACTCTTTCTGTTAATGTATTATTTTAACGTGTAATTTTATTATGTAAATATTACTTGACAGTCTTTTGTGATGTTTAAACTCACAATGTTCCCTGCCTTTACTTCTTTATATGCACATTTTGATCTTTGCTGTGTAAGATGTCACTCTGGATGTGTCTATTTAATCAGTGGAAGAATGCCATTAACAATATATCCAAGTAATTTCCACTAAAATTATGTACACAGCGTCAAAGTAAACAATATTAATGATTTGTTTTACTTGGAAACTGAAGAGTATGTGGACTTATAATGACCTTTTCATTTTAATGATTTCTTCCAAAGGCAAACTTCAAAAACTTCAGCAGAAAGTACAAAAACTCCACTATAAGATACATACACTGCACATTGTGTGTCACTATAAAATGGTTTTAGTTCCTCGCCAGTGCAGTATAAGCAATGTAGCTATGTCTGAGCCAGCATATATCATATTTTGGCATCCAAAACGAGACCAGCTGGCAGAAATGGTCTCAAAGCTTTATCCCCTCACCTGTCGTAGTCTGGCTGGACCACTGTAAAGCATCTTATTTAACAATAATCTGAACACCATCACCGGATCTCTCAGGCATTTATTGATAGATGAGAGGTAACAGCAAGTTATCTCTTACATAACATTGAAACTTTAAATAAGCAAAGTTGGCATGTCTATTTAAGTGCAAATGCTCAGAGCGTGATTTCTGACTATAAAACGGAACAAGAGAAATCTTACAATTAACTGGAGGCTTTTAGAGAGTTGTATGATAATGAAATAGTTCAAAAAGATTACAAAGATTTTGACTACTGGATACAAAAGGATTGTTTTATGAAGGTTTTATTTGTAAAAAGGACAAGAAACTAAACATTGAATTCAACTGAAAGCATGGATTCAGTGCAGATTTCACTATTGTTAAAGATAAGGGGAGGAAACTTGTGTCTGCCCCTGTGTGAGTTGGCTGGCAGGGAGGCATTTAATCAGACAGAAAGGTGGTGGGTGGGAAACCTGCCACCTTGCTGCCTCCACCTCATTAAGTCTGTGGCAGAAAGGCCCAAGGACAACCTTCCTCCTGCTGCCAATTGAAGTTCTTAAATGCTCAATTAATACTCATATATGGGCCTCATTCCACTGCTACTGGTGTTAACCCCTGATGGGGAGCTCGCAATGTGGGGACCACGACAAACAAACCCTTTCAGGGTTGCTGGCGGGCTCCCAGGATGTTGCTTGTTCAAAGGCACTCAGCGCCTGTTTGAGGGACCCAGCATTGGGAAGATGATGGGAGGGCGTGGATGCTGCCCATTGAAATCCATCCCCCTGCTCTTGTTGTTGGACCCCCCCCCCCCCCGGGACTCCCATCCTGCCATCACTCACTCCCATCCAGTGATGATCTTCGGTCTTGGGTGGGTGTCATACTGGCAGCAGCCATCGCCTCGCTGGTGGCGTTGCTGTTCAGTAGAGCTGCCGGCCTCAGATTGGCTTGTCAGCTACCTGAGTTGAACAAGATGCAGCAAGTCTTCCCTAAAAGAGGTAAAGCAGAGCTGTTGCCGGCACTCCAACCGGTAGCTGAGTCTCCCAAAGCCTCCACAAGATTCCCGCCAACATTTCTGGAATATTTGCAACATTACATTGCGGACTGAGTGTAAGATGATTTCTGTATTTGTTGGGTTCCTAGTTAAAGCCCTCCAAAATTAGGTCCCCAGTGAAGGCCTTGGTATTACCCTACACGGGGAAGGAAATAAGGGAAAACAGCCAGGCTAAATATGGGGGTAGGTACAGGCAGTCGGGATGCACTCTCTCTTTGAAGTACCAAGAAGACCCAAGGTGAGGAATTAATTACACATTAAGGAAAACTATAAAATTGTGGAAACAAAGATATCCTGATTTGTAATAAAGTATCTGACATTGTCTATAATTGAATATCCTGCTGAAGGCTAAGCTTGTTGCTTGAAGACCTGGGCTTCAGGCAATAGTTCCAGTGTTCAGCAATGACAAATAAGGCTGGTGACAGGAAAGTCATTTTCATCTCTTATGTGGTCAAAACTCATTAACATTGTAGGGCATTTTGTCTTTCTACATCAATGATTTCCTGTCAATTAAATGGTTCTCAGGGTAGGCAGGGCTTATTATGGAGATTTTATTGTAAGATTGTCTTTGCAATAATATTTAATGAATTATGAGGATATAGCACTCATAAGGATCCTTAAATAGTATGTATGTAACAAATAAAGTCAGCCTAGCATCAATACAACTAAACTCATAAAAAAGATTACTGAATTTTAAAATATTATAATAGAATTGGAGATCTTGTGGCACAATGGGTGGCATCCCTGCCTCTGGGCTAGAAGGTCCAGGTTCAAGTCCCACTCCAGGACTTGATGGCCAAGGAAGGTGGGTTTGTGATGCAGCTGAACAGGTTGAGTATCAATCTGCAAATCCTTCCAGCATACACCAATGGCAGGTGGTAAGAGTGGGAAAATTGGAGCCTCTACCATCACTACGCATAGCTCTGAACTACAGCATTGATGTGAAAGTGCATGTTACCTCAGCAATTTGAACTCCTTGTGGGGCAGTTGGCTCAGTTAGCTAGATGGCTGGTGTGGATCAGATTGGTGCCAAAAGCATGGGGCTTGATTCCAAGTTGGCTGGGATGGACTGGGGACCTGCCTTTTTGCCCATAGTGGAGATTGTGGTGCTGTGGATCGGACCTGCCTTTGTGCAGAGAACTGAATAGATGAAGAATAGAATTCCTGATTGGTCCTCTGTTGATGTAACATAGATACTACTGTAAGACCAACTGTTAAAAGGGAAGTGGGGCCAGAGATGTACTCTTGTGTCCTGAGGTGATTTTTGTGTTTGAAAATTGAGTTTTGCACATCCAGTTAAATTTTATTGTTAACGAATAGCTGATATGACAGTCAACTCCCTACTAAGATTAAAAAGGTTAAAGATAAAGGCGCCTAAGCTCCTGCATTGAAATTTGAGGCAGGGCCAAATTCTGTTGGTTTTCTATCCTTTTTTTATACTACTAAATTCTGACAGGAGTGGCTGAAAAATTCCTGAACCCAACTCCTTTTACCTGATATTATTTAGTGAACTGGCAATACTGTGTTACAATCCTGTCAAAAATCCCACCAGTTCCACTTTTCCTGAGAATGACCGTGATTGATTGCCATTAGAAAAATGGCAGCCAAGAAATTGCAGCAAGGCTTTTTTTATCCACATTCAAATGACCAAAAGTTGCAGTTAAAACATAACTAGTGTGAAGCCAAGGAGGTTTCAGACTACTTGATAGATATGGTGTCACAGTACTTAGCAAAATTTAATTAGGGACCTTTATAGTCACATTGGATTGAATTGTACAAGGCACCAGATTCCCAGCTCCCCCCCACCGCAGCTAAAAAGTCAGAGGGTGGGGAAGACTGTCGAGGGCAACACTGGCTGTCCTGCAACCATTTGACAGCAGGTAATGGTCTTGAGGTGGGACTTCCCCATTTTGGATTAGTAAGTCCCAGCTCAGCTACTGCCAGCCAGAGACCGACAGTTCTCCAGAACTTCGTGTCAGAGATGTACTGCACTGGATTGGGATTTGAGTAAGATTTCGGGGGTCTCATGCCAAGCTGGCAGGCCCGAGTTGTGGGGGTGGTGGGGGGGGGGGTGGTGGAGGACAAGGGAGATGGATCTGGGGTTTGAGGGGCATTGGAGGGAGGGCAACCGGATTGGGGGGGATGTGTGGAGGTGGTGTGTAAACCTTGGGGGAGCCCTCCGAGGGCCGATTAAGAATGGAACCCTCTTCCCGACAACAGCCCACGCAGGAAAACCTGTCAGGCTGGGCACTTGGTGAGGGCTTCTCCCACTACTGGTTAAATCCCAGTGATGGTGGGATGAGGTCCTTAAGTGGACAATCAACTGGCCCACTTCTGGGCGGGCTGTCCAATGCCATCACAGGTACAATTGCGTGGGGGCAGGGGCGAGCGGGTAAGCTGTGGGCAGGCCTTCCGCTGGATTTACCGAGCCCCACCACTTCAAACTATCAGCAGGGGAGTGTAAAATCCAGCCCCTTGTGTCAATGTAACATAGTTTGGCCCATTACTTGACAAAAGAAAAATGGGGCAGCAACTAAATAGAATGTTTTGATTCAGCACTGTGCAGGCCATAGTCAGTTGAAGGGCAACACCACTCCTCAGTAATATGGCTGAAGGAGCAGCAGATGTAAGTATCCAGCAGGACCCGCAGATATTTTGATGAGTGAGGGCCAGGAGGGACTCTCTGATGGACATTTCAAGACAATAGTCTCCACAGAAGAGTAAGGCAAATTATCTGGTGAGGTGACAAACACTGTGAGTGCAACCTCTACCATCCCAAGAATAATTACACAATGCAGAAAAATGTCCAATGACCTTACTAGTATGGCAAAGATGTATCAAATTTTTGATGACCCCCTTGATCAATTTTACAGCTTCACTATACCCATCGTGCTCTCTATCTCTCAGTACCTAAATGTCACAGAAGCTTTTTTCTACTCACAGCAACTTTTCCAAACATTAATCATCTGTCTTATTCAAAAATACTTCCTCAACTCACAATGCTTGCCACAAAGGCTACTGCTAGTCCTCAAGGACACTTTTAAAGGGACGCAGGACCATCAATTCTCAACAACATAGATTATAAGTTCTCATATGGGGAAAGTCTCCATAACATTCATTGGTATGTAACAATGGCTAGAAATTTCCTGCATTAATGGTGAGATGTTCCAGGAAATATTTACACTGCGCCATAAGTTCCTGGCATTTTTGCCCATGCCAAATCAGGTAAAGTTCATCATCATAGCTCTGTTCACTACTGTAAACCCCAAGAATCCCTCATTTATTGCCCATTTTTTGATACAGTCTCCTAAGAGTGAAAAATAATGCATATGTATCCTGGTGTTAATGTGATTTATGGCCCCCGTGGGCCTGGGGGCACAACAAAGATACATTTAAAGCTGTGGAGACTCACCCTTGAAAAAATTGTAATGCCCTACCTTCCGTGTTCTTTTTGATATAAGTAAAGTGCAAGAAGATCGAAGAGTGTAGCTGTCTGATGTACGGCATGCATTGTATTTCATGCCATTCCAGGAAATTCCAAGAAATTGTCTTCTTTCCTCCTAAGGGAAAAAGAAGGCATGCAGCCATGAAAAGGGCACTGGAGAGGTACAATATCATTAATCCGTAAGAAAATGAGTTGTTAGTTATTGTAGGCAACGATCTATACTCTTCCTTATCTATATGCTGTTCCCATATCTGAAGACGTAGGGTCAGGTTCCACATGTAGGCTGGTGATACCAAACTCTAGCTACTATTTCTCTTGACCCTGCCACTGTCTTTCTGTTGTCATACTGCTTGTCTGAAATCCAGTGCTGGATGAATCCACAATTTTCTCTGGTTTCTGATGCCATCTCCTTCCCCCACTACTGCCACAGGTTGAGCTTGCTAGTTCACAATGGTGGTGCCCTCTTTGAGCTGAGTTTCCAACCTTATATCCTCTTCATCACTGTATTACTGCACATCTCTACCCCTGCCTCAGCCCATCTGTTGCTGAAACCCTTATCCATGCTCTTGTAAAATCAAAAGTCATCTATTCCACTGCTCCCTTCTCCCTCTCACCATAAACTTTAATTCATTCAAAACTGTGTTGGATGTTGCCTGTATTGTAGCCCAGACCAGGGGTGGAATCGTCCCAGATTTGCACAAAGTGCGGTAGTGGGCAGGTAAAACGACTAAAAGCCGCAAAGGCAACTTTTCACGCCGCATCGTCCCAAACCTGCCGCATTAATTATGCATTCCTGGGAAAAATGCCGTTTCCATGGCAGGTGGGCTCTCATTCACCTGCCATACCATCACCTCACCACTTCAGCACACTGGGCACCATATTTAAAGTCCAGCTGTGCATTCATTTCAGTGCTTCCAGCCCATGACTGCTGCAAAGAAGACATGGCCCTGAAAGGCAAATCAACTGCAGCCCCCAGGTTCAGTGACGCGTCCCTCAAGCACCTGATGTCCTCTACTCCCGCTCTGACCTCAGGATGGGCAGCAACCTCACTAGTCCCACTTGGGAGGCGGTGGTCAGTGCCAACGCCCTTCAAAAGAGGACAGCCACCCAGTGCCTCAAGAGGATGAATGATCTCCGTTCTGCCAGGGTAAGTCACTCTTTTCATCACTCTCAACTCACACTCAAAAACCCAACACACATCCACAGGGCCCTCACTCACTACTGGCTCAAGGGACATCACCATTCACTCTCTCACGCACACCTTCAATGTCCTCATCCCATCCATGGGACCACTCACCACCCACACATCCCAGACATACTTACCATCTGGCTTGGTAGGTGTCCTACTTATATTCTTTCCATCTCTATTCATGCAGGACAAGTTGGCACACAACAAGAGGGAGATGTTGCAGATTGGTGGAAGAATGCCTGAGATCAAGGTCCTCATGGACTTAGAAAACAAAACCATCCAGCTGGCCAGCAAGGATCTGGACATTCCTCTGCTGACGGTGAGGTCGGTGGTGCTCTACCAAGTGAGGATCCAGCAGTGCAACAACCATGTTGTGCTGTATCCTGTTGCACAGGCCACTGTTATGCACTAATTTCCTCTCCTTGCTTCCGCTGGCTCATCTGGGAAACAGCCAAAGAAGTCTATGACCCAGGGCCCCCAATCAAGCCCAGAAGAAACCTCTGAAGAGAAATCTGAAGTCACCCTCCTTGAAGACCCGTCACAGCGCTCAGCCACACCCTCTACCAGCGCAGAGACACACACCTCGGTGGGACCTAGCTTTAGAGTAGCCTTGGGATCACAATCTAGTGAGCACTTCACACTGCCTGATTTGCATCAGGTGGTGACAGGGACTTCCCAGGTCCCTGGCACTCGGAGTACTGCGGGAGGCCAGAAATTTGCTGACTCCAAGTCAAATGGTGAGCCTCCAGACCCGGTCATGTCACAGTTGCTGGAGCTGCAAAGGCAAGCTCGGGAACATCAGGAAGGGATGTCTGCTGCATTCCTCAGATTGCAAGGCACAGTCTGTCTGCCTTCAGGCTGAGGTGATAACGCCGGCCTGCCAACGCACTGAGGACAACACTGGTAGGATGGCAGCTGCCACGGAGATCTTGCCCCAGGACGTTGCTCCTGCACTGCTGCAAGGGCTGAACTCCATCGCTGATCCCGTTGTTGGCCTCCAATAGTGTGTATGTGAGAGGGGTGCGGGGCAGCTCGATCCTGCTCCTGCTACCTCTTCTTCTCAAGGAGTCATCCAGGGGCCCTTGGGCACCCATAAGGAAGAGGATCAGCAGGCGTACCCCCTGTGGTCATCCAGCCAGGTGACTCTGGGAGTGTCCAGTTAATCTGAATCAGCACTTTCCGTGACCTCAGCAACTCCAGCTTCAAAGGCTGAGGAGGGTGCCACTGCCACACAGCAGGATCCTGAAAGCAGGCCAGGTCTCAGTCCTCCAGAGGATGCCCGCGAAGGTCATCACAGTCATGTCGTGGCAGTCAGCAGGCTGCCCCCACCTCCGTGTGGATGGCTGGGGAGCACCAAAACGTAGTAGCAGCGTTGGGAAAGTTAAGCTGTCATTGCACAGCCTGGGCATGGGTGTTAATCATTTGTACATACTGTTCATTATTGTCAATAAAGGCAGAATGTCTCCCTGCCTATGGCTCCTTGTTCTGATGAGCAGTGTTCGTGTTACTCAGATGTGAAACCTTTCTGCAGAAGATAAAGACAGGATCTCAGTCCAGGGCCTCTCCCCTGTGCTTTGTGCAGCCTTCAGACCAAAGTGATGGTCCAGCCTGACACTCCCTGGACACATTACTGATGGCCGCACCTCGATGGTTCTTGTCATTGCTACCAGAATGTCGTGGGCTGGCGTCACAGAGTTCCATCGTTCTCTCTGTGTGCTCTCAGCATCTTTGCGGTGGGGCTGGCCCCCATCTCCTCAGCATCTGTGACCAGTGACGCTGTGACCCTGAAAGGGTCAGGTGCTGAAGGCGATCAAAGGAGCAGATGCTTCTAAAATTTCATGGCTGCGTCTCTATGATATGACCCTGAACGCAGAGCACAAGTGAGCTGCCCTCGGCCAGACAGGAGTCAGACATTCTCAGAGGCTATGTGAAGATCTATGGAGTGTCCTCACTGCATGTCGTCATCATCCTCCTGCAATCCAGCGACTATTAGGGACTCCACTGCATCTCCATGACAGGAGCATTATCACAGAGGGTATGTGCACTGCTATAAGCCAGACTGGAATCAAATGTTCATAGATGCAATGTGAGGATGTATGGTGCCTCCTCACTGCACGTTGTCACCCTCCACAAATCTAGCAGCTATGAGGGCATCCCAAGCAAGCCTGCCTTGTCTGGCATGCGCCGACCTCATACCCGTCATCGTTGCCTTTGAGGACTTCTTCCCCCTCATCCCTATTGGTGTCCTCCTCATCGGAGGAGACCTCCAGCTCCCCACCTCCTCCTCAGCCAGCTTTTCTTCTCGTTGCAGCGCCAGGTTATAAAGGGGACAGGAGACAATGCTGATCCGTGACATTCTCTGTGGTCTGTATTGCAGGGCTCCAGCAACCGGTCCTGCTACTGGGACCTCATTTTCAGCATCCCGATGGTTTGCTCCACCAAGTTGTGAGCTGCAGCATCAGTCTTGCTATACCTTCATTCTGCTGCAGTCTGAGGCTGCCGCAGGGGTGTCATCAGCCACGTCCTCTGCAGTTAGCCCTTGTCCCTGAGGAGCCATCCCTGCAGCTTTTGTGGACACTGGAAGATGTCAGGGACCTGTGACTGATTGAGAATGTAGGAGTTATGAACACTCCCTGAAAACAGTGTCCTACCTGCAGGAGGCGCTTGTGGTGGTCACACACCAGCTGCACATTCAGCGAATGGAATCCCTTGCGGCTGACATAGTTGACCGTGTGTTGCGACTGAGATCTGGAATGTCACATGAGTGCAGTCAATGGCATCCTGCACCTATAGGAAATTCAATATCTGGGCAAATCCAATCGCTCTTGCATCCTGGCTATCCTGGTCCCAGGCCAAATGCACAAAGTTGTGTGCCTGGCACACCGGCATAGATATTGAGCACCATGGTCACTTTTAGGCATGGGCAGTGAACACCCTCCATGTCCCTGTGACGCCAAATTGTACTGCAGCTGGCGGATGTGACTGAGCAGTTCCCGAGACATGCGCAGTCTTTGGCGACATTGGTTCTCGGTCATCTGCAGGAATGAAAGGTGGCATCTATAGACCCTGGGTCTAGCTATGTGCCGACCAGCGGCGGCTCACTGCAGCTCCTCAGCGGTGTGAGCGGGAGGCCCAGCCGCCCCTTCTTTCCCAGGGTGCTGTTTCCTCCTCTACACAGCAACATGCCTTAGTCGCTCTCTTCTCAGTTGTCTTTGCTCTCTGTAAGCCAGAAGGCATACAGCTAGATCACCAGGCTCCATAATCCTGATGTACTCCTCCTGCGGGATGAAAGAGAGAGACGGGTGGCTTAGCATAGGTATGCTAAGAACCTGTCTTGGTTAAGTCTGCTGGCCCCTTAACACATCCTGGAGAGTGCTGGGCACCACTTGGATGGCCAGAGATTAGTGCACTGCATGGCTGCCTGAAACTCCAGCTGCCACCACCCCATTCCACCTGACTGATTGTCAGCGGCTTTGCCCATTAGACTGCATGCTGTGCTGTCAGCTCAGGCGCAGGCATTCTCCTAACCTGCACTGCAGTGCTGCACTGTTAGCTTGAACCACAAGGGAGACTGGTCCAAACTGGGATGATGACATTGCAAAGGGTTGTGACGTATTGCAATGACGTTCCCAACATCTGATGGCTGGAAACATGGCCCACCATCGACATTGTGAAACCGAATTTTGGCCTTCTTGCCTTTTGTCCGCTCACGCTACAGAACATGTCCTGACATACATTGTCTTCCGATTTCCCAATGCCTCAAATTAAAAATAGTTGTCCTCATGTTCAAGTTGCTTCATGGTCTCATCCCTCTCTATCCCTGTAACTTTCTCCAGTCCTACCATGTTCCAAGAACTCTGCATTCCTATTTGTGCACCTTGTAACTCTTTGCCACACCATTGGCAGTTGTGCCTTCAGCTGTCTGGACTTAAATCTGGAATTCTATCCTTACACTCTCTACCTCCCTTTTGGCCATAAAATTCATTCTCTTGATTAAGCCTTTCCCTCCAAGCATCAACTTAGCTTGCCATTGATTTTTGTTTGATTTATGCTTCTAATAAGAACCGTGGGACCTTTTCCTCCATTAAAGGTGTTATATAAACGTACATTGCTGTTACTTCTTGCCTGGCTAGATAGTTCTGAGACGAAGAACTGATTGTCTAGGGAATTCATACAATAAGTGCAGATTATTTGAAACAGAAATTTGCGTATTATTTAAAAGAATTGAATTTAAAAGCTGAAGTATAAAGAACAAGATGATACCATTAATTCAGTCGATTAGATAACCATTTCTGTTTCAAATGGATATTATAGTGTTAGTTAAATATCTTCCTCAAATTTTCAATAGCATATATTCAACTTGAAAAATGAGTGGTTTTCTTCTAACATTTTACATTAATAATGGAAAAGGATTGGAAACAGAAACAAATGTCACTTAACATGATTGTCTTGAATTCCCGTTTGGAGAAATTTCAGCTAATTTGCTTCGTTCTAAGTTTGAAACACACCTTTAATCTAGTGACAGCAAAAGCTCAAAATAAATCAGGTTTTCTATTCCTCGTAACTATTTCCTAGCATTGTATTAGGTTTCACTTTGAGTGCATGCATTTCCTGGGCAGTTCACTTTTGTGTCTGTTTCTTATTTGTTTTACACCCTATATTAATTAATGTTTCTTTTTTTGCTTTCTGCTAAGCTGTTCCTTAAGTTACAACACTTAATCTAACAGCTTTTCTGAGATGAAGGTCAAGAATTTTTCCCTTAATTGAAGAAAAATAAACCAGCATTTTCCTTTCATAAACACTGTTATTAGTGTGCAAGTTAAAACTTCATGATTCATTTAGAAGAGGAAACTCAATAAAGTGAGACAGATGGGGGCAAGGTATAAACAAAGAAATGGCATGTGCTGGAAAACACTCCATTTGGACCACATTCTGGAATGTGTGCTCAGAAATTTGAAATGGAAATTTTCACCAGCTGAAGTTTACACATTTTGCATTCCTATTTAACATTCCCGTGTTACAGTTTGGTTGATTATAGTTTCTTCTGAGTAAGACTGATTTACAAGAGCTTTCTTTTTTTTGAAAAACACAATAATTTTAATAACCTGAACCAATTTCAATAAATTAATTAGGAACTATGTAAATCTGGAATAGCTAAAATAAATACTTAGCTTTGATTTAAAAACAAGCTTGACAAGAAATGCAACTGATATTAAACAAAATCATTTCAAACTTGAAATTGAAACAATTGTCTTTTTTTTTACAGGACCATGTGATTTCTCTGCAATCAGATGTCACCAGCATATGGAAGCGTATGTTTTTTTTATGCCATGGAGAATTTTCTGTTTGTATGATTGTATTTCTGATGAACTCACTCTGTATGATATTTGTCTCTGTCCTAATGACCACTAAGTGCCCAATACTTTCCTATACAGGAAGCTTATGTCAAACTAATTAACTTTTAATGAGAGGAAATCAACTGATTAGAATGTTTTTCTTGGCACTCTTGGCAATTAATTTTGTACACAGTCTCAAATGACTGTGGTTGGTCCTACATACTTACAGTGGTTTAGCCGTACAGCACACAGTGGGTTGTGCGTGTCTAGGAATGTTTACTTGAGTCAATTCGTTTGCAGACCTATTGTGGTGAGTTTGCTAACACGATTGTAATGACTAATTTGAGGAAGTTTGACAGAAAACTGCTGACATAAGTATTTCATTGTAATTTTGGGTTTTTTTGGTTTATAATAGTAAATGTGAGAGGTTGCTGTAGCCTAATTAAGAATTAATGATTTGCAAAACACATTGTGCATAAGTCTGTCTTCCTCAGTGTGGTAGCTATGTTCAGAGAGAAGGTATTCATTTATATTTTGGTTTCAGAAGAATATTGAATGCAGATGCTTAATGTCTAATTTGATGTTGCATTGATCGTCATACTTGAGCAACTTATTTCTAAAATTAATAAGAATTGTATTGCTTATTTTGGCATTGTTGCTGATATAATAACTTGTATTAGGTAATTCTGTGATTTGCAAACCAAAAGTGTGCCTTTTGACCATCCCCCTGACTATCATGGATATCTTTTTAAATGTGGGTAGGCTGTGAAGGCAGCAGGTGTTGATTTCCTGCGAACAGTCTTAGTTTCCCAGTCATTAGGTAGTACTGAATGAACATAATAAGATCACTCACTTTGTCTTCAGCCTTACTTGATTCATGGATGAAAGAGAGGAAAGTGGAACAAACTGTGTTAGAGAGAGAAGCAATCTCATGATTCTTCAAATTCCAGAATAAAAAAATACTCTCAGGAGAAATAAAGGCACATAAAATCCAATTTCGGGCAAATAATTCAATAAGGTGTACAGCTTGATTAAAATATTCCTGTGGAAAATTATAAAGGAAATAGCAACTGATCCTAATTGTACCAGATCAATATTTTCCTCCACATCTCTTAATTTATCCATTGACTATTAGCTTATGTCCATTATAAGCTCTGGACAGCTTATCTGTTGATTGGTTTTAGCTTCAAGTTCAGTAAACATTTGAGTGCATGAACAATAATTATAAGGAAAATATGTGACATTTTCTAAAATATTTTTTATTATTCCTTAGTAAATAATGATTGGACATTGTAACACAAATAGGCACTGGTCTTAAACCGGTACCTCATAGACCCAATTACACTATAGCTCATCCAGGGACAGTGTAGGTCTGTTTATTCACATTTGTGCATGCATGCAACCTCTGCATATCACAGAATCACCAGTAAAATGTCCAATAGAAAGTGGACAGCTCTGAGAGCTGTTTCCTAGAATTGGAAAAATTTAAAAATGAAGTTTAACAAGCTCCAAGGCAGTTCATTGGACATTTCCAGTGACTGCAAAATTGAATTTGTACTTTTTGGATGGTGTCTCCCCATTTTTTGCTGAAATGTGCTTTAGATGACTCTGTAACAGAATTACTTGACACAGCTTTGATGCAAGGCCATAACCACTTCAGTCAATGCAGGATGCACATTATAATTGACTTATTTGTGAGTGCATGCAAATTATTCTGTATTCTCCTTAAAAATAAAAAATCAAGCAGTAGCATACAAAGGTTTCATAAAAAATCAGGAATTCATTACTTGCTATTGCTGACTAATTTATATTTCCAGATGATCTTTTTGTGCACTTACATGTGGTTTATGTGGATAAAATATAAAATAATTCCAAATATATTAAGTGCACATATCAAGTAACTAATGGTTTTTCTTAAATTTTATTTTGTTTCTTGTTTTTTGGGCTCTCTGTCCATTTTCGTATCCTGGCCAGAAGTACAGACAAATATTCTGAACTCAGCTATTTGCCTATATGAGTCATCTGTGAGAAGGTGCATAGCGATAACCCTTGAAAAATTGAGATTACTTCCACCTTCCCTCCTCCATTCTGTTCCTTTGGGGTCAGTTCTTTTTGGCTCCTTCACCTCATAATAAAGCTATCATCAGCAGTTTGAATCATGGGGAAATCCAAAAGTGGGAACCAATGTCACATGACTTTTGAACCACTTGTTTATATGTTCACCTACTTTGCCACTGCGAGAGCAAACTAATTGTAAAATTAGATATACATGAAATAGAAAAACCAATAGAACATTTGCAAATATCATCCATCAAAAAGGTTGAACTGAATAGGCGTCCATTTCAGTTAGCCTTCTTGTGAACTCCAACCTTTTTACCTACACATCTGCTGTGCACTTGTATAAGCTTCAGAAGATACAATAAAAAGTGTGTACACAGGATGAAGGTTTCCATTAAAATAATTGCGCTCTACCAAAGGATGAAGTCTAAACATCCGGGGGTAGAAATTCCTGGGGAGGCCTTTTGTCAATGGATCTGAGACAGGTATCTGACCCCATTTCATGGATGCACATTCACCCCAATACTGTCCCAAGTCTCAGTCCTCCAGCATATTTTGAGCTTGCACCTACATCTTCTTTGATGCTGCTGGGGTGCTCAGTTTAGCAGTGTGGAGGAATATGATTGTGATATCTTGGTGCAGTGTAAGTGGGATGCTGTCATTACTAAAGAAAGGAAAAAATCGTTAATGTATAAGCCTCAGAATATAAATTTGCCCCTTTCCTAAAAATAAACCAGCCTTCATGAATTTATTGCTGCCACTTCCACCAGGATTGTGAGTATGTTGCAGTGGAATGAAATGAGACCCAATTCTGACAGGATTGCTTGTAATTCTGCCAGTGCAGGTTTCTTTTAGTAATATCTTCAAAAAAGAGTGTACGGTCGATGCAGGCAGTGCCTGTCTCTACTCCACGTAGAATTTTAAAATCCTTTAAAGAAGGAGCAGAGATCCAGAGCAACTGGAACTCATTCTAAATAAAAGCAGAAGGTGCTGGAAAAACTCAGCAGGTCGGCATGCAGCATCTATGGAGAAAGAAACAGAGTTAATGATTTGAGTCGAATATGACTCTTCTTCAGAACTCATTCTAACTTGCCCAGCTATGTGAGGGTGTCAACAGTACACATGCCAACCTTGGGAGCGGTCCGAGAGGCAGAGGGCCATTTAATCTGGAAAGCCTGTAACCTTCCCAACACTCCTCAATCAATTCGGGGTGGGGGTGGGGGGAAGGCTGAGTTCGACCTTCTTGCACCTAGGCCAACTGAGGCCCTTCATTCCACCACCGCTGGTATTCTACCTGGGAAGGTAGGGGCTGCCCAAGGCATGTGGACAGACTACTGCCTGCAGACTCGGTGGCAGGGGGCTGCTCCTGATCAGATACCCAATGCCTAAAGGGTGGGCCCATCAGCAGCAAGGGCAGCTGAAACCACCCCCACCCCCCTCCCCGCATTGACCCCTGTAGCCCCTTGCTGGGGTCTGTCTGACTGATGTCAGCAGGCCTGCCCACTTACCTTTCCTCCAGGATCCCAGCCCTGCTTCTGGCCTTGGGCCTATTGTGATCCCAACAGTGGCCACCACTCCTGCTGCTCCTCTGATTGGTCGGCAGCACTTGGAGGCAGGATCTTCACCTCCAAAGGCCCAGAAACCCCAAGGGAAGGCAGGTAAATGCCCGATTGGGGTTTAATGCTGTCTGGGCTCCGGAAATGGCTGCGGTAGGGTTGCCACCAGCTTTCCAGCTGGTGGACAGGTCCACTGCCACAGCCATTAAATTCAGCCTGTTGTTTATGATGTTAACTTGCAGATCTCTCATTGCATTGCCATGGTAAATCAGAGGATTGAAAAAGGCATTAAGGATGTGATATCTCCCATGCAGCTTTCCCCCTTCCTCTCTGCTTCTTTGCTGTTGCCCTACATTACTGTTCCCATTGCCAGCAGCTGATCTCCTTTACAGTATGGCCTAGTTCAGAAGAGGGAGCAGGAAAAGATCCAGTGATGTTGACAGGTAATATCGCACTGATTTGAACAGGCAGACTGAAAGAAACATCGCTTTCAGGACTATTGCTGGATTCTCCCAGGTGCAAGGTGTAATAGACTGCACATGTTTGACTATGAAGGCGCTCACAGGCCAGCCAGTGGCCTCAATCAACAGGAAAGGATTCCATTCCCACTATGTCCAACTGATCTGTGACCATCTGCAGGTGTGTGCTTGGCTGCCTGAAAGCAGCCACAACGCTGACATACTCAAGCACTCCCAGGTCCCCGAGTGTTTCCCTTCCCCCTCCTGCCTTCAAGGTTGGATTTCTGGTGACAAGAGTTACCCATCAAAGAGATGGCTACCAATACCAGTGAGGAACCCTTGGCCAGAAGCAGAGGACATGAGTCACATGGCGACCTGAGTCACCATCAAGCAGACCATCGACCTCCTGAAGATGGGGTTCAGGTGCCAAGATCATTCCAGTGGGGCACTTCAATATGCCCCAGTGAGGGTTTCCCAAGCCATGGTTTTTATATATATATATATATATATATATATATGATTTAGATGATACTTTCAATCTCATCCTTCTTATCAAATAAAGGTTTTGACCCTGCACTGTTGCTGTTTACCTCACTTGAAAGCACCCAGTGACACTTGGCACTTCTGCATTCAATACAATGGCCACAGGCACATATTCTCTCTCAAACAGCACCCCCAGGGTGAACCATGTTACACCTGCACTTCCAGAGGATCACCAGTAATTGATGGAAATGTCACCATAACACAAAGACCCAGAACTTCTGATCTCCAGATGGTTGTATCCTGGAAGTACCCCTGCCCAGATGCACTGGGGGATCGTTTGGAAGTCCTGACATATTCACTATGTGGGATTTTCCCAGGCAGTTTGGACTTCTGATGGGCAATCCCCCTGCAACTGCAACCATCCGAAACTTTGGCTTAGGGTCAGAGACTTCAGATAGTTGTGACTCACACACCAGAATAGTTACCCAGGAAAACTTAGAAGGATTAAAACCAGTTCTAACTCTTGGGTAACTGTACTTCTGACCACCGCCCCCTTCCCCACAGCCCCCTGATTACACCCACTGGCCATGCAACGACCGCCTCCCCACCCCCTCAACTGGACTACTCCTGACCACCCAACAACCCTCCCAAACATCCAATTACCCCCTCAATCACCTGACTACCCACATAACACCCCCAAACCCCCCAATCCACCTGACACCCCACCACCTCACACACCCACCTGCCACCCTGCTCTCTCACCCACTTAGGTTACGTACTTAGCTTCTCTCCATAGCTTTTCAAAGAGGCTTTAGCACCTTTAAACTCTCTACTTACTGAAATACGGCAGCTAGTGCTGTAAAAAGGGGGCATGGCTTGGCTTCCCTGAGGATCCTGCACTTTGAGGAAGGATCCCGAGAACAGGTACACTCCACATTTCTGGTTCGGAATTCCAGGTGAGAAATGCGGAGCTCCAGTGCAAGGTAAGAAAATAGGAACCTTCCTTGGAAGGTTCAGCGCTCAGCATCTTTATTAAAATATATAATCAGACTCAAACAATAACACCTCAACAATCTATTCATCGTGAAGACCAAGGGCATCCAATGAGTTTACTTCATTCTTTCACAACTGCTCCTATGTGGTGCTCCCTCTCAGCTATGGTGGAGCCATGCTGCTGAGATAGCTGTTGCAGGTCCAAGGCCTGGCATGCCCTGGCCTGCCGAGGGATTCCTCTCCTCTGTCGTCGCAGCAGTTTGGAGGTACTGGTGTCACTGGCAGAGGGGCCTTGTCCTGAGTGCCCTGAGAGGAGCCCCCAGATGTGGAAGACAACTGCTTCTTCCCTGCTCACATGGCACATGCACCTCCCTGCTGACTTCAGATGGACAAGGAGCTGATGAAGATTCTAGGTGCCTTGTTCACCTCTTGCCTTGCCATTGCTCCATTGAACTCTTGACCAAGGTGATGTAGCTAGGCAGCTGTGACTGGTTTGGGTGAATCTGGCTCTCCATGAGAATCACCAGTCTTTCGATGGAGAAGGCCACACATGTAGACGAGAGGGAAATGACAGCACTCATGGCCTGTTTGGAGCCCTCCACTGTCTGAGCCAGGGTGAGCATATTCTCTGGATCTCCGCCAGATCTTCATGCACCTCACAGTTTATGTCCAGCATCTGCCACCTTACTGATGACTCCAGAGGCATGTCATCAGCATGGGGCTCAGCATCGACCTGGCCTCTCACAATTATTATAGTGTCACTGGCCTTGGCTGTTACTGCCTCTAATGGCTGGTCAGCCGAATGTGTGGTGCTCTCACCAGGCCATGAAGCTGAATCAAAGCATGAGCGCATGCCCACTGATTTGAGAGTATCTGCACTGGTAGAGGATGTGAAGAAATTATGTGATGCTGGAACCTCTGAAGCACTCTCCTCCTCCACAGAGGTGGACAACTGTCCCCTGAGATGGTATCTCTCTCTTCTTGTGGATAACCTGTGTGTCAAAACAGAAAATTCAAGGGGTTTTGCCCTTCCAAATATGAGCGTCCTGAATCAGCTGGTATTTAGATCAATGCATGTACAGTAGAGGATACAGGAACACCACCCCTCGTGATCAGTCAAGGCTCCCTAGTTCCCAGTCATGAGGCTACCCACCCTCTTGTGCTTGTACTCCTGTCTCACTGTCCATGATGGAGCAGTCACCCTGTCAGTTCTAGAGCCTCCTTTTCTGTGGGTGTAAGGATTGTAAGAAATGGGACTGTGCCACCAGTCTGGGCCCTCTCTTTAGCATTGTGGGATCTCTTCTCCTGCGGGAACAAGGAAGGGGAATTTTAGTTACCCAACAATGACAGGCATAATGCCTAAGTGACTGGCAGCCCAGCTGTCCATTTAGGGGCCACTCGAATGTGTCCGGCATTTGGTTATTCTGGAGCGACTGTGCAAGTGTTGCCACTAACAGACGAATGCCCATTGAGCGAGCCACATCCATTCTTTTTATAAGAACGGTTGCAGCCTCACCACATTTTCACTGACTGGATGAGCTCTCCCTCCCAACACCCTCCCACAAATCAATTTTTTAATCCCCAAGGGTACCAAGGTGTGGGGTACTCACTCTGACTGAATGTATAAAGTCATTTTTCTTTTCAATTGTTCATGGGACATGGGCGTCGCTGGCTAGGCCAGCATTTATTGCCCAGACCTAATTGCCCTCGAGAAGGTGGTGTTCAGCTCCCTTCTTGAACCACTGCAGTCCATGTGGTTTGGGTACACTCACAGTGATGTTAGGGAGGGAGCTCCAGGATTTTGATCCAGCAACAGTGAAGGAACAGTGATATATGTCCAAGTCAGGATGGTGAGTGACTTGGAGAAGAACTTGCAACTGGTGTTGTTCCCAAGCATCTTCTGCCCTTGTCCTTGTAGGTGGTAGAGGTCGAGGGTTTGGAAGGTGCTGCCAAAGGAGGCTTGGGGAGATGCTGCAGTGCATCTTGTAGATAGTACATTTTGTGACCTGTGCGTCAGTGGTGGAGGGAGTGAATGTTGAAGATGGTGGATGGGGTGCCAATTAAATGGACTGCTTTTGTCCTGGATGGTGTTGAGCTTCTTGAGTGTTGATGGAGCTGCACTCATCTAGGCAAGTGGTGAATATTCCATCACACTCCTGACTTGTGCCTTGTAGATGGTGGACAGGCTTTGGGAAGTTAGGTGGTGAGTTACTCATCGCTGGATTCCTAGCCTCTGACCTGCTCTTGTAGCTACAGTATTTATATGGCTAGTTCAGTTCAGATTCTGATCAATGGTAACCCCCAGAATGTTGATCGTGGGAGTTTCAGTGATGGTAATGCCATTGAATGTCAAGGGGAGATGGTTAGATTCTCTCGTGTTGGAGATGGTCATTGCCTGGCACTTATGTGGCATGAATGCTACTTACTACTTATCAGCCCAAGCCTGAATAACGTCCAGGTGTTGCTGCATTTGGACATGGACTGCTTCAGTATCTGAGGAGTTGGGAATGGTGCTCATCATTGTGCAAACATCAGCGAACATCCCCACTTCTGACCTTATGCTGGAGGGAAGGTCACTGATGAAACAGCTGTAGATGGTTGGCCCTAGGACACTGCCCTGAGGAACTCATGCAGCAAAGTTCTGAGACTGAAATGATTGACCTCCAACAACCACAACCATCTTCCTTTGTGCTAGGGCCATCATCAGCAGCAGAATTGTACTCGAACACAATCTGTAACCAGCAAGTGGCAAGTTTTCCCCCGACTCCCATTGACTCCAGTTTTGCTAGGGCTCCTTGATGCCACACTCGGTCAATTGCAGACTTGGTGTCAAGGTCAGTCACTCTCACCTCACCTTGGGAGTTCAGCTCTTTTGTCCATGTTTGAACAAAGGCTATAATGAGGTAAGGAGCTGAGTGGCTCTGGCAGAACCCAAATTGAGCGTTGGTGAGCAGCTTATTGCTGAGTAAGTGACGCTTGACAGCATTGTCAACAACTTCCATCATTTTGCTGATGATTGAGAGCAGACTGATGGGGTGGAAATTGGCTGGGTTGGATTTGTCCTGTTTTTTCTGAACTGGACATATCTGGGCAATTTTCCACATTGTTTCAGCATGCCGATAGTCCGCTTAGTTAAATTTTGTGTGGCACCATGATTTTTAATGTATTCATTCTGACTACTTGTGTGTGGATTGCAGATCAAAGCCATGACCCATAATGTGAAGACTTAGCCCTTGTCACTGAGTAGCCACCCTTTGGTTTGCTGTGGTCTAGCTGGCACAGTATACTGTTGTATAATGAAGATATCATGATGGCTGCCAGGATACCAGGCATTGAGCTGCATGATTCGCTGCATATGGTCACACATCAGCTGAACATTGAGGGAGTGGAAGTCCTTTTGGTTCCAGTATAGGGTAGTGTTGACAAACGATGTGTGTGCAGTCATGACACATAGCACCATGGGGAAACCTGCAATCCTAACAAAGCCACAAGCTTGCTGCACTTGCTTGCCTTTGGCAATGTAGTTAGACCTCTGAATTGTGACTTCTCTTATGCAACAGCAGATGGCAAACAGTGTGTTGATGCAAATATCACCTGTTCCAGCCTGAAAGGAGCAGAAAAGTTCATCCCCACAGTCACCACTCTTTCATTCCTTCTTTGGATGTGAGCTTCCTTGCCAAGGCCAGCATTTATTGCCCACCCTTAATTGCCCTTGAAAAGTTGTTGGTGAGTTGTCTTCTTGTTCATGTGGTGTAGGCACAGTGCTGTTAGGAAAGGAGTTCCAGGATTTTGACCCAGCGACAATGAAGTAGTTCCAAGTCAGGATGGTGGGTGGCTTGGAGGGGACTGTGCAGGTGGTGGTGTTACCAGGCATCTGCTGTCTTTGTCCATGGGATTTATATGGCTTGTCCAGTTAGGTTTCTGATGAATGGCAGCCTCCAAGATATTGAGAGTGGGAGAGTCACCAGTGGTATGCTACTGAATATCAAGAGGAGATGGTTAGATTCTCTCTTGCTTGAGTTGGCCATTCTCTAAAACTTCTTCTACTTATCAGCCCAAGCTTGAATGTTGTCCAGGTCTTTCTGCATTCAGGTACAGACTGCTTCAGTAAGTGAGGAGTTGTGAAAGGCACTGAACACTGTGCCATCGTCAGCAAACATCCCCACTTTTGACCTTATGTTAGAGGGAAGATCATTAATGAAGCAATGGCTGGGCCTAGGACACTACCCTGAGGAACTCCCGCAGCAAAACCTTGGAGCTGAGATGAATGGCCTCCAAGAACCACAGCCTTTATGCTATCTAATGACTCCTGCCACTGGAGGGATTTCCTTCTGATTCCCATTGACTGAGCATCAGTGGGTAGGTTATTGGTGAGTAATTGCTGCTTAATAGCACTGTCAACGACACATTCCATCACTTTGCTGATGATCGAGGGCTGACTAATGGGGTTGTAATTGGCCAGATTGAACTTGTCCTGCTTTTGTGGACAGGGCATAACTGGGCAATTTTCCACATTGTCGGGTAGATGCCAGTGTCATAACTGTACTGGAACAGCTTGGTTAGTCGTGTGGCTAGCTCCGGAGTGCAAATCTTCATTGCTACAGCCATGTTGTCAGAGCCCATAGCCAAGCTGTATCCAGTGCATTCAGCCATGCCACATGTGCCTCCAGGGCCTAGTGAATGCCCTGTTTTGAGCTGCTGGATTTGTTCTGAGTCTATCACTAACATGGTGTGGTGCCACACAACAAGCACTTCTGCCAATATGGATGCATATGTGGCAGATAGGTTGCTGAGGCTAAGATCAAGTAGGTTTTTCCTTCTTGTTGGCTCCCTCACCTCCTGCCACAGGATCAACATGGCAGATATGCTCGTCAGGGCTCAGCCACAAATGATGCTACAGATCCACTCTTGATGATGGACATTGAAGTCCCCCACCCAACAAACATTTTGTGCCCTTGATACCCTCAGTTCTTCTTCCAAGTGGCGTTCAACATGGAGGAGCACTGTGTAGTGCACTAAGGGAGGGTAGTGGGTGGTAATCAGCAGGAACTTTCCTTGCCCTTGATGCATTGAGACTTCAAAGGGTACAGTGTCAATGGTGAGAGCTCCCAGGCCACTCCCTCCCAATTGTATACCACTGTGCTACCGCCTCTGGTCAATCTGTTCTGCCTGGGAATTTTTCCCAGGAATGATGATGAAGGCATCTGGGACATTGGCTGTAAAGTATGGTTCAATGAGGGACTGTGTCATTTAGCTGCCTGATTAGTCTGTGGGACAACACTTCTATTTTTCACACAAGTCCCCAGATATTAGTGACAAGGGCTTTGCAGGATCAACTGGGCAGCTTGTGCCTTTGTTGTTTCCGGATGGCCCGTTCCAGTTTTATTATGTTTGACTTATCTGTTGCAGTTTGATGCAACTGATTGGTTTGCTAGGCTCTGTCAGAGGACATTTAAAAGTCAACACCATTGCTGTGGATCCACAATTAAATGTAGACCAGAAAGGGTAAGAATGGCAGTTTTTCTTCCCCAAAGTCATTCATGAACCAGATTAGTTTTTATGACAAACTGGTAGTTTCATTATCATCTTAACACTGACATTTTATTCCAGGTTTATGAATTGAATTTAAATTTCCCACTGTGTTCCTGGTGGGATTCAAACTCATGTCTCTAAAGCATTACTTCTGGGTTCTGGGTAATGAGCGCAGTAACATTACCACAATGCTATTGTTCACAACCATGATGGTAGATGACAGGGAAGGTGATGTGTTGTGACTGCAGAATGCAGGACCCCTGGATACCAGTGTGGACCAGGGCAACCCTGTCTGCAGTAAATGTCTGCAGCTTGAGGAACTTCGGCTCACAGTCATTAAGCTGGAGGCCAAGCTGCAGACACTGTGATGCATCAAGGAGGGAAAAGTTACCTGGACACTTTATTCTAGGAGGTGGTCACACCCCTTAGGATAGGGACTTCTGATTTGGTTAGTTCCCAGGGAGAGGAGGGCATGACAGCAAGTGAGGCAGATAAGCGGACCAAGAAGTTGGAAGTTGAGGAGCCTCAGCCCTTGCAATTGTCCAACAGGTGGAGTTCTTGCAGCTTGTACAGTTGAAAGCGGGCTACAAGGTGGATGAACAAACTGACCATGGCACCGTGGTACAGGAGGCCATTCAAATGGGGGAAATTAATATGAATGTAGTGGTAGTAGGGGGCAGTATAGTCACGGGCATAGACACAGTTCTCTACAGCAGAGAGCGTGAGTCCAGACAGTTATGATTTTGCCCGGTGCCCGGGTTTGGGACATCTGCTTGGGGCTGGAGACGAACTTGCAGTGGGAGGGGGAAGATCTACTTGTTGTGGTCCAAATAGGTACCAATGATATAGATAGGACTAGGATAGAGGTTCTGGTTCAGGAGTATGAGTAACTAGGAGCTAAATTAAAAAGCAGAACCTCAAAGGTAATAATCTTTGGATTATTACCTGAGCCACAAGCAAATTGGCAAATGGTAAATAAGGTTACTAGAGATGAATGTGTGGCTCAAAGACTGTTGTAGGAGAAATGGGTTTTGATTCATGGGACAATACTGGGGAAAGTGGGATGGGCTTCACCTGAACTGTGCGGGGACAGTGTTCTGGCGGGTCATGTAACTAAGATAGCAGAGAGGGCTTTAAATTAAATAGTAGGGGAAAAGGATCATGTGAGAGGAGTTGTGGTAAATGAAAGGGAAACAATGGGGAATAAAGCAGGGTAGTGATTTGAGTAATGATGATCAGAGTATGGCAGGAAGGGACAGAGGGTACAAACTTAAGAGTGCACCAGCAGATAAGGCCAGAGATTGTAAAAATGGTAGGAAGACAGAGTTAAAGGCTGCGTATCTGAATGCGCACAGCATTTGTAGCAAAATCGATGAATTGTTAACATCGATAGAGATAAGTATGTATGTCCTGATAGCCACCAAATTTAGACATGGTTACAGGGTGACCAATGCTGGAATCTGAATAGTAAAAAATAGGAAGGTAGTAAAAGGTGGTGGGGTAGCTCTGTTAATTAAAGTTGTCATTAGTACACTGATGAGAGATGACCTTTGCTCGAAAGAGCAATATGTATAATTAGCTTAAGTAGAGATAAGAAATAGGAAAGGCAAGAGGTCACATGTGAGAGTAGTTTATAGGCCTCCTAATAGCAATTACACGATAGGACAGAGAATACAGGAAGAAATAAATGGTGTGTGTAAGAAAGGCACTGCAATGATCGTGGGCAACTTTAACCTATGTGTAGATTGGGTGACTCAGATTGGCAAAAGTAGCCTGGAAAATTAATTCATAGGGTGTATGCGGGACATTTTCTTGGAGCAGTATGTTCTAGAGCCCAACAGGGAGCAGGCTATTCTGGACCTGGTAACGAGCAATGAGACAGGATTAATCAATAACCTCATGGTAAAGGAGAATTTAGGTGACAGCTATCAGAGCATAGTAGAATTTCATGTTCATTTGAAGTGGAGAAGTGTACATCTAAGACTCATGCTTTAGCCTGAACAAAGGTAATTATAAAGGTATGAAGGCAGAGCTGGCTAAAGCGAATCGGGAAACAGGTGAAAAGGCAAGACGGTAGAAATGCAGGGGCAGACTTTTAAGGATATCTTTAATAACTCTCAGAAAGGATTTATCCCAGTGAGAAAGAAAGATCCTTTGAGAAGAATGCATCATCCATGGCTGATTAAGGAAGTTAAGGGTAGTTTCAAAGTGAAAAAAAACACGGTACAATTCTGCAAAGATTAACGGTAGGTCAGAAGATTGGTCAGGTTTTAAGAATCAGCAAAGAATGGTGAAAAACAAATAAAGAGGGAGGAACTAGAGCACGAAAGAAAGCTAGCTAGAAATATAAAAACAGATAGTAAAAGTTTTTGCAATTATTTAAAGAGGAAAAGAGTAACTAAAGCTAGTGTTGGTCCTCTAGAGAATTAATTTGGGGAATTGATAATGGAAAACAAGGAAATGGCAGAGGCATTGAACAAGTATTTTATGTTTGTGCTCACTGTAGAATACTTAGAAAACTTCCCAAAGATATGTGAAAATCAAGAAGTGAACAGGAGGGAGGCACGTAAAGCAATCACCATCGCTAAGAAAAAGGTACTGGGAAAACAATTAGACCTAAAAGCTGACAAGTCCCCAGGATGGGATGGCTTGCATCCTAGGCTCTTAAAAGTAGCCACTGCAGAGATAGTGGAGGCATTGGTTATAATCTTCTAAAGCTCCTTAGATTCTGGAACGGTCCCTGTGGATTGGAAAGTAACATATGTAAATACAGATATAAATTCAAGAAAGGAAGGAGACAGAAAGCAGGAAAGTACAGGCCAGTTAACCTAACATCTGTCATAAGGAAATTGCTAGAATCCATTAAGGAGGTTACAGTAAGATACTTAGAAAATCATAATATGATCAGGTAGAGTCAACATGATTTTGTAAAAGGAAAATCATATTATCATATTATTAGAATTTTTTGAGCAAGTAACAAGCATGGTGGATAAAAGGGGACCTGCAGATGTGGTGTACTTGGATTTCTAAAAAGGCACCACATCAAAGATTACTACACGAGATAAGATAAAATGGTGCAGGGGTAACATATTAATGATAAAAGATTGGTTAACTAACAGGAAGCAGAGAGTCATGATAATTGGGTTTTTTTCAAGTTGCTAAAACTGTAACTAGTGGAGTGCCACAGGGATCAGTGCTGGGGCCTCAGCAGTTTACAATCTACGTCAGTGAGTTGGATGAAGGGACTGAATGTCTGGTAGATAAATTTGCTGATGACACCAAGATAGTAGGAAAATAAGCTTTCAAGAGGAAGTCGAGAGTCTGCAGAGGGATAGAGGCTGGTTAAGTGAGTAGGCAAAAAATTGGCTGATGGAATATTATGTGGGAAAATGTGAATTTGTCCACTTTGGCAGGAAGAATAGAAAAGCAGTATACTATTTAAAAGGAAAGAGATTGCAGAGTTTGGTGGTATAGAGGCACTTGGGCCCTGGTAGGTGAGTCACAAAATGTTTGTAGGTACAGCAAGTTATTAGGAAAGCAAATGGAATTTTTTTTTGTTCATGGGATGTGGGCATCGCTGACCATACCAGCATTTATTGCCCTTCTCTAATTGCTGCCTCCTTGAACTGCTGTAGCCCATGCGGTGTAGGTACAGCCACAGTGCTGTTAGGGTGGGAGTTCCAGGATTTTGACCTAGCGACACTAAGGAACGGTGATATAGAGCCAAGTCAGGATGGTGAATGGCTTGGAGGGGAAATTCCAGGTGGTGGTGTTCCCTTATGTCTGCTGCCCTTGTTCTTCTAAATGGCAGTAGTCATGGGTTTGGAAGGTACTGTCTAAGGAGCCTTGGTGAGTTCCTGCAGTGCATCTTGTAAATGGTACACATTGCTGCTACTGTGCACTGGTGGTGGAGGGAGTGAATGTTTGTGGATAGAGTGCTAATCAAGTGGGCTGCTGGATGGTGTCAAGCATCTTGTGTGTTGTTGGAGCTGCACTCATCCAGGCAAGAGAAGAGTTTTCCATCACACTCCTGACTTGTGCCTTGTAAATTGTGGACAGGCTTTGGGGAATCAGGAGGTGAGTTACTTGCTGCAGAATTCCTAGCCTCTGACCTGCTCTTGTAGGCACTGCATTTGTATGGCTAGTCCAGTTCAGTTTCTGGTCAATGATAACCCCAAGAATGTTGATAATATAAGGGTAGGGACGTTTTACTGCAGGTGTACCGGGCCTTGGTGAGACCACATCTGGAATACTGTTTACAGTTTTGGTCTCCTTAGTTGAAAAAGAATATAATTGCTTTAGATGCAGTTCAAAGAAGATTCACTTGACTCTTTCCTGAGAGGAAGGGATTATCTTATGAGCAAAGATTGAACAGGTTGGACCAATACCCACTGGCATTTAGAAGAATGAGAGGTGATCTTAATGAAACATATAAGTTCCTGAGAGGACCTGATAGTTGGATACTACGAGGATGTTTCCTCTTGTGGATGAGACTAGAACTAGGGGTCACAGTCTCAGAATAAGGACCAGCCATTTAGGATTGAGATGAGGAGAAATTTCTTCATTCAGCTGTGTTTCATCTGGAAGGATTCTCACCTCTGAGTCAGAAAGTTGTGGGTTCAATTTCAACTCCAAAAATTTGAGCATAATAATCTAGGCTGACACTCCAGTGCAGCACTGATGGAATGCTGCACTGTTGGAGGTGCCAGCTTTGGGATGAGACGTTAAACTGGAATCTTGTGTTCTCTCTCTGGTGGATATAAATGATCCCAGGGTGCCATTTTAAAGAAGAACACAGAAATGCCCTGGCCACCATTTAGCTCTCAATCAACTTTGCTAAAACACATTATCTGGTCGTTATCACATTGCTGTTTATGGAAGCTTGCTGTGCATATTGGCTGCTGCATTTTGTACATAACGGTGACTGCACTTCAGAAATACCTCATTGGTTGTAACAATCTATGAGACCTGTGGCCATAAGAAGTGCTATATAAATTCGAGTTTTTCCTCTTTAATAATGCCCATCAAACTAGCAATATCATTGAGAAAAGCCATTTGGATGCTTGTTATGGACAACAAAAATACCGTTCGATATTATCAGCTGCTTTTGACGTTACATTTAAGCATATTGTGGAGCTCTAAACAGGGAGCTTTGATTTGCATTGCATCTGTTTGTACCTGATGTCAGAGTGCCTTAAAGAAATACTGGGCATCAACATTAAAAGTTGTCTCTTTTACCAATGCTGATATGAACTTGCTGAGCAAAAAATCTCTTCCATCTATCCCTCAGGTAGTCTGCTTATTTTAACTCTGTTATTAAATTGTAAGATACAAGGGGGCACAACTGTGTTTTGGTAATTCAATAGAAGTGACTGATAGTCACATGATCCAGTTCTTATGTTCAGATAGGCTTCTGACTACATCAGGTAATATAATGATTATTTAGCCATTCAATTCAATTCACGTTGACCCAACAGAACAGGCAGTAAAAAAAAAACAATTTTCTTGAATGAGAGTAGCTAGTTTAAGAAAAAGTTTCAGGATGATCTTATCTAAGAACTGTTCTTTTTGTTAGTTAAAATACCTCTGCATTAATCTACTCTCTTTCCTCTAATCTGAAACATGCTAGGACATTGATCAGCACAAACAGAACCCACTTTTGTCACTGGACTCCAATCCATGTGTATATTATTAAAATCACCTTTCTATTCAAAACTCATACTTAACAGGTGTATGGAGTTTCAATGTTTATTGTGTCCACATGTATACTGCGCCTTGTGATTCCTGCTCTGTTGTATTTTTAATCGGATTTTCAAATCGAAGCAACACCAGAAAACTAACAACTATTTTAGGTCTCAAAGTATTTGCAGACCCCAGAAAAGAAATAGATTTGCATTTATACAGTCTCTTTTATGACCTTAGCACATCCCAAAGTGCTTTACAACCAAAGATGTACTTCTATACTGACTGTCATCTCGGAAATGTGGCAGCCAGTTTATGCAGTGCATGCTGCCAAAAACAGCAATGAAATAAATGGCCAGACAGTCTGTTTTAGGTGTTGAATGAAGTATAAATGTTGGCCAGGACCCCAGGCTAAGACTCGTGCTTTTCTTCAAGTAGTGTTGTGAGATATTTGCATCCACCAAAGAAGGGAAACAGAGATAAAAGCAAAATACTGCAGATGCTGGAAATCTGAAATAAAAACAGAAAATGCTGGAAAAACTCAGCAGGTCAGACAGCATCTGTGGAGAGAGAAACAGTTAATGTTTCGAGTCTGTATGACCCTTTCTCAGTAAACAGAGCCTCAGCTTAACTTCTCATCCAAAAGACAGCACCTCCAACAGTGCTACATTTCCTCAGAACTGCAGCAGTTCAGGAAAGAAGCTCACCACCACCTCATCAAATTCAGTTGGGAATGGGCAATAAAAAGAGTTGGCCAAGCCAGCAACACCCATGTCCTAAAAAAAAGACTAAAAAAAAAGCGAAGTGCCTGCCAGCATTGTTTGACACTGATCTTCAAGTTTCTGTTCTGCCTCTTCTATGTCCCTTTCCAAGCTGAGTTTTACACTGAAATAAGGTAGTTTTAAATTTAATGCTATACTGTACCCTTAAAAGATATTTTTTTCCCTTTTAATCTTAACTTTTAAAATATTTTTTCTTACCTTGGCCAAGATTTTCCTGTGGACGGGCGGACTCTGACCACTGTTTCCTGCTGGCTGGCCAAATAACCAGCATGAAATGCGCGCTGCAACACTGCTGGGGTTCGGGGCGGGAGGAGTGCGAGTGCTGAAGTACGCACATGCACGCAAGCGCGCACAGTAAAAGCTCCCTGAGGCCCAGAGCTACCTCAGGGAGCTGAAGATTTTTAAAATTAAAAATTAAAAACTCAAGCAATGTTAAAAACATGCCCCCTCATGAGACTCTGTCACACGAGTAGGGACACGTAATGAATGAAATTTCAACATTTTTATTTAATTTTTATTTGTTGGTGGAGACCTCATCCCGCCTGTGGAAGAGGTGCCCTAAAAAACTCTAAAGGCCGCTTGGCCTTTTTGCCTGCCCGCCAACTGTGAAGTTGGACAGGTAGCAAAAAATTTCATTTAACTATTACTTTAATGGCCTTAATAGGCCTGTTAACTTTTGGCAGGCGTACTGCCGATTCCCACGGGCCCACTGACTGAAATATTACGTGAGTGCGTGATGATGTTGGGACGCTTGCCTGACGTCACCACGCGTCATTTTACACTCGTTCCGGTCAGGCACGCGTCCGCCTGACGATTGCAATATTCTTCCCATTGAGTTTGTTCCCTTCACCCACCACCTGTTTTATTGGAGTAGCAAGGTTCCTGCTTAGTGTTGCTCTACCTCAGCCCCATGCTATTTAAGCTAAGCAGGTCTCCCATTCAAGACATGGCTCATCAGTTCCCTCAGCAACTTCTTTTTCAGAGGTCAACCAAGTGGTTTATCTATGGATCTCACTTCACTGCCTCTTTGTCCACACAAAATTTCATTCCACATATCAATTGTTTTCCTTCTCCATGACACCCTCAGGCAAATTATAGCTGTGTGACACATGCTGTGTTCAGTGAATTGCTAAAAGCAAAAGAGCAACCACAGCAAACATTCCTCCTGCACTAAACATATTTAGGTAGTTTCCCAGCTTTCTTCTGGCTCACTCTGTCCTCATTCACCACTTCCTCCCCTCCCTTCCTCTTGCCTTCTACCCTCTTCTGCCCTCTTCTTCCCTTTATGTCTCTCCTTCCATCTTCTATTTCTCCTTTTTTTTTGGAACAGTATACTTTATTCATAAAATATCTGAAAGAACATTATAAAACATTTCAAAATGGCCATCACAAGAAGTGCAGTCATATTCAAGTTTTTCACATAGATCATGAGGTGCGTCAATACAATCAATGAACATTACAGACATTTCAACAAGGTCATTACAGACAGTCAGACAGTGCATTGGTATTCAAGTTATCGACATAGATCATGTTGCACCCTGAGGTGCTTCAATACAATTGTGATACATGTAATATTCACTGCACACATTCAATGTGAATCATACAGCCTGAGGGGCCTATACAATTCCCAGCCCCTCAGTGCACTATGGCTGAAAGGTCTTAGACAGCAACCTTTCCCCCATTGTGCCTTTGTGGCGGCTGCCCCAAGATTTAGTGCATCCCTCAGCATGTAGTTCTGGAGCTCGGAATGTGCCAGTCTGCACCATTCGGTCAGGGACAACTCTTTGCACTGGAAGGCCAACAAGTTTCGGGCACACCTGAGTGTCTTTCACCGTGTTGATGATCCTCCAGCTGTGGTTGATATTTGTCTCAGTGTGTGGCCCTGGGAGCAGCCCGGAGAGCACAGAGTCCTGTGTCACGGAACTGCTTGGGATGATCCTTGACAAAAACCACTGCATCTCTCTCCAGATTCTCTTTGCAAAGGCACCTTCCACAAGGAGGTGAACAATGGTCTCTTCCCCACCACAGCCACCTCGAGGGCAACGTGCGGAGGAGGTGAGACTCCTGGCGTTTAGGAAGGATCTGATGGGGATGGCCTTTCTCACCACCAGCCAAGCTACATCTTGGTGCTTGTTGGAAAGTTCTGACAATGAGGCATTCTGCCAAATGACTTTGACAGTCTGTATCCTTAAAAGATTATTTTTTCCTTTTAATCTTAACTTTTAAGATATTTTTTCTTTCCTTGGCCAGAATTTTCTGGTGGTCGGGCAGGCTCAGCGGGCGGGCCATCCCACAGGATCCACCCTCTCCTTTTCCCATAGGGCCTCTAGGACGTTTTGTGCTGACCACTGCCTGATGGACTTGTGGTCAAAGATGTTTCTCTGCATAGCTTTTTCCACGAGGGACAGATGGTATGGCATGGTCCAACGACTTGGAGTGTTCTGCGGCACCGTGACCAGACTCATCCTTCGCAACACCGGGGTCAGATAGAACCTCAGCACTTCCCTTCAAACTTGGTGTTTGTGTACCGAGGGTCTATGCACAGCTTGATGCAGCCACACACAAAGGTGGCCATCAGGATGAGGGCGATGTTGGGCACGTCTTTTCCTCATTTATCTAGAGATTTGTACATTGTGTCCCTGCGCATGAGATCCACTTTTGACCTCCAGATAAAGTGAAAGATGGCTTGGGTGATCGCCACAGTGCAGGAGTGAGGAATGGGCCAGACCTGTGCCACATACAGCAACACCAAGAGTGCCTCACACCTCATGACCAGGTTCTTACCTGCAATGGAGAGGGAGAGTTGCTCCCACATGTGATGTGACGTTCAAGAATGTTGCTGCCTGTGTCAAGTTCCTGAAGGTGTTCAAGGAGAAGAGAGACCAGCCACAGATGAGAATCCTCACAGCAGAGCCATCCTTTACTCTGGCGCCACAACGGGACCATGTGGTGACTGTGCAATTCTATAGCCCCCATGTTCCTGTCGTTAGTGTGTTCACTTTCCTTATCAAGTATGTCAACAAGATTGGGAACTGCACCAAGGTCAAAGACACCTTTGAGATTTTGACCAGCAGGTCAAGGTCACACTCAAGATGGATGGTGAGGGAGCAATCCTCCATCCTCCATCCTCCTTCCATTGCTATCGGGGGAAGCCATGATCAGCTTATCTACCCTGGGCAGCCCAAACTTTGTTGCTCCTGAGGCAAATCTGGTCACGTGGCGGCCAACTGCAGCACCAACCTCTGCAAGAATTGCAAGCAGGAAGGGCACCAGACAAAGGACTGCAAACAAACAAAGTGCTGCAACCTGTGTGGTGAGGCAGGCCACCTCTACAAGACCTGCTCCAAATGCTGCCTCACTTATGCACAGGCGGCCAAAACTTCCCCTTTCCTTCCATTCCCTTTCCTTACCATACTTCAGCTTTCTATTTAAATATGCTCCACCCTCTCTCTACCTTAATGCTTGAGGGCAGAATCGCTTGGGGGAGATTTTAATACTCTTTGCTTAACTAAAACAGGATGTTTATGTGTTTAAAATGGTTTGGTGGACATGAGCCCTATTCCCATTCCGCACATGCATGAATGGGGAGCGAGCATCACATGCACAGTCCAGTTTTTATGAGTTCTTTGGGCTGGGAGCAAAAGGAGAGTGCACCTGCGTGGGAAAAAAACTTCACCTAAACCTGGTCATGGGACTCAGGAGTGGGGCGCCATACCAGAGAGTAGTCCTGGGACAAGGGACAAGGAGAGGTCCCAAAAAGAGAGAGAGAATGGGGAAGGATCCACTGGGATGAGGAGACCACCGGTAGGAACCACTGGGAAGAGGAGCAAAGAAAGAGGCTCCAAGCAGTAGAAGTAGAAGTTCTGTGATTGGCAGTCTTCAAGTAGCAAAGGGAGAACCCCTGGAGAGCTAAGAAGGCAAGAGAACATAGATGTGGAGCAGTGGTGTTCTGCTTGACGTAGCTGAAGAGCTGAAGTTGTGCTTTTGAGGTCGTGCTGGGCTGCAGGCTTGGGAAAGGGGAACAGCAAGTAATATTTGCACCACACAAGTGCCAGGCACTGACCGTCTCCAACAAGAGAGAATCTAACCATCACCCCTTGACATTCAATGGCATTACCATCGCTGAATCCTCCACTATCAACATCCTGGGGGTTAAAATTGACTAGAAACTGAACTGGACTAGCCATATAAATACTGTGGCTACAAGAGCAGGTCAGAGACTGTGAATCCTGCAGTGAATGAGTCACCTTTAGCCACAAGCCAGGAGTGTGATGGAATGCTCTCCAATTGTTTGGATGACTGCAGCTCCAACAACACTGTAGAGATTGGCACCATTCAGGACAAAGCAACCCGCTTGATTGGCACCCCATAACAAACATTTACTCCCTCCACCACTGACGCACAGCGGCAGCAGTGTGTACCATCTGCAAGATGCACTGCAGGAATTCACCAAGGCTCCTTAGACAGCACCTTCCAAATCTATAACCCATACCATCTAGAAAGACAAGGGCAGCAGACACATGGGAACATCACCACCTGGAAGTTCCCCACCAAGTCACTCACCATCCTGACTTGGAAATATATTGCCGTTCCTTCACTGTTGCTGGGTCAAAATCCTGGAACTCCCTCCCTAACAGCATTGTGGTTGTGCCTACACCACTTGGACTGCAGTGGTTCAAGAAGGCAGCTCACCACCACCTTCTCAAGGGCAATTAAGGATGGGCAATTAATACTGGCCTAGCCAGCGACACCCACACCCCATGACTGAATAAAAAAAGTCTCAGGAGACCAGATTGAAACCTACAAGGTGAGCAGTCATTGAGGCAGTCCAAGTCAGATGACCTTTGGAGGGTATTCTAAACCAGATCTTCGAAAGGGAAGAGTGAAGAGTTGCAATCCCTCTTAAGGGAGATAGAGTTTCAATGAGGTTGGTTGACTCATAGTGTTTACTGACATCTGGGTGGGTCGCTGAGAAATATGTGGGATCTGTCTTGGCTGCATCTGTTATTTATTGTGTAGCATGGTGTGTTCGACCACAGTTTGCCATTAATTCATATGTACCACATGTTGATTCTGAATGTTGGAGTATCAGATAGATAATGTAAATAGTTTTACCTTCTGAATGTGTATAGGAAAATTAATTTTGTTTGTTCAGAAACCGTGGAATCCTGTCGCTTCATCCTCTTAGTATGTACCTTGGATCTCAAATTTTGTCTACTTTCTCAGTCATTAAGGCCATTTAATAATCAAATAACCTAAATTTTTCACAGGCCATCCAACCTAATGGTTGGTGGGCAGGCGAAAAGGCCAAGTGGCCTTTGCATTTTTTTGGAAACCTCCTCTGCGGGCAGGAGGAAGTTTCCAAAAGCAAATAAAAATAAAATAAAAAGTTTTACGATTGAATTAATAACATGTCCCTGCTCTTGTGACAGTCACATGAGGGGACATGTTTCATCGTATTTTTATTTTCTTTATTTTCTGTTTTTTATTAACAATGTTTCATCTCCCTGAGGCAGCTTTGTGCTTCAGGGAGATTATGAAACGCTTACTTGCGCGCATGTGCAAAGTTTGCACTTGCCCTCCTCCTCCCTCCCCTGCACAGGCAGTGCTGAGCACTGCCGGTCGTGTTTCACCCTGGGTGGGCCTTAATTGGCCAACCAGCGTGAAATCGTGGTCCGGTGCTGATCGCGGGCAGTGGTCGGCTTCCTGACCGCCCTTGCCCGACCCTGCCGAGCCCGCCCGCCAAGGGCAAAATTCTGCCCAGAATGTGCAGATTAGATCAGGTAGAAGGAGGCCTGAACTTGGTGGATTCATTTGGATAGTCAGGGTACCCTTTGGAGAGGTAAGGTATCCCTTTGGATATGGTCCTGGAACACCTTTGTGAGAGGTAAGACACCCTGCAGGAGAGGTAAGCACCCTTTAGGGAAGGTAAGGCACTCTTTCAGATTGTTAAAAGTAAACATGACTGTGCGTAAAAAATGCATAAACTCATTGGAACTGTCAAGCTGTCAAGGAACTGTCCTAGGACCCCAGGTGAGTTGGCAAGGATGGGATAAGCGCAATGGGTGGTGGGTGGGTGGCATGGGTTGGCATGAGTTGGCACTAAGTTGAGATAGGGGCTATAAAGGGCCTGGAGATATGAGGGCATAGGGCGTATTAGTGGCCATGGGGGAGTGGATAGAGGAGTATGGGTTAGCATCGGTGGTATGAGGGGCTATGTGGGGTGGGTGAGGGCATGAAATTGCATATGTTGGCATGGATGGGACATGAGGTGTGTGTGGGGGTGTGAGGGTGGGTGAGGGGTGAGGGCTGGAGGGCTGTTTCATTATTTAAAAAAAAATAATTCAGTGCAGAGCCAGATCACATGAGCAGGCCTTCCATCCAGCCTACCTCCCCCAGGACAGCGGGCCCAACTGCCAATCCAGTCCGCATGCACGGAACGAAAATCTGACCTGTAGGCAGCCATTTTTAAAGGTTGGGTTTGCACAGCTGGGAGTTCTCCCATCCCTGTGCACCTAACCTGGGAGCAAAAATCTTAGCCATTGGATTATACTTCTAAACGAAGCTGCCCTATGGGGTGAAGTTTTCTCCATAGGCTTCCAAGCTACAATGGAAAAGATTTTATAAGGAGTGCCACATTACTTGTACAATCAGAATAATGTATTGATCATGACAACAATAGAGGAAGAGAATCTTCACATGTTGGAATAAGTGCTAAAAAAGCTCTCTGATCACAAAGTGAAGTTGAAACTTGGCAAGAATGCTTTTGTTCAATCCGAGGTAATGTACCTTGGCCTGACAATTAATGAAAATGTACCAGAGCTGGTGAAAGTGAAGATAGAGGCTTAGTCAACGTCCCAAAACTAAAAGTTGTGTCTTTGACCCTTTTTTGAGGCATGCTGCAATATTACTCAAGATTTCAGCCTGAGTTTCCAACTGCGTTGGCTCTACTACATGAGTTTTTCAGAAAGAATTGAAAATGGGAATGGTCTAAAGCACAAAATGCTTATGATGCATGTAATTGACCAGTGATGCACTATTTGTCCATTATTGCACAAGGTGTGACCTGAAGTCAGCATATGATGCTTCAAACTATGGAGTTTGGGCAGTGATCTGTCATGTCATAGATGATGGTTAAGTGAAACTAATAGCATTTGTGCCAAGTACACTGACCAAGAGGGAATATATGCAGATTGAAAAAAAAGCACTTGGAATCTTTAGAATCAAAAAGTTCCATTAGTTTATGTTGGGTAGAAACTTTATGCTAGTTTCAGATCATAAACTGCAAGTAGCTATTCTGAGTCCAAAGTGTGCAATACTGATAATGGCAGCATCAAAGATGCAGTGGTGAACTGTATATCTCCCACAGTATGACTACAACATTGAATATTGTAGTTCAAAGGAAAGTGCTATTGCTGATGCACTGTTGTGTTTTCCACATCTTGAAGGACTGAGTGTTTGGGAAGACAAATTATAAAGATGATTTTGGCAAACCCAAACAGTGTGGTGCATCTTAGTGCACAGCTTTTGTTTTCACCGCAAGGCCAAAGAAAAGTTCTTCTTATGACTGAAAAGTTATCAGGCCCTAGGTTAATCTGTGCCAGAATGTGTATGTTATCTTAGTTTGGCCTGGTCGCCCTCATTATCAATAATTTATCCTCCTGGTGATCTGATGAACATCCTGCTGAGCTCAGCAAAGTCAGTGACAGGTACCAACATGTCTGCCAGGAAGTGCTACTGGAAGTGCTCAGTGCCACCAATTGGGTGTTAGCTTGCCTCATGCTGGATTAAGGTATTTACATTCAAAAATAGCTTTGTAAGAACGAACTCAGTTCTGACATGGAATTATCCGAGAGTTCCAGACCCTGCACTGAAAACTGGTCCAAGATTCTGGCAGAACTACATGCTGAACACATGGGTATGGATAATCTTGTAGGGTGTTGGTTACAGTTCAGGAGGTCTTTGTAGTCATGCATAGGTTAACTGTAAATCTTTATTGACTCTTAAAACTATTTACAATATACAGCAAAGAGTACAAGCTAGGAGCTGTCTCCATGCTTTCTAGTACACATGGTTCTGTCCAACACTAGATGTGGGTCATGTGCTCTTTTACATCACTGTGTTGTCGTTACTGTTCACAGTCCCACATTAACCTTACACGACACCTCCCTCCCAATCTCTATCCAATGTATTTTAAGTTATTATAATTTACCTTATGTCTTACATTATTACATCTGTCAGACATTTACATTTATCACTACCCCATCTCTCCTCTTCAAGTCTTTGAATTCAAAGGTTCAAGCTCTCTGGAGGCCTTATAAACTTTCTATATCTCATTCGTACTACTGTCAGAGGAGTGATAGGTTCTGCTGTTGCTGGTTCTTCCTGTAGGTTTCGAGGTTCTTCTGGCATCTCATCCCTTTCTTCCGTTCTTTTGTGTTGAACCACACTTGGTTGGTTTGTCTGTTGTGCTGGTAGGTGTTTGTTACCCAAACTTGTTTGCTGCAGGTTACACATCTTCTTGTCATTTCCTTCGCTTCTTTCATCATCATGTGGGTCTTGGCAATGTCCTCTGTGGTGGAGGATGAGCATTCCTGTGACAAGAATGAGGTTTAGTGGTACGTTCACCTCTGCGTTTTGCTGTCAGCAATGGACAGATGCTGCCAGGTTCCAGCATCTTTTGTGGCTTTGACATGCTGGCTGGGTGTTGCAGGGTATGTTTGATGGTTGCTGTGTTGACTTACTGTACTGTTATTGGAGCTGGAGATTGAGGCTCATCGGATTGCTAGTCACTCTCTTTTATATCCTCCACTGGAGGCATTGTGGTTACCTCCTGGTTTGTGGATGGCTGTTCTGACCATTTAAGGTTTTTGGCACCTGTAACGAGAATGGACAAACCTGCTCCATAAAGAGAGAAGACAGTTCCGAGCTGAAATCCCTGTCAGGATATTCTTTTTTTGTTTGAGTACTCATGAACTTGCAGTTCTGTATGATTAACGACAGTAGTTGTCTTGACACCTTTTGCTATTTTGAGGAGATCCAGGACTAGTTAGGCATCTGTGCTCAAGAAAGAGAAAGTCTTGCTGCGGATGACGTACGTCAGCTCAAAATTTGTTTGTTGCCATGCCATAGGTTCCAGAATCATGCCTTTGACTGGAAGTTGGAATCTTCTGGGCCCATAGAATGGTATATCTGTTGTTCAAAGCCAGAGGTCTTTTAGCCATTATTCTTTGTTCAACAGGACTGTTATGCTGGCTCCTGTGCCTAATTTAAAATTTGTTAAATGGCCATTGACTGAAATATCCACATTCCAAAATGAGTAATCAAGTTCTTTGACCTCACCCGAGAACAATGGCTGTATGTCTTTCAGGCTTGCAGACTCCATCTTGTGGACTTGTGGACTCCATCTGTGCACTTCAGAGTTTCTGCCCCTGCACAATTTGCCGTAGTGTCCAATCCTGTTGCACTGAAAGCATTGGGCTGAAATTGCAGGACATAAATCTCAGCTGTGGGGACACTTTGCTCCACAGCATTGGCATGGTCACTCTGCTGGCTAGTTTGGGTATTGTTTTCACAGGCCTGGAGTGACCCTGTGTCTTTGTTGCTTAACTAGCTGAACTCTGGGTTAGCCTCTGCACCATGGTTTATTTTATCCCCTTAAATGGTTCTGTGCTGCTTATGGAGTTCTGACGGCCTAAATATCTGGATTGCTTTTTCCAGGGGTTAGACCTTCCCTTGCTTGAAGAGAGTGCGTTGTCTGCTACTCGTACCACTGTTCCGTCTCTGATGAATTCAAATTCTAAGTTTCTGTATTTGCAATCTTCTGCCATCCTGTACAGATCATTGATGAATGAATCAACAGGTTCTCCTGGCTTCCTCCAAAGTCCCCAATTATGTGATGTGGGCCTTGGATTAGTCTGAATTGATTTGAATGTGTGGATTTCGGATCCATGGTTAAACCTTTAAAGATGTAGGTTCTGTTTTGGGAGCTTACTGAATTTCAAGATGCCGTCACCATTCACTTGGGTCAAGGGGAAATGCCACGCTTGCTTGTTTTGGTGGACTCCGCTACAATGGCGATCACGCTCAGCTTAAAAAAAAATTCAACAACGGCTGCCTGGATCGACTGCCGACAGAGTTTGATTGCCCAGTGTTTTACTTTAAGTTGAAAATTTGTCAAACCCTGGCTTTTGCTTTCTCTCAGCTGAGTTTAGAAGTCGTGATTCTTCTGGATTATTCATTTAATTATTTTTTCTCTTTCAGACCAAGCTCAGATGCCGACTTGGGGATCGCATTTTTGCGGCAGGTTTTTTTCAAACTATACTTCTGACCCTGAGTTGTTTAAAGATTTCACAGGGCTTGCTGTAGCCCGGAACTTTAAAAGATTTTGCTCACTCCTGTTAGAAACTCGATTTCCAAAAGAGATTCAGTGGAGTCTTCAACTGCAGTAAGGAATGTTAAATTTCTGCCTCCAGCTTCCAAGTCTTCCTTTGGAGCTTTTTCCTGGTGATTTTTTCCTCTGTGTCTCTGCTTCTGGAGTTTCTTTTCAGGTCAGACTTCTTCGCTGATTTCTTTTCTCAGTTTTCAAGCATTTTAGTTTCCCCCTACATTTTCTGTGAGGTTTTGGGTTTTTCCACAAGCTGTCACCATGCTGTAGGGTACTGGTTACAGTTCGGTTGGCCTGAGAAAGTCTTCATAGTCATAAGTGGTTTTATAGCAAGGCTTTGTTGACTCTTAGAACTAGTTACAAATATACCATAAAAGATACAAGCTATGAGCTGTCTCCATGCTTGCTGGTACACACGGCTCTGTCCAACACTAAACTGACCCTGGGTGCGGGTCATGTGCTCTTTACATCACTGAATGGTCGGTGCTGTATTCAGTTCCATACTAACCCTATATGTGCCAGACCCTTATACTACAGATAGCATGAAATCCACAGACAGAAGTTATGTTTACTGGCCTGGTCTAGATGGTGATCTAGAATAATCGGTTAGCAAATGTACCATTTACCAAAATTGCAGAAATAAGCCACCAAAAACTCCTTACAACCATGGCCATGGTTGACTTGCTCATTTCAGAGTGCATATAGAGTTTTGTGAAAAGGCAAACAAAGGATTGTAACTGTAATTGAGCCAAGAGAGGAAGGAAGACTTAAACAATGTGAAAGTTAATTATAAAAAGATAATTAACCAGAAACGTACTCAGAAAACTCAGGCTATTAAGCTTGTTAAGATTAAGAACTGCAAAGATATAAGAGTGCATCAAAAGAAAGCAAATACAGTAGGTATCCAAAAGAGGAAGAAACAAGATCTTCTGTCAGTCCTGGACTGAAACCAGATGGTCCAAAACCTGACGTTGCACCAAAACTTGTATGAAGATCAGAAAGATTTCAGAAACCAGTTATTGGATGTGATTTATTGAAATAATATGGAAGGCAAAAGGGTCAGTTGTTATTTTACGAAATGTGCATATTCACAATGATTTATTTGATTTATTAAGTTGTATAGTTAGTGTAACTGGAATTTTTTTTAAAAAGGGGGAAGCAAAGTGTAATATATTCATATGTTATGAACATGCCCAGTGTGCGATGATGTCATAAAACAAGTGATCTGACCATCTTGGTTTTTTACTCTTTTTGCAAGTTGCTTCCAATATACAATTATGAACCTCACCTGGACAGGATTCTTTTCTGAACATGTTGAACGATTCATTCCAGAGCTGGAGAGTTCAACAACATTTTTAACTTTGACCAGGAAAATTCTTTAGAACACATCCTCAGCTGGAGTCCCTATGGGCTACTCTGCCTTACAAGCTGTGGGCGCCTCTGATGTCATCTTGCAAGTGCTGGTGGCCTTCCTGAACATGCACAGCTCCATCACTATAACTGAGGATGGGAGCTTTGGTAAATCAAACATGTGAACAGATGGGCATTCTACTCTGCCCTTATTTCACAATGGAGCAGCCCCTGGAGAATTTTTGAGTCAAATTGTGTACAGTGCAAATCAACAAAAATTGATTTATTGCTGATAACATATAGGTTAATTAGGTTTTATTAAACGAAGCCAATAAAAATATATTGGTTTAAGAGCTGTTTTCCAGACTGCATAAGCCGACCTCCTTTTTGTACAAATTGAGTTAAAATTTAAGAGAAATGTGTTGCATTGTGACTTTTAATATTTAACCATGTTACAATTTATTTTATTGTTAAGTCCTCAGTCCCTTACATGTATCAAAGTTAAGCAATTTACAGCAGAACGTTAGCTGCTCATGGATGCAATGCAGTTGTCACTTCCTAACCTTAATATTCCATGCTTCAGTAATATAGTTTGACATAAAACATATCTTTAATTGCAGTGTACAATTCTATTCCAGTTGGACGCTAACTTTAGTTTCATGAGGTGCACTTTATTCTTAGTCACAATTTTTTTTGATTGATTCCAGAGTTCGCATAATTAATTTTTGATTGGTCATTGCATTTTTGTAATGAAATTGTGGTTGTCATGGAAGTTTGCTTTATTTCCACAATATGGAACAATTTCTGTACCAGTATTTAAGAACTAAAAAGCATCTGCAGTTGCCAGTGTTTCAAAGAATTCATTTTTTAAAGATGAAATCAATCCAGTTTCAAGTTTATTCCCCTGTTATATGATTAAGACTCCAGGGGTCTATTTTGTGCAAAAAAAAGTCTTTTTGATTTGTCAGAATTTTTTTTGATTAATATGCAGCTGTCATTGCACAGGCAAACCCAGATCTCGACTTCCCTTTTTATCTTTCTCTCTTACCCCAGGCTGAAACGAGTACCTAACTCTTCTGGAGAGAATGTCCATTCGTTTTTGACTGGTGCTCGATACAACAGGTCAGTGAAGACAGTTTGAAATGTCAACTTCATTTTTTAAACTGTCCAAATGATGGCGAGTATTTTATACTGATCCTATTGTTAAGGCTAGTAGATCTGCTCTGGCACTGCCGCTGGTAGGTTGGAGCATTTAGGCTGGGAGCAGGTTGGTTAGAGAGTTCTGGGGAAGCCATCATTTGGGGCCTGGTGGTGGCGGTGGGGAGATCGGGCCTGTTGAAGTGGAGGGAAATGTTGGAGGACTCAGTGGAGGGATGTCAGAGTGGGGAGGCCCAATTATGGAGGCTCCTCAACCTAGCACCTGGATTCAGAGAGCAAGTGTGAAGGTACTTATCTCTTAAGTCTGCTTAATCCTTGCCTTGAGGAAGCTACCAAGTTAGCTGTGGCTCAGGAAACCCAGCCACCAGCAGCTAAATGATAATGAGGCATGCAGCCTGACCATCATATTTAAAGGTGCAACCCACCTCCTTAGATTGGACAACACCCCCACCCCCCTCCACCCCCACCACTTTCCAGTTTCAGTTAAATGTAGAAATGGTTGGTTTGGAGGCACATTTAAGTTTGGAAACAGATTTCTCACACTTCCAAACTCAATTGACCCAAACCTGCCTGTTTATGTCAGTTAAAGTTCAGCCAATAATGCATTATTCTTCTGCTAAAATGGCCTTGTGTTTAAGCTGACTTTTCAGTTAAAGGGGTAGTGTTTGTGTAGAGTTTCCACTTTTCCCACAATTGAGAAATTGCATCCAAAAATAGACTTTAAATTGGTCAAGGTACAATTCAAGTTTCCATTAAAGTTCATTTGGATATTCACAAACGCAAAATCTTCCAAAAACAGGTACAATTTGGCAGTGTAACGGAATGTAATTTCTCCTTTTGTTTTTCTTACCATTAGAATGTATTGCTCGATGTATTGAAGAGTGGCAACCTGGTCCAGTTTTATTAATATAACTGAAAATTGTTTTATTGCCAAAAATAAGCAATGTTAGTAAAGGTGTCCTATCTTCCACCTGAGCAATCTGTTTCAAAATAATTGAAAATGACCTAAAAAAAACTATACTGGAACATTTACGAGTTTCATTGCTGTAGACAAGTCAGTTGCTTAGTAAATTAAATATTTTTTGATATAAAGAAGCTTTTAAATCATGCTCATGAGTGCATGTGCACCTGAAAAATGAGTGCAATTTGAAGAACCTTCCCAAGCCAACACAATTGGATTCTGGAAATTTTGATCTGAGGGATGGCCAGTTTTGCGGGCAAAGCCTGATTCGGGCAAATCGAAAGTTCAACCAGTGTAATGGATTGCGGAAACATAATGTAAGTGTTGGTTGTTACTCTCCTATGCTTTAAATTCCCTGATCTTTTGCATTGGTTTGGCTGGAATCTGGGCGTAAAACCATGGAAACAAATGGAAACTTCTTCACATCAAATTTAACTTCTGCAAATAAATACATACCCTGGTCAGTTTGCGCTTAATTGCTTTTTGTGAAGGGCATTTGATGATTGGAATGTGCTCGTTAATTTCTGTCTTCAGGTCAGAAGGAACACAATAAACCAACAGCCTTTCTTTCTCTTTTGTTTATACTGTTGACACTTTAAAGCATAATTTCTGAAGTGTGACATCTGCACATGCTGTTATGTCATTATTAATATTTTAGCAGTTGATCTGTGTGTTGCTTACAGTGAGAATTGGAGGATAATTTTATCCCATGTGTATGAAGCACTATTAGAGCCATTGATTTACAATAGTTTTATTACAGCATTGTTGTAGTTTTAGCTTGCTGAAATCCATGAAGAATATGTGATGTGCAGGGACGTATGTCATGAGGAGATCATGCAAAGTGGGACAAGGCCATGGAAAGATTCAAACATAAAGTTAAGTATTCTGTAATCATCTGGATTTCAAGAGGCCAATGTAGCCAGGCTAGAGTGGGGATAATGGAAATGCATGAAAGGATCAGAACCACAGTATTCTGAACAAGTTATAGTTTATAAAAGAAGAAACATTCAAGAATGAAACCCTGCAAATGCTGAAACCACCAGCGTCTAACTGCGATTCGGGGAGAAGGTTGGATAGTAGGCCAGCGATAGGTGGAGGTAAAGGAGAGATTGCAAAAGATGTCATAAATGAAAGGTCAAAGGGGTGTTAATGGTGGTGGTACTGGCTAAAGGAGGTTCCAATGGTGACATTAGGAGTAGAAAGCAGAATATGATAATAGCTGGACCAGGGTAAGCACTCTGAAAAGAACAGCATGAGCAAGTGACAGATGGCCCGAGGAGAAGAAGGGTGGGGGGAGGGGACGGTGGTGGGAAAAAAGATCAAAAATAGGCTAAAAGTTGGAGATAAAACAATGACTAAAAATGGAAATAAATTTAAAAAATGATAATAATAAAAATAAGTGGAAAAAAATCAAAATTAAAAAATAAAAATGAATATTGAAAAAAGGGGATCAAAAAAGGGTGGGGATGGAGGAGAGAGTTCATGGTCTGAAGTTGTTGAACTCAGTGTTAAGTCTGGAAGGCTGTTAAGTGCCCAATCGGAAGATGAGGTGCTGTTCATTCCAGTTTGTGTTGAGCTTCGTTGGAACATTCAGCAGACCAAGGACGGACATGCGGGCATGAGAGCAGGGTGGTGTGTTGAAATGGCAAGCGACAGAAAGGTCTGGGTCATGCCTGCGGACAGACCGAAGGTGTTCCGCAAAGCGGTCACCCAGTCTGCATTTGGTCTCTCTAATGTATTGGGAGCAGTGAATGCAGTAGACCAAATTGAGGTTCACTTGAAAGGAATGTTTGGGCCCATGGACGTTGAGGAAGGGGGACGTAAAGGGGCAGGTGTTGCACCTTCTGCAATTGCATGGGAAGGTGCCATGGGAGGGGGGTTGATGTGTTGGGGGTGATGGGGGAGTGGACCAGGGTGTCCCAGAGGGAACGGTCCCTACGGAATGCTGACAGAGATGGGTGAAGGGAAGATGTGTTTGGTGATGGCATCATGCTGGAGTTGGCAGAAATGGCGGAGGATGATCCTTTGAATGTGGAGGCTGGTGGCATGAAAAGTGAGGACAAGGGGGACCCTATCATGGTCCTGGGAGGGAGAGGAAGGTGCGAGGGCAGAGGCGCGGGAGATGGTTCGGACACATTTGAGGCCCCTGTCAACCACCGTGGGTGGGAAATCTTGGTTAAGAAAGAAGGAAGACATGTCAGAAGCACTGGCCAAATTTTTGCCTAGATGGGCAGCCGGGCTCAGCGGCGGGCGGCGAGCCGAACTCCGCCGCCGAAACATGGCCGGCGGGCCATTTTGAGTGGGTGGGCCAATTAAGGCCTGCTCAGCGGCCTGCCTGACAGGAAGCGTTATGTGCTTCCTGTGCGGGGGTTGGAGGGATTCCCCATCTGTCAATGCGCACGAAAGAGCTCACTGCTCCCTGAAACTAAGTGCTGTCTCAGGGAGATTACTGACAGTGTAAAAAACTTGAAAAAAAAAATTAACATGTCCCCCTCATGTGACAATGGCACACGAGATGTGACATGTTAATAAGAAGCACATAAATTTTAGTCAAGTTTTTTAAAATTGGACATGAAACCTCATCCCGCCAGTGGATGAGGTTTCATGTATTATCAGAAGCCCACTGGGGCTCCTGGCCTGCCCGCCAGCCTTAAGGTTGGACTGGTAGGTCTTTAATTATCTTAATTATCCTGTCAATGGCCTTAATTGGCCATTGACAGGTTTGCGGGCAGACAGCTGATTTCGCTGTCCGCCCGCCTTCCTCAATATTTAAATGGACTGGGATGACTTTGGGGGTTCCTCCCACCCCCAAATCGCTGACGGGAAAATTCTGCCCACTGTTTTTGAAAGCGGCATCATCGGAACAGATGCAATGGAAGCAAAGAAACTGAGAGAATGGGATGGAGTCCTTCCAGGAAGCAGGGTGTGAGGAGCTGTAGTCGAGGTAGCTGTGGGAGTCGGTGAGCTTGTAATGAATATTGGTGGACAGTCTATCTCCAGCAATTGAGACAGAGAGGTCAAGGAAGAGAAGGGAAATGTCGGAGATGGACCATGTGAAAGTGATGGAGAGGTGTAAATTGGAAGCAAAATTGATTAATTTTTCCAAGTTCAGACGAAAGCATGAAGCGACACCAAAACAGTCATCAATGTACCGAAGAAAGAGTTGTGGGAAGGGTCCTGAGTAGGGCTGGAACAAGGAATGTTTCACATATCCCAAAAAGAGACAGGCATAACTGGGGCCCATGCAGGTACTTATAGCCACACCTTTTATTTAGAGGAAGTGAGACAAGTTTAAGGAGAAATTGTTCAGTGAGCGAACAAATTCAACCAGACGGAGGAGAGTGGAGTGGATGGAGATTGTTCGGGCCTCTGTTCAAGGAAGAAGCGGAGAGCCCTCAGGCCATTCTGGTGGGAGATGGAGGTGTAGAGTGATTGGACGTCCATGGTAAAGAGGAGGCAGTTTTTGGTAGTGTTGAGGTGCAGTTCATGTCCACTAGAAACTTGATTGAGAACGCCCAGACTGATTTCATGTATGATTCTTAGAGTTCTTTAGTCCATAACCAGAGAAGGCTTGCAACATATCATTCTGGGCTGAACTTGCAGTTGGGTACCAGAGTTGAATTTGAATGCTCTGCAGTTCAGAGTGATATTTATTATATTTTTCTAAATGTATATGTAACATGCTGATAAGATAAAATAATTTATTCAAAAATATCTAATAATAGTTTTACTCATTTAAAAGGTGATTATTTCACTAATGAGTAAGTGAACATAACTATTCTCTGTTACATTTATTCAGTCATGCTTGCTAGCACTTTCCATTTGTAAATAGGTGCATTAGTGCTTCGGTGCCAACCTGCTCAGTATCTTGTATATTATGAAGATAACCATTATCAGACAGTAATTCAATATGGAGATTCTGCTTATGGCTTAAAATATTATCAGGATCATTCAATTAAATTATTATCTGGTAACTTACTACCAGGCATCTGTTATTCTATGTGCAAGGTGAAGTTGTTGTCATTTCATTCAAAGTATTCCTCTGACACTGATTGCTATTCTATTGTCTTGGAAGCTTAATAGATGCATAAATTTACAGCAATATCTTTTTGATCACTGATTTGAATCTACCAATTGCATCTCCTTTGAATGTTGCCAGCTATTGAACCAACAAAAGTGTAGAATGGTGATTAAATTTGGAAGTGACGTGAAGCGCACTAGATATTAAGGTCAAAATTGCTGTCAGTAATATTATCAAGTTAATTCTTGATGTGCTTGAACCAAGTTCCTTCCATAAGCTATTCTAATGGAGGTGTTAACCTGTTGATACACGACCATTAAAATGACAGAGAGGAATCTGTTACCAGTGGCCTGGCTAGTTTGAAGTATTGACACCTGTTAAGGCAGAGAGAACTACTCTGGGACACATATGGAACTTACCTCTATAATAACATAGTATTTGAGGTGGGAAGTGGAAATGTGCCATATCCATTATGTTAAAAACAATATCTTTTTGTGGGTATTTTGAATAATGTGTGTATTATATCTAAATTGTCAAGGGTTGAGAGCTGCACTTTGAACAATACATGCCCCACAGAATTTCCTTCTGTAAATAAATGCCATCCTAACTGAGCTCATCCAGTACCTAACTATTTTAACAATTAAAGTGTTCACCAAATGTCGTCAATGATGTGAAACAATTGATTTGGTAAATAAATATGGGTATTGACCTATCTTAGGAGCACACAGTACCTATTAAAGGCAAAACCTGAGGATTGATGAGAGCAATCTTTTAAAGTGAACAATTACTTAAGTTCAAGTTCTCCATTTTTACACATCTCATAGTATTCAACTAATAAGAGCAATAAGAAAGAAACATTTTATGTTCTTATTTCAAGGCATCATTTATAGTATCACATCTATGGTATGAACATAAGCTTATGCACTATGGTGGCATATTTTAACTGTTAAAGGGAAAGATAAAAATATGGAAGCTGCTGTCATCAGTTCTTTTCAAATGTGCTCAAAAATCTGGCAGGATTCTGTGCTGGGTTATTTTCAAGTGGACAAAAATGGCCCCAGATGTAAGTTCAACTTCAGCATTGTTGGTAATAAGCTGTGTGTGAAAGTTGTTTAGAAAGAGTTAAAATGGCCATTTACAAACTCTTTTACTAAATAATCTTTCAGATGAGTAGCTTTTTGGCACTGGTTTATGTTTTTCAATGCTATCTTATACAATGTATGTTTGTCCAACCCTTCTTAGTGCAAGTAATATTTCACATTGATTTCACATCGTGAAGTGTTTTACTGACCTTTGCTAATCTAGTAGTCTAGATACTTTGTCATTCAATATGCATTATCTGTTTACATCTGCAGTCTGGGAGCTCTATATTGTGGTGAGCCTGGGTACCTGGAATATTCCAAATGGTTTTGGGAAGAAGATTTTAAAACTGGTTTATAGCTACTGGATAATATGGATGAGGATATTCATAGCATAAAACATTGTAATATTTGGGAAAATAGTGTAAATTTTATCATATATAACTTATCATTTTATCAACCAGGTTATGCTTCCAAAAAATAAAAATGATGCCAATGATGATAAAAAAGTGATGAAGCTAAAGGGAATGTCTGCCTGCATTCAAGTTAAAAATAGACAGCTCATGGAACTATCCAACAAATTAATCAAGATCTCAATTTTCTTTCTGTTTAGCAATGTTAACAATATTTTAAACATCAAAAAGCATTAGCCTGCAGTAGAATTACTGTAGTTTAGTGCTATGTCTCTGTAGATTTTTTTCTGTGATGTAGGAATTTCTGCAGTTGTAAGGTCATGGATATTGAAGAAAGTTCACCCCTTTCTTTACATCAGCCAACAGGAAAATGCAGCATTTAACACATAAAATGAAAGGATAATCAAATGATTCTGCTTAAAATTATCTTATTGGCTTGGTGATGAGCATTGTTTTTTAAAAAATAATTTGTTTGATAAATACAACAAAGACAGACTTCAGGATTTAAAAAAAAAATTGTTCATGGGATGTGGGTGTCACTGGCTAGGCCAGCATTTATTGCCCATCTTCAGAGGACATTTAAGAGTCAACCACATTGCTGTGGGTCTGGAGTCACATGTAGGCCAGACCAGGTAAGGAGAGCAGATTTCCTTCCCTAAAGGGCATTAGTGAATCAGATGGGTTTTTACGACAATCGGCAATGGTTTTGCAGTCATCAGCAGACTTTTAATTCCAGATTTTTATTGAATTCAAATTTCACCATCTGCCATGGTGGGATTCAAACCCAGGTCCCCAGAGCATTGCCCTGGGTCTCTGGAATACTAGTCCAGTGACAATACTACTATGCCACCGCCTTCTTTAACTTTACTTACCTAGGTTTTTAAAGGATAATGTTAATTCCATTTCTACTGTTGACTCACTATATTCATAATACCAATTATTAATAGTCTGCTACAAAAGAAATTAAAAATTGAGGCAAGGCCAAAAGGGACTGACAACTAAGCTTTTATTTAGTGTTTTGGTAATTGTAAGCAGCCAAATTACTGAGCAGAATTTAATGAAAACTAGTGTGGTAGATTTTCCACACGCAGTCATTGACATGGGTGCAAATTGAGCTCAGCTTGAGGTAGTTTTGGGAAATCAGTCTTTTTCTCAAGTTTCTGCTCAAACTCATTTTCATATTGCCAAATGTAAAAGCTGCCGTGCATCGGTGAAATCATGTAGCTTTTTAGAACGTAATTTTTTTTTTTAAATTGCCGTAAAAATATAGGATATATTTGGCAGGTAATTTGTAACAGTTTGATTAATGCAATAGAAAATGGGTTTAAAGTCCATCTAATCCACCACCTGTGACTAACCCAATTTTAAATAATTGAAAGTGACTTTAAAAATCTATACAGAACCATTTGCTAGTTATATTGCTTTACAGTACTCGGTTTCTTAGTAAACTAAAAAAAATATGTATTTGAAAAGTTACGTAAGTCTGTGTGCCTAAAAAAAATATTAATTTTGAGAGCTTCTTGAGTGCAGTTAGCACAATGGTGAGTAATTTGATCTGGGGACATGGTCAGTTTTATGGAGGGGGTCAGCTTCGAGCACACTGTTTTTTAAATTAGCACAGAAGATCACAGAAACCAAAGTTGCTCTGAATGTAACTTGCGCTTACCATTTCTTGATTTTTTGCATTGGTTTCAACAACTTTGAGAGTAATGTCGCACAGAAACAGTGCAAATGAGCAGCAACTCCACTCCATTCTTAGTTATGTTGGTATTGATAAGATGTAAAGTTGTGAAACAGTAAAAACAGTAAAGTTGTGAAACTGTGAGTGCAAGGGATGAATGCAAGAAGTTCTGTGTGAGAGAGGAAAGCATGAGAAAAAATGGAGGAAATATGGTCCCAATCCTTCTAGTCTCCAGATAGTCGGAGACCGGACGTACGCCCCAAGATGCTCCAGGAGACTGCTTGGAAGTCCCAACCCAATGATCCCGTGGGAACTACGCTGGAAATTTGAACTTCTGATCGGCAATTCCCCATCTCCCCTGGATCCTCTGAAAAAGTCTCAACTCCACGTTAGAGTTGGAGACTTCAGACAATTCTGACTTACTTACCTGTTACCCAGGGAAGGTTAGACAGAAAAAAACTAGCCTAACTCCTAGGTGATTCTAAAACTGAGCCAACCGTGCCCCCCCCCCCCCCCCCCCCCCCCACCACCACCACCCCAACAACTCCATGACCACCCCCCCTACCAACTACACCCCTGATCCCCAACTCCCCCAACCCCTCCCTCACTCCCCCACGATGTAATCTGACCCGATCTCACTACTCTACGAAGCTGCCACACTACCCCAATTACCCATTAACCTTACCCACCCAACGCCCTTACCTACTTACCTTACCCACCCTACCCCTTTACTCTTTTACCCAGCCTACCACCTTACCCACTTACCTTACCCACCGTACCCCTCTACCCACTTACCCACTCTACCCCCCTTACCCATTGGCCAGTTATTTCAGCCTCTCTTGCTGGTACTGGAAAATACCAACACACCAATGTGTGTTTAGAGCATTAGGTTAGTCAATTTTTAAAAGTATGCAACCACCAATCCACTCAATAATATAAACCATTTAGGGTCCCATTTCATCTTTGTGTTAAATATTGCTAAGCTGGGCATGGGTTTGTTCGCATTCTGCACCTGTGAAGAGGTCTTAGTGTGTTAGATTGAGCATTTATATGTTGGATCACTGTAGAGCAGCAATCAACAAAGCAAACAGAATGCAGAACTACTTTATTAAATTACAGGATTTTATGTCAGAGGGTACCTTATTGAGAATGTACAATACTCTCAGAATAATCTTGAATATTGTTTCCAGTATTGATCACCAAATAGTAAATGACACAGAGGAGCCTTGGAAGATGGTGGAGGGATATGGTAGTGTCATGATTATGTTATTGGAATTCTGAACCAGAGGACTAACTTACTTAGACTTAGTTCCTCTGATCCTGTGCGGTTCAATGGGCAGCAAAACTCTGCCACCAGCACCAGTCCATCGCAATCTCTTTCACTGCAGCCCAGGTGACGTCCCACTCTTGAAGTTTCTCCTTAAATGTATTTCACCAGGTCTTCTTTGACCGGCCCTGTCATCTTCCATCACCTGGTGGTGTCCGTTCTACTGCCACTCTGGTATGTCTAGGAGCTGAAATATGTGTCTGGCCAGTCTCAGTCATCTTTCCATCATGATGTCCCACTGGCATTTTTGACTGGCTCTTTGCAGAACTTCTTTGTTGGTGATGCTCTTTTTCCTTCTGATGTGCAGGATCTTATGTAGGTAATGCTGGTGAAAGACGTCCAACCTGCATGATACCATTGCTGTTCTTTTCCATGTCTTGCTGGCATAGGTTGCAGTTGGTACTACTATGGACATGTAGAGTCACATGGCCATGTTGATGTCGTTGGATGCCCAGATCATGTGGAGCCGCTGGAGGACAGGTGCTGCTCTGCCGATTCTTGTGTGGACGTCAATCTCTATGTTGCCCTCCCTGGAGATGTTGCTTCCTAGGTCGGGGAAGTGGTTGATGTCCTTGATGTCTGTTGCCCAGTGGTGATGGGAGGACCTTGTTGCCATCCAGCCATCACTGTCTTGGTCTTCTCGCAGCTGTTGCAGAGACCAACCTTGACACAGCTGCTCTCAAGACTGGTGGTCATCTCTTGGAACATGTGCGATTCTTTGGCCAGCAAAGTGATGTCGCCTGTGAAATCCAGGTCTGTCAACCAGTGGCGTTACCACAGGATTCCAAAGTCTGCACGTACCATCACCTTCCTCATGATGAAATTGATGACCAAGAGAAAAAGGAATTGGGTACTCCTGTGTTGACGTTGAAGGAGTCCATGAAGCCTGTACTGGTCTTGATGCAGCAGTTGGAGTCATGGTATGCCTTACTGTCTTGCAACATAGGAGAGTGACTGCCAATGGATGGGATTGAAAACCTTCCTGAAATCAATGAAGTTGATGACAATTGGCTTCTGATACTCTAGACTCTGCTCTATTATGTTACTGAACATAAAGATCTGCTTGCATCATGATCTGCCACCCCAGAAACCTGACTGATCTTCGTGGAAGGTACCGTCTACTTCTGCTTTCAATCTATTGAGGAGTACCTGCTGAAGACCTTGGCAGCTACTGACAGCAGTGTTTCCCCTCCAGCTGGTGCAGTTGCTGAGGTTCCCTTTCCTTGGCAGCTCGACAATTATTCCTTGCCACCAGTCATTTGGAACATCCTCCATAGCCCAGATCTTGTTGATCAGGTCCATGAGCTCCGTTGTGATGGCATTCTTGCTATGTTTCAATAGCCCTGCTGGTATCTCGTTGATCTCAGGTGCCTTGTTGTTCTTTAGGCTCTTGATGGCTCTTTGGGCCTCTGATCTGGAATTTCTCCCAGGCAGACATTCAGCTGTTGAGGTGCAAACTTGAACATGGAGCTTGGGTTGGGTCGGTTGAGGATCTCCCGAAAATGTTTCACCTACCTCGCCTCCTGCTCCTCATCCATCAATAGTGTCCTACTGTCCTTGTCCTTGAATGGTACAGTTGTGTTGCTTCTTATACCAGTCAGTTCCTGTATGACCCTGTACAGCAAATTGGAGTCATTCTGATTTTCTGTTTCTTGTTCCTCCCTGCCTTTTAACACTATCCATCCTTGTTAGTCCCTCCTGCAGCTCTTCTTCATGGCTTTTTCCAGTCTTCTGTACTTCTCATCATCTTCTCGTTTTTGTTCAATGTTCTTTTCTTGATCCCTCTTGTTCTTCACCAGCTTTCTTTCATCAATCAACTTCAATGTTGGATCAATGATCAGTCATTCTTTGTTGGTTCCTTTCCTCTGCCTGATGGTGACTTCTGCAGAAGTGATTTCCTACTGATCCTCATTGTTGCCCAACTTCATTAGTACTTTGAATCTGTTGGAGAGGGCCAGCTGCAAACTGTCTGACATGTCCTTGTCCTTCAGTTTCTCCATTGCAAATGGCCTTTGTGACTTCATAGTTGTTGCCTTCTTCAGCTTCAGGAGGATCTTGCCTAACACAAGATGGTGGCCAGATCCGACATCAGTATCTCGACACATCTAGACATCTTGCAGGCATGTCTTCCATCTGCTGCTGATGCATATATAGTCAATCATATTCAGGAGACCTTCACGTCTTTTTGTGGATGTCCTTATGTTTGAAGAAGGTATTCCCTGTTGCAGAAGGCCAGCAGATGCTCAACATTGCGGACCTATGGAGCTTGATTGTACTGTTCAGTCTTCACCAGTTGCCATTGAGCTTGGCATTGAGGTCACAGATCAGTGGCTTGATATCATAGCTGGGTACCTCATCCAGCATGTCCTGCAGTTAGTGGTAGAATTCATCTTTCTCCTCCCCTGTGTCTGTCTCTGTTGATGCGTAAACTTGCACAACTGTGACTTCGGCGTGTCTTGTGTGGAACCTGGCGGTGATCATGCGATGGTGTACTGTCTTCCATCCCACTAATGCTTGCGTTGAGTATCTGTTGAGTATGAGGTTGCCTCCATGGGTGTGGCATTGTTCTTGCTTGCAGTACAGGATTGCTGCACCCTCCTGCTAATTCATCCTTGGGCCTCTCTGCTGCATCTCGCTGATACCTGAGTTGTCAAGTTGATAGGTTTCCCTTTCTCGCAGCGGCTGGGTCATCTTCCCACACTGGAATAGTGTTTGGGCATTCCAGGTGCCGATTCTGGTGATGATTTTGGCGTTGAAGATTGGGCTTGTCAAGGATCGGACTTCCTTTCGGCTTTCATCCAATCCCATCATATGTATATCCTCAGATGTGCCATTCTTTCTTTGCTGGAGTTTGCCGGTATGGCTACTTCTTGCAGTTTCCTGTAGTAGTGATGGGTTTTTACAGGGTGAGAGTGTTAGCTCAATGCCCAACCCTCCTTCTCTTGCAACCAGGCTTGGGATTGGCTTCGGCAGAGAAGTGACTAATAATCTAGAGAAATAAAGTTTGAGAATTTGTTTTAAACAAACCTGGGAAATAAAAAAAATGGCATCAGTAAAATCAGCCATGAAGCTGCTGGATTGTTGTTCAAACAAATCTGGTTCACTAATGTTGTTTTGGGGAAGGAAACATGTTCTTAAACAGTCTGGATGATGCATGACTCCAGTGCTTTGCAAGTATGGTCTAATCAGCTCTACTCTACTGAGGTGGTCTAGCAAAGCCACTGAGTTCAGTATAACCTGGACTGAGGAATAAGCGTGGGTCTAGCCAGTGATGCTCATATCCTGGTAATGAATTTACAAAAGAATTGATGAAGAGAAAAACCACGAGGTTGATTCCCAACAGTAGTGGATTGAGCTAAGAGGGAAGATGGGAGAAACAACTCCTGTTTAGCCTTCAGAAAACTCACAGAGTGGTGACTCTAAGGTATTAAATTGTATAGAAACACAAATTCAAAGCAATATTATGGTCAACCATTATAATAGGAAAAGGGACAGATGTTCAAGCTGAAAGATGAATTTAGAACTGGTACCAAAAATAATCTCTTCCTTTTGATGATTAGTCTATGCTACATTCATGAATTCTTTTTGGATTGAATGCCCCTCTGTATACGGAGTCTCCAATCCTCTCATTGTGTGAAGGCTGAATCATTAGATCCTGTCCTTTTGGGAATAATAAAAGGAAATTTTCTTTCTAAAAGAAAAAAACATGGATTTATATAGCACCTTTCACAACCTCAGAATATTCCCAAAAGGCACTGCAGACAATTAAGTACTTTTGAAGTGTAGTCACTGTTGCAATGTGGAAAACACAGCAGTCGGTTTCCACACCGGTGGCAGTATTTTCCATGCCCCCAGCATCGGGCTTGTTTGGTGGTGTGAGTGGACAGAGTGATGAGGCCAAAAATTGGTTTCACGATGTCGTGAAACCAGTCTGCAATCATCTGATCAGCCCGTTCATTGCAGGCTGCCATCGAACATCAGAAACCTCATTGTAAAACATCTGCATATCATTCTAAGGCCAGAGTGCCGGAAATATCCCCGCCTGCTGGACCGTCTACCCACGTCGGCGGGGAAACATGCTGGTGCATAACACGTTTTGACAAATGTGATGTGCAGAAGTTGGGACTTACTGCCAGGACCTTGCTCTCATTGTGGATATCTGAAGAGCAGAAGACTCTAGAGCCAACAGCAATGGGACCCTGAAGCATGTCCATGGCGTGCTGGGTGGATTTGCATGGATGTGGCTCTGCTGTGAAGAAGCTCATGGAAGTTGAAAATTCACCGTTGGTGCTCACAACGGATGGCAGTTGAGAGGCTGGAGAGGAAGGTCCATCTGTGTTTGGGAGAGGAAGATGCACTGGGGGCTGGGAGAGGAAGGTCTAGGATTGACTGAGAGAGGAAGAGGTGTTGGTGGGGGATGAGGTTGGGGGGCGTGATGAAGGTGTTTGGGGGGGAGGTTGTGGGGGAGAGAGTACAGGGGGAGGAGGGGGTACTGGGGGAGAAGACGGCAACTGGGAGAAGGGAGTAACGGGGTTGGAAGGTATAAGGGAAGCAGCATGGAGGGGGGAAGGAGTGCAGAGAAGGGTGGGAGTCCAGAGGAAGAAAGGAATGTGGAGAGAAGAGGGAGTTCAGGGGGAGGAAGGTATACAGAGAGGGGAGAGGGGAGGGAGCTAGGCTGGAGGACGCGGGAGCAAATGAAATACTGTATCACCACCATGCTGTTTAAATTGAAAGTGAAATGAGAGTCATGGTGGGCAAGATCAGGTGCTGCATGGGTGTGTGATCAGTGATTGGGCAGAGATGCAGATCAGCTCAGATGGATAACTGAAAGCGAACTCCAGCAGGCAGCATTGAAAATGCCCAGGACATTGAGGTGACTGTGATATGGGAAGGATCCACGGGCATGGGAGAGTGCTTGCACAAGGCTCCGAAAGGCCCTGCCACACACACACATCTCGCTCGAGAATCACTTGTTGGCCAGCTGTTCTCTCTGCAGTGACTGAGGGCGAGGTTGAAGGGCTGACAAGCAAAGGGGACTTGGAGGGAGTGAACTGCCTTTGAGGTTACAGAGTGGCTATCACAGGGGTATCCAGCTGCTGCTCCTACTCCCTTTAGGTGCCAGGGGGAAGGAGCGCTTGGAAGGACGTTGAAGTGACCCATTTCGCTCTTGCATTGCCACTGCAAGAACTCACCCATGGCTCCCGCGATTTTGTACAGGTCTGCACACATCTCTGTGTTCTGCTGGACTAGGGTCTCTATGGCATCAGCCATCCTTCCCATGTAGAGCGCGATTCGTGCACATGTAGGCACCACTTCATCAGAGAGCAGGCAGATACACTCCTCCAACTCGCGAGCCACTCTGTTGAGGGCTTCCAACAACTCTGTGTGATGTTATCCTGCCTTCTGCTGATTCTCCAGGATGAATTGGAAGGCCAAATCCAGAGGTTTGTCACCTGACTCAGACCTCACAGATGCCTCTTCCTCAGCAGTCCCCTGAGTGCTGGGCAGCTTGGCCGCACCTGCCTCCTCCTACTGTGGACACGTGTCCATGTGGTGACCACCAGATTGTGAACCTGAGCTTGCTCTAGATCTAGGTCCCACCGAGCTGTGTGTCTCCGTGCTGGTGTAGGGTCTGGGTAAGCACTGTGACGCATCTTCCAGGCTGCTTATTTCCAGCAGGTCAATGGAGGAGGTGTCCTCCGGCTGGAGGCGAGGACCTGGATGGAGCTGAGGGACTGGTTGGTTGAGGGTGTTGGTCCTTTGCTGGAGCTCCCTATGAACCAAAGTAGAGATAGTCGTGCATGACAGCAGAGTCAAAAGCAGGAGAGAGAGCACTCACAGTTATGTTGAGGGATGATCTGGTGCAGGATCCTCACACGGGTGTTCGTCGCCAATCTCACTGTCGCCGCAAGCACGGTCCATGTCCTCACCAGTCAGCGGGATGGCACACTCCACAAAGTGAATGATCTAATGTGGGCTACACCACCCCTGATCTGGGACCTCTCCTTGCTGATGTGAGTAGGCTTTGCCTGCGTGAAAACAGATGGAAAGAGTGTGAGCAGGACTCATGGCTCCGCGTGGCATGTTTGTGTGGTGACCGGATCCATGAACAGGATGAGGATGCGAGCTCAAGATGATATGAGCCTGATGGAGATATGAGGATGTGTGTGAGAGTTAGTAGTGTTGTTCCTTGAGGTGTGAGATCCCTGTGGATGTGTGATAGGTTTGTAAGTGTGTGAATGAGAGTGAGAAGAAGAGTTATTTACCCTGGCAGAACAGATGAGACCATTCATCCTGTTGCAGCACTGGTTGGTTGTCCTCTTTTGCAGGGCATTGGCGCTGACTACCACTGCCTCCCATGCTGGATAGCTGATGCTGCTGCCCATCCTGCTGCCAGAGCAGGGGTAGAGGACATTGCAGCAGACCTCCACGCCATCCAAAAGGCATTCAAGGGACGCATTGCTAAACCAGGGGTGGGGTGGGCTACAGCCTTTATGCCTTTCAGGCCCATCCTGTCTTCTGTGCAGCAGTTGTAAGCTGGAAGCACTGAGAGGTGTGCGCGCGGCTGCACTTTAAATATGGTGCCCGGCATGATAAGGTGTCGAGGTGATGGGCGCATGAGAGCCCGTCCACCATGGAAGCGGCATGTTTCCTGGGAATGCATAATTAATTTGGCATGTTTGGGATGATACAGTGTGAGAAGCTGCCTTTGTGACCAACGGGTAAAACGTCTTTTCTGCCCACTACCGCACTTAGTGCAAATCTGGGATGGTTCTACCCACAATCTCATAAACAGCATATGATAATGATTGGATAATCTGTTTTTTAGTGGTGTTAATTAACATTGGCCAAGACACTGTGCAGCACTTCCCTGCTATTCTTTGAAATAGTGCCATGGATTCCATTACGCCCACTTGAGAAGGTAGATGGACAGCGATTTAACATCTCATTCAAAAAATACCACCTCTAAAGGTGTTCTACTCCCTCAGTACTGCACTTAAATGTCATCCAGGATTTTATGCTTAACTCTCTGGAGTGGGATTTGCAACTACAACTTTCTGACTCAGCTAAAAGTTTTACCAACTGAACCACAGCTGATACCTTCTATTTTTCCAAGACAACTTCTTTTGTCAACAGGCATGGCCTCACTATTCCCCCGACACCTTAAATTAAACCTTGACTGAAGTCTAAGATGTCTGTTTTTTCTTTCATGCCAAATCCTCTTTCCACAAGAATTACCCAACAACATTTTGTTCCTCTTATAAAGCCCGAGTATGTACAATATTGGAATATTGCCCCAATTTCTGGGATGGCTCCAGTAACACCTTGGACAAAAGCGTGTACTAAAAGAAACTTATCATCTGATATGAAAAATTCTCTTTCACCTCTTGCCCTCAACGTCATAATCCTTATTCTCTTGCTTTTGTTTATAATTACTATTTGCGTCACTCTCCCTCTGATATTTACTCTGTTCCTTCTAAGTTCCAAATCTATGTCCTGTATGCTCTTCCTCCTGACATCTCCATTGTGGTGAAGTGAAGAGTCATTTTTGTTTCACATTCTAATTCGTTCTTTTTCAGCACCTCACAGCTGTGAAGCCTGTTGGTTTCCTCAATCTCTCCTTTCAGCAACAATTTTCAAGGGTTTAAAACCAAAGCTTGGCATCAACAAATTACTAGTTACTGATAAACTACTTTTTTTCAACCTTGATAGTGTCCCTTCACCTTTGTTCTCGACCTCATCAATTTTACCAAGAAACTATGTGGAAAGGTAAGTGGTTTGACTACACTCAGACAGATGAAATGAAACAAAGCTATATATCAACTAGCCAGTGCTGCAAGCTGTTGTATATCATGAATTCCCTGAAGGTGGATAATTAGCTAGAATAAAAGCCTCCTGGTAGACTCCTGGGAAGTGATATTGGCATCACAGACTATCTGCATGTTAACAAAATAATAGTTTTTCAATTACAGAATTGGATTCTAACAGCATTCGTAGTTTGACATATATATATAATCATTAGTTCTAAGAGCCATGAGAATGCTGAACACTCATTGACTGTTTCTCTGATGGGGCACTTTCTTGGTATGATGGAGGGTGGGTGAGTCAGTCAGACCCACTTTTCTACATTCACTGAGAATTGTTACAGAGCAACGTTCATAGTGGACTAGAAACTTTTTCATCTTCTCACAGTTGTATTTGATTTTGAATAAGGGAAATGCAAAAAGGGGGAGGAAAGTATTTTGAAAAAAAATGTAATTTTAACTGTGGTAATAGGAAAAATTTGCTACATTCTTGTTGCACACAGCACATATAAAACAGCATTTACAATCTGCACCAAGGGCAACAGAGGCCTAACCTATTTATACTGTCTGCAAAAATGGACTTAATAATCCATGGACTTGAACTATATCAATAAGCAGAGTAGGTATTGGCACCTTAAATATTATTGGCCAGCGTGTTCTCACTGAAGAATCTTGTCTAAGTTATCACATAAGTGTTGGCGGAGGCCTACTATTCCTTGCTTAATGAGCTAGTATTTCTATTGCTGCATTTTGACTCATTACATAATATATAAAACCTACATACTATAATCGGCACTTCCACTTGCCAGGAGCTACAGCACCCAAGAAACTTGATAAGATCCAGGACAATGCAGTCAAAACACACAAAGACACACATTCACATGATGTGCACAAGAATTTCCCATTTCAGCATATAACTATGCTCTTAAGTGGCAGTCACAACAGTAATGCAGCAGAATATGATTTGCACAGTAACCAGATATTTTAATGTGATTTGTCCAATAATAGCAGAAACATGCCATCTGCACAATAATGGTGCAAATGCACATTGCATGTACAACAGCAGTGCGGTTGCAATTTATTCGCCCAACAGTTCACATCCACATAATTAGTGTAACAGCAACTGCACACTTTTCCAATGCGAGTCTACTTTATTTTCTTTGCTTCACTCCATCCCCTAATCAGTACTCACCCACCACCATAAACGTCCACTCCTTGCACCATTGGCACACCGTGGCTATAGACTGCACTGTCTCCATGAGGCACTGTAGTAAGTCGTCAAGGCTTCTTTGGAAATTCCTCCCAAAACCACTTCCTCCACCACAAAGAAGGGCAAAGGCAACAGGCATAAGGGAATATGAACACTCCCATGCTCCCCTCCAAGCCACACACTATTCCGACATGGACATGTATTGTCATTCCTTCTTTGACACAGAGTCAAAATCCTGGAACTCCCTATCTAACAGCGTGGAAATATCTTTACCACATGTACTGAAGTTGTTCAAGAGAGGGCCCACCTTTTTGATTCTACATATGGTCAATAAATACTAGCTTTGCCAACAATGTCCATATCCTGAGAATGAATAAAATAAAAAACATGCACAATTAGTTCAGGAAACTGACTTGGACCATTTTTTATTCTAGGCAAATTACCTGGCTATACTCTTTAACTAATTGAATGAGGAAAAATTATCTAGGTGGAAATACTTTGCATCAGGGTGTATATCAATCAAAATTGGATACAGTATTAAGTGCCAACAGAAACCCTACATGCAGAAACAGCACTTGCTCACAAAAAATAAATAGTGATATTGATTTGGCAGTGTATCATAAGAATTTTAAACTGCAACAAATGTCTAAAATAAAACACTGCACTAATTTTAATGAGTGAGACATCTTTAAAGCAAATGTTTATCACACAGGTTAATCAATATACATAATAAGATGTGGAATTAACTGCTGTGTATAAACAGAAGTTTGGGTGAGCTAAGGAGCTCCATGTTCAGTTCCAAGCCTCTGTCTGTGTACTAATGGTTATACAAATTGTTAAATCACAGGATGGTTATGGCACAGAAGGAGCCCATTCAGCCCATCATGGCTCTGCTGGCCCACTGTAGGAGCAATTCATCCAGCGCCAATCTGCCACCTTTTTCCTGCAGCCGTGCACATTTTTCCTTTTCAGATAATGATGCAATTTTCTTTTGAATGCCTAAATTGAACCTGCCTCCACCGCACTCTTGGGCAGTGCATTCCCGATCCTAACCACTCAGTGTTCCTCATATCCCCATTACTTCTTTTGCTAATTACCTTAAATCTGTGTCCTCTGGTTCTCGATCCTTCCAACAATGGAAACAGTATCTCTCTATCTACTCTGCCCAGACCCCTCATGATTTTGAACACTTCAATAAAATCTCCTCTCAACCTTCTCTTCTCCAAGACAAACAGTCCCAATTTCTCCAATATTTAAAATTATTTCACAGGATGTGTGTGTTGCTGGTGCAATATAAGTGCCTGGCATAGAAAGGGTTAATGCAGGACTAATACAGCAACATTCATACCGTGATGTAAAGGAACGCATGACCCGAGGCTAGAGGGCAGTCTTGTGCTGGGCAGAGACGTGTGCAGAGGCAAGTATGGAGACAGGTCCTAGCTTAGACCTTATACTGTAAATATGTAAATAGTTATGAGTAGTTAATAAATACTTATTATTAAACCACACAAGACTCAGAACCTCTTCATGAGACCTACTGAACTACACACAACATCTTACTACATGGTTGCAGCTATCAGAACAACCCAGAACCTCACAGAAGCTGGAGAAGAAATTTGAAACTGAGAAGATTGAAAAAGCAGCATTCTAACCTGTTGAAAAGTGCCAGAAGCAAAAGCGCAGAGGGGGATCATCAGAGAAAAGCTCCAAAGCAGGATTGGAAGTGGAAGACAGAAATAAAACTCCATATTTCAGAAGAACAGCCCATTGAATCCTGTGGCAGTCCAGCTTCAATACCCAAAAAGTGCAGAGTCAGAAGCATAGGTATGCTAAAAACATTTAACTCCTTGGCCGGGCTGATTTTAAAAAAAAGCTTTTAAGTCAGCAACAGTCAGAATTGCCAGTTTAAGTGCACCGCAAACAGCCCAAGTCCCAAGTCAGTGCCTCACCACGTGGTGGCCGAGCTCACTCTGATCAAAAAAAATAAATAAATAATCGGCAGGTTAAAAGATCCAACAAAAACTGGGAATCGACGGTTTCATGGCCAGAAAATACTTAGATAATGTGGGGAAGATTCAGAAAGGTCAATCCAGGGAGACGTTGCTGAAAATTTTTAAACACAGAAATCGCGAACGCTATTACTGTGGGAGCCCACCAAAACCAACAAGCATGGGAAACCTCATTGATAAAGCAAGGTCATCTTTGATTTCGTAACAGCATTTAAAGCTTTCCACACTTTTAATTTTAAATGACCATGGATCAAAAACCTACATTCCCAGACCAGCTTGGACTCATCCAAAGCCCAGACCAGTCACAAAATTGGGGACACTGAAGAAAGAGATTCCTTAGACACATGATTGCTTCAGGTCTAGACAAAAAGACGGAAGCTAAACAGGTTGACACAGCATTTTATTCGGTAGGTCCAATAGCTGACGATATAATAGCTAGGCAAGGAATCATGAATCTTCAGCAAAATTTGGTGAAGTTTTAAAATCATTTGACACAAATTTTAATTTGAGTTGTAACAAGATCCTTGAAAGAGCAAAGTTTAACAAATGTGTTCAACAGCCAGGAGAACTTGTTTACTCCTTTATTAATGAGCTGTACAGAATGATTGAATGTTAGTGACCGGAAATCAGAGCTAATCAGGGATAGAATTGTTGTTGCAGTGGAGGACGATACACTCATTGACATGCTTCAATCTAACGAAGATTTGAACTTTGAAAAAGCCATTCAGATTGTCAGGCAATCTGAAATCCGTTAACAGCACAGATCCATCTTAAGGGGCAAAGGTAAGCCATGGTACAGAGCAACCCCCACTGTTCAGCTAGCAAAACAACACAGGAGCAGGGGCCCTCCAGGCCAAGGGAAGCAATGCCCTAACCGGCCACTAGAGGTTGGGTGACCATGTAGCCGCTGTGGAGCCAAGCAACCCCACAGATGTGAATAATGCCTGACAGTCTCAGCACATTGTTTTAATTGCAACCATGTAGGTTTAATTGCAACCAAGCTATGCAAAGCTCACACAATCAGATGCACAGATGATCCCAAGATGATTCACAAGTTCAAGATACCACATCAACAGGAAACACAAGCATACTTCTTGAGATCAGGGACTGACATTCTGGAGCACAGACATCTCGGTTAATGGTCATCTCACAAACTTTAAATTGGACACCAGAGCCAGTGTTACAGTCCTCGGAACCATGGCTGGGAGACCTCTGGCTACGAATGACAGACACTTTACTTCCACTTACAGGCATGATTCTGTAATGATTAGGGCATGGCTGTAAACAAACCTTTGAAGTCATGTACATCGTCCATAACCAGTCCTTTTCACTTCTGAGCAGGGATGCTGGTTTTGCCCTGAACCTTCTTAAAATGACATAAAATGTCAAAACAGCCTCTGTTGTCAACTACACAGAATTGCAAGTTCCTGAGAGCCCCAGAAGAAAAGATACTCTCGACTGGAGTTCAGCTCTTAATTGTTTTCACTCTTTGCAGAGCTGGTTTGTCCTTTTTCTTTGCAGGTGCCAGAAACTGTTTGTTGGCCAGACCAGCCAACTACTCAAATGATTACCACGATACCTGGAGTGGAGGACAGCCAATAGATGAAACAGCAGCAAGAAGGGCCTCAACCTGTGGATCCAGTATCTGTTGGTAAGATACCTCAAGACACCATGACACAAACACTGCAACCTTCGGCCAGTACAACTATTAGCTAGACAATGCCAAAACAGAGAAGCAGCCATTATTTGACCGCAGCACACCTCAGTGAGGCAAGGAAGCAAACTAATGAGAACATCACTGGACAGAAAACTAAACTGCATGGTGAGCCTGTTGATAAGTCACACCTACACGATAGGAAGAGTCATCTTCCATCCCCATGTGCATCACAGTGAACCCACATAGGAAGAAAAACAGAATGAGCGCTGAAGACGAGCTGCAAGATTGTCCTTCCCATAAGGAACAAGATAAACCAATGGCCACACTAGATTGGAGTTGAGAAGGAGCGGTTCAACCCAAAGAATGAAAGAAGAGAATTAAGATCAACCGACCAAGTGCCAGGATGACCACATCCAAAACAACTTCCTATTCATCAAGGTTTGCTCAGTACAACAGCGTTTACCACTCCTCCAACTGTTGTAAAGACAAGATCTGGAAGAATTATAAAGCCTGCAGACCACCTGAACCTGTAAACACAAAGAATTTAGGTTGGGTGGGAGTGGGGAGGTGGGAAAGAATGTAATTATGTTGGATAACAGAAATGCGTTGTAAATACATTGAATAAAGATTTAGGGGGAGGTGTTGTACAAGGGTCTGGCATAGAAAGGGTTAACATGGGACTGGGTACAGCACGACCCACACTGTGATGTAAAGAAACACGACCTGAGTCTCGAGGGCAGTCTTGTACTGGACAGAGACGCGTGTAGAGGCAGGCATGGAGACAGCTCCCAGCTTAGACCTTATACTGTATATATGTACATAGCTATGAGTGGTTAATAAACATTGACTGTTAAACTATACAAGGTTCAGAAGTTCTTCATGAGATCTAGTAAACTGCACACAACATCTTACAGCAGCTGCCTAGGCCAGGGTTTATCTTAGGAGAACTATTGCTATTTTGGATGTTTCTTATTTGTTTTTGTATGACTTTGTTATTAGAGAAGTTTGGAGTGGTGAAAGTTGAATTTCTTACACTTTCTTAAAGCACACTACTCTGCATCTAACCTATAATTTTATCCTGACAAACTGTAATTGTATGTTTGTAGCCATTCTGAATTGCCACAGTACAGCCTTTGCATTGGAAGTTCCATTTTGCTCACATTGGAATGGTTTGCGTTGAAGATTATTACTTGTGAATGCGGACTCTATCAGTAAAGTTCAAGAGTACTTCAATTAAGCTTAAAAGCTAGCCCTGTTACATACCTTGATACAGATGAGTAAATTTCATCATCACTTAACTATGAAGTCCTTTATTTGCTAACCTGATGGATTTAAAATCCCTACTTGCACTTGAGAAGGTGCTGGTGAGCCATCTTTTTGGACCTGTGAAGTACATGTGATGTAGGTACACCGACTGCTGTTAGGAAATAAGTTCTAGGATTTTGACCCAGTGACAGTGAAAGAAAGGCTATATAGTTCCAAGTTAGGATGGTGTGTGACTTGGAGGGGAACTTGCAGGTGGTATTATTTCCATGCATCTGCTCCCCTTGTCCTTCTAGGTGGTAGAGTTCACGGGTTTGGAAGGTGCTGCTGAAGGAGTCTTGGTGAGTTGCTGCAGTACATCTTGTAGATGGTACACATTGCTGCATCCTCTTTAGAATTGTATCCTTTATTCTATATTGTCTCTCTGCATTCTTCCTACCAAAATGAATTACTTCGCACTTCCCTGCATTGAATTTCATCTGCCACTTGCCCACCCATTCCACCAACCTGCCTATGTCCTTTTGAAATGAAAACAGAAAATGCTGGATAAACTCAACAGGTCTAGCAGCATCTGTGGAGAGAGAAACAGCGTTAATATTTCAAGTTTACTCTTCTTCAGAAGAAGTTCTACACTATCTTCCTCACAGTTCACAATCCCTTCAAATGTCATGCTGTTCTCTCAATACTTCTCAGTTTTGTGTTGTCTATAATTAAATAACATACTTAACGTAAAGTTCGTTAATGACCATCTTTTATTGGGTTTACTTATTTTTTGACTTGCATTTAGAACAAATTACATGGATTCTAAAGCTGTGGAAAGACATGGTCTATTCATCTGTCGTAACAAACCACATATTCATTTTATGGCTGATCACGGAAAAGAACTAAGTAAAAAGATCCACACAGAAGAAGGTAGATGGTGCTTTCAGTGATATTAAACTAGAGATATCTTGTGTCCATAATACAGTTAGATGATTTATGAATCAATTTTATGAGCAGAGAAAGTTCATTAGTCCCAAAAAAGCCTTCTGCTTTCCAAAGAACCACATCAACCTGCCTCCTCATTACATCCTTGAATTCATTCTCCCTCCAGAAATGCATCCCATCTGTTTCTTGAATCCATACTGTCTGCTTCAATTGCCCAGTCTGGTAACTTACTCCAGAACTCTATTATACTTGGGTGAAAAAGTTCCAAATGACTTACCTTCTCAATCCTCATTTCTGACTTCTGCCCTTGATATTTGTATTGTTCACCATTGTTAGAAATTTGGCCAAACTAGTTTTAACTTTTTTAGTTTTCAAACTTCTAATCTTTAAAATTTGAATAGATAATATTGAATTTTTGAAAATGCGATGCCTGAAATCTTCATCGTTGCTATTGTTTCTGCACTTTCAGGAGAATAACTTACCTTGTATGATTTAATAACCCCAGAACTATGCACAATATTTCATATGAGATTTGTCTACCACCTTACATACCAACAATACAACCTCTTCAGAATACACTAATTTAAATAAATTACATTTTCAAAAATAACTAAAATCGTAAAAGCAGTTTTGTCCATTAAGAATCATAGAATCAGCACAGGAAGAGGCCATTTGACCCATCGTGCCTCTTTGAGAGACCTATCCAATTAGTCCCATTCCTCTACCCTATTCCCATGGCCCTGCAAAGTTTTCCCCTTCAAGTTTTGAAGGTTGTTGAATCTTATTCCGCCACCCTTCCACACTATTCCAGATCATAACTTGCTGTATAATAAAACTTCTCCTCATGTTGCCTTTGGTTCTTTTGCCAATTAACCTAAATCTGTGTCTTTTGGTTTACTGATCCTTCCGCTTCTCCTTATTTACTCTATCGTGATTTTGAACACTTCTATTAAATCTCCCGTTAACTTTCCCTAAGGAGAAGAACCTCTGCTTCCCTAGTCTTTCCACTATGTCCCTCATCCCTGGTATCATTCTAGTAAAGCACCTCTGCATCCCCTCTAAGGCCTTGACACCCTTCCTAAAGTGTGGTGCCCAGTACAGGACACAGTGCTCCAGGTGGGACCTGACCAGTGTTTAAGGTTTAGCATAACCTCCTTGCTTCTGAACTGTAGGGCCCAGATTTTTGCCACTATGGAGAGCCCTCCATCGTGGCGAAAATCTCAGAAATTGATGAAATTTCTAAGTCCTGCCCCGAACCCGGCATTTCCCATTTCACGGGGTCGGGAGTGGGGTCAGGCCAGAATTTGTTCATTCGCGATTTGTAGAGGCAGTCAGTCATTTAAATCACCAGCTGCCTCCACTGAAGTGGGATTTTGGAAGAACAGGAGTGTGGAATCCAGAATGTGCAGATTAGAATAGTCAAGATGAGTTCTGAACTTGGTGGATTCTTATGGATAGCCAGTGTAGCTGTTTGGAGAGGTGAGGGACCCGTTTGGATAGGGTTCCGGGACATCTTTGGCAAAGGTAAGGCACACCTTGAGAGAAGTAAGGCACCCTTTGGGATTGTTAAAAGTGAACATTATTGGACATAGGGAGTGTGTGGGAGGTGGTGGGGGTGGGGGGCGGGGTGTGAGGGATGTGGTCTGGAGCGATGTTTTTTGTTTTATTATTATATTTTATTTATTGAAACATAGTGCCTTGTGCCAAGCCTGCCTCCACGCCCAGCAGCCTGCAATTCATTCCGGGGTTGGCCACCATGGCTTCTGTTTCAGCCCACACCCCCCCATCGACCGAAAATCTCACTTGTGGGGGTACTTTTTAAAGATCAGGTTTGCCGAGCCAGGAAATCACCCGACTTTACGCTCCCGACCCAGGGACAAAAATCTGGGCCCCAGTCTGTGTTTATAAAGTTGTATGTTTTTTTAAATAGTCTTTTCAGTTTCTCCTGCCACCTTCAAAAATTTGTGTAAATACACCTCCAGGTCTCTCTCTTCCTGCACCACATTTAAAATTGTACTATTAGGTTATATTGCCTCTCTTCATTCTTCCTACACAGTGCGTCACTCATGCTTCTCTGCATTAAAATACATTTGTTATACGTCTGCCCATTTCACCAGTCTGCCTGTGGTCTCCTGAAATTTGCTACTATTCTCCACACTGTTTGCGACATTCCCAAATTTTGTGTCATCTGCAAATTTTGACCTTTACACCCAAGTCCAGTTCATTAATGTATATCAAAAAGATCAGTGGTACCAATGCTGACCCCTGGGGGGCACCACTGCATACTTGTCTCCAGCCTGAGAAAGAATGGACTACCCTCTGCTGTCTCTTAGTTAATTCTGTATCCTGCTGTTACTGCTCTTTCGATCCCATTGGCTTTAATATTGCAAGCAAGTCTATTATGTGGTCCTTTATAATAAATGAACATTAGAAACTAAGGTTTAAAAAGTATTAAGAAACATTCATTAGCATTACAAACACAGTAACACAATTATTGCGAGTATGTTACTGCATTAAGAATCCTGACTGCTGTTACAATTTTTAAACAATAAAAATACTTCATTAATTCCCCTTTTTTAAAGAGAACTGTAACAGTTTGCTCTGTAGCAGGTGCAGATTTGCAGTAGCATGAATATATAGCCTTGCAGCAAGTCGAGTTTTCAAGGCAAACTATTCTTCATGATTTTGTAAGTGGCATGAAAATTTACATCTGGTAACAATGCTGCTCTATCAATCATAGAACTCTAGGTTGGAAAAAAAAGACAATTCACAGATTTCTAAAGAGCTAAAACACTAGGAATTATCGAAATGTTTATTAGGTGATTGAGTCAGTCCAAGAAACCCATGATAAATAAAATATGCTTTGTATTTTGGTATTGTAGTATTTCATCTTGATATTTTAGGTAATTAATCAAATTGTTAACAATAGCCACATTTTAATATTTGCATGATGCCTCAAAAATTCCATGTTGTTTATAGTGTGATAATTCCCACAGTTCCTACATTGCTGGAAGGAGCTATTGTGTGTTTTAAGCAAACCATTTCAGCAAAGTATGTAAGTGAAAGCAACGTCCCTCCTGCTCCTGAGATCGACCGATTAAATAACAAAGTCAAGGTACCTTGGGGAATTTCAACCAAAAAGGCAAATGATGAAATCCATATGTCAAATGAGGTACTGATGTTAAAATTAGAATCTTAGGTCACAGTTTTGAATTATCTTTTATTCTTTAAATATTTGACTTGATACCTTGATTTTAAGTTGTCTGACTTGGCCAGATGGATTAATCATGTTTGTTACTTTCTTATATTTTTCTCTTTTAATTCTAATGATGTTTTAATAAAGTAATTTGTTTTAATTTTTACAGTGAATTTCAGATAATTTCTTAAATTTTACGTAAATTTCTAAAATATTAATATCGTGAAGAAACAGTATTCAGTGTACCTTTAAACTGGAAACACATAACAGGATTTTTTGTTATTTTCTAATTTGTCTTTAACACAAATTACATTTCTGTCTTGGCTTAGTTAATGCCAAATGTTTCACCTTTTCTCTGTGATTAGAAAGATTCAGCATCGGGAAAACTGAAGAGCTCATTTATCGAGAGACGTGTTGTTCATAACACGGCACAGGTATTTTCTCCCTCAATTTCTCAATGCTAATCTGCATGACATATGAGCTTAAATTTCACCAAGTCTTATCAACGCCAGGTTGCCTGAAAGCATTCATGACAAAGAATGGCTGCATAATTTGCAACTGAAAATGGGAAACTTTCATACTTCCATATGTTGTTGCCATTTTCAATGAATAATCCAAAACTGGATTTTTAAAGATGGATTAAAATGCTTTTTTCCTTGTTGATTTATTTACCAATTAGATTAACATTTTGATTTGCTGTTCTGTTTAATGAATATTTGTGTGGTTTTCCCCCCTGTAATAAGTATGCATTTTAAAACACTGTCTCACTCACACAGGACACAGATGTGCCCACAACAGTAGGACCATCACATGCCAGTAGGACTGTTTATTTTGTTCTTTTGGGTTGGCAGCCATTTCTGTGACTGGGACACTGTAGCCAGCTTCATCCGGTCACAGAGTTCAGCATTGATTCTATGGATTGATTTACAGACTGTTAACTGGCGATAGTCTGATTACCTTAAATGGCAACTAACTAGGGCAAGCTGGGGGAGGAGATTGTGAGGTTGAGTAATGCCAGTCTCCTGTAATGAAAAAAGTGCCACCAAGCAAAGGGTCTAACAATTGTGCAGCACCCCGAGAGAGCAGCTTTATACCCACAATGCAACACTTCAAATTTTTACATAGATTGTTTTCTAATGTGACACATCATAGGCAGCATTTTATACTCTCCCTGAGTTTGGAGGTAGTGAGGGAATTTAATTGGGTGGGATGGTGGTGGATGGGGACCCGACCCTTCTCGCTTCCACCTCGATTAAGCCTATGGCGGGAAGGGTCATGGATGGACTTCCTGCCCCTCCACCAATTGAAACTCTTAAGTGGGCCATTAATGCCCAAATAAGGGTCCCTTCCCAGCACCATGGCTTTGTCGCAACTCGAGGAGCACATCATACAAACCTGTGCAGGTTGTTTGTGCTTTCTTAGGAGGGTCCCTCATTCAAAGACACTCGGTTCTCATTGAGGGATCCAGCAGCAGGAAGGGTGAGCTCACTGAGAGCCATTCCATGATCTCCCCCTCCCCCACCGCTGTTGCTGCTGACACCCCCCACATCCACCTGCCCCACAACACCAAACCAGCAAAACCCCTCCTGCCATCACTTACCTCTGGTCTGGGTGACTCTTTGACTCTGCAATCTTGGAATTCCAGTGGGCGACTTTCCTGTAGTAGACATCACTTCCCACTGGCACAGCTAAGCAAAAATGCTGCTGGCCTCTGATTGGCCAGCAGCTCCCAGTAGTTGGGACTTTCTGCCCCTGGGATCTCTATCCACTGGTGACCTCTCAGTTGCCCAATTTGTTCATAATACAGCGTGTCCTCCAAGAAGGAGTCAAAGTGAGTCTCCCGCTGGCTCTTCAGCCAGCAAACGAGACTCCCGTCACCTCCATAAAATTCCCCCCCACTTCTCCACAGTGAGGTACTACCAAAGACTGCTATTCGTTCTTGCCTGGGGTTATCATTTTCCAATATAAAAACACATGAATCCATTGCTAAATTTTTATAGTGGTTTCAGATAGGGATAGTTGTCTTATTGTTGTTTTCATTACCTAAAAAATAATTGATAACGGGGACAAATTTGTTGGCCAAATTTTGGAGCATCCATGATCGCACTCCCAAGTGCTGACACTGAAGTGCAGTACAATATTCAGGGAACACTGCACAATTGGAAGTACTGTGGTTCAGATGAGATGTTAAATCGAGGGCTCATCTGCCCTCTCAGTTGGACACAGAAGATCCTCTGGCACAATTTGAAGAAGAGCAGTACTGTTCTTCTCAATGCCCTGGCCAATATTTGTTTCTTAACTATCATCACTGAAACAAATGATCCAGTCATTATCTGATTGCATCATGTGGGACCTTACTGTGTGTAAATTGGCTGACACGTTTCCTACATTACAGCAATGAAAATACATCAAAAGATTTTTGGCACATTCTGAGGCTGCAAAAGACACCATGCAAATCCAGTTTATTTCTTTATGATCATTGTCTGAGCCTGAAGAAATTCTTCATGGTGAAAGTCATCATGGGTACAGAAGTGACAGGGGTTGGGTGGATTGCAACCCAGCTTATCTTTGTGGATGTTATTGTGTGAGGGTTTTTATTGTTATTGAGTGGCTTTGTGTTGCCCTTTTTTTTGTTAACATATATTATTTTGTCTTTTGATATTGGACACACTTTGTTTGAAATGTTTTGGCCAGAAATGGATAGAAACCTGGCCACAGATTGTGGGCTGAGGTTTTATTTTACAAAAACTGAGGCTTCTGTGCACTTATTCCTCCCACTTAACTGATGAGCCTGTAAACTGTACACACTCTGATGGCCCTGTAATTTACTTTTACAGCCATTTTTCATGCATGTGTTGTTCCTCCGAGATTGATATGTAGTAAACTGTACTTCCACAGAGTACATATTCTGTGTCCTTCTTTTTGTCTGATTGTGTACCTAAACAAAGGGGAAAATTCAGATCATGCCTTTCATGCAATCAGTGTTAGTGATAAGAGCTTGGTTAACGGTATGGGAAAACATAGTATTGATTGTTACATTAATATCATATAAAGGGAATAATACTTTGCACTAAGTGTGTAATCTTTTATGTTTCCAACATGGCTTAAACAAATTTTCCCTATTCTTGTTATTCCGTTTTCTATGTTTGGTTTCTGCCTGTTCTTTTTTTTTGGTTTCACTCCTGCTATTGCCCAACCAAAAAGGGAGGAAATGATCTGATCACGTGAGAGGTTAACTTAAACTTTCAATTTTTCCTCATTGCTGGTTTCCTGAGGTCAAGGACTTGGCATATAGAAATTCTGAGGGTGAACCCTTCTATACAACTGTAGGATATTGCTCCAGATACTCCAATGTATCACATCACCAGATTTTCATAAGCCTGATGGCAAAATTTCATCCAGTTTACTTTTTTGTTAAATCACAGAATGTGGACATCACTGTGCCCTTCCCAACTACCCTTGAAAGGTTGGTAGTGAACCACCTGTGTGAATACAATTGAGTTGCTTGCTTAGACCATTTCAGAAGGCAGTTAAGAATCAATTATGTTGTTGTGGGTCTAGAGTCACACATTGGTCAGATCTGGCAGATTTCCTTCCCTAAAGGATAGTAGTGAACCAGATAGGTTTTACCACAATGCAGTAGTTTCATGGGCACCATTCCTGATACAAGTTTTTTATTCCAGAACTATTTAATTAATTGAATTTAACTTCCCCAACTGCCATGGTGAAATTTGAACTCACATCTCCAGATAATTAGTCCAGACCTCTGGATTACTCATCCAGTTACATATAAACATAAGAAATAGGAGCAGGAGTAGACTATATGGCCACTTGAGCCTGCTCTGCAATTCATTGGTTATCTTCTGCCTCAAATCCACTTTCTTGCCTGCTCCTCGTATCCCTTGATTCCTGAAAGACCAAATATCTATCAAGTTCGGCCTTGAATATATTCACCACTAAAGCATCGACAACCCTCTGAGGTAGAGAATTCCAAAGCTCTACAATCCCCGAATGAAGAAGTTCCTTCTCAGCTCAGCGATCGACTCCTTAGCCTGAGACAGTGCCCCCTTGTTCTAGATTCCCTCACCACTGGAAACAACCTATCAGTGTCTGACCTGTCAAACCCTTTCAGCATTTTGTATGTTTCAATGAGATCACCTCACATTATTTTAAGCTCCAGAGAGTATAGGCTCAATCTATTCAGTCTCTCACCATAAGACAATCCTTTTACCCCAGGAACCAATCTTTTGGACCTTCATTCTACAACTTCTAAGGCAAGTATATCATTCCTTAATATGAGTTATAACCATTCTGCTACTGTGCCTCTTAATCATTAGCCATACCATGACTTTTTGTCATATATCAGAAATGTATCTTTAATTTTAATGTTACTCAGAATATTTCTTATTCCTTTCTATTTTTATTCAGAAAATGAAAAGAAATAAAGAACGGAAAACAGGATACGACAAGAACCCTGCAGAGATGCTCATCACAAAACTTTGTGTAACCTCCAAAGCATCAATTTCATGTCCTAACCAGGCATACAAAAAGATTTCAGTTGTGCACATGCTTCCAAACAAAATTAAGCATAGAAGATCTGTCTGTGCTGCCACAGATCAGAACAAGACTCCCAGCTTGTTGGTAAAAACTATGAAACCTTTAGTCACCTGCCTAGTACCTCCTGCAACCCCTTCTTCAAGAGGAAGCTCACAGTGCTGTTCAATTACTAATGAAGCATGTAAAGAAGTTAGAACAGGTGACCCGCTGAGTGCTGAGAAAAATCCCATTAATGTATTAGCAAATGATGATGGCTGTCCAGAAGAAAAGGATGCTGTTGCTGAGAGACAATCAATAGAATCTTTAGAAAGGTTTTAAATTAAGTGAAGAAGATATATTGGAAAGCAATCATCTTCACTTTCCACAAGAATCATATTTTGTTTTTTAACCAAGAGATTATGTAAATCTTTGTCCTTTTTCAATGAGCAAATTTGGACATGGTTAACTCAATGAAAGCTATTAATTGTGATTCCAGGGATGATTAAAGAGTACCATTTGAAAATTTGCTGAAATCTTGTAATGGGTCATAATTACATAATAGCTCTGGCATATTTTATTTAGCATGAAGGAATCCAAGCTCATATGTTTGTTTGTTTGATGTGGGTTGGGTATTGTTAATTAATCCATCATATTATCCACTTTTATAAAGATATCAATGACTATGTTATTGAAAATGAGGTACTTCCACTAATCATTTGAATAAAAATACTATTTAAAAACCTTGCACATTTCAAGAAAAAAATTGTGTTAAGTGATGTACAAACATAATTGAAAAACTTTGGAATGATTCTCATTAACTTCTCTTATTAGGAACTTGGGTTTAAGTTATTAAAACTATTATGATCTCTGTTTATTACAGTTTAATGGCATTTTTATTTGTCAGCTTGACTCAGGTGGTAGCACTCTCACTTCTGAGTTCATGTCCCAACCCAGAGACGCTAGCACAAAAATTGAGGCTAACACTGCAGTACAGAACTGAGGGAATGCTGAACAGTTGTTATCATATGAGATGTTAAATCAATGACCCATATACTCACTCAGGTGGATGTAAATGATCCAATGGCATTACTTCAAAGAGGAACAGGGGAGATAGCTCTAGTGTTATGATCTATATTTATCCCTCAGTCAAGAATTCCAGAAAAAAATTACCTGGCAATTATCATATTGTTTTTTGTGGGAGCTTCTGTGCGCGCATTTGCTGCTGCATTTTCTACGTTGCAACTGTATCTACATTGGCTGTAAGCTCCTTTGGGCCATCCTGAGGTTGTGAAGGATGCCGTATAGATGTAAATCTTTTCTATTTTGTTCGTTGTGTAAAACTATTTTGCTTTGCAATCTTTCAAATGTCTTGGGGTTAATTTTAACATTTGGTGGGCTTATCAGGGAGCCTCATTTAAATCCAGCCAACAAGATACAGATGGGAAATGGGCATTCTAAGGCACTTGCTGACTGTGAGCCACAAGAATGATGGGTGGCTCTGGTGCCAGTAGCAGCTACAAGTAAGTCAGGGGTGAGGGTTTTGAGGTGAAGCAGAAGAAGGACTAGAACAACCTGATGTGTTTATGGGGGAGTAAGCAGCATTCAGAATCAGAACTGAATGTGCTGTTACAACATGGATGCCTTTATTCTCCTTCTAGATTCCCTCTGCTGGTATATGTGTATGGTAGCTTTAAGTAGACAAAATGCATAATGCAATTTTCAATACACTACATCCCTCCCCTTCTTTGTAAAGGAAGTGTTTCAATGGTTTGTTTCCAAAAGTGTAAACAATAAACTTAAGAATTACTGAAAATTCAACTTCACCAGTAATGGTATTACATCTTCTAACATTTGTATTAATCTAACAATGCACTCAATCATATACAGTGAGATGAAGATTTGTTCACCAACTGAAAATAGCTCACTTTGTAGCATAATTACTTATGTATGGTGAATATTTTCCCTCACGACTAGGATATCGCCTGACATCAGGTGTGGTCTCATTTAACTCTCGTCCTCCATCTGAGATGCTGGTGTTGGAATGGGATTCAATGCTTGCGAATGTTATTTTCAGTGATGATTTGCGAACTCCTGCTTAGCAATGATCATTGATCCTTTTGTGTTGGTCACAACAAATGGCTGGATGTAAAGAGGGTTGTTAGCTTTCCAACATGACCATCAAGTTTCACAAACACTTTACCTCCTGTCTTTTGGCTCTGAATTGCATGTTTTGCTTTGCATTTACTTTCATTCCATCCTTCTGTTCTCGATCATGTTCACGTATGTGTTGATCATTAGTGGAGTCACTAAGGATGATGTTTGCGCATAGGATGAGCACAGATGAGTGAGCTGGAGGCTTTTCAGTAGTTGAGCGAGCAGTTGCTCAGAAATTGCAAAGAAAGTGATACAATTGTTGCTTCTGTGACTTGTTCTCAACTGTAGCTGTGTGTATCACTTTTTCAAAGTATGCATAAATCTCCCAACTTCTCTATTAGCTCTTGGCCAACGAGGTATGATTTTTTTGATGAGCAAGGCCCAGAGAGTTCACTAACAATAAACCCATCACTTTTGAATGAGGATCCATAATTCTCACCATTTCAGGGAGTTCAAACAAAGCAAAAGTCTGGCCAAGCTTTGGGATGACAGCTTTCATTGATTGGGAATCTTCTGTAGTTGTTAGTGACAACAAGCAGGTGGGCAAATATGCAAAATCAGCACTAACCTCAATCTATGGTCCTGGAGGTAGTTCAGTCATCTTGAGAGGATCACAATGATTTGACATTGTGGTTGCTTGACATGGCAAACACTGATTGATTTTGGTCTCTACCATTTGGTTAATTCCTCAGAACCATACCTTTTCCTGAAGGAGTTGTTTGATTTTGAAAATTCCCTGGTGACCTTCATGTGCTATATCGACAACATGTTCCCTCATTGGTTGCAGAATGACAATATAGTTGCTGCATAACACGAAATCAGATGTCGTTGTAATGGTGAGCTCACTTTGAACACTGTGAAGACTTTGTAGTGTGTGAGCAATTTTGTTTGATGATGTTCTCTCGATCACGTCTTTCCTGTTTTTGTGATTCCATAGCCACCATACATAGTTGGAATGTCTCATCTTATTTTGTTGCTGCTTTGAGTCAGATAGTTTCAATGGCACCACATTTAGGCTTACATGGTTAAGATATTATTTGGCAACCTTTTCTTCACAACTAGTAGGACTGACTGTCAACAGTGGATATTGGGAAATATAATCTGCTGGTTTGGCTGTTACTTAACAAAGAATTTGTACTCATAGTTTGGGTATCTAATGCGTTATTCGAGTACATAGTTTGCTATGTGGATTGTTGAACAAGCTTACTAGTGACCTCTGATCAGTTCTTAGTTTAAACTTGTACGAGTAGAAATGAAAGGCTAAGATACCCCATGTGATTGGGAGCATCTGTTTGCAAATAAAGTTGTTCTACAGGCATTAGTGATCTGCTTGCCATCACAACGATTGATAGGTTGTCTGCCTTGTCTTTCTGCACAAGAACTGCACCTAAACCAACTGAGCTTGCATCCATGACTAGCTGGGTAGTTTTCTCAGGGACTAAATAGGCATTTGTGTAACTTGATGACAATCGCTGTTTGATCTGGTATATAGCCTGTTTGTGTGTGATTTAGTACACTCCTACTTGGTGGTGACTTTTGTCAGATCACACGGGGGGACGGATAACATAGGGTGGTCAGGAATAAAGCGACTACAGTATGCGATGAGTCCTAGTAGATTCTGGACTTGTTGCACGTTTGTAGAATCTGCAGCATTTGCAATGGCTTTAACTTTCTACGGATCATGTGGTACTTCTTCACCACTGAATACATGACCGAAGAATTTGATTCTGCTTTCATTGAACAAGCGCTCATCTTTGTTGAAACTGATGTTACATTCTCTAAGACTTGTGGGCATACATGTAGGCCTACCTTGAGTTCGCTTTCATTACAACCATAGATGAGGACATCATCGCTGATATTCAGCATGCTTTAAACTCCTTGAAGTGCAGATTGAATCAAGTGCTGAAATACCTCAGCTGCTGAATTGGCTCTAAAGCTGAGCCCCATGTAAATGTGAGTGGAGAATACGGTAAGTGCCCTGATTCTTCTGTAAGTTCGATTTGATAGTAACCTGCACTGAGGTTAATTTTAGCAAGTGTTTAGCACCATTCATTTTATGATATCATCAGTTGTTGGTATCAAGTGTCTTTCTGACATTTGGTTTGATTTGGTGATCACATATCAACACGGATTCCAATGTGGTTCCTGCTCTTGGATTTCATGATGCCCTGTATGGGTGAGATCCAATGGGTAGGCTCATCCTCAACTTTCTCAATCATGTCAAAGTCAAATAGGCACTGAAGTTCCTTCTCTGCTTTCTGATGTGAAATGGTATTCATCACCATTGATGCGCAGTTGGAGGCACATTATAGCCTAAATGCAGCTTGCATGTAACACCTTTCAGTTTGCCAATACCAGTGAAGTGATCAGCACAAAATTTGAGGATGTTGTTGGTATGTGAAATAATTGCTTATGTTACTGCAATCATGTACAGATCTGTTGCTATGTGGAAACTGATATGCGTTTCACATTCAGCAGGTATGAGAAATACAGCATTCATTCTAGTGTCTCTGAATAAGACTGGCATTTCAGAAGTCCCAAGAATTTTCAATGGTTTGTCACTTTTGTAAGGGAAGAATCTTGCATTCCTTGGTTTGCAGAGAACGGGCAATCCTGAAGTTTGTTGAACGTTTTGCCTCCCATGACATTGACAGATATTCCTGTATCTATGAGAGCTTCTAGTTCCGAGCAGCCAGTGGTCATGGTCACAAGTGGCTGCATTCTGTGTCTGAAAGAGAGCATGAAAGTATATTCAGGGTCATCTGCCTCTATCTTGGCTACATTCTTTCGCCCTTATGCTGTGGTATGCATTTGTGGCACCCTTCTAATGGTTTTGGTCTTATTTGTTGATTTTGCTAATGACTGATAAACATAAGCAAAGTGGTTGAGTTTTACACAAGATTTACACTGTTGCCAGCAGCAGGACGTTCTGTCTAGTGTGGACAAGCACCGCCACAGTGGAAATATTGTTTGTTCACATTACAACCCTGTTTGTGAGACTGTTGTTGTTGCTTTGCAGGCAATTTCCTGGTGTGCGAGTGATGAACTGTGTTCACAGGAGTTGAACATGGAGTGTAGTTGCTGGCTGCCTCAACTTCAGTTGTCCTGGGCTCTGAAAGAGATGGCAATTTGCTAATTCTAGCAGCTCTGACAGCTTTCATTCTTGAGCGCTTTTCAGTGTAGCTGACTAGATAAGCAACCTTCAATTATTTGTGTTTTGATTTCTCATTTGACATGTTCAACATCAACCGAGTCTCATTTGGGTTGTTTCAATCGCGTACAATTTTGATCAATTTTCTTGTTTTCTTCTTGCTTAGTATGTTGGAAGACAATTATTTCGTACATTCTATTTTTCTTGCGCGTGAAATAAGTTGATAGTGCAATTTTGCTGGGCCACAGTCATTTTCGCCCTGTGCAGGCATAAGTGTCTCTAAGGTATATTTCAGTTCTTAACCTCCATAGTGGAGAAGTAAGGCCTTTTCTCTTTTGTCATCTGTGGTTGCAATATCTGTCATCGTGTCTTCGAAAAGCTGCAGCCATTTCTGCCAGCATGGGAATACAGTTGATGGCTCCAAATGCACATCAAAACATGGTAGATTTGGCATAGATGACGCAGTCTTGACCTTCAGCACAGCGATAATGCGTGATCAAGAATCTGAGGTTGTGCTCCTTTTAAAGAAAAGCTTCACTGTAATGATCTGAGATTAGTTTTTGCTGTGGATGGTTATTTTGATGAGAATAGTGTGTGTGTCTGTGTGTGTGTGTGTGTGTGTGTGTGTGTGTGTATGTGTATGTACACTGTGCAGTCCTTCCTGTTGCCAATCCTGACCTGGAGTGCCTCCTGTGTGGCTTCCTGTGTGACAGAGGGTTGCCAGGGTGAGAGTTTTCCTTCCTGGAGGCTCCATGTCTCACCAAGAGGCCCTTCAGCAGCAATGACCATCCCTGCGGCTCCAATGCCACTGCTGGTGTGTTCACCCCTCTGGTTGCCAGGGCCTGCCTGTCTGGCCCAAGCACATGAAAAAAATTCTTATTTGCCTTTCAAAGGGATCATGGAGGGGATCCCTCCTTTTCTCTGCAGCCCCAAAAAGGGCCATCACAGGCCCTGAGCTGATTGGGCTGGAAGTCTGGAGAAGCAGGTTTCCATCCTTAGTTGGAAGGCAGACCTGGCGGTGCCCTCTTAATTAGCTGCCATCGCTAAAATCCCCCCCGCAGTCCCGTCATTCACCCACATGGGCCCTGGACCTCATTAATTCTGGTGGCGGTACCCACAGCGTGTGGGGAAATTTCTGGCCCCAGTTAAAAACTACTTTTTAAATCATACAAACAGAACTGTCACTTATTTTTACGACTTACTGGAGCAAAAGCCAATTTGTAAGCTGCATTTTAACATACATTTCATAAATGAGATTTAAACAATTGATCCTTATTGCAGTGTTGTGTCTCCACCTGCTGGTACCAAAGGGAAAGAATTCTGCCATGAAAAATGTCAGGAAAGAAGATTGCTTCTGATGATGAATATTTATAGTCTAATTTTTTGCAGGAGCTCATTATCTGAAATAGCAAACGCCCCAGAATATTTTTTTATTAGAATTGTAATTATTTGTTTAGATATTGATTTTGACAAATGCTTTCTGAAGTTGTCATCTCCAGGATGGTAGCAGATTTTAGGTGAAAAGCAGGAAATGCACTAAAACCTGGAAAATCATTATTTGCTGATATTAGAAAGGATCTACACCGAAGGGGGATGTCTTTAAGATATTGTCATACAAAATACAGTAATTTTCTCAGAAATTGTTTGAGTACAATTTAAGGAAGATTTGAGAATAGCGTTTATATTGAATGAATACATGTAAACAGCATCAAAGAACTGAGTGAGCTACATATAAAGCTGGAGAAATTTGTGCTCTTCAGCCATAAAAGGATGCAACTAAAAGAAATGTCATAGAGGTATGTAAAATAATAAATGGTTTAGAAAGGATAAATCATCTGGAACATTTTTCAATTTAAACTTTGACAAATGGAAGCGAACTGATGAAAAGTAAATTCCAAACTTGTAAGGAAATTCTTCATCACAGAAAGAGTGATTAAATACATGCTTTGGAGCACCAGACTGGGTAGTACAGGTAAAAACATTGGAACCATTCAATGCTGCAAGGGGGGACCACAGGATTTTTAATAGATGGGGAGAAAGTGCACAGAGTTACAAAGATAATACCAGAGGTGGATATTTACAATTATCAGGTAAGACTGAACAGACTGGGGCTCTTTTTTTGAGAAAAAAGACTTGCAGGGTGACCTGACAGTGGCCCTTAAAATTGGGAAGAGGACTCATAAGCTTGATGTGCCCATTTCTGGTTTTAACTGAAGCAGGAAGAGGGGCAGATGACCAATCCACCCATAGTGAGCACGTTTGTAATTTAAGTATTTTAATGAGACTGTGTGCATTAATTTTAACAGTGACGTTATTTTTAAGCAAAGTTGGCTGGGGTTGCCAGGCCTAGGGTAACCAGACAGGTGAACCAAGGTGAGAAGGGCTGACTCCACAGCACTGCTAGTGGGTCAGGACAAGCAGGAATGTTACCGCCAGGTCCAACAAACCTACCAATAAATCCCTCCCTCACCCCAACAACCTGTCTGCTCCAAGTCCCCACAATGCTGACCGCCATCTGCTCATCCATACCACCATTGACTGGAACCTTGTGCTACAGACTTTCCCACCTGACAAGCGGGCAGCCTGTCAGTCAGACTTGCTGTGGGCAAGAAACCTGCACAAAAACGTTTAAAGACGTCCTGCAGTTTGTGGAAAACCCATATTTTGGGTTTCCCGATCTCAAAAACAGCACCCCCCCTCCCTGCCCCCTCCCTGCCTTTGAGCTTATACTCTATCTGATGTTTCCACTTGGGCTCTCCGCCCAAAGCTACGGGCCATAAGTAGAAACTGGTCATTAATAAATCCACCAAGTAATTCAGGTAAAACTTCCTTTCTCAGAGTGATGACAATATGGAACTCGCTATCATGTGGAATGGTTGAGGGGGAATAGCATAGCTGTGTTTAAGGCAACCTAGATATGTGAGGGAGAAAGGAAAGAAGGGTATGCTGATGAAGATGAAATGAAGTAAGGTGGGAGGAGGCTCGGGTGCAGCATAAACTCGGCATAAACCAGTTGGGGTCAATGGCTTATTCCTGTCCTGTAAAAGTCTAAGTAATTCTACTTTTGTAAAGAAAAAGGGCCGTATTCATGCATATTATATTTGTGATGATGTTTTACAAAACGTTCAATCGCTGGAAAGTTTTAGTGGAAGAATTCGCTCAATAAAAGCAATTTTTTTGACAAGGGGCATTTAGATATACCTTTCATGTTGTTAAATGTGAAGGAAGTGATATAAACTGTGGGTTTGATATTGCAAACAAACAAGTTTTATGTGGTGGGGGGTGGGGTGGGGAACAGAAAGAAAGAGGAAGTCTCTGACTCATTACTACATGCCAATGGGTGGAATCGCCCCAGATTTGCATTAAGTGCAGTAGCGGGTGGGTAAAACAACGTTTTACCTTTTTACCTGCCGGTCGCAGTGGCGGCATTTCACACCGTATCGTCCCAAACCCGCCACATTAATTATGCATTCCTGGGAAACATGCCGTTTCCATGGCGGGCGGGCTCTCATTCACCTTCATACCGTTACCTCACCACTTCATCACACCGAGCGCCATATTTAAAGTCCAGCCACATGCACATCTCTCAATGTTTCCAGGCCACCACTGGTGTAAAAAAGACATGGCCCAAAAGGCAAAAAGACTGCAGCCCCCAGATTCAATGACGCATCCCTCAAGCGCATTTTGGGCGCAGTGCAGGTTCGCCTTGATGTCCTTTGTTCCCGCTCTGGCTGCAGGATGGGCAGCAACCTCATTTATCCAGCCTGGGAGGTTCTGGCAGTTGTGGTCAGCGCCAATGTCCTGCAAAAGAGGACAGCCACCCCGTGCTACAGCAGGATGAATGGCCTCATCCATTTTGCCAGGGTAAGTCGCTCTTCTCATCACTCTCAGCTCACACACTCACAAATCCATCAAACATCACTGGGATCTCACACCTCAAGGGACAATGCCACTAACTCTCACACACACCCTCACATCTCCATCACGTTCATACCCATTCGAGCTCACATCCTCATCCTGTCTATGGCTCCACTTATCACACAAACATTCCAAACAGTGCCATATGTCCTGTTCACAGTCTATCAGTTTTCATGCAGGAGAAGCCTGCTCACATCAGCAGGAAGAGGTCTCAGTCCAGGGGTGGAGTGGCCCACATTAGGGCCCCTCACTCACTTTGAGGAGCGTGCCATCGTGCAGACTGGTCAGGACATAGACCGTGCCCAGGGTGCCAGTGAGGTCAGTGGCAAACACCCTGGTAAGTATCCTGCACTACATCATCCCTCTCTCAGCGCAAATGTGAATGCTCTCCCTTTGACTTTTGACTCTGCTGCGTTGCACTAATTATCTCCACTTTGGTTCACAGGGATCTTGGCCAGGCGACCAACACCTTCAGCTAGCCAGTCCCTCAGCTCTATCCACGTCCTCACCTCCGGCCAAGAGGATTCCTCCTTCATCGGAGAGCTGGAAATAAGCAGCCTGGAAGATCCATCACAGCGCTTACCCACACCCTCCACCAGCGCAGAAGCACAGACCTCGGTGGAACCTAGATCTAGAGCAGGCTCGGGTTCACAATCTGGTGGTCGCCACACGGACACATGTCCACAGCAGCAGGAAGCAGTTTCGCACAAGCTCCCCCGCACTCAGAGGACCGCTGAGGATCAGGCATCTGTGAGGTCCAAGTCAGATGACGAGCCTCTAGGTTTGGCATTCCAACTTATCCTGGAGAGTCAGCAGAAGGCATAGGACCATCAAGCAGAGCTGTTGGAAGTCCTCAACAGAATGGCACGCAAGTTGGGGTAATGTGTCCGCCTGCTCTCTGATGAACTTGTGTCCACATGGGCGTATATGGAGCTCTCCATGGGCAGGATGGTGGGCGCCATGGAGACCTTGGTCCACCAGAATGCAGAGATGTGTGCAGACCTCCACTCCATCACAGGAGCCATGGGTGAGTTCCTGCAGTGGTATAACGAGAGGGGAACCTCAAGGCCCCTCCACGTCCCTCAAGGAGTCAGGCCGGGGCCCCCGGGCATCTGAAGGGAGGAGGAGCAGCAGCTGGCACTCCTGGGTCATCCACTCAGGAATCTCAGAGGCTGTCCTCTCCCTCCAGTCCTCTTTGCCTGTGAGACTCTCAACCTCATCCTCTATCACCGCAGAGGGAGTAGCTGGCCAAAGAGTGACTCTGGAGGAAGAACTGTGTGTGTGGTAGGGCCTTTCAGAACCTCATGAAAGCACTCTCCCTCACCTCAATGTCCTGATCATTTTGAATGCTGCCTGCTGGGGTTCGCTTTCAGTTCTCATCTGAGCTGACCTGCATCTCCACTCACCCAATGATCACACTCCCATGCAGCACCTGATCTTGCCAAACACAACTCTCATTTCACTTTTGATTTGGACTGCTTGGTCTGGATTTGCTTTCTCGTCAGCTCCCCTTTCTTTTCCCCTCCCTCAGTCACCCATTCCCTTTCCCCCATCACTGTTGACACCACCTGGCATCAGCTGCCACCTCCCCTCCGTGGCCTACCAGCCACAACCCTTTTCCTTTGGGGATGTCCAGGTGATCGAGCACGTTCCCTTCCTTCCCACAAATCCCATCCCCACCCGCAATCACCTCCCTGACCTCCTCCTTCCCACCCCCAGCATCCATGTCTGCCTCCAAGTCCCCATCAACCACGCTCGCTGTCCCTTCTACCTCTACTGTTGAACCCTCACCCTCTCACCCTCCTGCCTCACTGCACTCTCGGTCATTCTCACCATTCCCTCATACCACATCCACCCTCGGTTTGCTCCCCAGGAGGCAGTGATGGACCTATCAGACCCCTCCCTTGCACGTTCACCTGGACATCCCTCCCTTTGGACCCCTGCTCCCCCCTGGAACCCCTTCCCCACTCCTGACCCTTTTCCCCCGGGAACCCCTTCCCCTCCCCTTAGTCCTCCCAACCCCCTGGACTCCCCCTCCCACTTAGTCCCTCCCCCTTCCTGACTCTCTCAGATACCCATACATCTTCCTCCTGCTTTATTCCTACCCCCTTCCTGACTCCTTCCTCCACCATTACTTCCTCCTCCACCTTACTCTCTCCCCTCTACGCATTCTTTCCTCCCCAGACTCCTTCTGCTCTCTGCACTCCTTCCTCCCCTGGACTTCTTTCTCTCTCTGCTCCTGTTCCTCCCCCTGAACTCCATCCCCCCTCCGCACTCCTTCCACCCCATGCGAACTCCTTCCCTTCCATGACCCCCCTCACCTACCACCGCAGTTACCATCTTCTCCCTGCAAACCCCTCTTCCCCCTCCCAATCTCACCCCGACACCTTAATTCGTCCCCCTCCCAACCTCACTCCCCTGATATCTTCACTTCCCCCCTCCCAACCTTAACCCCCCAACACCTCTTCTTCTCCCAGTCAATCCTAGACCTTCTTCTCCCAACCCCTGGACTATCATCATTGTGAGCATCAATGATGACTTTTCAACTTACGTGAGCTGCTTCGCAGCAGAGTCATGTCTATGAAAACCCACCCAGCATGCCATGGATGTTCCTCCAGGATCCCGTTGTTGTCGGGCTCCAGCATCTTCCGCTCCTCGAATGCCCGTGATGTGAGCAAAGCCTTTGCAGTAAGCTCCAACTTTTATACTTCACAGTTGTCAAGAGGTGTTCTGCCTTAAATACTGTTGCTGGTGAGGTATTCTGTTTAATCTGAGCTTAAGACTCTCAGGAGAATACTAAGAGATGATTTTGAGAAATGAAGTAAGGTGCTGTCCTGCGCATGGTAAAATCCAGCAAGATGATGTCAAGTCGCTAACCTAATAATATGGACATCAGATGCCGAAATCGGCAGTCTACTTACCATTTTGAAAAAAATGAATTAAAGGACAATTGAGTTTGTTAACAAGCCAATAGACTGGTATTTTATGTTGCACATGCCATATTTCAGTGGGTGCACAGGAAAAACATTTGGCAGGAGTTCCACCAGTTTTGAGGAGCCATGGCAAAGGCAAATAGAAAGCCTATGGCTGACTTTAGCAGAAGAGTCTGCTGGAGAAGACTGGAGAGTTTGCGAGTGTTGCAAGTTGGCTCATTAATTGTCCTGAGTCTTCACTGGGTGACGTTTGTCAGGGAAGGGCGCCGAGAGATAAGCGTTAAGTGAATTTCCTGCACAACACTATTGGACCCTGAGATCATTGTTCCAATGGGCAATGTACATTCCAGAGGAGGCTCTTCCTCCAGCGTGGAGGAAGCAGGCCCCAGAACTTGTGGAACTTACTGCTCAAAGGCCTGCACAGGGGAGATAACAGCAGCAGGCAGGCAGAAATAGATGAAGGCACAGAGTACGCCAGCAAAGAGTGACATACCTCCAAATGTCAGCGCGCCAGTGCATGAGCAGACTGTGTCTCTCCAAGGAGACAGTCACATCAATCTGTGACAGGCTGGCTGGGGAGATTGCATCAAATGGTGTTGGTGGACACCTGATGCCTGTGGCGCTGAAGGTCACATTGGCCCTGAATTTATTCACCTCGGGGTCCTGCAGGCATCATCTGGAGACTTTTGTGGGATATTGTAGCCAGTGGATCATCACTACATAAAGGATTTTACAGATGCAATGCTCACACATACCCATAAGTTCATTTCATTTAGCGAGGACAGTGCCAGTCAGGCAGACAGAGCCAGAGGCTTTGGAAGCGTTGCAGGATTTCCAAAGATGCACATATATGGCAATTAAAGCACTGTCCAGGCAGTCAGGGGCATTTGTTAACAGAAAAGGCCACAATTCAGTCAATGTGCAGCTTGTATGTGACTCCAGGCAAAGGATATTGTAAGTGTGCACATGTTATTCTAGCAGCAGTCATACATACTGAGGCAGTCACAGGTGCCAGGGATGTTCTGTGGACCAGACCCCTTGGACAGCTGGCTTCTGGGTGACAAAGGATACCTCATGAAGAGATAGCTGGTGACCCCAGTCCGAAATCCACGCTCTGAGCTGGAGAGGAGATACAATGAGAGCCACAGGGCCATTACTGAGCAGTCTGTTCCAAATGAGATTTTGATGTTTGGACTAGTTAGATGGTGATCTTCAAAACTCTCCTGCACAAGTTTCATTTCTGGTCATCGTATGTTGTGCCCTGGAAAGCCTGGTGCTCCAGAGAGGGGTAGCCCTGGCAGAGGAGGATCAAATGCTGTAAGCCCTATCCTCTGACCAGGATTCTGAGAATCAGTCTGATGAGAAGGATGAGCCACACCAGCCAGCTGTGCAAGTCAGTGCGAAGGATGCTTCCAATGCCAAGGAAACATGAGATTCACTAATAATGTGAAGATTTATCTAAAAATCTGTAATTTGATCTATGAAACCATCTCAGCCACCCTCAGCTTCTCTTGGTATCACCTGCTCATCAACAGCAGGGCTAGTTGCCTGTGCATGTGCCAATGTAGAGGTAGCAAATGGAGCTGATCAGAGGGGCCCACATTAGCACAAGCTGCCTTAGGAGTATGCAGTTGATTCAAATCAAAACCACCACAAACATTAAACACTGATGTAGCTGGAGTGGCAAGTGCAAGGAACAGTTATTGATTGACGAAATAAATCAAGAAATTTCACACCTAACACAACTAAGCAGTCACTCTCATGAACCCACATGTGACCAGTGTGGTGCTTTATTTAATTATTTCTGGGTGCTATGGTGTGGTGCATCCCTACTCCTCTCACTGCCAGCTGTGCTAGAGACAGTCTGCTGACCCTTATGCCCCTTTGCCAGGGATGATTTTGGCAGGCATCCTCTGTTTGCCTGACACTGTGAGGGCCCAGGCATGTTGGGAGTCTCCTGAACAGTGGCAGGAGACCTATCTGTTACTGCACCACCCTGAGGCACCTGTGTCAATGGCAGAGGGCTGAAGGAGAGGCTGTCCCCATCAGAAGCACCCTTAGAGGTAACCTTAGATGTGGCAGTGCTCATCTGCCACAGTAAGGTCCATCTGGCTCTTCCTGCTTTCCTGAGAGGAACAAGGACCTGGTTGTGACTCCAGGCTCCTCGCACTCTTCATGCCCTGGCTCTGGACACTGGAGCTCAGAGTTAAAGCGATATTGTGCAGGTCAGAACGCACATCCAGTACTCCATCAGTGAGCTGCTGGGTTTGGCGTTCCATGACAGTTGCCAGTCTCTCAGTGGAGGAAGCCATGCGTTCTGAAGAGTGGGTGATCGAAACACTCATGGCCTTGATGGACTCCTGCACTGCCAGTGCCAGTACGCACAACCCCTCTGCCACGTTGCCACGTACTTAGTGCTGTACATCCAGCATTTGCTACCTGATGGACAACTTCAGAGGTTTGTCGTCAGAGTGGGGCTCAGCATCTAAGTAACCTCCATCACTCCTCCAACTGGCAGAGGGGCCTGCTCTATCTTAGTTTCCGACAGCTGGTCATGCAACATTGATGCACTAGTGTGTGGATCCCTTAGAGCTGGCTCATGCATACCCACCAAGCTGCATGTATCTGTACTGATGCTGGGTGTGGAACAAGGATCTGATGCTGCACCGTCTGCAGCTGTCTCCTCCTCCTCCTCCTGCTCCTCAGAGCTTAATGTTAGTCCCTCAGGGCTGGTGCCCGCAACTGCTATGTTCGTCCTATGGGGGAAAAGAACAGGGAGAATGAGGGTCATCATCATCATTTGAGGTGAATTCAGAGAGACAAGCTTCCTAAAAATACACACTGGCACCATTGGGAAATGGTAAGCATGGTTTGAACCTCAGGGCCTTCAACGTTGAGGCACACATTCTTCCCCAAATTCTGCAAGCCCACAAAGTCAAAAGCCATCAATGCTACCTGCATGACACCTGCAGTTTCCAACACCCACCCCTCCTCTGCCCACCATCCTTCCTTCAGCACTGTTTACAGGAGAGAGTTACATGCCCGTGGAATCGCATCACCCCAGGGGCCTTCCTCCAACCTTGTCTTACCCAGTGGTGTGACTCGCTGACAACTCTAGCATTTCCTCCTCTATAGGGGTGAAAATTACCATGCTGGCTTGACAACCGCGGGTCCTGGCCCTCTCTGAGGCATTATGTGCCCACTCCTCCTGCAAATAAAAAGAGACATTATAATGAATATGTTGTGCTATAATCATGCTTTCAAATGAGTGCCCAACATGTCCTTTGTTGGTATTCAACATTTCTCAATGCTCCTTGCCAACCAACAGGTGTTACATTTCATAAGTGCCCTCCCACCTCCCAAATCCCCCAGTGCCATGCAGAGTGTCATGTCTGCTCCATGCCACCTTGTGCACTTGGGCAAAACACAAGGCAATCCCACATTTGACAAACATCACACCCTCACACCCATCCATATAGGTCCATTTCGAAATAGTAACACACTCATGTTGGCAGATGGTAAGTCACTGATGTTAACAGGATCCAAGCTGGTTGGTGAATCCAAAACCAAGACACAGAACTTTTCTTTGTTAAGAATGTTTATTGACTTGTTCAGTCTCACAGCTCTCCTCCCACACTACCCAGTTAGTCCCAGCTATCACCTACTTATATGTGCTCAAAAACAATTCCTATCGATCACCTGTTCGTCTTAGCCTTAACAATGTAATTGATAAGATATTGACAACTGAGCCTCTTACAGCATTGCAACCAAGTTCTTTGGATGACCCTCAGATGTTGACTTTCTTTGCGACCTCCATGCAGGCTGCTTTGGTCTGGCTGGGAGGTCTCCTCTTTCCATCAACAGGCATGAGGACCTTCTGTTGAACACTCATAACCTGGAGAAGGATTCACAGGGAGTCTTCATCAAACCATGGGACCATCCCTGATATGGGCCCCTCAGCAGCTGGTGGCTCCATTTTCTCTGCCACCTGTGGAGAGACAAGGAAAGTTAAAAGGTAAATTTTGAGTCTTTTCCTAAAGACTTGTTATTCATAAGGAGAATGGGACAAGTGTTTTCGAATGTTCTTTCCTCCCTGACAAGGGTCCTGAATAATACACTCCTAGTACAATGGTCACCAACATTTAAAAACAAACTCTTACCTGCTGCTGCTCCGATAAGTCAAGTTTTCTGTCTGCAACCTTGACCCTCCAGAGCACCAATTCTGCTGCAGCTGCCACAAACCCATACCCACAAACCCATGCCAGGGTGCCTTTAAATAGGTGCCCATGACCGACTTCCCGCCCTCCTCTGTCCCTTGACGTCCAACCTTTCAGTCCTTATTGGGCGTGCTGTCCACCATTCTACAGATGGCTGGCTTCCTATCGGATGGCTGTTAATTGGCCGCAAGACACTTTATCCGGCATCTTTAAAAGGTGGGGTGGAAATTGAGGATCCACGCACTTCCGGTTTGGACTCCTGCACCCCCTCCATTGAGAAGCATATGATCCATTCCTAAGTGCATTACTTATTGTGTGTTATTGGTGACCATTGAAACTGAATTCCTCAACTTATCAATTTTTTCAGATTTCACCTGTTATGAAATGGCAATTCTGCAAGTGTAGGTATTCTATAAACAAATATGCATAACTATTTATCTATTAAATCATCTTACTGGAATTGAGGCTACATGTCCCCCTGAAAAAGAATAGGAGGACATTTCTTACTTTTCACACCTAGCAGTCATCGACATGAACATTGGCCAGCCACCAATGCCCTAGCTAGTTTCACACAATGGAATGAAAATAATTACATTGGCATGGAAAGTTTCCTGAAAAATGGCATTTGATTATTTAGATATACAAAATTTCTTCAGTATTTTACCAAGTTGAACATAAAATTTGCTGGGTAGAATCAATTAATGAGATGTTAATGCAGTATAAGGGTCTAATACATATCAGGTTAATGTAGGACTGAGTACAGTACCACCCACCCAGTGATATAAGAGAACACCTGCACCTAGCAGTTAGTGTAGTGTTGGGCAGAGCATGTGCACAAGCAAGCATGGAGACAACTCCGAGCTTGAGACCTTCAGTGTGTATATTTGTACATTTTTTAAAAGTCTAAATACATACAGTTAATCTACTTAAGACTACAAGGACTTCATTAAGGCCCACCAAATGGCATCCATCACCCTACAACAATTAAAATAGTGAACTGAAGAACATTCCATGCTTAAGTCACAAATCCAAAGGCTGCCTCTCCTCACAAACACACACTTGATTTAGCTGGATGAAAAAATTGGACAGTGAATATATGAGTAAATTTAACTTATAAAATGTATTTAGAAGTCAAAGCATAGTCCTTTCAACTTGTAAACAAGGCTAATCACAAACCATAAATCACTATCTTTTACTTTGCAGGTGATGTATCTGAACCAACAGAAATTAAACAACACATTATTAAAACATTGGGAATGTTGGTGTCAGGCTTCTCAGAGCAAATATACTGAACTGCAAAGCTTTTAAACAATTTTATGTTTAGAATACCATTTCCACATTACAGCAAAGATGAATGAAAAGCTGAATGTATTTTGTTTCTTTTGGATAATTGACACATCAGGATTAATTAGGATACCTATATATTAGTGTGCATTGGGCTGCATTGCTTCACTGTATTGTTCTTTGATAAATGCATATTGGCAATTTTGTTAACATTTGGATGGACAAAACAGTTTAATATATTGTTGACTCCCTCGAGAATAAACTGGAAATAGCCTCTAACTGATGTGAACTTCTAAAGTGCATTGACAGCATGCCAAAATTATATTGAATTATGGATTGAACGGCTGTATTAGAATCATTAAAATCTTTCACTGATCTGTCATCAAAACTTATTCAAGGGTCAATAAGATGTTACCATGGGTATAAACCTGATCTCTTAGTAGTGCACTCTCTTGCAATTCATCCTGCAACTTGCATATGTAGTTGTGCCATATAGAAGAGCCATGTGCAGTCATTAGCCAACAAGCAACAAGATTCACATTTTATTCCTCAGCTTAGCGCACCATCTACACATTTGTTGAATTAAATCCCTTTCTGCTAATTTAAATATACTTATCCCATAAGGAGCTCCAAAAGGAACAGGAGTATAGTGCATTGCACCTTTGACACAGAGAAAGCTAAAAATCTGTTGAGATCACATTTGAGGCTAAATGGCTGCTCAGTATAAATAATTTATTTTGATGAATCGACCCGTAAAGTGAATATTTTAGCTTTGGCAATAGCAAGAATCTCAGAAATTTTATTAAACTGTTTTTCATCTTGATCTATGACGTGAAATTTCCAAACCTAAAAGTTAAGCGTTGTTAAATTTCTGTAGTTTGACATTATTACTTTGTGTTTCTTTCAAACCAGTTCTTAATGGTTGGCCAAAGTATGAAAATAATACTTTCAGGAAATCTATGCCACATTGCCAAATGTTTGTCATAATTTTTGAGTTGGTAGTCTTCACAAACACAATTTATCCACAGCACTGGTTACTGGAATCAATATTGTAAGTCAAAAGGCTCTATATAACCCAGGATATGGATGTGAAAATTATTTTTATCTGAGGGAAACTGTTGTATATTGGGATTTTGATTCAGTGTTGATTTTAACTCAACATTTTGATTGTAATGGGGACTGAGGAGAAGCAAAATTACTAAACGCAGGCATAAGAATAAATTTATTGCAGAATATTTTCTCAGTAGCTTCATAAATTTACTTTATAGTGACAGAGCTAGTATTTTGACAATTTTAACTCAATGTTCCTGGTAATGTGAAGATGTCCTGAATTCATGATAAATTCTAGAAGCTTAAAAAAATAGCAAGGCAAATTATTTGATCAAAATTATAAATTTTGCATGCCCAAAAGAAGATGATAAATTAGAGTCACCAACAACATCACAAAACATTTATGTCATCCTATTAGCTGGCAGATCTTCTTCAGCTTATAGCTGGCTAATATTTATGTCTAATTATGGAAATCTGCCAATCTCAGTAACCATTTTGTGCTGTATTACACGGTGAGACCATTTTCCCTTTTTTTTAATTCTTTCATGGGATGTGGATGTTATTGGCAGGGCCAGCATTTGTTGCCCATCCCTAATTGCCCTTGATTTGGGTGGCTTGCTACCCCATCTCAGAGGGCAGTTAAGAGTCACCCACATTTCTGCAGCTCTAGTCACATGTAGGCCAGAGCAGGTAAGGATAGCAGATTTCCTTTCCTAAAACATATTAGTGAGCCAGATGGCTTTTACAACAATTGATGATGGTCACCATTACTGAGACTGCTTTCAATTCCAGAATTTAGTAACTGAGTTTAAATTCCACTAGCTGCCCTTGGTGGGATTTGAGCCCATGTCCGCAGAGCATTAACCTGGCCCTCTGGATTACTAGCCCAGTAACATTACTACCATGTTAACTCAGCATGATACCACCACCAACCAATCTTCCCCTCACCCCCCTGTCAGCATTCTGTATGGACAGTTCCTTCCATGACACCCTGACCCATTCCTCCATCACCCCTAACTCCTCATCACCTCCCCATGGCATCTTCTCATGCAATCATAGAAGGTGCAACCCCTGCCCCTTTACCTCCTCCCTCCTCACTGCCCAAGGCCCCAAATATTCCTTTCAGGTGAATCAGCGCTTCACTTGCACTTCCTTGGTTTACTGCATTCACTGCTCCCAATGCGGTCTCTTCTACATTGGAGAGACCAAACACAGACTGGGTGACCATTTTGCAGAACACTTTCAGTCAGTCCGCATGCATGACCCAGACCTCCCCGTCGCTTGCCATTTCAACACACCACCCTGCTCCCATGCCCACATGTCCGTCCTTGGCCTGCTGCAATCTTCCACTGAGGCCCAATGCAAACTGGAGGAACAGCGCCTCATCTTCCGATAAGGCACTTTACAGTCTTCCAAACTTAACATTGAGTTCAACAACTTCAGACCATGAGAACTCGCTCCTCTATCTTTACCCCATTTTTAATAGTTTTTTTTTGTAATTTTAAATTTTATTTTTATTTATTTATACTTTTTTATCCTTTTTCTCCAACAATCCCCTCCTCCCACAGGGCAATCTGTCACTTGGTTTATGTTGTGCTTTCACAGGGCACTGACCCTTGTTCTGCAATTAACACATTCTGCTCTTACCTTTATGCCACTATCAGCACCTTCTTTAGTCTTTAACACCACCGTTAACACTCTCTTTGTTATGTGCCTGTGACATCTTTGTCAATCTCTTCTGAGCCCCCCCTTATCCCTGGCCTTCTATCTTGCTCCAATCCTTCTTAAACAGTTTAAAATCCATCACATTGCTACTTCTCTTTAGCTCTGAAGAAGAGTCATACAGACTCGAAACGTTAACTCTGTTTCTCTCTCCACAGGTGCTGCCAGACTTGCTGAGTTTTTCCAGCATTTTTTGTTTTTAATACCACTATGCCATTGCCTCTTTCCCTCTGCACGTATGGTGATTCTTTTCATTACTTAACATAGCTTGAAATAATTGTTAGGACCATCTGATTTGGCTTGATTGAGATCACTGGGAAGAGGAATTAGTCACAAAATAAATTAGAGAACACAAGGTGGATAAGTCACCAGCAGTGCTCTAAGCTATATACCGCACAAGGCACAATGTGGCTGCACATAAGCAGGGATCCCCTTAATATGTGCTCAAATGTGGCTGTTTGGCAATTTTAAATGAATTGTTCAGTGCAAGAAATGTGCTGTGCACAGTGGTGGAAAATTAGAATGAACGTTGGTCACTATGCAGAGGAAACAGCAAAGGGCAATCTTGTGCATTGATACAATCCACGATGTGTATTAATGGTGACAAATTCTCGAGAGTCCTTTTTCAACTCTACCTGCCGGTAGGCATGGCTCATATTTAATTTTGAATATATGGTGCTCCCTGCTAACTTTGAATATAACTCCTCAATCTTGGATATTGAGTGTCTATCCAGCCTGGCCACTTTATTTACTGTTAGTTTGTAGTCACTGCACAAATATATGCTTTGGTCTGGCTTTAGCACAGGTACAATGGGTGTCACCCATCCAGCAAACTATGCTGGCTGCAGGATGCCCAATTTCTCCAGTCTGCTCAACTCAGCTTCTACCTTGTCTTGCAAAACGTAAGGGAATGGTCTGGCTCTTATAAAGCTAGGAGTTGCATTTGGGTCTACATGGATTCGGGCCTGTAGCCCTTGAATCCTCCCTAATTTGTCATTAAAATGGAAGAGTATCTTTGCAATCAGACTTGTAAGCCTCTCGTAGCAATTTGAAAAATTTCGGCCCATTTCAGAATAAACAGTGATGGTTTATTGAGACAAAGGGCAGAGTGCCAGATCATACATGTTCACTCAGAAACCTCCAGAACTAGATTTACAGTTCTCAGTTGCCCACGCTACACAGTGATTTATCAGTGCTGTCACATGATCAATACAATTGCTTTCTCTTAAAGGTACAGGGTACCTCACTTTACCACAGTAATGTGCGTAGTTTTGGGGAGCCAAAGGACTCGCAAGCCAAAGAACGCACACAGTATAGAGTCGCCAGCATGGTAAGCATGACGTGAAATTATGGGCTTAATGTTAAGCTCACTCGAGAGGGATGTTAAATGCTAAAAAATGAGAAATGTGAAGCGCAGCCCAACACTTAGACGCCTTCTGCCATTTTTTTGATAGCGAGGCGTACAAATGCACAATCTTGTCTATTTAACTCAGGCTCCTGCAGTGCAACTGAGAGCTTAATCATGTTTCCCAGGGCTCTGGAGACCCAGCAATGAAATGGAGGTAGGAGCTGCCGGCTCCAGAAAGTATGTTTTATAGCACCCCTTGTGGGTCAGGGGGAGCAGGAGTGCAACACCTGTCATCTCAAGGAAATCTTTGGTCTCCTCCTGCTGATTGCAATCTCCCTCTCTCTACTGCCATGATTGGTGATCTCCCCTACATCAAACCCCATTCTGCAGCCTCCCACCTCCTGATGAAAGCCAACAGTTCTGAGGAGAGACTTGAGAAGCGATAACTATTTTACTCTGGCACATAGAGGGATTATTTGCAGATGAATATTGTGTGATCTGGCATCAGAGAGGATTTCCGGTAGCATGGTAAGTCTGGGGGATAGTTTTTCCAAGGTCTTGCAACTGGAAAGGAACAGGTTGAAATGCCATTGGGGTCTGGTATTTCATGGAATGCCAATTTACATATTAATGCGACTCCCATTGGACTCCAGCAAAACGATTACTGCCTACTATCAATACCAGAGGTGATAAAATTGCAGATCGATAGCAACAGAGTGCAAAATGGAGCAGCTGCATTTTAGCTGCTTCCCCATTTATTTCCTGACTGAGTTAAAATCCCCCATTTAATAAAACATTTTTCAGGGTTTTGATACAGTGACTAGGGAAAGACTATGGACAGAATCATCCCAGATTTCATTTTACTTGCAGGTTGCAATGGCGGGTTTTCTTGTCGTATTGTCCCAAACCTGAACGTTACTTATGCATTCCCGGAAGCACGCCATTTCGAAGGTGGACGGGCTCCCACTTTCCTGTCACGCCGTCACCTCGCCACTTCATCATGCCAAGCACCATATTTAAAGTACAGCCGCGCTCAGTGCTTCCAGCCCAGGACTGCAGCAAGAAAGACATGGCCCCGAAAGGCAAAAAGACTCCAGACCTCATGCGCCTTTTGGATGCCGTGGAGGCCCGCTGTGAAGTCCTCTACCCCAGCTCTGGCCGCAGGAGGGGCAGCTACATTACCACTTGGGCTGGTTGGCGATGACAGAGGTGATCAGTGCCAATGCTGCACAGAAGAGGTTGGCCATCCAATGCAGATAGAGGATGAATGATCTCATCCATGCAGCCAGGGTATGGTGACCATCTCATCACTTTAAACTCATAGACTCAAGCCCATCACACATTCACTGGCATCTCACTCACTGCGAGCTCAAGGGGCATGACCACCCATTCTCATACACGTACCGTCACACCTCCATCTGGCTTCATCTCCTCTGGAGACCTCCTCCTCAGCCCTCACCATCTTGAGGCCACTTGCACAGATCAACATGTGCCCCCACATACACCCTGGGATACCCTCCTTCCCCAGTACAGCTCTTGTTTCACAACCTCTTCCCTTGCCCAAGGCCACTTCTCCCCTTTCCCTAAGCAAGCCCTAGCCCTGCAGCCATTGAAAAGCCACCCACATATGGCTGATCTGGTAGGTAGAGACCTGCCTGTGAGCCCCACTAAAAGTGATGTGGTGCTGTCTGTGAAGCCTGGTGCTGATGACTACGAGTGCTGACCAAAGCAAGGTAGGCAAGCAAACCTTGGAGTCCCTAGTAAATGCAGGCTGCCAGGTGCACGCCTTATATATATGCCGTTGTGAAACACGTCAGTGTATTTTCCTGCCAATGTGGGCGGATGATCCAGCAGCTGGGGAATGAGTCTGACAGGCTAGACTTATAATGATATATTGATGTATTACAATGAGGTTCCCAAACGCCTGATGGCAAGGAACGTGATCCACCATCGGCGAGTGGAGAGGACGATCGCAAACTGATTTCACGACACTATAAAACCGATTTTTGGCTTTCTCACATCCGCTCATGTCACCCGCTCACTGATGTTGGCAGGCATGGAAGATCCCAGCCTATTTCTTCTGATTAGTAAGTCATTGTTATGTCTACTTTAATTATAAATGGTCATTAAGAGAATAATGTTGGGAGATATTTCTTTACATAGAAGTTATTCATTCATGGGATGTGGGCATCACTGGTAAGGTCAGCATTTGTTGCCCATCCCGATTTGCTCTTGACTGAGCAGCTTGCTAGACTTTTTCAGAGGGCAGTTAAGAATCAGCCACATTGCTGTGGATCTGGAGTCACATATGAGCCAGACCAGGTAAGGACAACAGATTTTCTTCGCTATAGGATATTAATGAACTAGATGGGTTTTTACAACAATCCACAATGTTTCATGGCTACTATTACTGAGATTAGCTTTTAATTCCAGATTTTATCAATTAAACTTAAATTCCACCACCTGCTATAGTGGGATTTGAACATATATCACCAGAGTATTAGTCAGGGCTTCTAGATTACTAGTATACTGACATTACCACTACACCACCATCTGCCCTGCTAATAAATTCCTTTGCCTCAGGGAGTGACTGCAGCAAAGACCCTTGCAGAGAGAGCCAGGTGGTTTTGGATTGATCTCAAAATAAGCCAACAAAGTTGTGATGGGCCTGATGGCATTTTTTTGTTTACAAATTTCTGTGATCCTCCTGTGGTGCTTTGTAGAAGATGCAATATTTTGTAACTGTTTTCTGGGAAATAAACAGGGTCAGTTTTATGGTTGTGTGTTTCTGGTACAAAATCTCATTTGACGATGGTACATAATGGAAATTTGGGCATGAAGAACTGTGCAATTTTCTTCCATTAAGTGAATCGCTGTGCTGGGAGCATTAAATTATAACATATGGCCCTGAGTGTTTTCCTTGTCTACTGCAGATAAGTACATAAATACCAGTTAAATTAATAATAGATTTATTAATCAACCAACTTATGTATATTATTTGAAACAGATGTTTTCTTTACTGTTTTGGAACTTTTAGTTATGAAAACCAAGTACATAAAATTAAGTTGCATAATTATTTTCTTTGTCAAATAACTCTGCAACCATACTTGTTACTGAGTGTAAAGGTTCTGCTTAAACAAATGTCTTGAAAGTCAAATCTCTTATTCAGAATCTTCCTCAAAGATTGAATAATTGTTAAATGTTAAGGAGTAGAATGAAGAGAGAGCTGGTTCCCACAGAAATTATCCATTGGGAGATCTCAGGGCCGTTAGCTTTCTGAGGACTATCACTGCCAGACTTCCACATAGTGGCCCCAGAAAGTGGCAGCAAGTGGAACCAGTGGATTTTGCCATAGGTTTTGGGAGCCTGACATCAGGACCAAGTGAGCATCCTGAGTCCAGACTTGCCAGAGGAGAGACTGGCTGTGCGCTCTTCCCAGAGGTGGCCTTCTGATTGGCTGCCTCCTCACACACCATCCCAGTAAGGACAGTGGGTGGGCTCCCGATGCTGCCAGCTCAATCAGAGGGCTGGCAGCTCTGGAACCTCAGCAACCCCACTGGAAGGTGTGGACACTATTGGGGCAGGTCTGTGACTGCGTCAGTGCCTCAAGGTGGAGGTATCCTCGGATCCTCGGAGGGATGGATCTGAAATAAAAATTAAGAGGGAGCAACGCCATAAGGCCCCACAGAATGAAGGGGAAACCACTCCAGATGGATTGTTTGGGCTGCAGCTGGGGCCTTTCCTGCCCACGGGCCCTTCTTTGTGGCATGAAGCCTCTGGCTTCAATAGCTCCCCAGCCAGCAGCAGGGAGGCTGCCTCCATTGAGCTGGTGGCCTCCGCATGCGTTGGGAGGCTGCTCCGCCAGTAACGAAGTGCTGGTGAGCCTTCAAAGGCCCTAAGGGGCCTTAACTATCTCAATTGCCTGCTCACCTTTAGTGAGTGGGCAGTCGATTCAACTTCCAGCCAACCTTTGGGAAAGTTCCATGATGGTGGGAATGTGTTGGGGAGCCTTCATGATGCAACTCCCCTCTATTTTCCAGCCCCTACCTCCAAGTCCACCACCGCAGGGCAAAATCCACAAGGGACAGTAAAATCCACAAGGGACTTGGGCCCAGCCCCCATCACCCTCCAACCAACCACCATTGTTTGCATGGAGCGTGTGAGGAAACAGTGGCTAGAGGTGGTTCCAGTAGGGATCAAGAGAGGGAAATCCATGAGAGGATGTTCAGGCTGTAGTTAGCAGTTTTCTTTCATTCCTCAAGCTATCCTGCCCAATTTCAGGTGGGACTATAAAGGAGAATTCACTTTTGGCTATCTGAATAAAGCTCAGTCTAGCAGCATGACAGGATGTTCTGGTAGGTAAGTGGATATTTTAGTAGTTAAAATTGATTCTTGATGTTCCTACTTATTTATTTTAATTGATTTTTATTTGTTATTTATTCCCCTTTTAGCTCCATCTCTAATTCTCAAGAAGGTGTTGGATACATGTTGAGCTGACAAAGGTGAAGGTCATTCCCAATTTTCCCTTCTTCTTTTTGACGAAGCATTTCACCTCTGTTTACCTTCTTTCCTGAATAGCCTTCAGAACTGTGGATGTGCACTCAATTCTTTTCATTTTCACTACTGATGTGACAATAAGCTGCAATGTTACACCATTCAAAACAGATTGCTATTTTTATTTTCAGAACTGTTTGGGTCCTTCGTGCTAGCAGACAGTCTTTGCATCAAAAAATGGTTTCCTGGCATAAATTTAATGGATGGGTTTTTCCAGTCCCACCACCATGGCGGGCGGAACGGGAAAATTCGGAATGTGGCCAAAAGTCTGTTTCTCGCTGGTGTATAAATGGTTTGCAATTTTCCGCTCGCAGGTTTCATGGCGGGTCGGGTAGCTTGCCATGCCATGTCGGGAACGCTTTTGCATGCATTTGAATATCATGAATGCTCATTAAAAACCCAGCTCACTGGAGTCACACCCCCATCCCCCTCCAAAGCAACTGGCCAAATTGGCAGCTATTTAGACTGGTGTGAATCAAGACCAGATAGAACAGACTTGCACCTGGTGAACTGCACTTCACTCACGACCTCATGACTGGGGGAGGATGACTGGGGAAGGGATGGACAGAGACACATGACTGGGGGTGGGGTGCAATTAGTCAGGGTCAGAAAGCAGAGGCAGTCCTGGGGTACCATGCATCATGTTACAAGGCTGTGCTTGGCATACCCAGGTCCCAGACCAGGGAGGGGGGTGGTTCTGTCTGTCCTGTGTCAGTTGTACACAACATAATATGCAGGACTTGGTCAGTCCCTCACGTGCTTTGGTCCTGGGGGTTGGTGGTTTGGTACTGGGCTGCAGATAGCACAGCCACAGTCAGGAGTGGCATCTGCAGATGGTAAATAGGCAACAGGTATTACAGTGGGGGCCACTAGATGGTCTCATGGTGGGCCTCAAGATGGGGAGGGGTCAGGTCGGTATGGAGCATTGGGACATCCACTGAAAACATTTTGCGGGGAGGACAGGGACATCTATCAAAATTATGATGGGCTCCAGGGTTAAACGAGAAGGCAGAGAAATGATCAGAGCAAGGGAAAGTTGCACATAATGCTCTTCCTGGATGATAGGAGGGACTTGGACGGTGACGGGGGGAGGTTGGAAGCTGATCTCATAATAGAAGCAGAGCAGCACCATTTCAACAGCTGATGGAAGGATGCAGTTGAATAATAATCTAGGAAAAAATCGTCAGGGGAGTGTCTGAGGGCACTTTTGGGCCGATTGAAGTGGCACTCACTTCAGGACATGGAGAGCAAGGCTCAGTGGAGACATGTTAGGAAGACCCAAATGCCAATTGAAGGATTTGGGCACCTTAACTCATGGTGCACATTCTTGCGCGAAACCTTTGTGGCTTGGGACCAAATGTTGATGGGTCTGAATGACCATTTGTCCCTCTTATTAGAATATGCAAAGATCATAAAGATCCAACCATAAAGGCGCAATAGCTAAACTGTATATGCAAAAAACCCCAAAGACGTCTACTCATCACAGCTGAAAGGTTCAGACTTTGCATGGCTCAACAATCATAGTTTTTAAAAGTTCATTTACAGGATGTGAGTGTCGCTGCCTATGCCAGCATTTATTGCCCATCCCTAATTGCCCATGAGAAGGTGGTGGTGAGCTACCTTCTTGAACCACTGAAGTCCATGTGGTGTAGGTACACACACAGTGCTGTTAGAAAGGGAGTTCCAGGATTTTGACCCAGCAACAGTGAAGGAATGGTAATATATTTCCAAGTCAGGATGATGAGTGGCTTGGAGGGGAACTTCCAGGTAGTGGTGTTCCTATGTATCTGCTGCCCTTGCCCTTCTAGATGATAGTGGTTGTGGGTTTGGAAGGTGCTGCTGAAGGAGTCTTGGTGAGTTTCTGCAGTGCATCCTGTAGATGGTACACACTGCTGTCACTGTTCGCCGATGGTGGAGGGAGTGAATGTTTGTGGAAGGGGTGCCAATCAAGTGAGCTGCTTTGTCCTGGATGGTGTCAAGCTTCTTGTTGGAGCTGTACTCTTCCAGGCAAGTGGAAAGTATTCCATCACATTTCTGACTTGTGCTTTGCAGATGGTGGACAGGCTTTGGGGAGTCAGGAGGTGAGTTACTCACCGCAGGATTCCTAGCTTCTGATCTGCTCTTGTAGCCACAGTATTTATATGACTAGTCCAGTTCAGCTTCTGGCGAATGGTAATCTCCAGAATGTTGATATGTCATTATATTAGTGCAAGGCTGGGCTCTAGTCTACTCCAAAGGAAGCAGCCTGTCAATGACCTGACTGAGGTTCCTAGCATCTGGCTGTACTCATCCAGATCCAACCCCTTTTATGAAAGCAGTCATGCTTGGTAAGTTTGTTTGGGGGGGGGGTGTTGCGTGGGGGAGAGGGCGCTTCCAGCAACCCTTAAGGCTGTGTGCCAGCTGCAAGCGATAATCTGGGGATGAAATGCCTGGAATGAGGGCAGCCCAAAGGTTAACAATGACTCCCTAGTTTGGGTAAAGGAGATTTCATTTTTTCCTAATATTACTGTGGGGTACTTTAAAGCATGCTTATGGGGTTATGGGGGCTGGGTGTGTGTGTCTAATTTAATTAAAGTAAAGACAGTCAGGCTGCAAGATTTTAATCATCAAAGGTATTACATGTATAAGAAGATATTTTGAAATGGGAATGGTTGAGCTAACATATGTATTTGTTGATAAGTTGAGAAGTTGTTTGAATTTCAAAGGGGAATTAAAGATGACAAGGAAAATGGTTGCATCTTGCAGGAGTTCATAGGTAAACAAGTAGTGGGGATATCATGTTTTATTGACCCAAAAGCAAAGATAGGATTGAAACATGAAAGATCTTATATTTGTAAGAGTTTGGGTTTCAAAGAAAGTTTGAAACAATAGATTTAAAGAATGAAAAGGGAGAAAACATAGTTAAGGAAAGATTGAAAGCTATATGAGGGGTGGCCATGTGAGATCTTGAAAGGTGGATTGTTTTAAGACAGACTTGTGAAGAAGCAGCTTCTAGCCACCCCAGAGAGGTGTTTGCTTGTTCCTGAAAACAACATTTTGTTAAAAGCCTAAGAATTCCAGTGTTGAGTGAGAGAGAGAGAGAGACGCTTTGAAATACCTCCCTTATAGTGACATTGGGTGCCTTGCGTAATATTACTGGATGTTTTATAGATTAAGAATCTATTTGGACTGTTGCCTGGAAAAGGGTGTTATTTGGGAGTCTAGTTAAGTAGAAATCTCTTATGTAATGTTGTAAGACTAAATTTAATTGTGTAATTGTAATCTTGTGTGTTTAAGTTTTCTTTTGTTAATAAATGTTTTAATTTAATATTTAAAATCTCTAAAAGTGGTAGTGGACTCTTTACTTCTGACTTCAGTGCATATGCCTTCTCATAATGAAAATACAAATTGCTAATCATTGTGATAGCTTGGTCAAGTTTCGCTTTGGGATTTGTCAGCCTGGCAATTACCACCTGCCATGTCATAACACTTCTCAATAGAAAGTAATCATTGCAGGGTTCTGTTCAATCATGCCTCTGTTCAATGTCCTGCAAAGACAAGGAGAAATGTAGAATGGATAGACCATGCAGCCTTTCTCATGGCAGTCAGGCAAATGAGAAGGAGAAGGGCCCATCCCCATCAGGCAGAGCAAACGGAAGAGCCTTACCCTGAGGAACATGGGCCAGCGGGACCTCACCAAGACCCCGAAGCTGAGGCTGACAGACCGATTCCATGGGGGTGTTTGTCTTGACTAAGGGTGCACTGAAGATGCTTCTCATATCTACAGATGAGTGAGAGACAGTGCCATGGGCACTTTCACTTGACAAAGGATATGGTGGCTCACATCTACCACATTCTTTGGGATGAATTGATGCCACATGGTCTGGAAGGCAATCCATTGCTAGTGGCTCTAAAGGAGATTGTTGCGCTCAACTTCTTTGCAAGTGGCTGGTTCCTGGGCTCCACTGGGGACCCTGTGGAACATCATAATCCTCTGCTCATAAATGCATCTGAGAGGTTACTGACACCCTATTCAGTAAGACCCATAATTATGTCCAGTCCTACCTGGATGAAGCCAGCCAGGCTGCCAGAGTAGTGTGGTTTGCACCAATCTTCGGCTTCCCACAGGTGCAGTGTGCCATCGACTGCACACATGTGGCATTAAGAGCTCCCTCGCAGCAGGCATATGATTCATCTATAGAAAAGGCTTCCACCCTCTCAACATGCAGCAGATCTGTTACAACCAGAAGTAGATTATGCAGATTTGTGCAGACACCCTGGGAGCTATGCACGATTCTTGAATCATTTGCAAATGCCACAGATCTTCAAGGGCCTTCAGCGCTTCCAGGGTTGGCTCATCGGTGACAAAGGCTACCTGCAAAGCATGTGGCTAATGACACCCATTCGGAGGTCACAAAGTGCTTCGGGGAGAGGTACAAAGCAGCTCATTCTGCAACACACTCCTTGATAGAATAAACGATTAGCATGTTGAAGATTGTTTCAGATGTCTGGACCGGTCAGGTGGCAGTCTCCAGTTCTCTCCCTCAAAGGTGTCCTGCAACACTGTGGTTTGCTGTGCTCTACACAACCTGGCACTCCAGAATGGGGATGAGTTGCCAGATGGAGAGATGGAGGAGCTGCAGATTTCCTCCAATGATGAGGGTGTTGAAGGGGATTAGGTCGGATGAGGACAAGGAAATTGAGGCCCCAGAGAAAGAGGTCACAGCACGGGCCAAATGTGGCAGACATGGCCGTGAGATTCTTAAGGCCACAAGGTTCCAGGACATTGATGACAATTAGCTCATACAAGCCTCTTTCACTTGTGCCTTCCATGCAGACCGACATTAACACCTTTTTTCCTATCCTCAGCATCTCAATGAAGGACGTCAACCTCCAAATGATTGGTTACAATCTTGCCTGATGGTGGCCTCATCCTTGGAAGACTAGGCAGCCTCTGGAACATGTGACTATTCTGTTATAGGCTAAGAACTCCAACAGTGTACACTGTGAAGAAATTAGACATGGTGCTGTCTTTTCAAGCATCGCACTGACATTTCACTGCCTATGGCAGCCTTCAGGAGGCAGAGGCAGCACTGAAAACCTCTATGCCCTCATTGCAGTATTCCTGGAGCGTGGCAAGGCCCCTCAAGGAGGACAATCATCAATCACTGGTTCTCATGAGGTCTAATCTGAATCTGACTGTGCCATTTCACCAGAAGCCATCCCTCGTGCAAGAATAATGTTCTGGCCTCATTCTCAGACTGAGTCACCAGCATGAGATCCTTCTTTAGGACACTGTGATCTGTCATCTTGGTAATGGATGCGAGCCTGCGAATCAGGTCCCCTTTGTGTACACCGAGAGAGCTTCAGTAGACCATCATCTGATCATTGACAAGTGCTCATGACTCAGCCTTTGTGTGGAACTTCCCAAGTTCCCATCCAGCATTGCCTTTGCACGTGTGGCCCCAAAAATGGCGACTCAGCATTTTGGCATTAATTATTAATTTCATTCACAATAAAGAGCACCCATCAGATGTACTGGAGCTTCACTCTGATCCCACTTGAGGTCTCCACATTTTCATTCCAGTAGTTTCAGATATACACATGGGGCAGAATATTTCGCTTGCCGGGCGGTCGTGCAGTCAACCAGAACAAGCGTAAAGTGATGCATGATGACATTGAGCAAGTGTCCTGATGTCATTGCGCATTAGCATAATATTTCAGTCAGTGCACCCGCCGACAATTAAACAGCCTAATAAGGCCATTAAAGTCATAACAAATTAAATTTTTTGCTGCGCATCCATCCTTACAGCTGGTGGACAGGTGCATCGGCCAAGTGGCCTTTGGAATTTTTGCGAAACCTCATCCATGGGTGGGGTAAGGTTTCAATCAGCCATTTAAAAAAAATTTTCAAACTAATTTCTAATGTGTCTGTGCTCATGTGACAAGGTTGCATGAGGGGACATGTTTTTAACATTTTTAAATTCTTTATTTTTTATTTTAAAAATCTTCAGCTCCCTGAGGCAGCTCTGTGCCACAGGGAGCTTTTACTGTGCTCATGCCCGAATTTCTGTGCTCGCCCTCCTCCCACCCACTCCATCAACGCTGAGCACTGTAGTGCATGGTTCATGCTGGCTGGCCGCTAATTGGCCAGCCAGCGTGAAATTGTGGTCGGGACCCGTTCGTGGGCGGTGATCTGTTTTGCGGCTGCTCTCACTCTTCCCCCCCCAAGCCTGCCCGATGACTGGAAAATCCTGGCCTTGGAAACTGATAACATTGTCATGATCTGATTACGATATTGCTTGCCCATCGGAGAGCTGGCTCAGGGATTATGCTACGCTAGCCAGACTTTCAGGTCCAGAGCAGCATCCCCCCACTTAATAGTCCAGCATTTGGGACCTTGACACACACCCCTGATCTCGCATTGTCATTACTATCTAGCAGGCATTTCAGGAGCCACTAAGTATTAGCTGGTCCATAGCTCTGCATTATGCAGATGGAGAATGAAAATTACAATAGGGCTGATGTCTATCTGGTCACAACATCACATTACAGGCTGCCATGAGCACCTAAGATTCCTGAATCTTGCTTGAAATGTAACCCACACTCAAGCCTGACAGATATTACATGGAGACCATTGAAAAATGCACCAAATTAGACTGACTCCAATGTGGGTTTCCATTACAACCTATAAGATCCACACTGATCAGTCGTCAGTGCAGAAGCATCAGGAGAATATACCAGACTGCAAAATCTATACCCATGAAGCCACATGATATGACCCTCTGACGCAAGTCTCAGATATGCCTTGCCCAAAGATCATGCTGTTAGAGGCTTTGCCCATGTTGCTGCAGTGGACAGAAAGGTAATGCACTGTAATGAGATGATGTGCGATACCATAGACCTGAAGCACACGATGGGGGATATGTGAAAAGTCGGGGGGGTGGGGGCATCAGTTACACTCGTATAATCTTGGAGCATTACATCAGATAGATGAGCCATTCACAAGATGATAATTTCAGAGAGATGCAATATATTTTCAGATGTGTAAAGTATATACAGTTAGTGAACATGCGTGCCACTTTTGTACTCTCAAAATTTCTTTATTTGTCTTACCCTACTGCTATGTCTAGGTGCTTCCCTGACATCTACAGCAGAGGTGGAGGCAGCTTGCTGACTGCTATGCCCTCTTGTGTGGATGACTTTGGCAGGTGTCTTCTAGAGGACCAAGGCCTGGACCTCCTTTGGGTCTCCTGCTGTGGGGCAGGTGCACCCTCCTTGGCCTGAGGATCTGGAGTTGCTGGGGTCACAGATAGAGGGGACCTGGAGCGGCTGGACAGCCCAGGAGAGTTCTGGGTGGATTGTAATTTCCCTGGGGTATCTGGCTGATGCTCCTCCTCCCTGTGGGTGCCGAGAGGCCCTCCCATGATTCTTTGAGGAGAAGGGGATCCTGGAGGGAGATCAAGTGCCCTGCCCCCCTGTCACCTAGCCACTGCTGGAACACGCTCATGTCTGAAGTGATGGTGTGCAGGTCCATGCGCATATCTGGCACAAACTGCTGGACCAAGGTCTCCATGGCAGTTGTCACCCTTCCAATGATGACCTCAATACACTAGCATTTCGGTGCAATGACATCAGACAGAACGTGGTCAGACTCCTCCATCCTCCTTCTCATCTGGTGATGGCCTCTAACAACCCTGCCCACTGTGCCCCTGCCTGCCTTTGAAGCTCCAACATCTCTGAGGGCCAATTCTAGAGGCTCGTCATCAGACTCAGACTCAGCAGGAGCCTGGCCTCCTGAGTGTTGGTGACCTTGGCTGTCACTGCCTCCACCTGCTGTGGACCTGAATCTGCGCTGTGTTCAGCAGATGGCGACCCTGAGCCTGCTCTAAAACTTGGTCCCACCGAGCTGTTGGAGGGTGCAGGTGAAACAGTGATGGCTCTACATCCAGTGGATCCTCAGGATCCTCATCTGAGGTGGTCTGGAGGTGGGGCTGATAGGCTGGCTGGCAGTGTGCTGGTGCCAGTAAAAGAGAGAAGAAAAAATTAGTGATTGGCTGGATAGTCAACTACATTAAAAGGCACTCACAGTTTCGGCAGGTGAGCGAAGACTAATGGATGGGGCCTCACTTGCATGTTGGGGGATACTAATCTCGTCTTTGGCGCAGGCACAGTCCTGGTCTTCGCCAGCCAGCTCTATCGCTTGCTCCTCAAAGAGGCGAGCAGCCTGAGCTCCGGCATCCCCCTTCTGGTCTAGGATCTCTTCCTTGTTGTGGGTGATCTTTTCCTGCATAAAAACAGATGGACAGAATGTGGGCAGGACGGATGGCAAGGCAGACAATAAGCATGCCAGACTTTTGTGTGTGCTGAGTGGACATATGTAAGAGCTGAAGGTGTGACTTGTGCAGAATGTGACAAGAGATGAAGATGTTAAAGTGTGCGTGAGAGAATCAGTGCTGATGTTCCTTGTGCTGGTAGTAAGTGAGATCCCTGTGGACTGTAACTCTGTGAATGCCTGGTAGCCTTATGAGAATGTGAGTAGAGACTGAGGAGAAGTTTGACTTACCCTGGCGGAGTGGATGAGATCAATCATCCTCTTCCTGCCCTGGATAGCAGTCCTCTTCTGGAAAGAGTTGGCATTGACCACAATGGTGACCTCCTCCCAAGCCTTGGTGGTGAGGTTGGTGGACCTCCAGCTCCCATCACAGGGGAAAACATCTCCCTCTTGTCCTCAACCGCCTGGAGGAATGCTGCCAATGCCTTGTTGCTGAACTTTGGGGCACAACGTTTCTCCTCTTGGGGCCATTGCGGCGCTTCCACGACAAGTCCTGGGCTGCATTTGTGTGAGCAGGTGCCATTTAACCATGGTGCTCGGAAATATGAGCCAATGAGTTAACAATGGGGCGGATGAATTCCAGCCCGTCCCACCACGAGATATGGCAGGTTGCACATTTATGCATATATACTGTGCTCAAAAGTGGACAAGGTAGCACGCAACCTACCACACTGCTGGCAGGAGCCACACCCCCTTTCCCGCCCGCCACCACACATAGGGCAGAATTTTCTGCCTGCTGGGCAGGTGGGTCTGATCCAATCTCTGGCGGGTGGGAGGGGGAATTCCCCAAAAGCGAGAGTGCGCTCTTTTGCGCATGCGCATGAAAGAGCGCGCATCTTCCTGAGGCTAAGTGCAGCTTCAGGGAGATCACTTAAGCTTTGTACAAACATTAAAAATAGAAAAATAAAAAAATCCTTAACATGTCCCCTTCATGTGACAATGTCACATGAGATGGGACATGTCAATAAATTTCACTAAAACCTTATTAAAGTTTTTTTAAACACTACATGAAACCTCATCCTGCCGGTGGATGAGGGTTCATATTTTTTCTATTCCCCGCTGGGGCTCCTGGCCTGCCCACCAACATGTTGGACGGGCAGGTCCTTTAATTGTTTTAATTATCCTGTCAATGGCCTCAATTGACCATTGACAGGTCAGTGGGCGCACAGCTGATTTGGCTGTGCCCCCGCCTTCCTGAAAATTTAAATGGGGCGGGATGATATTGGGGGTTCCCCCTGAATCATCCCGCATCATTTTGCGCATTGGCGAGCGGGCCCCGCCTCCTGCTCGCCGATGGCAAAATTCAGTCCATAGTCTCCGGAGCGGAAAATTCTACCCAACGAGTCGGAGCCAGAGGCCCATTTAAATTTACACAACTCTACAGAATGATGAAAACCTGAAACTACATATTGTGGAGGTGCAGAAATCTATAAGCGCTCATGAAACTGTTTATTACAAGTGTCCAGTTTTTAAAAACAATTAATGACATTACTAATAAAAAAGTAAAAAGTTTTGTGCTTAATTGGTTCACCTGATCATTTTAGTACAGTTTAGAAATTTTCGTATTAGTACAGATACTTGCACAGGAATATTTCTACAGCTCCTTTAAAAAAATATATATACCATAGAATTTAATAATTGTAGATAAATAAAGTGAGACTGCTATTTGCTTATCTTAAGGAATTTTTGTGAATTATTTCCCATAAATCAATGTGCATTTATTTTAACATTTTGTTCCTTTGAAGTATCACACAAAAAGACATTCATCTGGTTTAAAATCACCCATCTTGACCTATCAGCCACCTTTTTCCTTACCCCAGTATAATTTTTGTTCTGCTACTTGCTGCTAAATATTCATTGGTGTTTGTCATGAATACAAGGAAAGACCAAATTAAAATGTATAAATGACTGATTCAAGCACCGGGTTAGAGAGCTGCAGCCACTGGTACTTTCTCATCATGTATCTCATGAACATAATCCAAATATCTTACACCAATTTGTTGGAGATTTTGATATATATAATATATGTATATATATATATAATATGTACGTATAAAAAATATATATAAATAATTATATACAATACACAATATGAATGTTATAAAAGGACAATTATTGTTTGTGCCATTACAAAACAATGCACTAATATGCTCAGTGTTGATTAGTTGTCACTTATATCATAATATAAAAGGTGGGATTAATTGTGTCACTGAAAATGATCTATTCACATAAGTACAGCCACGCGATGGTACTATGTTCTATATCATTAGACAAACAACTAACCTCTTTGGCATTGCTTACAGCATAATTCCCCTGTATTGTATTCATTCTTGAATTTGGTATACCTACTTATCTTTTAGTTTTCAATTTTGATGAAGATCCTGCACTGGAATTGCTATCTTGTTTTTCTCTTTACAAATGCTGACAGAACAATGTATAGTTTCAGCATTTAAAGCTTTTCTTTTCATTTTTTTATATATTTGGTAGCATAGCAACAGTTTGTGACCAGATCAGTTGCAATGATGTAACTGCTGTAGGGAAAAGCTGAAATTAACCAATTCTCTTGCTTTAACAATGCAAGGTTTTGCAGGGGTGGTGGTGAGGGGGTTGGCAGGAGGGGTGGTGGTTGGGACTAGAGCAAGAATTTTCTGGACCTATGCCACTGTAAATCTACCTTCAGAAGTTTCCATTGCTTCTAGCTTTGACTGCATTAACAGGTGCAATCCTGGCTGTTTATTGAATTGCAATCCCTATCTCACTCTGGTGAAATTTCACCCTCCTTTTGGGAAAAGAGAGGAATGATCTGAATCTTTATTTTTGCATTCGTTACAATTTCAGTATTATTCAAAGCCACTTTTATAAAATATGACGACAATGAGATTAATCAATTGCCAATTGATCTGAATGTTCCTCTAGATTTTTAGGGGTTAACATGATAAATGTTTAAATAACAAAGATTCTTCATTAAACTGCCGTCTATAATTTTTCTGTTTGCTGGCAATGCACAAACGGTTTGTAAGTCAATGATACCTCCCCTCCCCACGCCCCAGATTTTCTAAGAAAAATGTGTTGTTAAGCTCCCTCTGTCACTTTTACCGTTACTTCTTCACAGTTGGCAGCTACAGAGTGCTTCATGCAGTGATAGGATGTAGTACGTTAGAATGATTTGTCATAATTGTTATCATGTGTGCCAGATGATTAAAATGAAAAGAAGTCCCTTCCAACAAGATTTGTTCCACTAAACAAGGCAGCCCTGTATGAAGTTAGGGTGTGTGGGGAAGAGTCAGTGCAACCTATCTTGTACCAACATGCAAACAGCGTTACAGTCCTCGCAGAAATAGCTGAGACAAAGGGTCGGATTGTCCAATCCCAAAACGGGCTGAATTGTGTTGGGTGGACTTGTAAAATGGTGGAAACATCCAATTCCAGGACTCTTTCTCCCATTCCCTGTGCCAACAGTTTTAATTGGCATGGTCATGAACTTCACACAGCTATCTGGATCTATTGCAAAAGTGGGCATCTGTAATTTTCAAGCAGTCAGGCCAGCTTTGAAAGACGCTGTGGTTAATACCAGCCCAGACGTGTCATGGACCACGGGCGAACCATGGTTTGAAGTCGGGAGCTATTTGAAAGGTGAGTTTAAAAGATGTTGCTAACTTCATATATCATAACAAAATGACCATAAGACATAGGGCAGAAGTAGGCCATTTGGCCCATCGAATCTGCTCTGCCATTCAACGAGATCATGGCTGATCTGATAATCCTCAACTCCACTTTCCTACCTTTTCCCCATAACCCTTGATTCCCTTACTGATTAAAAATCTGTCTATCTCAGCCTTGAATATACTTAACGATCCAGCCTCTACGGTCCTCTGTGGTAAAGAATTCCGCAGATTGACTACCTTCTGAGAGAAGAAATTCCTCCTCATCTCTGTTTTATATGGGTGCCCCCTCACTCTGAGATTATGTTCTCTTGTCCTAGACTCTCTCACAACGGGAAACAACCCCTCAGCATCTACCCTGTCAAGCAACCTAACAATCTTATATGTTTCAATAAGGTCGCCTCTCATTCTTCTAAACACCAATGAATACAGGCCCAACCTACTCAACCTCTCCTCATAAGAAAATCCCCCCATATCCAGGATCAACCTAATGAACCTTCCCTGGATTGCCTCCAATGCCAGTATATCTTTCCTTAGATAAGGGGACCAAAACTGTTCACAGTATTCTAGGTGTGGTCTAACCAGTGCCCTGTATAGTTTTAGCAAGACTTCCCTATTTTTATACTTCATTCCCTTTGAAATAAAGGCCAACATTCCATTTGCCTTCCCTATTACCTGTTGAACTTGTGTGTTAGCTTTTTGGGATTCATGCACAAGGATTCCCAAATCCCTCTGTAGTATTTCTCAATTTAGATAATATTCAGCTCCTCTATTCTTCCAGCCAAAGTGCATCACCTCACATTTTCCCACACTATATTCCATCAGCCAAGTTTTTGCCAACTTACTTAACCTGTCTATATCCCTCTGTAGACCCCTTGTGTCATCCTCACCATTTGCCTTCCCACGTATTTTTGAGTCAACCACAAACTTGGTGATAGTATATTCACTTCCCTCATCTAAGTCATTAGTATACATTGATCCCTGTGGCACTCCACTAGTTACAGGTTGCCATCCTGAAAATGCTCATCCCAACTCTCTGTCTTCTATTAGTTAGCCAATCCTCTATCCATGCTAGTATACTCAGGGAGTGGTGGTGGCGGTGGCATAGTCACCAGACTAGTATTCTAGAGACCCAGAGTTCAAATCCCACCACAGCAGATGGAGAAATTTGAATTTAATAAACATCCAGAATTAAAAGTCTGATGATGACCATGGAGTCATTGTTGTAAAAAAAACCCATCTGGTTCACTAATGTCCTTTAGGGAAGGAAATCTGCTGTCCTTACCTTTTCTGGCCTACATGTGGCTCCAGACCCACAGCAATGTGGTTGACTCTTAAAAATTCCGCCTGAATGATGGGCAATAAATGCTGGCCTAGCCCGTGAAGCCCACATCCCATGAATGAATATAAAAAAACTACCCTCAACACTATGGACTCTTATCTTATTAAGTAGCCTTATGTGCAATACCTTATCGAACAGCTTTTGGAAATATATTACATCTACTGGCTCCCCTTTATCCATCCTGCTTGTTACCTCCTCAAAGAATTCTAATACATTTTTTAGGCATGATTTCCCCTTCATGAAGCCATGCTGACTCTGCTTGACTAGATTATGTATTGCTAAATACTCTGCTATTACATCCTTTATAATCGTCTCCAACATTTTCCCAATGACAGATATTAAACTAACTGATCTATAGTTATCTGTCTTTTGTGTACCTCCCTTTAAATGCTGTATTATAAATTATATACACTTTTAATACAGTGACTGATGATCAGGCTTTGTTTTGAAAAGGTAAGTGACTATTAAATTGAACAGTATTTTGAAAGTGGAAAAGTCTTCAGATGCATTCAAGTACATTATCCACTGGATCAAGTGTTATTCTGCATTCTACAATAGTAACGTTCATATGTTATTGTGTGAACTGTCCCCATTACTTTCATGCTTTCCTTGAAGTTCAGCTCAGCCATCTGTTTGTTTGTTTTGAGGCTTTAACAGATGGCTGAGCTTTCACTATCCTTGAAGTTTGGCTCAACTATCTGTTTTGCTGTTTCAAAACATGCAAACATATGGTTAGGAGCACAAGTAGGCCACTCAGCTCCTCAACAGTTGGCTAAGCTTCTGGCTATCTTCAAAGATTTTAATGTATTCAGCTCTGAAGGTTTTGACAAGTTGTTTGATGGAATCTCATTGTGAATGCTTGGCTGAATTCTAAATCCACCAATGGATTCAGCTCAGCAGACATTGTTGAAACAGCTGTCAAAGGGAGTGTAAGCTTGATTATTTATTTTGGCAGATTTTTGAACACCCTGAAAGCTTCCAATGTTATCATAGGGCTTGTGAGTTTTGTTTAGAGTGGACACTGGATGAGTGAGTAGGTGAGTAAGAGTAGGTGAGGGTGGGTGAATGAGAATATGGGAGCTGAAGAAAATGGGGGTAAGGAGGGTATAGGGTTAAAGAGTATATAAGGTGATAATGAGGTCAGGAGCTATGGGATTGAAGAAATGGGGTTTGGGGGGACTCACACTCCTTTCCAGACTTGGACCTATGTCTCAGCAAGTGGAGGTGGACCTTTCAATCTGGCTGCTTTGACATCAGCCCACCCTCATCTCTGCCCTGGGCTTGCTGCAGGAGGCAGCAGGCCTGATTCTTGCCCATCCCCCACTCAATGCCATGAAGATAATGTGGGTGGGCACTGCCAGTCAGGGGTGGGATCATGACATTTGGATATCCCCCAACTCCCAGTTCCACCTCCAGAATGAAAATCTGACCAGAGGGTTGGGCAGTGCCCTTTTACCTTTGGAAACTGAACTCATATTCAGCCTAAATGATGGGATGAAAGTCTCTTTGTGGTAGTTATACTGCATGATTCATTGAAGGTCATTACCATTACTGCAAGGATTTTATGAAAGAGGATAGGTTGTTAGGATGTATTGCCTCAGCAATTAAAACATAGACCTTGGTCAGGCTACACAGAATCATACAGCACAGAAGGAGGCCATTTAACCCGTTGTGCCAACTCTTTGAAAGAAATACCCAATTAATCCCACTCCCCTGCTCTCCCCCAGCCCTGCATTTTTCCACTTTTCCTTTGAAAGTTACTGTTGAACCCACTTTCACCACCCTTTCATGTAACACATTCCAGATCGTGAGAACTTACTGAGTAAAAATACTTTTCCTCATTTTCCCCCTGGCTTTTTTGCCACATACATGAAACCAGTGTCTTCTGGTTACTAAAGATAAAAACAAAAACAAAAAAACTGCGGATGCTGGAAATCCAAAACAAAAACAGAATTACCTGGAAAAACTCAGCAGGTCTGGCAGCATCGGCGGAGAAGAAAAGAGTTAACGTTTCGATTCCTCATGACCCTTCGACAGAACTTGAGTTCGAGTCCAAGAAAGAGTTGAAATATAAGCTGGTTTAAGGTGTGTGTGTGGGGGGTGGAGAGAGAGAGAGAGAGAGAGAGAGAGGTGGAGTGGGGGTGTGGTTGTAGGGACAAACAAGCAGTGATAGAAGCAGATCATCAAAAGATGTCAACAACAATAGAACAAAAGAACACATAGGTGTTAAAGTTGGTGATATTATCTAAACGAATGTGCTAATTAAGAATGGATGGTAGGGCACTCAAGGTATAGCTGTAGTCGGGGTGGGGAGAGCATAAAAGATTTTAAAATATTTAAAAATAATGGAAATAGGTGGGAACCTTCCGGACTGAATATTGAATTCAACAACTTTAGGTCTTGAGCTCCCTCCTCCATCCCCACCCCCTTTCTGTTTCTTCCCCCTTCCTTTTTTTTTCCAATAAATTATATAGATTTTTCTTTTCCCACTTATTTCCATTATTTTTAAATATTTTAAAATCTTTTATGCTCTCCCCACCCCCACTAGAGCTATACCTTGAGTGCCCTACCATCCATTCTTAATTAGCACATTCGTTTAGATAATATCACCAACTTTAACACCTATGTGTTCTTTTGTTCTATTGTTGTTGACATCTTTTGATGATATGCTTCTATCACTGCTTGTTTGTCCCTACAATCACACCAACCCCTTCCACTTCTCTCTCTCTCTCTCTCTCCACCCCCCCCACACACCTTAAACCAGCTTATATTTCAACTCTTTCTTGGACTCGAACTCAAGTTCTGTCGAAGGATCATGAGGACTCGAAACGTCAACTCTTTTCTTCTCCGCCAATGCTGCCAGACCTGCTGAGTTTTTCCAGGTATTTCTGTTTTTGTCTTCTGGTTACTGACTCTTCTGACAATGGAAACAGTTTCTTGGTATCTCCTCTATCAAAATCCCTCATAATTTTGAGCACCTCTTTTCAATTTCCTTCTTACATTCTTTACACAAAGAACAATCCCAGCTTCTCAAGCGTTTCCACATAACTTATTCCCTCATCCCTGGTACCATTCTGCTAAATCTCCTCTACACCCTCTCAAAAGCCTGGACAATCTTTCTAAAGTGCCTACAATATATCTAGAATATTTGGTGGAATTTTCTGAATGATAGGACCATATGCGGGTTGGGAACCTGAATGTGAAGGAGTGGGCTTTGCCAAGGCTTTGTAACTAAGCCACAGCATTAGCTACCCACCTCCGGGCTTCCCGGCCAATTGGGGAGGATGGATTTGTCAAAGGATGAATTTCTAATCCAAGGGACCACAACATGGGGCAAGTTCACCACCACTCGGTCTTTTCAGGCTGCAGCACTTATTGTATATAGTTTTCATTCTCTCACATGGTGGGGAAATATAGTGGCCCTGGAAAAGATTCCAAGAGAGATCACAATATCGACACCTCATTTAACTCTCCTTACTTACCAGCACGGGCTTGCAGAGCTGGGCTTTTAAGACAGAGAATTAAGAAAGAGATGGAATTGCGCATTTTGAAATAAAGAATTAGACACAGTTTAAGTAGTTAGTTATTTGAGTTAGACAGTTTATAAAGCATGAGGGGCTTAAGTATAAATTAGGAACACAAAGAATTAGGTTAGATGTTAGAAGGTACTTGTCTTTGCAGATCCGTTGATCTCTGGAATAAGGCAGGTTGTGACATAAATCAGCGTGCATTGCTAAACTGATACAGTGGTGCCATTTTGGAGCTAAGCACACAGGCTAATCTCTTAACCACACAACTGAAAATGCATTCAGTGGCAGGAAGTGCTAACCAGTGCTAAAAAGAAAGAAAGACTTGCATTTGTATAATGCTTTTCACAACAGCCAGATGCCTCAAAGCACTTTATAGTCAGTGAAATACAGTCAAGTTTGAAATATGGGAAACACAGTAGCCCCTTTGCGCATGGCAAAGTCTCACAAACAGCAATATGATAATCTGCTTTGATGATGTTGATTAAGGGACAACTATTCGTCAGGACTGTGGGGAAAACTCTCCTGCTCTTTTTCAAAATAGAGCCATCGGATCTATTTACATCCAACCCAGCAGGCAAATGCCTCATCCAAAAGATGGCACCTCCAAGTGTGCAGTAGTCCTTCTGTGTTCAGTACTGCACTGGAGTATTGACCTTAAGAAGTCAAAAACTACTTGCGGCTTAGTTACATATTAATTGCTTCCAGCTGTCACTACAATGCTACAAGTTTGGTGTTTTCTATGGTTGTTTCAAGTTGCAAAATTCTGCAGGGAACGGTGCTAAGGACTTTTTTTACTGACTTCAAGGGTTCTGCACAAACCAGTTGCTCCCAGGCATGGTTGCACAAGTCCACATTTCCCTTGGAATATAGTATGACTTGGAGAATTAATAGAATTTAGAGCAAGACAAGCTGCTGGAAGAGCAAGGAGGAGGGGGAGGGGGAGAATGCCTTTCTGTAGGAGGCCATATCCATTCAGGGTGTCCAGGGAACAACTCTCCTACGTGAATCCCAGCGAAGAATGATGTGTGGAACATCTGCACTTCAGTCAGGCACTGAAATCTGCCACCTGCTGCAGCTGAAACCTCAGAGCAGGGAAAGAACCGCATTGCCAATGGCTGAGGAGGTAACCATGATGGTGAACTTATTTACGTCTGGATTCTTCTAGGGCGGAGCTGGGGATATTTGTGGCAGCTCGTAGCTTGCTGTCCACTGTTGCATCAGGGTATCACTTCAAGGAAAGCAAACTAAATTTCATTCTGTCCTGCCAGAGAGAGAAGCAGGGGAAGTAAGCATGTAGCTTGGATAGAATTGCTGGCTTCCCCTCCCTGGCAGGCAGGCAATTGCATGGGCACTGGCAAAGTGGCAGTTATGGGAGGATGAATGTTGTCTTCCTGAGAAACTATTATTGGAAAATAATCATAAAATACTGGGTGCATCTCAATTGCAATCTAAAACTGATCTAGCTTCACCTCACAGCTGTAGTGCAACACACAGGCCTGAATCTTCCTTTCGGCATGTGGGGGCGGGCTCTGCATGCCAACATGTAAAATGATGCATGGCGACATCGTACGTGCGTCCCGATGTCACTGTGCGTCATTCTGATCTTCAGTTCGGTGGTTGCGCACCAGAGTCAGCTGCGTGCCCCCCGAACTGTCAAAGGTCTATTAAGGCCATTAATCAACTGAGGCACTCGTCAGGGCTGCCTGTCCAACCTTAATGTGGCGCTGGGCGGGCCTTAATTGGCCCGCTTATGTAAAATGGCAGTGCGCAGTTGATCACGGGCGGTGATTGGCTGTGCTCCTGCCCAGCCCGCCCAACAAGGAGAAAATTCTCCCCATAAGTTTTATTCTTAACTGTCCTTGGTGTTAATTTCCCAGGTTTTATGGAGAGAAAAAGTGGGCAGCCACCTGCTAGGAGTTCAAGATTTTCCATAATGCTATTCCTAGGGAATTGCAACTGGGTTTGGGGAAGGGGTCACCAACTTGGTCATCATAATTTTTTCCATATCTACTCATAAGGCAAGCAAAACAGGTGCCCAATAAATGTAAAGAAGGATTTTGTACTGGGACCCTGTTCCAGAAACATGGTGAAGGAGGTCACTACATCAGATAAGCTAGGCTTTCAGTTCCCCCAAAAGGAGCTGCAGAGCATCGGACTTCCCATCTGTTGGGCTCGTCTTTCAGCATCATCTCCCTGTCATGAGTTCCTACCAGGGCTGGATTTTACATGCCCCCCTCTCAACCGGGGCATGATCTTGGCGAGGTGGTGGTGGTGTTGGGGGATTGGGGGGTCGGGGGTCGGGGGGGGCGGGGGGGGTGGGGGGGGGGGGGGGGGCACATAAAGTAGGTCAGGTGGCTAGCTCACCACCTTCCTGCCCACACTCAACCCTGTAAAACACTCAGTGGATGTGCACCAAAATCAGCAGCCGGTGTGTAAAAAAAAAGGATCATTTTGGCTCATTAAAAAGCCTTTGAACTGAATACTATGTTGCCCACACCGTAACATGGTTGGTATGGGCAGTCGCGCAGGAGTGGGCAGGCTGTTTTTAAAGGCCTACATGAGAAATGACAGGAAAAAAGGTGGGTACAACATTTGGGGGTGCTCCTGTGTGTCAATGTCACCGCCCCAAAGATGTCACTCCTCTGCCTTCTGCACCACCTGGCCAACAGAACCCAATCATCCACTCTTCCTCCCCCTTCACTAGGTTCTGGGATCCTTCCCTGCCCTAAAACCTCAGGACTTACCTTCTTGAGGCAGCTATAATCTTCCTTGGGCCTTCTTCCTGCAGTCCTGACAGTACCCACTATTCAGCTTCGACAATGCAGGGATCGATGGAGCTGCTGGCTAGTCAGATTGGCCATCAGCTCCCAAGGGCACCACTCCCTCCTGTGTGAGATGTGGAAGTCCCATTCTCCATTACTTTAGCCTGCCCGCAGTGTATTATAGCTGTAGAGCAGTCTGGCATAGAGTAAGTTGGCTTCCGGCCAACTTCATGGGGGCTAAGTAGTGTCCCTGCCCCCCTGTCCCAGTAAAATGCCAGCCCAGGAGTGGGTGCAGATCATTCTAATGACTGGACAGTAACATTGAGTGTTGCCAGGCAACTGAGCCTTATGCTCAGTTCAACTTTGGTCTCTCTGGCAGCAATTGCAATATCTGCATTTGTGGATTGCTTATCCAAACAAGTTGATCCCACTCACTGATGACCTACCTTATTTCTTTGTATGTTGTGAGGGACTAAGACCTCACCCTCTATATTTTTAATAAAATATATAGAGATATGCTCATCGCTATTTCTAAAAATTTTAAACTGGACAAAGACTTTTAAAATGGTTGGATCTTTGTCTGTCTGTGATCCCCGAACAAAAGGAGCTGCCTGGCAGTATAGGAAAAGCTCGCACATCCTTATCGGGGGAGCCACTATTGACCCATTGTGGGCTCCATAGGCCAAATTCTAGGAGAGCTATACAAAGGCCATCTGCATTTCATAATCCAGACTGGCCAACAGGAGTCTGCTTGTCTGCTAAGACAAAAGGCCCCACAATCTTCCTTTCAATTCTTAATGGTTGAGACACTTAACAATCTTAGGTAACCAGACAATGGATGCACATCCTTTGTCAAATATAGTGTAGAGAGGTGGGAGTAATATGACATGAACCTCTGGCTTTTGGAACCAGTAATATGGCCTAGCTGAACTGCAAAGTTCTATCTGCTGTTTACTATATAACTGGCAGCCTCACAGTAAAGGATGCCTGCCCATATAACCAGCTGCCCCCATTTACAATGCTTCTGTTGGAAATTCTGTATCATCACCTACAAGGCTGATTCACCTTTGCATGCCTATCTCATTGTGTGAAGTGCACACCATTGGAAAAGTGAATTATACGGCATCAGTTTTCAGCTGCTGACCTCCGTGAAGGAACACCTCATTGGACTTTGATTGTGGAGTCTGGAACCCACGTGAAACAATATTTCTATTCTCTGTGGTCCCTGCACCGTACATCTTTCTTTCCTCTATTTCCACTCTTTACTGTCTGAGTGTGGAGGCAGTGATGCGAACATCCTTTCATGTTTTGTGTAAGTGCAAAGAAATTAACCATTTCAGTTCATCCTATCTTAAGTTTGCTGTGGGGTTATTCATAGAAAATTGGATCAGACCAAAACCAAAGGGTTGCGGAAATACACCACCACTTAGAAAAGGGAAACAAACCAAAACTGTTTAATTGACGAGTGGTGAGAGGAGAAATTAGTGCTGTTCAAATTAACCACCCCTCCTGTCCGTGACAACTTGTTGACCTACAGAAGCTCCAGGTGCTCTCTGACCTTTATTGTTTCCTAGTGCTCTCTGACCTGCTTTGTTACCTGGTGCTCTCTGACCTGTATTATTTCCTCATGCTCTCTGACCTGTATTGTTACCTGGTGCTCTCTGACCTGTGTTGTTATTGGGTACTCGCTGACCTGTATTGCTACCCGATGCTCCCTGACCTATATTGTATCCTGGTGCTCTCTGACCTGTAGATTTACCCGGGGCTTTCTGACCTGTATTGTTATCAGGTGATTTCTGACCTGTGTTGCTACTTGGTGCTGTCTAACCTGTAATGTTACCCGGTGCTCTCTGAGCTGTATTATTACCCGGTGCTCTCTGACATATACTAATTCCTGGTGCTCTCTGACCTGTACTCTTACCTTGTGCTGTCTGATCTGTATTGTCACCAGGTGCTGTCTGATGTGTATTGTTATCAGGTGCTCTCCGACTTGTTTTGCTATCAGGTGCTCTCTGACCTGTATTGTTTCCCTGTGCTCTCTGACCCATATTGTTTACCAGTGCCCTCTGACCTATGTTGTTATGGATTGTTTTTTGACATATACTGATACCCGGTGCTCTGTGACCTGTGTTGCTACCAGGTGCTCTCTGACCTGTATTGTTACCATGTGCGCTCTGACCTCTATTGTTGCCCGATGCCCTCTCTCCTGAAGTGTTACCTAATGCTCTCTACCCGGTGCTCTCTGACCTGCATTGTTATCTGATGCACTCTGACCTTTATTGTTTCCTCGTGCTCTCTGACCAGTATTGCTTCCTGCCACCCTCTGACCTGTATTGTTACTTGATGCTCTCTGACCTCTATTGCTACCTGGTACAGTCTGACCTGTATTGTCACCTGGTGCTCTCTGAACTGTATTGTTTCCTGGGGCTCTTTGACCTGTATTGTCACCCGGTGCTCTCTGATCTGTATTGTTTCCTGACCTGTGTGGTTAACCAGTGCCCTCTAACCTGTGTTGTTACCATGTGCTGCTTGACCTGTGTTGTTATTGGGTGCTCTCTGACCTGTGTTGTTAACCAGTGCCCTCTAACCTGTGTTGTTACCATGTGTTGCTTGACCTGCATTGTTATCGAGTGCTCTCTGAGGTGCATTGCTACCAGGGGCTCTCTTTCCTGTACAGTCACCCAAGGCTCTCTGACTTGTATCGTTAGTGGGTGCTCTCTTTCCTGTGTTGTTATCCCATGGTCTCTGACCTGTGTTGCTAAGCGGTGCTCTCTGATCTGGACTGTTTTCTGCTGCTCTCTGACCTGTTCTTTTTCCTGGTGCTCTCTGACCTGTATTGCTACCCGGCGCTGTCTAACCTGTATTGTTACCCAGTGCTCTCTGAGCTGTATTATTACCTGGTGCTCTCTGACATGTACTAATTCCTGGTGCTCTCTGACCTGTACTGCTGTCTAACCTGTATTGTTACTCGGTGCTTTCTGAGCTGTACTATTACCCGATGCTCTCTGACCTGTACTTTTTCCTGGTGCTCTCTGACCTGTACTCCTACCTTGTGCTCTCTGATCTGTTTTGTCACCAGGTGCTGTCTGACCTGTATTGTTTTCGGGAGCTCTTTGACCTGTATTGTTACCCTGTGCTCTCTGACCTGTATTGTTACCCGGTGCTCTCTGAGCTTTATTGTTATCTATGCTCTCTGACCTGTATTGCTACCTGGTGACCTCTGACCTGTATTGTTACACGGTGCTCACTGAACTTGTTAGTTACACGGTGCTCTCTGACCTGTATTGCTACCTGCTGCCCTCTGACCTGTATTGTTACACGGTGCTCACTGAACTTGTTAGTTACACGGTGCTCTCTGACCTGTATTGCTGGCCAGTGCTCTCTGACATGTATTGTTAACTGGTGCTCTCTGACGTGTGTTGTTAACCAGTGCCCTCCGACCTCCATTATTACCATGTGCTGCTTGACCTGTGTTGTTATCGGGTGATCTCTGACCTGTATTGTTTGCTGGTGCCCTCTGACCTGTATTGTTACCATCTGCTCCTTGACCTGTATTGTTAGCGGATGCTCGCTTTCCTGTGTTGTTATCCTCTAGCCTTTGACCTGTGTTGCTCTCTGACCTGTACAATTACACAATACTCACTGACCTGTATTGTTATCAGTTGCCCTCTGACCTTTATTGCAACCTGGTGCTCTCTGACCTGTATTGTTTCCTTGTGCTCTCTGACTAGTATTGCTTCCCGCCGCTCTCTGACATGTACTGTCTCCTGGTGCTCTCTGACCTGCGTTGCTCCCCGATGCTCTGTGACCTGTATTGTTAGCCAGTGCCTTCTGACCTGTATTGCTACTCGATGCTCTCTGACCTGAATTGCTGCCCGATGCGCTCTGACCTTTATTGTTCACTGATGCTCTCTGACCTGTATTGTTAACCAGTGCCTTCTGACCTGTATTATTAAACGGCGCTCTCTGACCTGTATGGCTACCCAATGCTCTCTGACCTATATTGTTACTCAGTTCTCTCTGACCTGCTTTGTCACCCGTGTTCTCTGTCCTGTATTGCTACCCGATGCTCTCTGACCTATGTTGTTAACAGGTACTCTCTGCCTTTTTATGCTACCTGGTGCTCTCAAACCTGTATTGTTTACCGTAACCCTCTAACCTCTGACCTGTGTAGTTACCAGAGGCTCTCTGACCTGTGTAGTTACTAGAGGCTCTCTGAGCTGTATTGTTAGCGGATGCTCTCTTATCTGTGTTGTTATCACGTGGTCTCTGACCTGTGTTGCTACGCGGTAATCTCTGACCTGTATTGTTAACTGGTGCACTCTGAACTGAATTGCTACCCAATGCTCTCTGACCTGTATTGTTAACCGGTGCTCTCTGACCTGTATTGTTAACTGGTGCCCTTTGACCTGTATTGATATCAGGTGCACTCTGACCTGTATTGTTACCCAATGTTCTCGGACCTGTATTGTTACCTGATGCTCTCTGACCTTTATTGCTATCTGTACTGTTTATTGCTATCTGTACTGACCTGTATTGTTACCCAGTGCCCTTGAACTGTAATGCTACCCGGTGCTCTCTGACCCGTATCATTACCCGGTGCTCTCTGACCTGTATTGCTACCTGGTGCTCTTTGATATGTATTGTTATTGGGTGCTCTTTGACTTCTATTGCTACCCGATGCTCTCTGACCTGTACTGTTTCACGGTGCTCTCTGACCTGTACAGTTATCAGGCGCCCTCTGACCTTTATTGTTACCTGGTGCTCTCTGACCTGTATTGTTATTGGATGCATTCTGACCTATATTGTTACCCGGTGCTCTTTGACCTGTATTGTTATCGGGTGCTCTCTGACCTGTATTGTTATCAGGTACTAACTGACCTGTATTGCTACCTGGTGCCCTCTGACCTTTACATTTACCCGGTGCTCTCTAACCTGTATTGTTATTGGGCGCTCTCTGACCTGTATTGTTTCCTCGGGCTCTATGACCTGTAATGTTATCGGGTGCTCTCTGACCTGTATTGTTTCCTTGTGCGCTCTGACCTGTGTTGTTAATCATTGCCCTCTCACCTGTGTTGTTATCGGCTGCTCTCTGACCTATTTTGCTACCCGGTGCCCTCTGACCTGTAATGTTATCGGGTTCTCTCTGACCTGTATTGCTTCCTTGTGCTCTCTGCCTGGTATTGCTACCCGGCGCTCTCTGAGATGTACTGTTTCCTACTGCTTTCAGACCCGTGTTGCTACCTGATGCTCTCTGACCAGAATTGTTACCCGATGCTCTCTAATGTGTATTGTTTCCTGGTGCTCTCTGCCCTGTATTGTTATCTTGTGCTCTCTGACCTGTTTTGCTACCCAATGCTCTCTGACCTGCATTGTTAATGTCTGATGTGTTTCCTGCTGCTCTCTGACCTTTATTGTTATCGGATACTCTATGACCTGTATTGTTACCCGATGCTCTCTGACCTGTATTGTTAACCGGTGCTCTCTGACCTGTATTTTTTCCTGTTGTTCTCAGATCTGTATTGTTTCCTTGTGCTCTCTGACCTGTATTCTGATCGGGTGCTCTCTGATTTTTATTGTTACCCAGTGCTCTCTGACCTGTATTGTTTCCTGGTGGTCTCTGACCTGTTTTGCTGCCCACTGCTCTCTGACCTGTTTTGATATCAGGTGCTCTCTGATCTGTATTGCTTTCCAATGCTCTCTGACTTTTATTGTTACCCGGGGCTCTCTGAGCTGTACTGTTAACTGTTGCACTCTGATCTCTAGTGTTACCTGATGCTCTCTGACCTGTATAGTTAGCCGGTGCTCTTTGACCTTTATTGCTACTGGATGGTCTCTGACCTGTAAAGTTAGCTGGTACTGTCTGATCTGTAATGTCTCCTCGTGCTCTCTCACGTGTATTGTTACCCAGTGCTCCCTGACCTGTATTGTTACCCAGTGCTCCCTGACCTGCATTGTTACCCAGTGCTCTCTGACCTGTACTGTTTTCCTTTGCTTTCTGACCTTTGTTGCTACCCGGTGCTCTCTGACTTGTGTTGTTACCCGGTGCTCTCTAACCTGTTTTGTAACCTGATGCTCTCTGACCGGTGTTTTTACTCGGTGCTCTCTGATGTGTTTTGCTACCCGCTGCTCTCTGAGCTGTATTGTGACCCGGTGCTTTCTGACCCGCATTGTTACCCGATGCCCTCTGACCTGCATTGTTACCATGCGCACTCTGACCTGTATTGCTACCCGGTGCACTCTGAACTGTATTGTTAACCAGTTCTCTTTGACCTGTGTTGTTATCAGGTGCTCCCTGACCTATATCGTTATGTGGTGCTCTCTGACCTGTATTGCTGTATGGTGCTCTCTGACCTGTATTTTTACCCAGTGATCTCTGACAAGCATTGCCTTCCCTTGTGCCAGCTCCTCAAAATTAAAGCTTTTATTTTCTTGTTCAAACCACTCTCTCATCCCTTCCTTCTCTTTAACTTCCCCTTGCCCTTCAACCCACCAGGAACTCTAAATTAAAGCACACTATATTTCTGCAACTCTGGCCTCTTTCACATCTTCCACTTCCTTGTCCCACCATTGATAGCCATACTATTTGCCATATTGGTCCTATGCTCTGGTAACCTCCCTAAACATCTCTGCTTAGCAATCTCTGCCTCCTTTTTCTATCTTCCTTAAATATTACCCCTTTGATCAAGCTTTTAATTACTCCATGTAATAACTAATTTCAGGGATCAATGTCAATTTGTTGCTGATTACAGCAACATCCTGTGAACTGCCGGATATTTTGCTAAGTTAAATGGTTTACATAATTCTAGGTTTTAGCACCGAGTTAAGAGTTTTACCACTTCCATTAGCAATGCTTCCACCAGCAATTATGTTCTGTTATGGTGCTCAGAGGGTGCAATGCTGCTTAGGCAAAAATGATGAAAGTTGTGACCCAGCTATCACTCCATCAGTATCACCTCATTTGAATACCCTCTGACCACATCTGGATATCTGCCTCTGGCAGCCATAATCACTTCCAGCAGAAAGTAGGTCAAGTGCAGTAGTAAACATAACAGGTCCTTGTCCATTTTACAATCAGCTCACCTTTTTATTTACTAATTAATCAGAGAAACCAGTTTCAGCTGCTTACATTGTCAGTACAGCACCAACAGTGTTGCTCAGCCCAAGAAGAACTCTCTACACCATCAGTGTGACATTTTCCATATGTGATCTCTATCAAGCAGACTATCAAGTTAATGACAAATGAGAAATAGTTTATCGTTGAGTTTGCCTTATCTCGTTTCAGGTAGGAACGTTACAGCCAGGAGAAGAAAATTTTTGCATTATTAATCTAGGCTGCATTCAAATCTAGGTTCCCCAAGGATTTTGCTAGCCAATTGCATGATTAGTCCCATCACCGTTATCTGGGGTCTGATGAATACTATTGAGTCCCCTTAAAATTATATAAAGAAATATAATGCATTGATTAATTTTGATGATAGGGCATAAGAATTATTTATGTTAGCGTGTAAAGGAACATAACAGCATTCAGAACCTTTTAGGGCTAATTGTTAAGCTTCTGACAGCCAGATGGTGAAGTAGGAAACCAGACACCAATCTTTTAATTAACAGTAGATTTACTTAGAGAATGCGCCATTACAAATGTCTGCCTCCTCGATAACCAACACCCACTGTGCCAGAAGTCTCTCTTCATACTTTTTTTTAATAAGACAAATAAACAAATTGTTGTAAGATGGGTGTAGCCCATAGGTCTCATGAAGAGGTTCTGAGACTTGTATAGTTTAACAGTAAGTGTTTATTAACTACTGGTAACTATATACTTATACACGGTATAAGGTCTAAGCTAGGAGCTGTCTCCATGCTTGCCTCTACACACGTCTCTGTCCTGTCCAAGACTGCCCTCTAGACTCAGGTCATATGTTCCTTTATATCACAGTGTGGGTGATACTGTACTCAGTTACACATTAACGCTTTATATGCCAGACCCTTATACTACACCTTTCCCAAGTCTTTACCCAATGCATTTACAATGCACTCGGTTTACCCAACATTACATCTGCTACCCCTTTGCCCTCCCTAAAGTCTCTCTGTTTACAGGTTCAGATGGTCTGGAGGCTTTATAATTCAATTTGATCTTGTCTTTACACTAATTGGAGGAATAGTAGCCACTGTTGCACTGCGTAAACCTTGGTGAATAGGGGATTGTTTTGCATGTGGTCATTCTGGCTTTTGGTTGGCTGTTCTTATTTCTCTTTTTTCATTCTTTGGAGTTGAAACACTCTTTGCCAACTCCCCATCTGGTGTTATGCGGAGCCAGAGGTTTATCCCATTCCTTATGGGAGTACAAACTCTCAGCTCGTCTGTAGTGTTGATTCTGTTTTTCTTGCTATATTCAGTTCACTGTGATGCATATGGAAATTTACATTTCAAGAATGGAACCTTAATTCCCACTTGTTTCATAATTTATCCAAAAATTTGATTATGTCTTATTTTCCAGTTGTTTTTCGAGCTTAGGTATCTTTTCATTCAGATCAGCAACTGCTCTGGTAAGTTCAGTTGTCTTTGTTTCAGAGTGACCTGTGGAACTCTTACATAAATTTAACAACTTTGTCCGAGCATTCAGCTCTTTTTGGAATGTTTCTTCCATGGTCACTGACTGCTTCTTAGACTTTTTCAGTTCATTTGTTGGATCTTAAATCTATTTTGTAGAATTTTCCGTATCTGCTTTCGAAGTCTGGATTTGCACTTGCATTTTGCGCATTTTCATGTTGTTCAGATTGGATCAGAGTTCAAGAATTTCATCAGTTTTGGTTGTTAATTTTGCTTTCAAGCAACTGTTCTGATGCATCAGCAATTGTTTCTCCTGTTTCAGGCATTTTCCATGATGCTGACCAGAGACTTCTGATGTTTGAAGTTCATCAAGTTTTAACTGAACCTTTGTTGAATGCATTTCTACAAGGTTATCATTGAGGTGTTTTAAGTTGTCTTTCAAGTATTCTGCTTCCTGTGAGTGACATTCTGGTGTTCTCGCCGGTTCTAGTTTTTCCTTCTTAAGTTCATCTTTTGTGATAGTTGATAAGTTTTTTTTTGTTGGCAGAGCTTAATTCCTCTGTGTTATCTTTCAAGCTCACATTCTGTGATTTTACTTCTGCTAATTGTTTCTGAGACTCTTAATGCTCCTTTGCGAGAACTTGTACTTTCTCTTGCCATATTTGGCTCTTGACTTTAATTTCCTCATTTTTTTTGGAAGTGTAATGATTTTCCAAGTTTTTTTCCAAATGTGCAACCATTTTCTGCAGCTCTGCTGCCTCTTTCATGTAGTGCCTGGCTTCCTCCATTCTGTTTTTTTGTTCACCTCTTGCCAACTCAAGCTGCCCCTTCAGTGCATTGCTTTGCTGTTGATAGTTCCAATGCAGCTTTTTCTGAAATAGTATTCAGCATTCTTTTAAACTCCTCATGATTTTCCAGGGGCTTGTATTGATTCTTCAAACAATCTTTCAAGGCAGCAATTTCTTTGAGTGCGTTTTCTGCCTGCTATTGTGCCTGGCTGTACTTCTGGGTGTGTTCTGCCAACTGCTTCTTTGATTGCCAACAATGGAATTCAGAGTTGCTATTTCCTCCTTCTGCTTTTCTGGAGATAAATACTGAGTCTGCAAACGATTTAGATTTTTGCTTATTGCACTCAACATTTTTGTTTCTGTCAATACCTCCTTGTATGTTTGTGACACCTTAGAAATGTTTGATCAGATCTTGAACTGTTTGGTTCATTGAAGACTTTAGTTTATCATGCATTTTTCAAAGGTACATACACAGCTCCGATCTTGTGTTTCAAATCTTCCAATTCAGCTTTGATACAAACATTTTCCAATCTTATTTTTGCCTTTTCTTTCTCTGCCTGCTTCAGAGCTTTATCCTTGGCCCTCATTTTGGTTTTACTGTTAGCCAGGTCGGTCACTGACAGACCACCCAGCATTGAGCTAGGTACCAGAAACGACAAAGGCAAAACCAGCACTGTTGACTCTGCAAGGTCCTCCTTACTAATATCTGGGGGCTTGAGCCAAAATTGGGAGAGCTGTCTCACAGACTAGTCAAGCAACAACCTGACATCGTTATACTGATGGAATCATACCTTACAGATCATGTCCCAGACACCACCATCACCATCCTTGGGTATGTCCTGTCCCGCCGGCAGGACAGACCTAGCAGAGGTGGCAGTATAGTGTTCTGCAGTTGGGAGGGTGTTGTCCTGGGAATCCTCAATGTCAACTGTGGCCCGCATGATGTCTCATGCATCAGGAAACCTCCTGCTGATTACCATGTACCACACCCACCCCTCCTCAGCTGATGAATCAGTAATCAGTCATGGTTGAACACCATTTGGAGGAAGCACCCAGGGTGGCAAGGAAGCAGAATGTAACCTGGGTGGGGGACTTCAATGTCCATCACCAAGAAAGGCTTGGAAGCATCACCACAGACTGAGCCGGTGAGTCCTAAAGGACATAACTGCTAGACAGTCTGTGGCAGGTGGTGTGGGAGCGAACATGGGGGAAAAACATACTTGACCTCATCCTCACCAATCTGCCTGTCTCAGATGCATCTGTCCATGACAGTATCAGTAGGAGTGACCACCGCACAATCCTTGTGGAGATGAAGTCCTGCCTTCACAATGAAGATACCTCCCATTGCGTTGTGTGGCACTACCACCATGCTAAATGGAATAGATTTCAAACAGATCTAGCAAATCAAGACTGGGCAACCATGAGGTGCTATGGGCCATTAGCAGCAGCACAGTTGCACTGAACCACAATCTGTAACCTTGTGAACTGACATATCCCCCACTCTACCGTAACCACCAAGCCAGGGGATCAACCCTTGTTCAATGAAGAGTGCAGGAGGGCATGCCAGGAGCAGCACCAGGCATACCTAAAAGTGAGGTGTCAACCTGGTGAAGATACAACACAAGACTGCTTGCGTGCCAAACAACATAAGCAGCAAGTGATAAACAGAGCTAAGCAATTCCACAACCAATGGATCAGATCTAAGCTCTGCAGTCCTGCCACATCCAGTTGTGAATGGAGGTGGACAATTATACAACTCACTTGCGGAGGAGGCTCCACAAACATTCCCGTCCTCAATGATGGAGGAGCCCAAAAAAATAAGGCTGAAGCATTTCCAACCATCTTCAGCCAGAAGTGCCGAGTGGATGATCCATCTCGGCCTCCTCCAGATGTCAGTCTTCAGCCAATTCAATTCACTCCACGTGATATTAAGAAACAGCACTGAAGGCACTGGATGCTGCAAAGGCTATGGGCCCTGACAATATTCCAGCAATAGTACTTAAGACTTGTGCTCCAGAACTTGCCATCCCCTTAGCCAAGTTTTTCCAGTACAGCTACATCACAGGCATCTACCCAGCAATGTGGGAAATTACCCAGGTATGTCCTGTGCACAAAATGCAGAACAAATCCAACCCAGCCAACTACTGCCCCATCAGTCTACTCTCAATCATCAATAACGTGATGTAAGATGTCATCAACAGTGCTAGCAAGTGGTACTTGCTTAGCAACAAGCTGCTCACTGATGTTAAGTTTGGATTCCACCAGGGTCACTCAGCTTCTGACCTCATTACAGCCTTGGCTCAAACATGGACAAAAGAGCTGAACTTCAGAGGTGACGTAAGAGAGACTGGCCATGATACCAAGACAGCATTTGACTGAGTGTGGCATTAAGGATCCCCAGCAAAACTGGAGTCAATGGGAATCAGGGGAAAAATTCTCCACTGGTTGGAGTCATATCTAGCACAAAGGAAGATGGCTGTGGTTATTGGAGGTCAATCATCTCAGTTCCAGGACATCTCTGCAGGAGTTCCTCAGGGCAGTGTCCTCAGCCCAACCATATTCAGCAGCTTCATCAATGACCTTCCATCGTAAGGTTAGAAGTGGGGATATTTGCTGACGATTGCACAATGTTTAACACCATTTGTGACTCTTCAAATGCTGAAGCAGTCCATATCCAAATGCAGCAAGACCTGGACAATACCTAAGCTTGGGCTGACAAGTGGCAAGAGACATTTGCACCACACAAGTGCCAGGCAATAACCAACTACAACAAGAGAGAATCTAACCATCACCCCCTTGACATTCAATGACATTGCCATCACTGAATCCCCTGCTATCGACTTCTTGGGTGTTACCGTTGACCAGAAAATGAACTGGACTAGCCATATAAATACTGTGTCTACGAGAACAGGTCAACTCCTGGCTCCCCAAAGCCTGTCCACCATTTACAAGGCACAAGCCAGGAGTGATGGAATGCTTTCTGCTTGCTTGGACGAGTGCAGCTCCAACAACACTGAAGAAGCTTAACACCATCCAGGTCAAAGCAGCCCACTTGATTGGTACCCCTTCCAAAAACATTCACTCCCTACACCACTGATGAATGGTGGCAGCAGTGTGTACCATCTACAAGCTGCACTGCAGAAACTCACGAGGGCTCCTTAGGCAGCACCTTCCAAACCCATGACCACTGGCATCTAGAAGGACAAGGGCAGCAGTCTCCTCTACGCTGGGGAGACTAAATGCAGACTGGGTGACCACTTTGCGGAACACCTTCGCTCAGTCCACAAGCATGACCCAGACTTTCCTGTCTCTTGCCATTTCAACACACCACCCTGCTCTCATGCCCACATGTTTGTCCTTGGCCAACGTTCCAGTGAAGCCCAATGCAAACTGGAGGAACAGCACCTCATTTTCTGATTAGGCACCTTACAGCCTTCCAGACTTAACATTGAATTCAACAACTTCATACCATGAGCTCTCACCTCCCTCTTGACCCCTTTTTAGATTTATTCATTCATTCATTTAAATTTATTTTTTTAAATTTTATTTTATTATTTTAATTATTTGTTCATTTTTTCAAATTCGTTTTCCCCAAATCCCCCCCACCCCCCAACAGGGCCATCTGTCATTTGTTGTTATGCTTTGCTTTCACAGAGTGCTGACCCTTGTTCTGCTGCTGTTAACATCTTCTGCTATCTTACCTTTATGTCACTATCAACACCTTCTTTAGTCCTTACCACTACCATTAACACTCCCTTTGTCCTGTGTCTGTGAGATCTTTGTCAATTTCTCCTTGGGTGTCACCTATCCCTGACCTTCTATCTCATTCTACCTGCTTCATCCCCTTCAAACAGTATAAAATCCATCACATTTCTACTTCTATTTAGCTCTGAAGAAGAGACAGACAGACTCGAAATGTTAACTCTGTTCCTCTCTCCACAGATGCTGCCAGATTTGCTGAGTTTTTCCAGTGTTTTCTGTTCTTATTTCAGATTTTCAGCATCCATAGTATTTTGCTTTTATCACCACAATTACTCTTAAGCTTCTTTCTTTGTATTATTTTGTTACTCAATGGCAAGATTCCAGGGGGTCTCACTATAAAGAATCAACTAGTTATTTCCTCACCAATGTGAGTGTTTATTTATTTGTAACAGTGAAGGATAAAATACTACAGTCTGGAGTATCTCTGAAAAAAGACACGTTGAAGCTTTTCGTCTTGTACCCATCTGGACATTTGCAAGAGTACCAAATGTAAAGGGAACTGCAATTCATACTTCATGAGAAGAGAGTGCTGATTGGTTGGCAAGTAAACTCTGATTGGTAGAGGCATTGCCATGGTGAATACACCAGAAAGCAACCAATCACATTATTTTCTCATGAAGCATAAATTGTTGTTCACTTTACATTTGATATTCTTGTTAATGTCCTGATGAGTGCAAAGTGAACACTTCAAAATTGTCTTTTTTCAATGATACCCAAGTTCTGTACTACCAACTGACTATTTGTATACAATGACCTGTTAAAAAGATTGCATATTGGATATTGTTGTTACTTTAGACCACTCTCACTGAAACTTCTATTTATCATATTAGCATTTCTTGGAAGAACTGAAGAATACTGAACAAGGTCTAACAAGTGAAGATGTAGAAAGAGTAGATTTTTATTTTGCAACATGCAATAGATGTTAAAACAGAATAGTTTGCTTACCATCTAACAGCCTGCAACATTGTTTATTAATTAAGAATTTGACCTGCCCAGCCTAAAGACAAACTATATCAAGAATGGTCAAAGAACATTTGAACCCAAAGTCACTTGTTGTTATAGAAAAGTTCAGGTTTAACCAGAAGAGGCAAAGGGGCGATGAAAACTTTCTTGGTTTATGGCAGAATAGAGGAAACTAACATGTGACTTTAGTGAATTTCTTTACTGTGCAGCTAGAGACACTTTGTTTATGGTTTGAAGGAAATGTCGATACAGAGGTATCTTGGTAGAAGACAGACTTACATTTGCGAGAGCTCTTGAAATAGCATTTGGGATGGAGATTGCTGTCAAACATGCTTGTGAGTTACATGCCAGAGGGTTCAGCAGCTCCAGAATGAACAGAATCACTCAGCCATGCTATCACTCAGCTATCTTAAAAGTAGTCACCTTCCAGACCAATGCTTTTTTTAAGGAAGTTAAATGCATACCTGCACAGAATTAGATCATTTAGTTCGTTGTTGATATAATCAATAGGTGGTACTAGATTGGGGATAATGAGAAGAAAGAAAGAAACTGGTTGGAATTTTCCCTGCCCATTGGCATCGGGTGTCATGGCAGGTGTGAGTGGTCAATATGGTGGGAAGGCCAAAAATTGGTTTCACAACGTCATTTGCAATCGTCCACTGTGCCGGTCAATGGCGGGCTGCATTTCCTGCTGCTGCATGTCAGGAACTTTATTTTAATACACCTGCATATCATTATAAGCCCTGCTCACTGGAATCATTCCCCATGCTGGATCATCCGGACACGTTGACATGATTACATGCCAATGTGTTTCACAACTGTACATAAGCAACGTACACCTGGTGAGCTGCACTTCATTCGGGACTTCGAGGTTTGTTTGCCTACCTTGCTTCGGGCAGCACTCACAGTCGTCAACACCAGGCTTCACAGACAGCACCATATCACTTTTAGGGGGGCTCACTGGCAGGTCTCTACCTACCAGACGAGCTGTGAGGCGGGTTGGCTTTTCAATGGCTGCAGGGCTATGGCTTGCTTGGGGAAGGGGTTTAAGTGGCCTCAGACAATGGAAGAGGCTGCAGGGCGAGGGCTGCACTGGTGAAGTGGGGTATTCCAGGGTGTGTGTTGAGACATAGATCTGTACCTGTGGCCTCAAGATGTTGAGAGCTGAGGAGGCAGACTCCAGAGGGAATGAGGCCAGATGGAGATGTGAGGGTGTGTGTGAAGCAGTGAGTGGCGATGTCCTTTGAGCTGGCAGTGAGTGAGATACCAGTGAATGTGTGATGGACTTGTGAGTGTGTGAGTTTAGAGTGATGAGATGGTTGCCTTACCCTGGCAGCACAGATGGGATCATTCATCCTCTTTCTGCACTGGATGATGAACCTCTTCTGTGCAGCATTGGCACTGGCCACCTCTGCCACCACCTCCCAAGCCGGAATGGTGACACTGATGGGCCTCCTACAGCCAGAGCGCGGGTAAAGGACATCATGGCAGGCATCAATGTTGTCCAGAAGGTGTCCCAGGGATGTTTCATTGAATCAGGGGACTGCAGTCTTCTTACCTTTTAGTGCTGTGTCTTCTCTGCAGCCGTTCTGGATTGGAAGCATTGAGAGGCGTATGCGTGGCTGCACTTTAAATCTGGCACCCGGTGTGAGGAAGCAATAAGGTTACAGTGTATCAGGTGAATCGGAGGCCGCCCGTCAGTGAAATGCCATGTCTCCCAGGAAAGTATGATTAATGAGGCAGGGTTGGGACGATATGGCATGAAAAGCCACCATTGCGGCCGACGGGTAAAATGTTCTTTTTCTCGCCTACTACCACCCTTAGTGCAAATCTGGGACGATTCCGTCCATAGAGGAAGAAGCTGTATTATCTTAATGGATGAACAGGAGGTGCATTTTCCTGTACATTTCCAATCTGGGGAAACAGCCGCACAAAATGATGGTTCCTGACTAGAGAGAAGGCATCAACTTGTTAATGAATTAGACACTGGGGCTGCAGTAACTGTTATTTCATCAGAGGTGTAGAGGAAGCATTTGGAAAATTGTCCCATAAAAAACTAAATTTTCCTAAAAATTTATTGTGAGGATAAATTGCTGGACCCATAATTATAGTTTTGGATAATGGCCTTCATTGATGGGCTGAGATTGGTTTTGTTGCCAGCAATCAATTTGAGCCAGAATGAAATAGGTCACCATTCAAAATCCCATGGATTTACTTATGGAAGAGTACCAAGCCTTTATTCAATCCTTGGTACAGCAAAGTGTATCCAGATGCACTTAATTATCAGGAGGAGGCAAAGCGTGAGCAAATTTTGATCCCAGATTGGTATCCTATTCTTTAAGGGAAATGATATAAATAGAAACTGCACAGAGCATAAGTGCATAGTTGAGAAAATTGACCGTTGTGACTGGGCAAGACCAAACATGCTTGTGGTAATTCCAGAACAGAATAATTTGGAAACCGTTCCTGAAAGTGGAACTACTGTGATTGCCATCAAAGAAAGCTTTGATGATGGTGTGTTACAATTTCAAAGAAGAGCGGCAGAAATTCCTCCACATGTCAGGAAATTTCTCTTTGGTTTCCAGTTCATACCAGACAACATTCAGAAATCACATGGTTTGCCAGCAATTTTTTTTTGACTAGAAGATCAAGATCAAACCACTAACAAGACTGAACCCCTGGTGAATGCTGTCCAGGAGTCCGGATCACACTATGTACTGCAAAAATTGAAAGGCAGGCACAATGTGAATGAGAAAGAGTTCCAGTTGACCCTGAAATACAAAAATAAAAAAAAAAATACTCTAAGGAGTTAAAAGCATCATGGACAAATGTCATGGACAACCATGAAGCAGTTTCATGAGCTGACAATTAACAATGAGGCATTAATTGTTATAACTCTTCAGAAAACTTCAAATGTTTTTGCCTATTCCCATGTATATCAAACCATCTCCCAAGACATTATGCTCACTGCTGACTTTGAATTGAACTCTCTGAAGAAAATTGTGAATCCTCACAGTGTTGAATCTGAACCTGAGAAGTTAACATCTACTGCCCCCCGTTGTTAGTCCCAGCTCACCCATTGTCAATCCTGCTACTCAAATATATCATCAGAGGTCAAGGAAATCGCTAAATTATTTGGATTTAGACTTAGTAATGAGTACAGCTGTTTTAGTTCTAGCATGACCCATCATTCCGGCATACTACTAAAAGAGTTTTCTGCTTTTTTTAATTAAGTTATTGTAAGATGGATTTATTGAATTTCTTTACTTTATGTATTTTTAGCTATTAACTAGACACAATCTTGGAGATGATTTTCACCTTGTAATTCTTAGTGAGAATACCTGCGTATTGTTAACTGAACATTAATGGCCCTGATGGAAATCAGCATGTTATAGCAATTAAAGTTGAATATCTTCCATTACATTGGTTGTTATTCTTTGATGGGAAGATTCTAATGAAGGACTGGGAAATAATGAAGCATCTATTTATTACCCCTTCAATGTGACTGTTTTTTAAGCATAACTCCTTCCATTAAATGAGAGAAAGGCTTGTTGAAAGTAGCAAAATATTCAAAAGGAACAGCCTCAAAGGTACACAGAATTTTTATATGACATGCTGTGTTTACCTTGATAGGCTTTCAAGAGCCTTGTCTTCTTAAGGAACACTTGCCTCTCATTTTCTCCTTAATTCTCTTGAAAGTGCTGGCATCATGCAAGGGTAAAATTACAAGAGTGATGATCACTTTCAAATATCACATACAGATGACTATTCTTTGTCTGTGTGGGAAGAAGGTTAGTGCAACCAACTACTTAACTGTGGGACGAGGCATTATACAATGTCCACACATTTGGATACAGAGGTTCAGGCCAAAAGGATGCCCTTCTTGTCTTTCCAGCTGAAATGTGAGATTGAACCTGCTATTTTTCTGGTCTGTATAACATGGGCAATGTGCTGAACAGACACTAAGTGAGCTATATTGCTTGTGTAAAAAATATAGAGGTGTAAAGTTTCATATTCACAGTCTGGACATTAAACATCTCCTGAGAATAGTACGGAAAGGGAAAGCTGACACGGAGGAGCACAAGTCTCTTGCAAAACCTACTGGATATTACTTCCATTAATTAATTTCAGGCATATAATCGTCCCTGCTAGATCTCACATTCTGTACTCCTCTGGGACAGTACGTAATACTCAGGTGATAGAGACAGAAACTTAACCATGGTAACCAGTCTTCCAACTGATTCAACATTACAAAGTCTTGCTAAGCATTTATAGCACAGAAACAGATCTTTTGACTCAAAAGGTCCTTGCCAGTGTTTATGCTTCATATGATCTTCCTTTGTATCTACTTCATCCAGCTCCGTCAACATGTCCTTCTATATCTTTTCTCCACAAGTGTTTATCTAGTTTCTCCTTTAAAACATTTATGTCATTTGCCTCAACTACTCACTGTGGTAGTGAGTTGAACATTCTAACCATTCTAACTGGTTAAATATACATCTCCTGAATTCCCTGTTGTGTATCTTAGTGATTATCTTATATTTATGACCCCTAATTCCGGTCTTTCCCCCAGATGGAAACCTTTTCTTTACATCTATCCTATTAAACTCTCTTATAATCTTTAAGACCTCTGTCAGGCAACCCCTCTGTCTTCTCCTTTCTTGGGAAGACAGTCCCAGCATGTCCAATCTTTCCTTGTGGGTATAACCTCTCAGCTCTAGTATCATTCTAGTAATGTGCAGGCTAGATCAGATGTCACACGGAGGGGAAGCTGCTAAATCCGAGACAACTCCAGGCAAAGACCAAGGTTTTCAAGGAAACATTTAGTGATTCCCTGTTTGCCAATGACTGTGCACTAGCTTCCGGGTCAGAGCTGGACATGCAATGTGGTGTGGACTTGTTCTCCAATGCATGTGATAACTTTGGCCTTACAATCTGCAGGAAGAAAACTGAAGTAATGTACCAGCTTCCTCCAGGAAAGCCCTATCTCAAATCCAAGGTTTTATTCCATGACCAGAGCTTGTCAGCAATGGATAAATTCACTAATTGTGGCAGCACACTCTCTTGAGCTGTCTAGGTCATAAGCAAGAATTGCAAAGGCAAGTGTGGCCTTTGGCAGACTTTGAATATCATTGGGAATGAAGAGGAGTAAATTTGCCTATCAAACTCAAAGTCTATAGAGCAATAAAAGCAAAATGCTGCAGAGGCTTGGGATCTGAGATAAATACAGAATGTTCTGGCAAAGCTCAGCAGGTCTGGCAGCATCTGTGAAGAGAGAAACAGAATTAATGTTTTGAGTCCAAGATGACCCTTCTTTGGGGTCGAAGAGAGGTATGATGGATTTTATGCTGTTGAAAAAGGGGCTGGGGGGTGTAGAGTCGGGTGGAACAAAAGGGTGTAAAGTTAGGGATAGTTTAGAGGGTGGGGCAATTAAATACTGAAGACGGTCATGGAACAAAAGGCAAATGGAACAGTAATGGTGGTAGTAAAGAAACAAAGCATTGCTCCAGGGTAGGAGTTAATAGCAGAATAAAGGTCAGCTCTGAAAGCAAAAACAAGATACAAATTGGCACTTGTGGAAAAACTCAAAATGGAGGACAGAGTTCATGGTCTGAAGTTGTTGAACTCAATGTTGAGTCCAGAAGGCTGTAAAGTGTCTAAGCAGAAGATGAGGTGCTGTTCCTCCAGCTTTTATTGGGCTTCACTGGAATATTGCAGCAGGCTGAGGATAGACGTATGACCATGAGAGTGAGATGGTAAATTGAAAAGGCAAGCGCGTGCTTTCAGACTGAGTGAAGTCTGTATTTGGTTTCCCAGTGTAGAAGATATTGCAGTGTGAGCAGTGAATACAGTGGACTAAATTGAAAGAAGTACAAAACCTATCTCTGACCATCCCTTTTGTTCCATCTGAACCCCACCGCCGCCACTTTTCAACAGCATAAAACCCTTCACATTTCTACCTCTCTCCAGTTCTGAAGAGGAGTCATATTGGACTCAAAACATTAACTTTGTTTCTCTCTCCACAGATGATGGCAGACCTGCTGAATTTTTCCAGCAATTTCTGTTTACATGCCTATACAACGATAGTCCTGCCCACTCTGCTCTAGCATGCAAGACTTGGGCTGTGTACCAGCGCCTTTCCAAGAAATTTCAATCATTTTCACTTGAGTTACCATTAGAAGCTTCTGAAGATCAGATGGCAGGACAAGATACCAGACATTGAGATGCTCACCTGAGCTGACATACCAAGAATCACACCATATTGAAACAGTCACAACTAAGTTGGGTTGGATATATAGCCAGAATGCCCTGACACTTGCTTACCAAAGAGAATCTTCTATGGAGAGCTTGAGCCTAAGCCTGCAGTGTACTCAAATGGTCAAAGGAATCATTACAATGACACTCTGAGGCTTCACTTAGGAGGCTTGAAGTCGATTGAGTCCTGGGAGAAGCTCACCCACGATCTCTGCATCTGGCAGAACCAAATAAAAAAACAGTACAATCTCCTTTGAAAGCAAGGGCAAATCAGAGGCATAGAGAAAATGCAAGGAGAGGAAATCCCGAGCCAGCAACTTGTCCAAAACTCAACCGTCTGCGGTATCCTATCATATGTGCAGCAGAACCTTCTGGGTGCAGATCATGGTCAGTAGTCCCCTACATATCCATCCAAATCCTACCAAACACCCGAGATGATGAATGTGGTCACCTTCACCTTGAAGGATGAACAAGAAACCTCTCAGTTTTGGTATCATCCTAATAACATGCAGGCTAGATCACTGCAAATGCTCTTGCAAATGACCATGTCATTATTTCGCAGATCAACAATGCCTGTTAATAAAGGGGAGGAATTAAAGGACAAAAATACAAAATTGCTGTATTGCATTTACTCTTGGAATGGCTGTATGACTAGTTTGAGGGGAAAATTAAGCTGTATGTCTGTACCTAGTATCTATTTCTGATTAGCAGCACAAAGTAAGTGTAGCTAATGAAAGGCTGTAAAGATTTGATGAAACTCAGCTGAGCTGCTACAAATGTGCTAATTCCTGTGATACTCTATACACTGAAGTCTGTTGAGTGCAGAATCTTTGTCTTGTTGATTTGCATGTGAGAGAGACAATGGTTTTCATGTCATTAATTCCCTCCATGAGAATGTGAAGCCTACAATAATTTATCAACCAGAACAACAATGATTGCCATCTGTGCTTTTTGTGTACATTCAAACATCATGCTTTGGAATAAGAATTCAGTAATTGTACTTTTTTATTGTAACCAGATGTCTCTGACTAGATATAAATCTAGATTTGAAGGCCTGAGAAATTTAAAATTCAAAAATGCAAACATGTCTGTCCTGAGCACCATCTTTATTGTTTTCATGTGTAGAGAATCTGAAATATTTGTTGAGGAATTAGTTTCTTTTTATGTATTCTTTAAATAAATTTTGGTATTTTCGTGGCCTTGTTGCAGTGCTAAAATGATACGAAGCGACAAATTGATTTACAATGTTTTATGCTGCAGGGAAAGAGTGAGCAGTTGAAAAATCAACTTGAGGAATCAATATTACATAAGTATTCTGATTTGTTCAAACGCCTCCTCCCAAATCATCATGCTGTTGCTTGCCTGAAGTCCAAACATTGTGTTTTCATCTTCTTTCCTGTTTCCCACAGAAGAAAATAAAAATTTAGGTTTAAGTTCGGGCATCTTGAACTCATGAATAATTTATAGAAATTTTTCTGAATAAAATCAATGCATGGACACACACTGTGAACATTAAATAGCTCATTTTTCTGAAAATGCAGTTATAAAGTATATGAAGTCGAAAGCCAATATCATTGATATCATTGAGCAAGGCCATCTTAAGAAATAAATCCAAATACTGGATATCGGAAATAAAAGCAGAAAATGCTGGAAACACACAGCAGGTCAGGTGGCGTCTGTGAAACGATAAACTGAGTTAATATTTCAGGTCAATGACCTTTCATCCAAACCTATCACTCTTTATAAATAACTTTTTCTTTTCATTTTAAATCGACTTCAGAAATTAGAATTAAAGTTAGTGATTGTTGCTCAATAGATCAGAGCAACATAGCAGTTTGACCATTACTGGTTTGAATAAGCATGATTATTTTGTGCACACTCTTGACTTGCCCCTCAGCAGATGTGATAACTCAATTCTGTATTCCATGTGCTGACTGTGAAATGAGGTAATTGGAAGGATGCATTTGTATTCTGCTCAGCCCACCCTTAGCCAAAACAGTAAAATAGCAGGTGTGCTAGTTTAATTCAAGTTGGTTATATTTTTAAGTGAGATGATTAAACTTTGTGGAATATTTGTGCTAAGATTACAATATGACAATTTAACCAGGTATAACCCCACATCTCCACTTGTGTAGTAATTATGGTTTTATTTAGTGTAATGTACCTTTAAGAATAATTTGTTAGGAGAGATCACATGACCTGTAGTAACCAATAGGAGAATAGTGCAGGTTACCTCTGCAGTCAGTGTAGAAAGATTTGGAGTTGAAAGCACAGGTGTAGTTGCTGCTGAGCATATTGTAAAATAAAATTAATGTTTCCACCCAGCAAGTGTCTGCAGATCAACTCTATCATTAATAGTACAACTTGGCCATCCTACAACAAACTGGTGATGAGGTCAAAACAGGATTGAACAAAAAAAATCAAGTTGAAAAGAAATCAGCACTGTACCTTGCCCAGTGATTGTAAGTAGCAAGCTCCCTTAGAATTAAAGAAGTTATCCTTTCTCAAAATGCCACAATTTGGGAGAATTGATCCTCTGATGATTGGTCTCAATACATAGAATGCTTCACATTCTTTTTTCAAGCGAACGACATTACAGGGGAAGAGAAGTGCTGAGCGACCTCTTGAGCACTTGTGGGAGCAAAATGTATGGTTTGATGCAAAGTTTGATGACACCCAATGCCCCAGATTCAAAGATTTTGTGTTTTGGTGGACCTCATGAAGGGTCATTTTCAACCCAAGCCCTCAGTTACAATACAGAGATTCAGGTTTAATTCACAAAATAGAGCTCTGGGTGAGACAATTGCATGCTATGTGGCAAACATGAAACAGCTAACAGAACATTGTGAATTCGGTACAACTCTGAGCAACATGCTCAGAGATCATTTAGTGTGTTGTGAAAGAGGGCTCTATTCAGAAAAGATTATTTGTCCGAAGTGAATCTGGATTTCAAGAAGGTGCTAGAGATAGCGCTGGCCATGGAAAGTGCTGTAAACGATTCAAAATTAATACAGGGTATGCAAAATGGCACCGTCCTCCACATCTGGTGGGAAACCTCAGCTGAAAGTGGCGCAATAAAGCAAGACTCTGCCAAGAAGTGGGAAACAGCCTCTGCTAGCCGAAGAGTAAAGAAAAATAACTTAGCAGCGAAATCGAAGAATAATTTTAATGGAGGTGGAAACAATCAGCCTTTTAACGATTGGCAATTTAAAAAAATTGAATGCTGTTATTGTCACAGAAATGGACATGTGATGAGGCAGTGTAAGGAATGATTCAAGCAGGCTTGTAAACAAAAGAGGAAGCCCAATGAAATCTATAATGTAGAAGAGCCTGAAACAGCAAATTCTGACATTTACTCATTGTTTAATCTAAATATTGGAAAGAAGAACCAATATTTGTCACAGTGAAAGTAAATGGCAAACCTGTTAAAATGGAAGTAGACACGGGAACTTCCACTACAGTAATTGGGGAACATACCTTCAGATATCTGAATAATGGTGAACATCAATTAAGCTTGGAACAAACAGCAGCCAAGCTAAAAACTTATACAGGTGAAGATATTCAAGTAAAAGGCACAAGCAGAGTAGCTGTCTGTTATGGAAGCCAATCAGCAAAGCTGACTGTTAGTATTGAGAGGCAGAGGACCAAGTCTTCTAGGGTGAAATTGGCTAAGGGATATCAACCTTGATTGGCCATTGCGATTCCAAAAGGAAGCTGGAAGCTTCCTGTTCTGAAAAAGGAGTGTGTGAGGACTCAACAACCTGAAGAAATGCAGGCTGTCTGGAAGAACAGCAGAAGGAACTTGAAGAGACCCTACTTGATGACAGAGTTTGAGATGACGTGAGCAACCTTCATAGGGAAAAAGAAAACCTGTTGAAATACCTTCACACACTATGAGAATCCCCCAGGTCAAAGTTTGTACCTCTGGAAAAGTATGAAGAGAAACAGAAAAAATTCAGCACTTCTCTGAACAAACTGAAGGATGAGTTGGTAGAGAAGAGACGACAATGGTCAATTTTCCAGGAGGCAGCAAACGAATACAAAAAAAGGAGATGGAAGAGCTGAAGAATCAGCTAAATGAAGACAAAGGGGCTTTGGAAGCAAAAGCCTCAGAATTTTCCAAGAAGCAGACAGATAATGAAATTTTGGGAGAATCAGCCACTGAGCTCACAAAAGTTGAGCTTGCATCTGAGAGAAGTCTGGCCAACAGTGAAGTCAAAAAGAAGGCCGACATTAAAGTCTGTGCTAGAAAGAGGAAGGCATGTAGAAAGAAGATACAGAAATATTAATAGGGCTTTAATTCTGGCAGCATATGAATACATTTTCATACATAGGCCTGGCAATGAAATCGCAAACGCTGATGCCCTTAGTCTTTAGTCTTTACAAGAAAATGATGAGCATGTCTCAGTTCCACAGGAACTTGTTTTACTGTTAAATTTCTTAGATTCCTCGCCAGTATGTACTCAACAGAGCAGAGACTGGACAAGTTGGGACTCAGTCCTATCTGAAGTACGAGAACAAGTGCGACATGATTGATCTCAGGAGCCCGTATCTGACTAAATTAAACCGTATTTCAACAGAAGACATGAAATAACAGTCAGGATGGCATCTTATTGTGGGGTGCACGAGTGATAGTCCTCCAAAGGGAAGGGAGCCCCTTTTAATTGAACTACACAGGAATTCCCGAATGAAGACCTTAGCAAGCAACTACCTATGGTGGCCTGGGATGGATGGTGAAATAGAAATAGAAAGTTTAGTAAGGCACTGTGTGCCATGTCAACTGCAAAAGTTGCCAGTGACAGTTCCATTACACCCAGGGGAGTGGCCAGGTAGACCTTGGGTGTGGTTACACATTTGCTATGTTGGAACTTTCCTGGGCACAATGTTTCTGCTCATTGTTGATGCCCATTCAAAATGGTTGGATGTATATAAGGTGAAATCACCATTATCGGCTGCTACAATTGAGAAACTGTGTCAGAGTTTTGCCATTCATGGACTACCAGAAGTAATCATTTCTGATAAAGGCATGGCATTTATGAGTGCTGAGTTTCAACAGTTTATCAGCCTCACGGTATCACTTGTGAAAACGGCACTGTACCCCCCCCCCTCCTCAAAAGGGACTGGTCGAAAGGACAGTTCAAACATTCAAAAAGGCATGAAGAAGCTAACTGGTGATTCCTTGGCAACCAAGCTAGCAGACTTTCTTTTTCATTAGAGGACTACCCTTCACACAACAACAGGTGTCTCACCTGTGGAGTTATTGTTGAAATGTGTTGCCATCTCAGGACGAGATTAAGCTTAATAATGCCAAATTTAGAGGGGAATGTGGAAAGGAGTCAGGGAAACCAGAAAACCACACATGACTGGCAGAGTTGTGAGAGGAAATTTACCGAGGGAGAGCCGGTATCATGAAAAGCTTGGGGGAAGGACCAAAGTGGTTACTGGGTGAAATAAATGCAGTGACTGGACCTCTATCTTACCATGTGGAGGTGAAAGGCCAGATCATCCATAAACATGTGGACCATTTAAAGAAGGGAGAGAGACAAATCATCAAGATATGGTTCCACCAGTGACCATGACCGGGTCTGCGTTTCCTGTTGAGGATACTCAACCCAGGACTGACATGTCTGATGTCCCTGTAAGAGTTGAGGATACAAACTGCAAGTGCCCACCCAAGCACCTGATGTTCAGGCAATTCCGGAAAAGGAGGTTCCTGACAAAGAATCTGAAGTTGGGGAGCTGCGATATTCCACATGTACCAGGAAACCACCTGAAAGACTGAACTTGTAAATTCCTTACCCAGTGTAAATATTATGTTGTCCTGAAAAATATGTACTTGTAAATATAGTATGTATAGCTGAGTTAAAGGGGGAGGAATGTAGTAATTATAGTTTTATTTAGTATGTAATGTACCTTTAAGGATAATACTTGTTAGGAGAGATTACATGATCTGTGGTAACCAATAGGAGAGTAGCATGGGCTATCTCCACAGTCAGTGTAGAGATAGAGTTGGAGTTGAATGCACACGTGTAATTGCTGTTGAGTGTATTGTAAATAAGCTTAATGGACAGAATATCAGGTTCAGCAGGCGGGCGCGCATCTGACCCGGCTGAGCGTAAAATGACGCACAATGTTGTTGGGCGAGTGTCCCAACTTCATCGTGCTGTCTCGCGATATTCCATTCAGTGGGCACGGTCCGGAGTTGACATCATGCATGCTGTTGACAATTAAGAAGCCTGTTAAGGCAATTAAAAAGGTAATTAACTTCAAATTTATGCTGCCCGTCCAACATTACGGTAGGCGGGCAGGCGAAAAGGCCAAGTGGCCTTTGCACTTTTTAGGAAACCTCATCCATGGGCGGGATGAGGTTTCCCAAAGCAAATAAAAATATTACGCTTGGATTAAAAACATGTCCCTGCTCAATCTGTTCTTTATTAATTTTTTCAACATCTTCTTCATCTCCCTGAGGCAGTTCCATGCCTCAGGGAGATTATTCAGTGATCACTCGCGCGGACATGAAGAGTTTGCACAAGGCCTGCTTGCACTCCCCCGCCCACACAGGCAGCGCTCAGCGCTGCCACTCACGTATCATACTGGGCGGGCCTTAATTGGCCGGCCAGCGTGAAATTGTGGTGCGCTGTCGATTGCGGCCGGCCTCTCAACTGCCCCTGCCTGCCCACGCCGATCCCACATGCCAAAGGCAAAATTCTGCCCAATGTTTCCACCCAAGAAGTGTCTGCAGATCAACCCTGTCATTAATAGTATCATTATCTTGGCCACCCTACAACAACTTATTTAAACAAACTTCTTTTAAAACTAAGGATCTGAATTTTATTGGCTAGTATGACAACTTTTAGACTATAAGATCATAAGAAATAGGGGCAGGAGTAGGCCATTCGACCCACCAAGCCAGCTCCACCATTCAGTAGGATCATGGCTGATATGATTGTGGCCATAATGGCACTTGCCTACCTGTCCCCATAATCCTTGACTACTTTGTCAATCAAAAAGCTGCCCAACTCAGTCTTGAATATACTCAATGACCTAGCCTCCATTGCTCTCTGTGGAAGAGAATTCCAAAGGCTAATGACCGTTTGAGAGAAGAAATTCCTCCTCTTCTCCATCTTAAATGGGACACCTCTTATCTTTAAATTGTGGCCCCTAGTTCTAGAATTCTCCCACGACAGGAAGCATCCTCTCAGCATCTATCATTTTGGCAATTCAGCATCAATGTGAGCATTTTAACAGCACTGAGGCTTGGTACTTAATTTAAGATTATTTATCCTATCACAAGTGTACCTTTGATAATGTTAGAATTTACATTTCTTTTCCACCATTCAGAGGTTCCTTGCACCCATGAGGCCTGACTCCCTCAGCTGCTCCTGTAGATAGACACCCAGTTCTCTCTTTCTCCACTAATTTGCCCTGAACCATGGACGGTGCACAGCAGGTAAATCCAGGCCTTAATTTCTTCCATTATTACATTTTTGCTGCTAACTATTCTAATAGGCTACATCATATTGTTGTTGCTAATGTAAACTAATTAACTTGTGCATATTGTATGTTCAGGAAAAGAAGCAGTGTAACTGAGAGAGAATAGGATGCAGAAAGTGATATTTGAATCACTTTGTTTCCAATATAATTTTTATTCCTTTGCAAAAGTAAAATGTACATGTCTTGTGGATTATATCATGTCTTGGCAAAGCCTTAAAGTTGCAGCAGTTTGTTTTCTTCAACTTTTAATCAACTCCTGGGTCCAAACACTCTTTTTAATTCTTACAGTGTAAATTAAAACCACCTCCAGGTAAAACTCTTCCATTATTAAAACTCAGGTAGACTTTTGAAGGGCATTTTATATCCACCAGCACAGACATTGCACCTATAACTGTTTATTTCCAGGAATTGATGATTAACTTCAGCGACTGCAACTATCAGCTTTCATTTATCAATACAGAAAACATTTTAAGACAGTACTGACCATAAATTAGAAAGAAAAGGCAATTAGTGCAGTTAATTTTGGCATGAAATAACTGAAGCAATTTTTTCCTGGATACTGCAAATTAAAGAGTTAACAACCTTCCAGTTACAAAATTGATGTTTTTACTAAACTGGGTTTTGTGTTGCGATATGAGCAATTTGATTGATTGTAAAATACAATCCTGTTATATTGTGGAATTTATCACCTAGTGCTATGGAATAACAAATCTCAGTTTTATAATTCCTTCCACTGCTCTCACAAGATTTTAGTTAATTACTTTTTGTTTTTGATAGATGAATCGGAATATAGTCCCTGGTGGGGTTTATAATACTCATCTGAAATAATGATGGTTTAATTATCAGTAATCATGGCAGAATAATGAGTGATAATTGAAAAAGAATTCAGCATGGACATCATTATTAATCATGATTCAATGCCTCTGAACATAACGCATGAAAAGTAGGTGAGGCTAAATTTGATAGCTTCTGAAAATGGGCATGGGGATCATGATGCTGAATAATCTGAACCCTGTGACAGCAATGCAGGCATCATGCCAACTTTGTACTACCTGCTGTTTTAAATTATTTCAGCATCCAGCAGTGCTAATCACACTCTTGTGCGGCTGGGCGCCTGAGCTGGGGCCAATATCGTAAGTGGAACCAGTTAAAGCTGGCCTGCATCAGTTAAAGGGGCGGTGCATTGTGCCTGGAGCAAGTTCTGGCAGTTGTGCAGCAAGCGAATCTGACCTGGGAAACATTGAATGATGGCACAACATGGGAGAGAGCGAGCACCAAGAATTTCAGATGATGTACTGGAGGGTTTGGTGAAGGAAATGGATGGTGGGGGAGATGTCTTCTACACACAGGACGACCCCCTAGACATAGGCTCTGAAGGCAGGGGCAACAGTTAGTTATGGAGGTCACTGCCAGGAGGACTTGGATGTAATGCCACAAGAAGTTTTATCTTTTTCACACGGTGAGTTATTAGGATCTGGAATGCACTGCCTGAGAGTGTGGTGGTGGCAGGTTCAATCAAGGCATTCAAGAGGGAATTAAATGATATTTGAAAAGAAACAATCTGCAGGGTTATGGGGGAAAGGCATGAGAATGGCACTCGGTGAAATGCTCATTTAGAGAACTGGTGCTGACATGTTGGGCTGAATGGCCTCCCTCTGTGCTGTGACAATTCTGTGATTCCATGAAGTTAAATGATCTCGCACATGTGATCAAGGTCAGTGAATGCTTCTTCAAATGCCTTATCCCACCAACTGCTCCACTAGCCTCAGACACTGCTCAATTCCCTATAGCCCTGTCATTCATTTACCCACATTCTCTATCAATCACCAGTCACCCCTAACATTCATATGATCCACTGCACTGTCCTGCACTTAACATTGCTGCAAGCTTCACACCTACATTTCACAGCTTGTACACATGATCAGCTGTTCAACATTAATAGCTACATCAGCCTAACAGATTGCATGATACTCACTGATACACTTCCCTCTCTCTTGCAGGCAGGGCCCAGTAGAAGATGTGCAAAACATTGGGACCTGGAGGCTGGAGGTACCAAGCTCATTGTCGTAAATGGAGTTCTCGTTGTCGTCCAGACTGAGCATCAGAGCTTCAGACCTGAAAGGCTGGCTTTAAAAAAAAATCAGAACTGTCTGTTTCATTGATAGTTGTTACAAGTAGGCACTGCTGCTACTGGCCTTTGGGCAGCTTCGAGGCTCTGTCTTTTTTTTAAAGCCTGCTGGAAAACCATGAAACTGCCCAAAATTAGCAGCAGCAGTTCCTACTCGCAACAACTGTCAGTTAACTGTCAGTTGCTGAGAGTGGGGACTGATAGCAGAGCAGTGATTTGAGGAGCAACAAGCATGGGCAGGTGCACGCTCTGGGGCCATCCACCCAAGAATGTCTCTCTGCCTATGCTTCCTTGTTCTGATGAGCAGTGTTCTTGTCACTCAGATGTGAAACCTTTCTGCACAAGACAAAAGCAGGTGCCTTAGTCCAGGACCTCTTCCCTGTGTTCTGTGTGGCCTTCAGATCACAGTGATGGTCCAGCCTCACACTCCTCGGAAACATTACTGATGCCTGCACTGTGGCAGTGCTGGTCATTGCTATCAGAATGTTGTGGGCAGGCACCACAGAGTTCTCTCATTCTCTCTGTGCGCTCTCAGCACCTTTAAGGTGGGGTTGGCACCCTTCACACCAGCATCTGTGACCAGTGATGCTGTGCACCAGCTCCTGAAGGGCTGAGGTGCTGATGGCAGACATGGCATCAGATAAGTTTCATGGCTGCATCTCGCAGGTGGCCCTGATCTTGGAGCGCAAGTGAGCTGCCCTTGGCCAGGCAGGAAGTCAGACATTCTCAGAGGCTATGTGAAGATCTATGGAGTGTCCTCACTGCATGTCGTCATCATCCTTCACAAATCTGGCAGCTACGAGGGCCTCCCAAGCGCACCTGCCTCATCTAGCCAGTGCGAGAGTCTCATCCCCATCGTCGTCACCCCTGAGGATCCCTCACCCTCATCCCCATCAATGTCCTCTTTATCGGAGGAGATATATAGCTCCTGCATCTCCTCCTCAGCAAGTTTCTCACCTGGTTGCAGCTCCAGGTTGTAAAGGGCACAGCAGATGATGATAATGATGCGTGACACCCTCTGCGAACTGTATTGCAGGGCTCCACCAGACTGGTCCAGGCACGGAAACTGCATCTTCAGCATCCCGATGGTCTGCTCCACCAAGTTTCGAGCTGCTGTGTGAGCCTCATTATAGCGTCGCTCTGCTGCAGTCTGAAGCCTCCGCACGGGTGTCATCAGCCACGGCCTCTGCAGGTAGCCCTTGTCCCCGAGGAGCCAACCTTTGTGGACCTTGGAAGACTGAAGGGTCTGCGAATGATGCAGGATGTAGGAGTCATGCACACTCCCTGGAAACAGTGGGCACACCTGCAGGATGCGTTTATGGTGGTCACATACCAGATGCACATTCAGTGAGTGGAAGCCCTTGCTGTTGATGAAGCCCAAAGGGTGTAGTGATGGAGACCTGAGCACCACGTGATTGTACCCTGCACCTGTGGGAATCCCGAGATCAGGGTGAATCCAATGGCCCTTACATCCTGGCCCCGGGCTAAATGCACAAAGTTGTGCGCTGTGGAGGAGATGGCACCCATGGCTTCATGGATGCAATAGTGGGTGGTGGATTGTGAAATCCCACAGAGGTCACCTGTGGAGCCCTGAAAGGAGCCACTGGCATATGGGGGGGCAGGGGATGGGGGGTAAGGCATGGAGTGCTTGGTGGCACTTTGGCGCCACCACATTGCTGGCATGGGTGGGCAGGCTCAGAGCCCGACCCCAATCATATCACTGTGGCTGTGCCTGATCTGTCTCAGTTGCAGTTTATACAGGTGTCCCTAATGTGTGGCCACTTCCCTTGCTTACACTGCCCCCCAACCTGTGCGCGGGATGCAGAGCCAGGGCAGCCCCCAACCCCCCCACCCCCCCAAGCAGGTGCCTCTGAGGCTGGCCAGCACTTGCCCCCGCACACAGTCCAAACCCCTCAGCACTTTCCCCCGGAGACCCCCATCCCTCAGCAGTCACCTGCAGGGCCAGGCATCAGTTGTCCCTGCCCCCCCAGCATCCCTGAGGCCTGTAAACAACAGGCGAGCTGTGGAGAATGCTGCTGCTCACTCACCTCAGTTCCCCCAAAGTGAAGGCCGCAAGTGTACGTCGCCTGCGTGCTGTTGTGAAACATGTCGGCGTACTTTCCCTCAACGTGGACGGACGATACGGTGGGGTTCCAAGAGCCTGGCGGGATGGCCTTTTAATTACATACTAATGCTTTACAATTAGCTCCCCGCTGACTGATGGCAGGAAATGCGGCCCGCTTTCAACGGGCTGAGCGGAAGCTCGCGACCTGCCTTCACGCCGTCATGAAGTGGGTCCCGCCATATTTTCTGCGCAAGACACCTATCACGCCTGCTGCCAGCCAGCTCGGAAAATTCCACCCATTAAAATGCAAAGTGCTGGGTATTGAAATAATGGCTGCCACAGACAAACCCACCCAAAGCCTCTTGGAAATACACAACTGGTGAAGTATTCCAGGCCAAGTCTGTCAGCCACTTAGAGAGATTGTAAAAAATACTTTAGCAGAAGAGACAGTCTGAAAGTGACCCCTATCTCTTTCTCTTTTGGAACAAGTGTATTACTCGATGAGGAAGCCATCTTTACTAGAAATGTACCGGTGAACTGTGATCTTGTAATAATTGCAAATTCTTCTACATCTGGCTGCAACCACAAAACCAGTTAATCTAAATCGGCCACAACATTTAAAAATCTACGCCTCCAGGACAATTAAAGGACACTTAACCGTATATTCTTTTAACTTTTTTTTATAGGACTACCTTTTCTTATTTCTGATACCTGTGTGTGACATCGCATTTTTAATATCTTTTCCCTTGAGTTGAGTGGTTAACAAATTTGCTCTTTCATTGACTCAAGGAAACCTTGTTTGATTGGCTTCTTATTGCTCACAGCTTAAATAGTCAAATACATTTGGATTCATAAAGGCATATCCTCATGAAAAAGAAACTTAAACCTTTGTTGTGACAAACTGAGAAGGTTGAATAAAGAGGAGATAGTTCGTTCCTTCTCGCCTGGTCTTATCATACACCTGAACTGAATTCTGCTTTCATTCCATTCAATGATCAAAGATGAAATCCTCCCCTTTCTGCTTAGACAGTTCCACTTCCATTGTTGAAAAAAGTAGGTAAGTTAATCAAAAAGTAGTGATTGGATGACTTGTGGCAAGCTTGTATTCTTAAAGGAAGAAAATGCTAAGGGTGATTTACTGTTTTGGAATACCACTGTTTAAATTAGCCTAATTCATAGACAAAGTTCAGAAGTATTTATATCGGTAGAAAACAATTGGGTGCTCGGCTTTTAAATTAATAGGAAAATCTTTCACCTGTTGCCTTCAACTAGCCTACAAGTTATAATGTGTGACATTAAAGGTTAAAGATCAATACATTTATAATAAAAAATATAAGACAAGAATTTAAGTAACAGACAAAATAATTTGGAACAAACATATTAAGTCTCCATACAATATTACATTGTGTAATTTCAAAGCTGCTATATTTCTAATGTATTTTTTACTTAGTAAAGGTTATGTTTGATATACCAGCTCATCATGACCTGTTTATTGCAAACCTTGCAAACACAACAAGAACAGTCATTAACAACACATTTACTGGTTCTTCTTTAAAGTCTCCACAGTGCATCATTGGTGGGGTGGGTCTACTGTGTATTGACCTCAGGTCAGCTGAAAGATCCAGCCCATGTTGAATGATGAGTGACACCTGGACATACTCAAAGGCTTTATCGTTAAATTTAAATTGGTTACATGTATATTAAGGTCAGCTAAAAAAAATGACCCAGAAAGAGTGATAAATATTCATTTGTGCACACTCCAAAGAACTGCATCTATCCTGCATGTTAAAGAATTTGCCTACACTGAGATGTCAGCAAAAAAATAAATCAGTCACGGAGAATAGATTAAAAGGAAATTTATTTTCAGCCAAGCCTAGAAATACCATGGCCTAGAAATTTGATCATGCTCAAAAATGGATGGTGGGGTATGTGCTGCATCACAGCACAGTTTCTTCCATAAGAGAGAGGATGAACCAGAGACTTGTGAAATTAGTACTGGCAGCTCAACATAATGATTTAGGTGAGCAGTCAGTACTCCCCACACTATGACTCACTACACGTCCACAGGGAGCTGGTGAGCATAACTCATTGCATTTAAAGGCAGCCATCATTTCTTAAAAGAGAAGAGCTCTCTGGATGCAGATGACAGAGAAACTTCCAAGATTGTAAAAAATGCCTAGAAGAGATCCAGTGAGAGAATATCTCATCATTCTGATCTGCATTAGAGGCCCTGATTCAGGGCCAGAAGGACAGATCTCCTTTTCCCACCAAGCACAGAAAGCTTTTGAGGCATACCAATAGAAAGGGGTTGCAGATGAGGATATTGCCAATAGTTAATCTCCTGGGCTGCTATGCCCAAAGAAGTTTAATGACCTCAACAAACCTCATATACTCTCTGCTCATGCTATTACTACTTTCAGCCTTACTGCTCATAATACTGCCCTCGTTTACTTCCCTACAATCACAGTACCACATCTCACTACTACTCCTCTTCCTCATACTCACATACTCACCAAAATTCCAATCCTCACTTCCTAATATACCGTACACAAACTATTCTACCAAAACAGGCATATTCTGCAAGATTGTCATTAACACATTCCATTCTTTCTTGCAGGAGGACATTGTCCACAACTCCAGAAAGCACACTGCCAGTAGAAGAGGCTCATCACAGACTAGTTCTGCTGCAGAGGACTCAAATACTAACTTTGAGGGCCCAGGATACTGAAGAAGGCTGTTAGATATATAGCAGGAAATGCTAGGGGCATATTGTGAGTAGAAAGGCTGGAGGTGGTATTCCATAGGGAACAAAGCATTGTTTGTGCTGGTTCAGAAAGTTTTGCTCCTACAAATAAGATCCTTTGGAATCCAATCAAAAATTGTTCAACAATGTATTCGTTGTATCATTTTTACAATCTTTTTCATTTATGCAACCCTATTTTTTCCAAATATACTAAGATATACTCAGGACGGGTGGCTTATATTAATGATGACAATGTCTGGAGGTTATGTGATAACTTTAATAAGCCATAGAAAGAACACATAACCATCATTGTATCCATTAAGGGATGAAGGGACAAATCTCTTTGCAATCCTTCTTGCCTGGAGACATGTTTGAACAGAATAAGACTTCTGTTTCACTGTTTCCATAAGAGCCCCATACCCACTCATATTGATAAATTGAATTGAGCATTGCCTGGTTAAAGAAGACATTGACAATGGATATAAAACTCTATCATATGCTTTGTTGAGCTATGTTACTCAGAATATATCATTACTACATTATATTTGTGTGTGTAGACTGTGTATATTCAGTGTTATGGATTTCATGTTATTATTAGCCATTGGTTAACGATTATTAAGAAAACCTGATCTGCTTCACAAGATATCCTCAAGTTTAGGACTTTGCTGTGATTTATCTGCATTATATATGAAGTTGAAATACATAAATAAATTTGAGGATACTAGTCATTCAAATATCATGTAAATTTCACCATGTTTCACCTTTCTAATTTGCTGTGATCCATTTCCTGGTTACAAACTGCCCCTTTCCAATCCTCTTTATTCTGATCTACATATACTTGTTATTGTTCTACTGTCTGTGGCTAGTTCCCTTAGACTGACCCTTTAAAAGAAACTGTCAAAGTGATGGAATATTCACTTATCTGTGAGTCTGTTCTTTACTGATGACTCTGAGAGTCTCTTAAGGATGTAATAGTATGTTCACCTACATCTTATATGAAATTGAGACACATCCATATTCCTTGGCAGTGTACAAAGATTTGCACGCTGCTCTAGTAATCAGTTTTAGAGTTTGGCTACATTCATAAAGAATTTTACAGGTGGCAAATCCATCCTCTAGGACTATTGTGATTTATCCCACTGTCTAGCTGAGATTGCAGTTTCTGCTTAGTAGGTAAACAAATAAGACTCTGAAATGCATGCTTACTGGACAAATATACTTCACAACTACAAACATATTTGACAGTAATTCCTTAGAACTGTTGGAACTTGCTTGTTTACTAGCTAATAGCTGATAGTGAAAGCTTCTCATTTTTTTCCTCACTGTCTATTATACAAAACTACAGAGTGCTAAATAAGATATCTTGCACAACCAGCGTACGATTATGATTATAATTCTCATTTGTATTCCAGTCACAGTAAATACATGTTCTTTTAACAATCTACAGTCCATGTAATTCTAAATGAAATGTCTTCTAAGTTGTAGGTTAAACTTGAGTGGTATTACTATGTAGACAATGTTATACAGCTTTTCTGCTTCTTGGAACTGGCATAGTTGCTTAATTGAACCTTTGATTCCTGTCCAATCAAATGAAAATCAATTAGAATATGACTGCATCTGACATACAAAGATTTGTTTACTGTTAAAACTGAGTGAATAGATAGTGTGTGCTGTTTAAGAGCAGTTTCTCAAATTTCATTTTTTTGGCAAGTCAGAATTGTTTGACTAATATAAGCTCATAGAAACATATTTGTTTCTAAATGTGATTTTACAATCAACTGTGGGACTGACTGAAAGTCATTTCTCTCGCTGCATTAATCTATTAAGTTAATGAATGTCTCTCAGCTATACTTTATTCTGACCAGAGTATGCCATACTCATTTATTTAGGCTACCTGCATTGCCATGATAACATTTTTTTGCTTAGAATTGCGATTGATATTGCTGCAGTTTCGTTGCTTCTGTAGAAAACCTCCCATACGATAAAGTAATGAAACTGATGCCATAAGCAGAAGAGTTGCATCAGAAATATGGCTGCCAGAAATTACGGACGGATCTGGTATTTGATCTCTGAAGCACATTAACCATCATGTAAACCTGTATTAATTCCACAGTGTGTACCCATCATCATTATAATCATAGTGTATGTTATAACTACAGCTTTGAAGATGATTAGTCATCAGATCACTGCTCTTCCTTTTCTCACTCAGGTCTGCTGCTTTTGCTGTATTGGGTCTTGCAGGCATTCGTGTAATTTTCCCAGCTTGGCTCAGCTGGTAGTACTGTTGTCTCTCAGTCAGAAAGCTGTTGGTTCCAGATTGACTCCTAAACTTGAGCATATAATGTTAAATTGATACCATGCAGTCCTGAGGGTTTTGCTGTGTCTTTTCAGATCAGATGTCAAACCTAGGCACCAGTTTCCTGTTCAGGAGGACATAAACAATCCTACAGCACTATTTGAAGACATGTATTCCTCTGATGACGTGGTCGACATTCTCGCCGCCAAACAATACATATAAACAGATTGCCTAATCACTTAGTGATTTGCTGTTTGTGGAACATTTGCTGTGTGCAAATTGGCTATTATGTTTATCTGTATAACAACAGTGAATATATTTCAGAAGTAAATCATTGGACGTGAAGCTTTGTGGGATGTGCTGAGGAAATGATAAAGTGCTTTATAAGCATTCATTCTCATTTTATCACTTTGGTAGTTGATGTTTAAGTTTTATCATTATAATATTACAGCAGCTACTTTTGTTGATGATCTCTTTTCTTTCATAGTCGATTGGTGAAGAAAATAGATAAGTAATTCAGAAAGCAGATAATTCTGATAGATGTTTTCACTTTCGTGCCTGGCAACGCTTTCAACAAAATACAGGAAAAAATTTCAAATATATGGATGAATGAAAATTGAAAATCTCACCATTGTCAATTTGAGAATATGAATTCATTTTTTTTAAAAGCTTTTAATTTTAAGAAAGCAATACAAAACGTGGTCACAAAACTAGTTGGATTGTCATAATAACCAGACTAGTTTACGAACGTTCTTTTGAAAATTGAGGCTAAAAGTAGCTTATTTGCTCTGGCCTTTCTGAAACTCTACCTCAGGTTATTTTGGTTTGACTCTTAATTGCCCTCTGAATTGGCCCAGCAAGCCATTCAGTTGTATCAAACTGCTTACAACAATGAGAGATTTGACAATAAATGCTGGTTTTGCCAATGTTGTCCGGATCTTGAGAATAAATGTTTAAAAAGTTAGGCCAGACTGTAGTATCTTCCTGCAAGCTACCATTTCTTCTAATAACTACTGGCCCATCATGTGTTGCATCCAGATGGCCTCTGAATGTATTACTGTTCGCAATTGCCTGTGCTTTGCCATTCCTATCCTTAGGAAAGTGTCATGCTATCTGCTGTGGTTAGCTATCCTCTTGCCTATGAATGAGAAGGTTGTAGGTGTAAGACTCAGTACTGGACTTAATCACATAAGCTACACTGACATTTTAGTTCACTATGGGATATACTGCATTACTGAAGATCTTTCAGATGAGATGGTAAACCAAGTTCCTGTCTACCTATTCAGATCCTATCAGAGACTTTTAAGAAGAGCAGGCGAGCCATCAATCCAAAAACAGATTAACTGGTCAATTATACAATTGCACTTTGTAGAATTTTGTTGTGCGTAAATATGCGGTTAAGTTTACCTACAAAAAGCAACAATGACTAATTGTGAATTATTCTTAAATACCTTGAGAATGTGAAAGCCAAAATATAAATTCAACTTTTCACCTGGAGCTTAAGTTTCCCCTAGTGGGAGAGAAAGTTTAAAAATAAGGGGTCCCCCATTTAAGATGGAGATGAGGGGAATTTTTTTTCTCCCAGAGGGTTGTGAGTCTGTGGAACTCTCTCCCCTAGAGAGTGGTAGAGGCAGGGTCATTGAATATTTTCAAGGTAGATGTATATAGATTCTTGGTTAACAGGGGAGTCAAAGAGTATAGGGGTAGACAGGAAAATGGCATTGAGGTTACAATCAGATCAGCCATGATCTTATTGAATGGTGGAACAGGCTCAATCTCCTATTTCATACGTTGATAGGTTCATCACATGATTCTCTCCCACCAACTGACCAGTTACCCAAATATGGCCAGATAAAGTCAGTTTGTTGGTTTAGACAGACTAGATTTTGGCTGGACAAGTTCCTTTCTCAGCCAGAGTCCATTGTCCAAAGTGATTACATCTAATGGTTTGTTCCAAACCCAGCTGAATACATAGTTGTTGTCTGGATGTTTTGTGAATGGGGCAGGAGATGCAGTCATTCACATTCCTCTAAGGTGATTGTCTTTGAGGGAGTTCTTCTAGATAGCCTGACTGCATTTTTAAAGGCTTTGGAATTTGCAAGCTACAGTCATGCAAACAATCGGCTATCTTAGAAGCTGCTGCTTTAAGCCACTGAAATGCTCTAGTTCAGTCTTTTAAAACTCAGCCAGTGGTTTCAACCCAATAAATAAAGTCATTTTTGATATAAAGCATGACTTAATAACAGCTTGTTTTAGAATATCTAAATTTTAAGTAATCCCTTCACATTAATGCAAAATGCTAACTCTTTGATGTCAATTTCAATCTTAAGTATTGAAGTATAATTTGTATAATACAGTGGAACCAAAATAATCTGAACTCCATTTTCAAGAGAAAAAAATAATCTTAATATGAATTTAATCTTTCAGAGTTGATTCAAGGTACCAGAGAAATTATGTGTGTAAAGATGATTGAATGTTTTATGTTAGAAACATAGAAATGCTGCTTGTGGAATAGAAATGGCCAGAGGTGAATATATATTGTAATATTTCATCATTTGATATTCCCATTCAATTGCATCTGGACTGAAGGAGAAATTTTAGAGCATTTGGTGGTTTTATCTATTGCTATTTACAATCCTTTGCCACTTAAAAAGAGACTGAAAATTGTCATGGTGCATTGGATGGAGATAATGAATTACCTGACATGCTAAAAATTTCCAGTATTTATCCATTCAAAATGTAAAATATTCTATTTTGATATGCATCTGATCTGAATTTCATTGCATGACACCTAGATATTGTTTACTAATCATACTCTGAAATGAAGAACACCATTGTTCTGCCACATCAAAATTTAATAACTTTCATCCATCAAACCATTTATTATTGTTCAGTGAAACATATAAGACATCTGCATATATTGAGGCTGTCCAAACATTCAATGGTAGAGTAAGTAAATATTAAATAAAAATTACAAAAAAAACCAAAAATATGATAGTAAAACTTAAAAGCAGCTGAATCCACAGTAATCCTGACCAATTCATATCCATAAATGTCCATGCTGAGTTGTGTAACAATGTTGTACCATTTTGTTTTAATACTAGGGACTACAAAACATTCAATGTACTTGATAATGCACCTCAATGGAGCTGTCACTTACACCTGGTTAACAGGCACCAGTCTAACTCTTCAGTTGATTAGTATATAAATATAAAATATGCACTTGAAATTAGAGTGCCTGCTCCACTTTCTTCTGAAATTGTGACAGCAGGTACTCTGCCATGGATGCTGCAAACTTGTGCTTATATACGTGTAGAGGTCCCTCCAGTTTCAGAAAAGTGAATCCCCAGCTATATATAGTCAAGTGAAATCAATGACCTGAGCCAATGACTGAGGGCACATACTTTAATGAGCCTCAGGTTTGAACTGTAGCTCAGTTGGTATCACTCTCACCCAAGTCAGAAAGAAGGTTATGGTTTTTAGCCCCACTACAGAGTATTGAGTACAAAATCTAGACTGACACTTCAGAAAAGCCCTGAGAGAGTGCTGCAGTGTCAGAGATGCTGTCTTTCACCTGAGACATTAAACTGAGATCCTGTCTGCCCTCTCAGGTAAATGTAAAAAATCCCATGATACTATTTGAATAAAGAATGATGCCTAACATTACAAAAATACAGGTTATTTGGTCATTATCACATTGCTGTTTATGGAACCTTGCTATGAGAAGAATTGTTTGTCATTTTTCATACATTATAACATTGATTACATTTCAAGAGCACATTGTTGGCTGTAATGTTCCTTGGGGCATCCTAATGATGTGAAAAGTGCTACTTAGATGCAAACTTTGAAGCCTCATTTGTCCCAGCACTTGTGAAATAAAAGGTGTGGCTATGGGTATCCGCATGGGCCCCAGTTATGCCTGTCTCTTTATACAGTATGTGGAACATTCCTTGTTCCAGTCTTACCCAGGCCCCCTCCCACAACTCTTTCTCCGATACATCGATGACTGTTTTGGTGCCACGTCGTGCTCTCGTCTGGATCTGGAAATATTTCATAATTTTGCTTCCAATTTCCATTCCTCCATCACTTTCACATGGTCCATCACTGACAATTTCTGGTAATAGTCTGTCCACCAATATTCATTACAAGCCCACCGACTCCCACAGCTACCTCGACTACAACTCCTCACACTCTGCTTCCTGTAAGGACTCCATCCCATTCTTTCAATTCCTTCACCTCTGTTGCCACTTTCCAAAACAGTGCTTGACATGTCTTCCCTCTTCCTTAATCAAGGTTTCCCACCCACGGTGGTTGACAGGACCCTCAACTGTGTCTGACCCATCTCCCACGCCTCTGCCCTCACACCTTCCTCTCCCTCCCAGAACCATGATAGGGTCCCCCTTGTCCTCACTTTTCACCCCACCAGCCTCCACATTCAAAGGATCATCCTCCATCATTTCCGCCAACTCCAGCAATGACACCACCATCAAACACCTTCCCTTCACCACCCCCCCTCCCTTTGGCATTTCATAGGGACCATTCCCTCCGGGACACCCTTGTCCACTCCTCCATCACCACCTATACCTCAACCCCCTCCCACGGCACCTCCCCATGCAACCGCAGAAGGTGCAACACCTGCCCCTTTACTTCCCACCTCCTCACCGTCCAAGGGCCCAAACACTCCTTTCAAGTGAAGCAGCACTTCACTTGCACTTCTCTCAATTTAGTCGACTGCATTCGTTGCTCCCAATGCGGTCTCCTCTACATTGGAGAGACCAAACGCAAACCGAGTGACCGCTTTGCTGAACACCTTTGGTCTGTCCGCAAGCATGACCCAGGCCTTCCTGTCACTTGCCATTTCAACACACCACCCTGCTCTCATGCCCACATGTCCACCCTTGGCCTGCTGCAATGTTCCAGTGAAGCTCAACGCAAACTAGAGGAATAGCAATTCATCTTCCGATTAGCCACTTTACAGCCTTCCGGACTTAGCATCGAGTTCAACAACTTCAAATCATGAACTCTCTCCTCCATCCTTACCCCTTTTTGATCCCCTTTTTTCAGTATTTATTTTTAAATTTTTATATATATATATATTTTCCCCACCTATTTCTATTATTATTTTTAAACTTATTTCTATTCATTGTTTTATCCCCAACTCTTAGCCTATTTCAATCTTTTTCCCCACACCTTCCCCTCCCCCCCAACCCCAACCCCACTAGGGCCATCTGTCACTTGCTCATCCTGCTTTCTACTCTTAATGTCACCATCAGCACCTCCTTTAGCTAGCATCACAACTGTCAACACCCCTTTGGCCTTTTGTTTATGACATCTTTTGCAAACTCTCCTTTGGCCTTCCATCCAGCTTCACCTGTCCCACCTCCCCGCAACCCCCCCCCTCCCCCCCCCAAACAGTATATATTTCACCACATTTCTACTCCTCCTTAGTACTGAAGAAGAGTCATATGGACTCGAAACATTGGCTCTGTCTTTCTCTCCACGGATGCTGTCGGACCTGCTGAGCTTTTCCAGCAATTTTTGTTTTTGTTTCAGATTTCCAACATCCGCAGCATTTTGCTTTTATTTTACCTAAAAAAAGGTGTTGGGGCTTTGGATAATAACCTGATCGGGTGCAAAATCTTTTGTAAAAGTATACAATAATGAAAGCAAAACAGTGAATTCAAGATTTTAAAAATCCACTGCAGTGATAAATTAAACAGTGTCTTCCATTTGTATCAAATGTTTTAGAAGCAAATTTTCTTTACCAGTTTCAGTATCTGACTTTCTGCATAGCACTTCACAGGTTTTCAGCTAAAATTCGTCAAGAATTGATTGAGATTGCCAGAGTAAGTTTTTTAGAAGTCACACATGTGGACTGCTTATAGACATAAAACAGTTCTGCCAAGACCAACACAGCTCAATTGTCTGAATTATGCTGACAGTCTACTACTCAATCACATACTCACCTGTTTACATCAGAGTGAAATATTTTGTAATGGCGGTGAAAATAAATCTGATCCTAATATTTTGAAATTAAGCTATATGATGGTATGGTATTCTCCTTATGTTGATGTAAATTTAAATAGGTTTTCCGCTCCCTTATAAGTAGAAGATGTATTCATGTAAGGTTGTAAGTGTCGTTTCCAGATTGTGTAACTGCTGGAGACAAGGTACACTTATTGCAATGGCCGTCGTGTTTAATTTAAATTGTAACATTTTATTTCATGGTGGTTGGCATTCTTCCATCTATGAGAGATGATGGGAATGCAGCCTTAGAACTTAGGTGAGGTCAGTTGAGGTTATTTGCTGCTCTTCTTTTGCTGGCTGAACAAAGGCAAAGTCGACCACAAGTGCCACACGTGAAGTTGTCCCTTGCTGGTGGTGCATGATGATATCTACTGACGCCTTGTTTGCAGGGCTGGCATCTGCTTTGGCGCTTCTGAAACCACATGTCAGTGTGGTAGCAAACTCCTGCCCACAGTGGGTGTCACTATTTGCATCGATTGTCAACTGGCGGTTCCCACTTGGCATGGCTGATGTTGAGGTCTTTCACCTTTCTTTTGATGGCATCCATGAATCGGAGCTTTGTGTGCCCTGCTGTTCTCTTGGCATAGGCTACAACCCTGTATAGCATATCCTTGGGATGTGGCCATTCTCCATTCTGTGCACATGCCGGAGCCAGTGAAGCCTTCTTTGCTTGATTAGTGCTAACATACTCAGCACTTTTGCCTTAAGTAGACAGCTTTATTGATGACTTTTTCTTTCGATGTGATGCCATGGATGTGTTGTAGGCATCAGAGATGGAAGTTATTGAGCTTTTGTTTTGGTAGGTGCAAGTTGTCCAGGCTTCGCTGCCATCCAGCAATGTGCAGAGGATACAGGCCTTGTAGATATCATCTTGTTCCTGTGGGTCAGTTGTTGTTTTGCCCATTTTGTTAGTCACCCAAAGTTGGTGGCTGCCTCTCCAATGCATGTACTGAGCTCTGCGGCAAGAGACAAGTTGTCTGTTACCGTAGATCCAAGGTGGTGGAATTTGCTGACTGCTTCCAGTGGTGTGATGTTGAGCTATTCACCCTGCAGGGAACATACACACAACGGGTCTGAACTTGCAGGAGTAGCAATCAGAGTCAGATTGGCACTCCGTTCCTACTTACCTTGAAATTTTTTCGATCCTGTCTCGCCCGATATTCTGACTCAGGCTGGCTGAGGACTGTGCAAGGCAGTGCGCTCCAGAGGCCTTCACTTGAACACTGTTGAATTGGATGGAAGAAGGCCACACCCCCTTTTTTACATCACCTGCTGTTGGCCAGTCCAGAGGAGGGGATTGTGTCAGCCAGTTGAAGAGGTGGAGGGAGGTGTTGGCCAATCGGGGTGGGGTGGGGTGGGGGAGGTGTCGGACGGTTGCACAGGTGGGTGGGGTTGTCAGCCACTCGGGGGCGTGGGTGCCGCAGCTGGCGGGGATGTTATCCTGCAGTTGGTGGGGGTGGGTCGGGGGCGGTTGGGCAGTCAAGGAGGGGTTCTCACAGTTGGGGCCTGTGTCGGGTCATGCTGGGCCTGGGAGTGTCAATGGGGGACAGTGGTAGTTGGGTATTAAGGGAAGTCCCGTGGGGTGGGGAGAGCTGTATGGAGGGGGAGTCCCATGGAGGGGGGTTGGGGTTGGTTTGGGGGAGTCCCATGGAGAGGGGTAGTCAGGGGTTAGGAGGAGTCCTGTGGAGGGGGTTGCGGGAGCCCATGGTGGGTGGGGGAGTCCTCTGGAGAGGATTATGGGAGCCTGTGGGAGGATGGGTTGGGGGAGTCCCATGGGGCAGGGAAGTCGGTGGGGTTGGTGGGAGGAGGGGTAGTCCCCTGTGAGTTCAGGTATGTGGGGGGGAGTCCTGTTGGGGGGGGGGGGGGGGTTAATTGTGGGTCTGTACAATAGTTACCCAGAAGCTAGAAGTGGTTTTAATTCTTCTAACTTTTTCTGGGTAACATCAATGTAACACAGTCAGAACCATCTGAACTTTACAATTTAAAACACACTTTTCGGATGGTTCCCAGTGCAAGGCAATTGCCCATAGGAAGTATGCATTTTCCAGGCAATTGCCGTGCAGTCCTTACCTGGGAACTTCGTTGGGTGGGGTAGATGTAGAGGGTTCGCCAGCCCGTGTGCAGACCCAGCAGGTTTGGCAGCATCTGTGGAGAGAGAAATAGTTAACGTTTCGAGTCCATATGATTCTTCTACGGATATTTTACTTACTTCGCAGTCACGTAACTTCAAAATTCTCACTCGTCAGATGGAACAGTTGCAAAAGGATGCGTGTTTTATATCACTACAATTTCGAGTTTTAATTTTTCAAAAAAATCTACCAACAAGCCCGATGCTGTGTTTTCAGCTCTCCAACATCTGGAGTATTTTAGTCATTTTAGCAGGTGATTTTTCTGTTGTAAAGCAAACCGTCGCCAGATGGTGCTAACAATTCAAAAAGTGAAACTGGAAAGCGGCATGAAATTGAGTTTCACTTTTTCCAAATGAGTTGTTACATTTCTACATTGACTATATGTGTAATTGCATGAACTGAGATTTATGACCGGCTTTACTGCTTTTACTTATTTTGTTTTATGGTGGTGCTAACTGTAAAAAAAGCAAAACTCCACATTGTAATAGGTTTCAGAAATAGTTTCTTCAAATATTTGCCCGAGAGTAGTTGTACAGAAAGAAAGTCGGTGGAAAATTAAACAGTCATGCACCATGTGTATCAGGGGGTTATTCATTTCATTGCCCAGGAACAGCTGGGCGAAGTGGTGTTTACTTAATAAAAATAAAATGATTGACGTTTATAGAAAAGAGCAAATGCCCTTGTTGTCACTTGTGGCTGAGTTCCGTTTCCTGGTTGACGAGAACTGAAAAAAAGCCAGTTCTGCACTGTGTGACACCCATACTTCGCATGGTTTCAATCTGTCAGAAAGGGACCATTCTGAACTGGAAACGACAATGGGAGAGTCAACTCGTCGCTTCACCAGAGGTCTCTTCAAACCTGGGACGACTGCAGAAATCCGACAGAGCGCCTCGGTGGCTCTGAAAAGACGATCTCTGCTTGTGGTGAGTGAAATATTTCCTTTTGGTGCTGTTCGTGTGCGAAGATGCGTGAATGGGACAATGTGTAGTCAGAAGACGATTCACAGCATCTTCGTGGGGTCTTCAAGTAACATTTTGCTGAAAGGGCTGCTTTTAAAAATGAAAGCGAAGCACTGAACCAGAGAGATCATTTCTTATAAACGTTAACTTTCATTTAAAATTTATTTAAGGGTACTTATTGTGCACTCTGTTAAACAGTGCCCTTCCGCCGCTGCGTTCGGGCATTATTTCCTACGATTTTCTAAATGTTTACGATTACTCATTGCTATCACTTAAATGACTGGCAAGTGCTTTCCATCGTCGGTTATGAATAGCAATTGAACTATAACAAGGTCCAAAACGGATTGTCTGCTTTTCAAATAAGTTTAACTTCGTTTCACGGAAACTGTTTGTAGGTCTGCGTTTGGTATTTTGGAGGGAGGGGGTTAGTGACTCCAGACCATTTGGAGTTTACAGGTGAAGAACAGTAAATCGAGAAGAAAAGAATTGCAATCAACTTAATTCATTTAAAAATGTTCACAAGTACAATTATGCTTCATTACATGTGCCCATTTAATGTTTTAGCTCCTGCTTTTTGTTTTGTTTGTCTGTTTGTCTGTGAACATATCTCAAAAACTAATGGACAGATTTGACCAAACTTGGTACACAGATAGCGTATGGTTCAAGGAAGAACTGATTAGTTTTTGGTGAAGATATGGATCCGGATTTGGACCCTGGAATTTTTTTTAAATGATCCATTAACATTGAGGCTTGGTGTTGTGGGAATACTGTGGGCTGTTTTATTTAGAATGCTCTTGATTGTTTTATAATGTTGTGGATTGTCTATTGTCACAGCTTTCAAAATGTGAGCAGCGTTTTCAGCGCAGGTTGTTGGATGTGGATTGGCCTGAAGCCTCTTTAGTGAGATGAAAGCTCTTCATAAGAAGATTTACTTTTTCAGCTTTGTAGTCACGGATCAGGGTAAAGCCTCAAGGAAGAGCTGCATAACTGAAATAACATTGAGCCAGCATGGTGTGGCAGAGGTCTGAGCTCTGTTGAGTGCCCTCTTCACTTACTTTAGCTGAGATAGGAAGGTTAGAGATGTATTTATCTACAGTAATCATTCTTTTAAACCACTTTAATAATGTAGGAATTTATTGGAAAGCTGCTCTTTTTTTTAGTCTATAGACTATACATAAATATATAGCAGCAAATAAAATGTTAACTGAGTTGGATCCATAGAGTCAGTCCACTAAAATGATATTGGCAATCCTTCAAGTGTTGGTGAAATTACCCTTGTAATTCTGTCTTCAGTTACATCACCAAATAATATTGGAAAGGAAAAGCAGACTGAAAAATTAAAGCAGTCAAGATTCACACTCCTCCCATCTAAAATCAGTGCCTATCACTTATTCCTTTGATGACAAGAGACTTCAAAGGGAAACATTGTGATTTGTCCATTGTTATCATTGTATAATTTCTGCATGATTTTTTGTTCTCTCAGCAGCCAGTAAGGCCACGGTTGAATTGTGTGAGATATCTCCTCTTCTTACTGTTGTCTGTGACTGCAGTCTGTGTCATTCAACATGTCATCTGAGCCAAAAGTTGTGTAGGTGTTAAACCAATGAGCAATAAAGAAACAGGGAATAGGTGGGGTGGGGAAAGAAGAGGTGAGGATGGTGGTGGTGGTGGGGTGGTGGGAGAGGTAGGGATTGTGGGGGGGGAGAGTTGGGGATGGTGGGGGGAGAGGTGCGGTTGTTATGAGAGAGAGGGGGGATGGTGGTGGAAGAGGGAAGGATAAAGGGATGGGGAGAGGGGGTGAAGGGGAGGATGGGGAGGATGAGGGGAGTATGAGGGGTGGAGATGGGGAGGGTGAATGGGGATGAGGAGGATGAGGGGGAGATGAGGGGGAGAGGGGGAGGATGGGGGATGAAGGAGAGATCGAGGGATGAGGGGAAGATGTGGGGAAGGGGAGGATGAGCAAGGGTTGGGGAGGATGAATGGGGGATGGGGAGAATGAGCAGAGGATGGGGAAGATGAGGGGGGATAGGGAGGATGAGGGAGAGATGGGGGAATGGGGAAGATGAGGGAAGCTGAGGCTGGTTGGGGAGGATGAGGGGGATGATGAGGGCAGTTGGGGAGGATGGGGGGGATGATGAGGGCAGTTGGGGAGGATGAGGGGTGGATGGGGAGGATGTGGGGGTCATGGGGAGGATGTGGGAGATGATGGGATGGGGAGGATGAGGTGGAGATGGGGAGACTGAGGGATAGGATGAGGGGGAGATGGGAAAGTGAGGATGAGGGGAGGATGGTCAGGCAGCGGTGGGGATGGGTTGGATGAGGAGGGATAGGCAGGATGTGGGGGCGTGGGGTGAATGGGGAGGATGAGCGGGGGATGGGGTGAATGAGGGGGTGATTGGGAGGATGAGAGGGAGATGGGAGATGAGGGGTAGATGGGAGGATGAGGTTGAGGGTTGGATGGGGAGCATGAGGGGGCTATGGGCAGGATGGGGGTGAAGGGGAGGATGAGGTGGTGGTGGGGAGGATGGGGGGAGTAGGGAGGATGGGGGGTGGGGAGGATGGGGGGAGTAGGGAGGATGGGGGGTGGGGAGGATGAGCGGAGATGGGGAGGTTGAGGGGGCATTGGGTATGCTTGTTAATGGGGTGTGGGAGAATCGGGAGGGGTGGGGAAGATGAGGGGGAGATGGGATGGATGAGGCGGCCATTGGGCAGATGAGGGGGAGATGGGGGATGGGGATGAGGGTTGGTTGGGAGGATGATGGTTGGATGGGGAGGATGAGGGGGGATGGGGAGGATGAGCGGGGGTTAGGGAGGATGGGGGGGTCGGGGGGTGAGGGATGGGTGGGGATGATGAGGGAGAGATGGAGAGGTGTGGAAGATGAGAAGGAGATGGGGGATGGTCAGGATGAGAGGACATTGGGCAGGATGACGGGGTTTGGGGAGGACGATGCGGAGGATGAGACGGGGAATGGGGAGGATGAGGGGGGATTGGAAGGATGGGGGGATCAGAAGAATGAGGGTTAGATTGGGTTGAGAGGATGAGAGAAAGATGGAGGGTGGGGAGGATGAGGGCGAGATGGGGGCGATGGGAAGATGGGGAGGGGTGAGGATGGATGGGGGAGGAGTATGGGTGGGCTGAGGGAGGATGGGGAGGTGTATGGGGGTTTAGGGATGATGGGGTGGGGTATGGTGTTGATGGAGGATGGGGAGGTGCATGAGGGAGGTTTGTATGGGGATGGGGCATGAGGGAGGATGCGGAGGGGTATGGGGGTGAGGGATGATGAGGAGGGGTATGGGAGGATGGGGGGGTGAGGGAGAATGGGGTATGGTTATGGGGTTGAGGGTGGATGGGGAGGGATATGCTGGTTGGAGGCATGGGGGTTGTGGGGAGAGAGGATGGGGAGGGATATGGGGGGAGGGGGAGAGAGATGGGGAAAGGGGTGTGGGTAGTGGTTTGGGTGAGGGTGCAAGGGGAGGGGGATGGATGGGAATGGGCGTAGGGGTAGAAGGACAGGGGCTGGGAGGGAAGCGGGGAGGCTAATGGGATGGATGAGAGGGGTTGGGGGATGGGGATGGAGGGGACAGGTGGATATGGAGGATGGGAGGGGTTTTGGGGGAGGAAATAATTGTATAAGGCACAATGCTACTGCTAAATTTTCGCAAACAATGTTAAAAAATGTGTTACTTAGTACAAAATACTTGCTTTCTCAGGTCAAAGTACAAAAAACGATAGATTACAATAGATTGCACATTACGATTATCTTTCAGGTGAATACATTGAAGTCTTTTGAGTAGCTGCAGTTTTTCAATCTTGCATGGGTGACTTGTTGACTGGGATTTGTTCATCCCTTGCTGGTATCATATCCATTTCTGGTTAGGAATTCGATGGCTGCAGGAAACCTCAGTCCAAATTAGAAGGGGCATTTATTTGAAGCATATATTCCTGTCCCCATAGCTTATTTAGCCAGTCAGCTAAAGTTATCTTCAGGCACAGTACTGCCAGTGGCTGTGAAGATCAGGACACCTCTCATCAGTTATACTTCTGGACCAATCCAACATACCACTAACACTATCGCTCATAATTGTGCACTGCAAGTGATGTTCATATTATAATATATTATCTTTATCCAATAACCAACAGCAGCATGAACAGTTTCTGCAATTCTAGCAAATAGCAGGGCTTCTCAAGAGGGTAACTGATTGTACCCATATGCTCTATTGCAGACTGCCACTTCTGAAATGAATTAGTACTAGATAATGCAAACTACTGGATTATGAAAGTCATTGCTCACTCCCCAGATAATTGTCACAATGCCTTTGCTTTAGGTGGCTCACTAGAATTTTCATCAAGTCTTTTAGGAAATTCAGGCAATCCTGTGGAGCAATATCCCAGTACGTTTGCTGAACACTCTTTTGTGGAGTGCATGGATCTACCAATATAATTTACTTGCTGAAGCAGCCCTTTAGGTGCTCTAACAGATTTAGAGGCTATCTGCTATACAGGCCAGCAAAGAATTCTGCAAGAGCAGCATGATTTCACTCTGTAAAGAGACATTATAGTGAAGAGCAGGAGGAAGTAGATGAGGCTGCAGGCAAGATGTATCCCAGGCTGTTGAGTGAGGCAAGGGATGAGAAAGCAGAGGCACTGGCAATAATTTTCAACACCTCTCTGGCTACAGGAGAGGTGCCAGAGGACTGGAGGACAATGTGGTACCGTTATTCAAGAAGGGAGGAGGGGATAAACCAGGGAACTACAGGCCTGTCAGTCTAACCTCAGTGCTGGGGAAAGTTTTGGAACCAATTCTGAGAGACAAAAATTAATCTGCACTTGGAGAGGCAGAGATTAATCAAGGACAGTTAGTATGGTTCTGTTAAGGGGCTTATGTCTGACCAGTTTGATTGAATTTTCTGAAGAGGAAACCAGGTGTATAGATGAGGGAAATGCATTTGACGTAGTCTACTTGGACTTCAGCAAGGCTTTTGGTAAGGTCCCGCATGGGAGACTGATAATGAAGGTAAGAGCCCATGGGATCCAAGGCAATTTGGCAAGTTGGATCTAGAATTGGTCGAATGGCAGTAAGCAGAGGGTGATGGTCAAGGGGTGTTTTTGAGACTGGATGCCTGTGTCCAGTGAGGTTCCACAGGGATCAGTGTTGGGTACCTTGCTGTTTGTGGTATATTTAAATGATTTAGACTTGAATGTAGGAGGGTTGATCAGTAAGTTCGCGGATGACACGAAAATTGGTGAGCCGGTAAATAGTGAGCAGGATAGCCTCAGATTAAAGGAGGATATAGATGGGCTGGTCAGATGGGCTGATCAGTGGCAAATGGAATTTAATCTGGCTAAGTGTGAGGTGATGCACTTGGGCAGGACAAACAAGGCACGGGAATACACGATAAATGGTAGGATCCTGGGAAGTACCGAGGATCAGAGGGATCTTGGTGTGCAGGTCCACCGGTCCCTTAAGGTAGCGGGACAGGTACATATGGTGGTTAAGAAGGCATATGGGATACTTGCTTTTATTAACCGAGGCATAGCATATAAGAGCAGGGAGGTTATGCTGGAACGGTATAAAACGCTGGTTAGGCCACGGCTAGAGTATTGCATGCATTTCTGGAATCTGCATTATAGGAAGGATGTGATTGCACTCGAGAGAGTGCAGAGGAGATTTACCAGGATGATGCCTGGACTGGAGAGTTTTAGTTAAGAGGAGAGATTAGATAGACTGGGGTTATTTTCCCTGGAGCAGAGGAGATTGAGGGGAGACATGATTAAGGTGTTTAAAATTATGAGGGGCATAGATAGGGTAGACAGGAAGGAACTTTTCCCCTTGGACGTATCAATAGCCAGGGGGCATAGATTTAAGGTAAGGGGCAGAAGATTTAGAGGGATGTGAGGAAGAATTTTTTCACCCAGAGAGTGGCGGGAATCTGGAACTCACTGCCTGAAAGGTGGCGGAGGCAGAAACCCTCATAACATTTAAGAAGTATTTGGATGTGCACTTGCAATGCCATGGCATACAAGGCTATGGGCCTCGTGCTGGAAAATGGGATTAGAATAGTTAGGTACTTGTTTGACTTGATGGGCCGAAGGGCCTTTTTTGTGCTGTAGACTTCTGTGACTCTAAAATCTGATGCTAGCTCTGAGGAACATATGGAAGATTTTCCTTTAAATGTGCAATGTTCCACTTAATTAACTGTCCTGCTTAAAAACACCTCCACAAAATGGATTACATGCACAGTGTCTTAAATAGTTCAGAAAACTTATAAATCTTGTATTACTACCACCATAGGAAATGTGTTTCAAAACACTTTGCTGTAATAATCTGCCACAAAACTTGTGCAACCAGATGTTTGCCAAACCATGCCACGCATGCAAGTGTTCCATATTTCCTTCTTTCAGACTTTCTCTAATTTAATGCCTAGTCTAATATCACCTAAGAAGCAGGTGTGTGTAAAGTGACTGAGTGACTGCTGTCTGTCCATACCCATCTCAAATTGAGGTGGCTCTTGTCTTCTGGCTGTCAGTTCCAGAGATGAATCACCTGCAAGTTTTGTCATTGCTGAAACTGTATGTGTGACCAGACCCTATGCTTTTTGTGACATGTAGCTTTTAACAGTGGTGGTAGCTAGATAAACTGTTGGATTGAGCAATGATATCACATCACTATTCATTACGTCTGTACCTCTGGTTCATGCCCTGCCTGTCTTGTCATTACCATTAATTGATAATAGAGGATTGCATAAAGATAGTAGTCAGAAAGGATCTTAGCTCAAAAGATCAGGAAGTAAAATCAATCTGGGTGGTGATTAGGAATAACAAAGGAGTAGTTTATAGGCCCTGACCAGAGGTTATACTATTGGACAGAACACAAAGCAAGAAATAATTGGAATTTGGAACAAAGGCAATGTCTTAATTATGGGGGACATAAATCTTCATGCAGACTGCACAAATCAAATTGTCAAAGGTAGTCTGGTGAAAAAGATAGCCTGATTGACTCTGGAACTGTTGGCTTCTATGGGCAGCACTCATAACAGTCATAGAATAATAACTGACTGGCCTTGTAACCTTTACTATGTGAAAGTGGCTCCAGATATTCTAGGATTTGCCACATGCTCCATTGTGTACTGCAATGTTGCAAAAGCATCATAGAATCAGCTGGTGAACTCCTTCCTATCTGTGAAGTCCTGTCTGCAACGTTATTGCCCATATCCATATACTTCATTAGAAAACATTCCTCATTCAAATGCAAGATATGTAAGTTCCAGATCCTCAGGCTAACCCTTCCTAATGGTGAAATAATGGACTCTGAAGACAACGGCCAGGAGTCTATTTTGCACCAATCGGAGATCGTTTTGAAAAGTGTTTCTGCTCAAGCTCATTTGTATATTCATTGTGTATATTCATTGCTTTGTGTCTCACTCAGTGGACTCACTTCAATGATTTTTCTTAAATCATCCTTGGTAGATGTGTCATGAAACTATTAATGTATATAATATTTTGGAAAATATTTTTCTTTTAAAATAGAGGTTTAGTTTGCACATGTGTCTTAATTGGATTAAAGTCAGCTAATCTGGGTGCTTTGATGGGTACTAGTTTTGATATATAAGAGAGATAGCATGCATTTGCATTTTTTGAATAGAGCATTCAAGAAGTGGGGTGAAAAGGGATGACTTTCTAGCAGCTACTAAGCAATATGTTTATATTACTAATAAATTTGGTACTTTGAAAGGGGTTTTATTGTTAGACAGGTTTAGTTCAGAGATTGTTGATAAAATGTGAATTAACATTCAAGGGGGCTGGTAGGTATAACTTCAGTAGTTTTCAGGAGTGCAGAGCAGAGGCAATGTGAGATCAAAAGGCAGCTGCAAACCTCCAACTGGCTCCACAGGAACCAAGTAAAAGAACCTCATTTTGAATTCATGTGGTGAAAATGCTTTGCCTGGTGTTTGGTTAAGTTTATGGGTTGCTGTTGCCATAATGGGGATTTGTTTGGGAATTTGTATATATATATATATATATATATATATTTTAACCTGTATAAAATTAATAAAATATTTCATTTAGTTTAATGTAAAGCCTCGAGAACTGGTGGTCTGATTCCTGAATTTAGAGTCACATCTCAAACATATCGCTTAAAATTATGGGTCATGACAGTTGTTTAAATTTTCCCCCTGGGATTTTCAAATAACTCTGCTTTACCAACTGCATCGGTCATAACAGATGTTACATGATTGATGCTAGAGAGGAGTAGAGTGAATGATGGTATTCATTGTAAAGTGCCTTGGGTTACTTGGGCCTGGTTTAGTTCCTTTGGCATACTTAAGAGAGCAAGAAGAAAGGGAGGTGCAATAAAGGTCAAGCCTTTACACATAGCTTTCATTAGAGAGTTTGCCATGATGAAATGCTTCAGTGTGTGCTTTGTTGCCCAACAAGTAGAGACTAAAGTGTGGTTTGTAAATACTTGGCATCCAGATGGAGTTGACCACTGTCTCAGTAGTTGAATTCCTGCCTCTGGTCAGAAGGGTTGGATTTGGCTCCCACTCCAGGCATCCCTGATGAGTGGAGAACAGACAAACAGCTTTGAATTCTGGATTGGCATTCAGCGAGGTTACTTGCATCCAATGGGTGCTGGTGTTCTACCACCCCCCCATCATTTAGTGTAGATGGGACTGTTTAGTCTTGGCTATAGCCCAACTAAAGAAGATACTCCTGAAGATAAAAACTGAGAGGACAGCAAGAGGAAACCATCTCATTTACTCTTCCATGGTCAGCAGCTATGTAAAACTTGAGATAGAACCTCCTATAGGGCAGAATACAATGGGCAGATAAATCTGATTTATTGCCAACAAATGAATGCAAGAATAGTATGAGAAAAAGGGCAGATGAAAGTTTTGAGGCAAACTCTATGCTGATGTCAATTCTGCTCATTCGTTCATTTTTAGGGACCCCCCCCCACCCCACCATATTCCCCTTCGCCCACCAGACTATTTCTTCATAGAATTGACATGACTTATTCCTCTGTGTTTATACATGAAAGATCACCCTATGTGCATTTGTTTCCTCCTTTGTAAAGGATCATCCTCTGCAGGTAGAAAGTGAGTGATTGCAATTATGTTAATCTCCAGTTATATCCAGGGGTCAGCAGACAGCCCACTGGGTGTTAAGATATTTACATTCTTCATAGTTAGCGTGATTGCTTTGGCTTGAATGTGTGCAATTGAAGGAACAGTTCCAGGAGAAGATTGGTGTTAGGTGCATTCTACTTAATGGCATTGATAAGTTGCACTGGAATTTTTGAAGACAGTGTAAGAGGGAGAAATGAATGGAATGGAAGACACTTGTAAATATATCTCTGCTGTAGTATGGATTGCATGAGATGGGGTACAGGAGCATAGTGGTTATATTACTGGTCGACTAATGCAGAGGTTCACATCAGTGATCCACAGAGACGTAAGTTCAAATTCCACCACCACTATAGTAGGGAATTTAAGTTCAGTTAATTAAATAAATCTGGAATTTAAAGGTAGTTTCAGCAATGGTGACCCATCTGATTCACTTTAGGAGAGGAAATTTGCTGTCCTATATGTGACTTTAGAGCTTTAGCAATCTTGTTGACTCTTAACTGCCCTCTGAAAAGGCCTAGCAAGACACCCAGTTGCATTCAATAAATGCTTGCCTTGCCAGCCCACATCCCATAAATATTTTCTTTTCTTTTACTCGATGAAAAGTTATGTAAGGATTCGGATATTTCAGTAAAAGGAGAAAACTTAAATGAAAGGATTCCATAATTCTGAGGTCCAGGGAAGAATATCACAGCTTAAGGATCTCATTGGCTTCCTACACACTTTGTGCAAACATGTTTTGACCTGGTTGTCTTCTGAAGTGCTCTCTGTCTTAGACAATATGTGCAAGAGCTTTGTTAAGCATTCAAATAGGGCAGATAAAGATTTATGTGTTTTTCCACACTGAACTGAGCTCATCCAATTAACATCAGCATGAAAGACCAGCAAACTTATTGCTTGCAAGTTGTTTTGCTCGTTTGGTCATTCTATCACATGATATGGGCTTGGACATCAGTTCTTATGTATACTGTGGAAAAGAATTGTCAGTTTAAAAGAATCATAATGCAATTAGAAGATATCCCTTCCCAATGGCTGCCTTTTAATGCCCCTTCTAGCTTTATATGGAAAACTACAAATAGGTCTCCTTGGAGAGCCAAATTTTCTCTTCAGTCCTTACGAATGACATGCTTGTGCCAGCCATTAGTCATGAAGTCTATCCAGTTACCAGAATCCTTAATAGAGCGTACTCTTGAAATTTTAAAGTTATCCCATGATCTATCAAGGCACATGTTGTAGTATTCCACCAGAGTTACCAAGGTCGCCATTGTCCACGTACCGCTTAGCAATTCAAAGTGGCATAGCGCTAAGGGTTTGGAGGTGGAAATGGTCATGCAATAAAGAAACTTAGAGCAGGATATAGACAATGACGCAGAGTGTATCTCTGCAGAAGCACCTGCACATCAAGAAATTGTCCCAGTTTTTCATAGAAGAAACCTTCAGCTAAGTAAATGAGCGGTCTCTCTTGTGGAACAATAATGAGCCTATCAGCAGCAACTGGAGGAAAAACAACAGACTGTGATTGGAGGAGCAGGTCCCTGAAGGAATCTTCAAAGGCACTGAGCCTCTTACCAGCACTTTCAACATTGTTCTGGCCTGCGGGTTGGACACACCTGATTTCTTGGAATGATATCTGGACTCCAGTGGTTAAATAATGAAGAGGGACTACATAGACTAGGATTGGGTCCCCCAGAATTTAGAAGTTTTAAGAGCTAATATTATCAAAAAGTTATTAAGGGGACTAGATAGGGTGGATAGAGAGAAACTATTTCTGCTGGTTTTGGAGTCTAGGGCTAAGGGCTAAATCTAAAAATTAGATTCACCTTTCCAGAGTGAAGTTAGGAAACACTTTTTCATGCAAAGGGTGAGAGAAATTGGGAACTATCTTCCACAAATGCCAATTGATATTAGATCAATTGTAAATTTTAAATCTGTAATTGATAGATATTTGTTAATCAAAAGTATGGGGTAAAAACAGGTATTATGGAGTTTGGTTACAGTTCAGCCATGATCTCATTGAATGATAGAACAGATTTAAGGAGCTAAATGGTCTACTCCTGTTCCTATATAAGATTTTCTAAAGGCGTTTCAAGTGGTCTAGTTTTTATTTTAATTCATTCTTGTCATGTGGACATCAATGCCAAGATTGACATTAATTTTCCATCTATAGCTAATGGTGTGCCTTTTTCCACTGTTAACAGTTTGAAACAACTTTGTGCCTTTCTTGACCACCACAAAGTGCAATTCAGAGTCAGTCATGTTGATGTGGGCTTGAAGTCAAGTCTGGCAGATTAAATAGCCTATCTCCTTTCCTAAAGGTTATCTTTGAATCAGTTCAATTTGGACACTCATGTAAGTGTTATGGTTACTTTCGCTGTTATCTTGCTTTTTATTTCTAGGTATGTATTAAATCCGAATGGAAATTCTCAAATTCAGTCGATGGGATTTGATGTTGTGTTCTCTAGATTACTTATCCAGTAACATAACCACAATGCTAACATTCTCTGTATTTATAACAGTTTGAGCGAAATTACGTGGAATTGGAAGGGAACTGTTGGACAGCTCAGCTTGGCAGGTTACTTCAGTCTTGCTATCTTGCATGTTTGTTTCAAAGTTCTGTAGGTTCCTTCTCAAGATTGCCATTCAGTACCTTCAGTGAGGACTGCTGGTGAGAACAGATTGCACTTGGCTTTCATGCACCCTGTGGTTAAATATTTTGCTGACTCATGCTATCAAATATCGCACATTGCTGCAATACTGCATGGCGACTGGTAGTCGTGAAATTATATTCTTGCAAAGAATGAAGGAGAAAAGGAGGAGGAAGAAATTGGTAAGAAAATGAAGCTTGTCACAAAAAAGTGATGTTCTGGATTGTAAAAACAGAACGTACAAGATTAAACAGATTCCTGTTGGATATTCATTAAAATTCAGAACATATACACAACACCCGTCCAATTAATGCAGTGATAATGCATGCATGCTGCACGTCTAACTGACAGGAAGTGGCTTATATCTTTTTTCCTACCTGTTGATCTCTATTAGATAGCTTACACTGATGTACTTACAGTATAAATCTTCGGGACTTTGTTGAAGGAGCAATGATGAACTAGATAAAATAAATAAAAATATATCTGGAGCACTATATTTGTACACCTGATTTACAATTTCTATGTATTCATGAATTTTGCAGAATGAAACTCAAAAGTTCTTAAATTAGCATAACATCAGTAAAGTAACGTTGAGCTGTTCTCTCTGACTTTAAAACTGCTAAAGCTAACTTTTGGGAAGCAAAATAAAAAAATATTTTCAGGCAAAAGTCACAAGCTACTACCCTTGATATCAAATTGCCAAATTTCTAAAGAAAGGTGATATAATTCAGGCCATAGGCTTGATGGCCTACTCCTGTTCCAACTTGAACCTGTTTTTCACCCTTTAGTTAGATCATAGCTGATCTGTATCTTAACTCCTCCTAGTTCTGTAACCCTTAATAATTTTCCTCACAAAAAATCGATCTATCTCAGTTCGGAATTATAGAGGGCAAATAAATTTTATTTATACAGCACTTTCATCTTCACATTGAGGATACTCTTCATTGTATTGTTTGGTGCAACCACCATGCTAAATGGGATAGATTTCGAACATCTAGCAACTCAAGACTGGGAAACCGTGAAGCACTGTAGGCCATTAGCAGCAGCAGTATTGTACTCAATCACAATCTATAACCTGAAGGCCCGATATATCCCTCGCTCTTACCATTACTGCCAAGTCAGGGAATCAACCCTGGCTCAATGAAGAGTGCAGGAGGGCATGCCAGGAGCAGCACCAGGCATACCTAAAAATGAGGTGTCAACCTGGTGAAGCTATAACACGGGACTACTTGCATGCCAAACAGCATAAGCAGCAAGTGATAGGCAGGGCTAAGTGATCCCACAACCAATGGATCAGTTCTAAGCTCTGCAGTCCTGCCACATTGAGTCACAATTGGTGGTGGACAATTAAACAACTCTTTTGAGTTGAGGAGGAGGCTCCACAAACATCCCTATCCTCTATGATGGAGGAGCCCAGCACGTAAGTGCAAAAGATAAGGCTGAAGCATTTGCTACAAGCTTCAGCCAGACGTGCTGAAGGTCCCTAGCATTACAGAGGCCAGTCTTCAGCCAATTCAATTCACTCCACATGATATCAAGAAGTGGCTGAAGTCACTGGATACTGCAAAGGCTATGGACCCTGACAACATTCCGGTAATAGTACTGAAGACTTGTGTTCCAGAACTTGTCATGCCCCTAGCCAAGTTCTTCCAATACAGCTACAACACTGGCCTCTACCCGGCTATGTGGAAAATTGCCCAGGTATGTCCTGTACACAAAAAACAGGACAAATCCAACCTGGCCAATTACTGCCCCATCAGTCTACTCTTGATCATCAGAAAAGTAACGGAAGGGGTAATCAACAATGCTATCAAATGGCACTTGCTTAGCAATAACCTGCTCACTGATGCCCAGTTGGGTTCTGCCGGGGCCACTCAGCTCCTGACCTCATGACAGCCTTGGTTCAAACATGAACTAAAGAGCTGAACACCCGAGGTGAAGTGAGAGTGACTGTTCTTGATATCAAGGCAGCATTTGACCAAGTGTGGCATCAATGAGCTGTAGCAAAACTGGAGTCAATGAGAATCAGAGGGAAAGCTCTCCGCTGGTTGGAGTCATGCCTAGTACAAAGGAAGATGGTTGTGGCTGTGGGAGGTCAGTCATCGCAGCCCCAGGGCATCATTGCAGGGTAGTGTCTTTGGCCCAACATCTTCAGCTGCTTCATCAATGTCCTTCCTTCCAATATAAGGTCAGAAGTGGGGATGTTCACTGATGATTGCACAATGTTCAGCACCATTTGCGACTCCTCAGATACTGAAGCAGTCCATGTCCAAATGCAACAAGACCTGGACAATATCTAGGCTTGGGCTGACAAATGTCAAGTAAAATTCGCATCACACAGGTGTCAGGCAATGACCATCTCCAACAAGAGAGAATCCAATCATTGCCCTTTGAATCCAGTCATTGCCCCTTGATATTCAATGGCATTACCATCACTGAATTCCCCCACTATCAACATCTTAGGGGTTACCATTGGTCAGAAACTGAACTGGACTAGCCATAGAAACACCATGGCTACAAGAGCAGTTCAGAAGCTAGGAACTGTGCAACGAGTAACCCACCTCCTGACTCCCCAAAGCCTGTCCACCATCTACACGGCTCAAGTCAGAAGTGTGTTGGAATACTCCCTACTTGCCTGGATGAGTGCAGCTCCCACAACACTCAAGAAGCTTGACACTATCCACGACAAAGCAGCCCACTTCATTGGCATCACATCCACAAACATTCACTCCCTCCACCACCGACGCACAGTAGCAGCAGTTTGTACCATCTACAAGATGCATTGCAGGAATTCACGAAGGCTCCTTCGACAGCACCTTCCAAACCCATGACCACTACCATCTAGAAAGACAAAGGCAGCAGATAGATGGGAGCACCACCACCGAGAAGTTCCCCTCCAAGTCACTTACCATGTGACTTGGAAATATATCGCTGTTCCTTCACTGTCGTTGGGTCAAAATCCTGAAACTCCCTTCCTAACAGCACGGTGGGTGTACCCAGATCACATAGACTCAAGAAGGCAGCTCACCATCACCTTCTCAAGGGCAACTAGGGATGGGCATAAATGTTGGCCCAGCCAGTGAAGCCCACATCCCATGAATGAATAAAAAAATAATGCTGAACATTTGCAACAATCTTCAGCCAGAAATGTCAAGTGGGATGATCCACCTCGGCCTCCTCTGGAGGTTCGCAGCATCACAGATGCCAGTCTTCAGCCAATTCGATTCACTCCATGTGATATCAAGAAGTGACTGTCGGAATTCAATACTGCAAAGGCTATGGGCCCTAACAATATTCCGGCAGTAGTACTGAAGACTTTTTTGCCCCAGAACTTGCTGTGCCCCTATCCAAGCTGTTCCAGTACAGCTACAACTCTGGCATTTAGCTGGCAATATGGAAAATTGCCCAATTCTGTCCTGTACATAAAAAGCAGGACAAATCCAATCTAGCCAATTACCACCCCATCAGTCTATTTTCGATTGTAGTAAAGTGATGGAAGGGGCCATCAACAGTGCTATCAAGCGGCACTTGCTCAGCAATAACCTGCTCACTGACTCTCAGTTTGGGTTTCGCCAGAGCCACTCAGCTCCTGACCTCATTACAGCCTTGGTTCAAATCTGGGCAGAAAAGCTGAACTCCAGAGGTGAGGTGAGAGTGACTGCCCTTGACATCAAGGCCGCATTTGGCCGAGTGTGGCATCAAGGAGTCCTAGCAAAACTGGAGTCAATGGGAATCAGGAGAATGCTCTCCACTGGTTGGAATCATACAAAAATACAAAATAGGAGCAGAAGAAGGCCATTCGATCCCTTGAGCCTGCTCTTCCATTCAATAAGATCATGCCTGATCTATTTGTATTTCGAATTCCACATTCCCATCTACCCCTGATAACCTTTCATTCCCTTGCTTAACAAGAATCTATCTACCTCTGCTTTAAAAATATTCAATGATGCCACTTCCACCGCCTTCTGAGGCAGAGACTTCCAAAACCGCACAACCCCCTGAGAGAAAAAATTTCTCCTCATCTCTGTCTTAAAAGGGCATTCCCTAATTTTAAAACCGTGCCCCCTAGCTCTGGACTCACCCACAAGAGGGAGCATCCTTTCCACGTCCATCTTGTCAAGACCATTCAGAATCTTATATACTTCGATCAAGTCACCTCTCACTCTTCTAACCTTTCATCATAAGACAACCCTCTCATTCCAGGTATCAATCTAGTAAACCTCCTCTGAACTGCCTCCAGTGCATTTACATCCTCCCCTAAATAAGAAGATCAAAACTGCACATAGTATTCCAGATGCGGTCTCACTGATGCCCTGTATAACTGAAGCATAACATCCTAACTTTTATGTTCAATTCCTCTCATAATAAAGAATAGCATTCTATTTGCCTTCTTGATTATATGCTTACCTGTATACTAACATTTTATGACTCATTCATGAGAATACCTAGAACCCTCTGCACTTTGGAATTCTGCAGTCGTTCTCTGTTTAAGTAATACTCAGCTTTTTTATTCTTCCTGCCAAAGTGAACAACTTCACATTTTCCCAAATTATACTTCATCTGTAAGATTTTTGCCCACTCACTCAACCTATCTATATCCATCTGCAAACTCTTTATGTCTTGTTCGCAATTCCTCCTTATCTTTGTGTCATCTGCAAATTTAGCTACCATGCCTTTGCTCCCCTCACCTAAGTCATTGATATAAATTGTAAAAATTTGAGGCCCCAGCACAGACCCCTGCGGGACTCCACTCGTCTCATCCTTCCAATTGGTCAAAGCCTTATTTATGCATATTCTGTTTTCTGCCAGCCAGTCAATCTTCTCTCCATGCCAATATGTTACCCCTTTCACCATGAGCTTTTATTTTCCGCAATGACCTTTGATGTGGCGCCTTATCTAATGCTTTCTGGAAATCCAAGTGTAGCACATCTACAGGCTCCCCTCTTCCCATTGCACATTTTACTTCTTCAAATAACTCAATAAATTGTTTAAACATGATTTCCCTTTCATAAAATCATGCTGACTCTTCTCGACTACCTTAAGCTTTTCTAAGTGCCCGGGTATAACCTCTTTAATGATCGACTCTAACACCTTCTCCATGAAAGACATCAAGTTAACTGGCCTATAGTTTCCTAGCACAAAGGAAGATGGTTGTAGTTGTTAGAAGTTAATCATCTCAGTTCTAGGACAGCGCTGCAGGAGTTCCTCAGGGTAGTGTCTTAGGCCCAACCATCTTTATCTGATACATCAATGACTTTCCTTCCATCATAATGTGAGAAGTGGGGATGTTCGCTGATGATTGCACAATGATTGCAGAACATTTGCGACTCCTCATATACTGAAGCCATCCATGTCCAAATGCAACAAAACCTGGACAATATCTAGCCTTGGGCTGACAAGTGGCAAGTAGCATTTGTGCCACACAAGTGCCAGACAATGACCACCTCCAACAATGGAGAATCTAACCATCACTTCTTGACATTCAGTGGCATTACCATCACTGAATACCCCACTATCAACATCCTGTGTGTTACCATTGACCAGAAACTGAACCGGACTAGTCATATAAATACTGTGGCTACAAGAGCAGGTCAGAGGCTAGAAATAGTCCAATGAGTAACTCACCTCCTGACACCCCAAAGCCTGTCCCCATCTACAGGGCAGAAGTCAGGAGTGTGATGGAATACTCTCCACTTGCCTTTATGAGTGCAGCTCCAACGATGCTTGAAAAGCTTGACACCATCCAGGGCAAAGCAGCCTGCTTGATTGGCACCCCATCCACAAACCTTCACTCCCTCCACCACCAACGCACAGTGGCAGCAGTGTGTACCATCTACAAGATGCACTGCAGGAACTCACCAAGGCTCCTTAGGCAGTGCCTTCCAAACCTGCAACCACTACTATCTAGGAGGACAAGGGCAGCAGACACATGGGAACATCGATACCTGAAAGTTTCCCTCCAAGCCACTCATCATCCTGACCTGGAAATATATTGCTGTTTCTTCACTGTTGCTGGATCAAAATCCTGGAACTCCCTCCCTAATAGCACTGTGAGTGTACCTACACCACATGGACTTTAGTGGTTCAAGAAGGCAGCTCACCACCACCTTCTCAAGGGCAATTAGAGATGGCCAAAAAAAAACACTGTCCTAGCCAGCGGCGTCCACATCCCATGAATGGATAAAAGAAAATTGAGACCTCAGGACACCCCAAAGGACTTCACAGCAAATTCAGTACTTTTGAAGGAGAGTTATTGTTGGAACAAAGAAATGCGAGAAGGCCATTCAGACCCTTGAGCTTGTTCTACTGAATGGGATAATATGTGGTGTGTACCTAAATCATCATCTTGGTTCTATATTCCACAATATTGTTGGCTCGCAACGGTCTATTGATCTCAGATTTTAAAATTATTAATCTATTGCTTTTTGTGGAAGAGTTGAAAATGTCTATCCTCTACCGCATGATTATAGTCCCAGAAAAATAAATCTTTCTAACTATGCTTGCAATTCCTTTCAGAATTCTAAAAATGTAAACCAATTCCCTTAACCCCCTATTTTCTAGTGATAGAAGTAGAACTAGGTTATTCAATGCTTTGTGCCTGCTCCATCATTCAGAAAGATTGTGGTGGGGGTTGACTACCTTAAATTCAATTTCCCACCCTCTCCCCATATCCCTTCATTTCCTTCATATCCAAAAGCCTGTTGATCTTGCTTGAATGTAATCAATGACTGAGCAGTTTTAGCATCTGGGATAAAGTATTCCAAGGTTACACAACCTTTGATTTGTTGAAGAACTTACTTTTCATCTCAGTGCTAAATGGTTAACTCCTTATTCTGACTATGACCGCTAGTTTTAGACTCCCCAGCCAGGATAAACATTCCCAGCATCTACCCTGTTAAGCCCCTTAAGAATTGCGAATAGTTCAATGAGATCCTGGCCTAGATTTTTGCAGAACGAGGAAACTCAGGACACTTTAAAAATGGAGAGTGAGATCCGGACCTGGAAGGCCCACTGCCATTCCCAACAGATCCTATTTTCACAGGGGAGGGGGGATGAGAGCATGAACCAGAATGTGACTCACACATGAGGGAAGCCCAAACTCAGCAAACTGTTTGAACCCAGTAGTGAGTTTAAATAGATCACATTTTTGCTGCAGCGAAGGCATTACCCCGCAATGTGTCAGTAATGAATTTTTGGAGTAGTCATAAATGCTTCTGAAGTTAGTCAAGTTTTTTCAATAGCCTGTCCTTTAAAAATTGAAAAAAAACTGCCTGCCTGTGTCTAAGTTGTAAAACATTAATGCTTGGAGTTTCAATAGCTGTTTGTTGACATAAGTGCTATCATTATGGCATTATTATTGCTTGACTGCTTTCCACAAACTATTATTATCAAAGTGGGGGCTGTAAGTTCACAGTTTGATTGACAACTCAAATATGTTATTAAAGGATTAGCAGTCTTTGATATGGGGTTATGAATACACCTTTTTATAAGGGATTAAGTATTTGAGGGTATTTAAACATATTGAATGGGCTTTTATGAATGAGGGTGTTTTCTTTCAATATAGTGAAGCCTATAATAGATATTTAGAACTTTATTTCATCTCAGCATGGCTCCTGAGGTCTGCCCATGGTGGATATTGGGTGAGTTGGCATGGAAGGTGTAAGGGCTAAATATGGGAGGCATGAGTTGGCACTAAGTTGGCATGGGGCAATAAGGGGCCATGAGGGTGGGTGGGGTACATGGGTTGGCATGTATGGGCATGGGGGCAAAAAGTGAACATATAGGTAGGCGGGGTCATAATTTGGTATAAACTGGCATATACGGACATGGGAGCAGATGATTGGGTATGAGGAGTGAGACCTAGATAGCCTAATGTTTAGGGAAAGAACTGGGGCAAAGTCCCAGAATACCAAGGTGGGCCTTTTAATCAGCCTGCCTTGGCACACAGGACCCCCTGTGTCTGCCTCTGATCTCACTCTGGAGGTAGAAGGTTTGACTCCATCCTGCACCCACCCCCATGATGAAGATCCTGCCATTTGGGACAGTTTTTCCTGAGATGGGTATGGTGAGCAGGAGATTTCCTTGCTCTATTCATCCACCTCAGGAATGACAATTTGGCCCATCACTAGTTCTACTAAACTCAAAAGGATATCAATCTCAAATCGATCTCTTCTCTTAGGACAATTATTGATTCCAGGAATCAGTGCAATGAATCTTTGTTGCAATCTCTCTAAGATAGCACATCCTTCGTAGGAAAGGAGACCAAAATTGCAAACTGTACTTCACTTAGGTTTTACAAAAGTCCTTTACAATTGGTGTACTACTTCTTTACTCTTACACTACTCCAGTCTCTTTATAATAAAGGCTAACATACTTTTTTGCTTTCCTAATTGCTTGCTGTACCTACTTGTTAACCAGCTGTTATTCATCAACAAGGACCTTGCGTCCTTCTGAATACCAACTTTTTCCAGTCCCTCACCATTTAAAAAATATTCTATTTTTTTATTTTTTCCTTCCAAACTGGATAACTTCATGTTTCTGCACATTATATTCCATCTGCCATGCTCTGACCCACTTATTTAACCTATCTTTATCCCCTTGCTTCCTCCTTGTGCCCCCCCATACAGCATACTTTTCCACCTAGTTTTGTATCATCAGCAAAATTGTATATATCACACTTGGTCCCCTCACTCAAGCCATTGACTTAAGTCATTGCAAATCAGCCTGCCAACCCAAAAGCAACCTGTTTATTACTATTCTCTGGTTTCTGTTCGTGAACCAAATCCTCAGCCCTTACTAATGTATACCCACAATGCCATGAGTCCAAATTTTGTGTAATAGCTTATTTTGTGACATCTTATTAGATGCTTTCCGAAAATCCAAAAGTAGTACAGGTATAGTATCCCAAATCTGGCACTTAGGACCGAAGCCATGCCAGATTTAGGATTTTCCTGGATTTTGGATGTCGAACTTGTACAGTGCCTGAATATAACAAAGACCCTGAAGCAAATATTAAAGAGGTCAGGATCTAGGTTAATCTAAAGATAAGCATTTCCCTACCTTGTCGGAAGTGTCGAACTGCAAATGAAGAAGCAGTCTCAAGGGCCCAATTGCCCTCTCTCAGGGCAGTGCCACAGATGCCAGTAATGACCCTGAGGCTGGCGGATCCACATCACCTTCTCCAGTGATCATGCATTTCTCTCACCATCTGCTCACTCTCATTTAATTGGTGCCTGGTGGAGAAGAACCAAGACCAAGGAAAGCCCAATGAAAAGACTTCCCCACATGACTGGGAGAATGATTCTGATTCACAACAGGGAACAAAAAGTGAAAGCCCGTCATTTTGAGAGACAATCTGGGCACAGCAGAAATTAAGGAAGAAGACCGGGAAAAAGTTGAGCAGAAGGATGATCAGTAATTCAGGCCCTGAACCTGAAACAGGCCATGGAACGAGACCAGTGTGCCATTTCAAAAATGCCTTGTTTTCAGACATTGCCATTTATCGAATTGGAGGTACCTGAATTCCTACTCAATCCCCCTTGGCTACCCTGCTAGTTATAGTCTCAAAGAACTGCATACAAAATTTCCCTTTCATAAATACATGTTGACTCTGCCCACTCATATCATGATTTTCTAATATAACATAAAATAAAAACAGATAATGCTGGAAATACTCTGCAAGTCTGGCAGCATCTGTGGAGAGAAAAAACACTTAACGTTTCAGGCCAATGACCTTTCATCAGAACCTAATTTGGTTTATAATATTTTCAGCTGTGGGGCTTGTGACCTTTCTATCAAAACAACATATATTTGATTGCCTATTTCAAAATATTTTGGTGGCATGTTGGATGGTTCAATGATTAAATTGAAAGTTTTTCTTTTGTAAAAATAAATCACTAACCCCAGTTTTTAACTTGATGATTTGTGGTGACTACACTTTGTGGTACTTTTTTAACTAGAATACCCAGATATCAAGTTATAAATCCATTCAATCAAGGTCTTTGTGGTATCATAAGACCTATGCACAAGTGTAAATGTTCCCTTTCTAATGGAATCCTTCCAGTATTCATTCTGAATTGTACAGTGTAGTTACAATATGTTGTCAAATGTTCAAGAACAGTCCATTGATTTCCTTTTCCCTAAAGAGAGATAATTAATGTCTAGTATATAATTGTAAATAGTAATATAGTGAGCCGAATCTTCCATGGAGTGGCCATCACTGTTGGACTGCCATTCTGTTCCTTTTTACTCAGCTTAGTCTGGAGCTACATATTTCTCACCTGGATTTCTGACGTGGCCTGCTGAGGAATGTGCAGTGTTGCTCCTCCTAGAGTCCTTGAGTGCAGTGCAGGATTGTCAGGGGTAGTGAAGCCTCCTTTTTTTTACAGCACTAGCTGCCATATTCTAGGAGGTTTAAATATCCTAGCCACTTTGACAGGAGAGATGGGAAGTGTATAAGGTAAAACAAAAACAGAATTACCTGGAAAAACTCAGCAGGTCTGGCTGCATTGGCGGAGAAGAAAAGAGTTGACGTTTCGAGTCCTCATGACCCTTCAACAGATGCTGCCAGACCTGCTGAGTCTTTCCAGGTAATTCTGTTTTTGTTTTGGATTTCCAGCATCCGCAGTTTTTTGTTTTTATATAAGTGCATAAGGTAGGTGAGTAGAATGAATTGGGGGGTGGGGGAGGGGTCAGGACGGTGTAGTCAAAGGGGTCCAGTGGGGAGTCGGGGTGGGGGCGGGGGGTGATTGGGGGGGTGGTGGTCAACAGTATAGTTACCCAGGAGTAAGAATTAGTTTTAATTCTTCTAACTTTTCCTGGGTAACTATTCTGCTGAGAGAGTCAGAACCATCCAAAGTCTCTGGCTTTAAATCAGAGTCTTAGAGGTTCCATGTGCAAGATAATTGCCCATGGAAGTTGAATCCCTGTGCAGTCCTTGCCTGGGGACTTCTGAGGGGTCTCCCAGCCCATCTTCCAGGGTATGACCCCTCAGGAGAACAGAAAATCTGGGCCATTATGTACTGAAAAGATCAGCTGTGTATAGTGCTATTGATTGGTACTCCAGATGTGCCTGGATGCAGAATCAAAAGATTTAACATAGAAGTTTTCTTTGAAAAGATCATGCTGAATAATTTTTGAAATACCTTTATTCTTAATAACACAAGGATAGTTACTTTGACAAAAAAATGACAATTAGAATAATGAGAAATACAGTTTCAGTTGAATACAACTTTACTCGTAATTCAATAATTGTTGAGAATCTGACGACTGGTGGTGTAGTGCAGTTCAAGATGCAGGGCTATCATCTACAGAGAAAAAAAACACAAGTCTGAGGAATGCCGGACAATTTCTCTTGTTGACCTGCATATTAGACAAGTTTCTTGATCTCACTGCAGAGCTGTTAGTCAAATCTTTGCACTGAGATCATGTGTTTCAGCTTGGTGCAAGAACACAAATCTTAAGAGACAAACTGAAAGTCCATATTTTCTCTGGTAACTTTTTTCAGGAACATTGGACATTCACACACAATGAAATTCTTTTAAAAACTGCGAATGGATTGTTCATCTGTGTTTAGTGCTGCCCTGAGAATTGTTCCTATTCAACAATAGCCACAGGGCAATGGACAAAAAAGGAAAAAGAAACACAGCTCTTTTTCAAGACTCTTGTGAAAGGCCGTATATAATAAACTACTGTAGAATTGCTCTGGTGAAGGAAGCAGAATATAAATGAAAGATGAGTATTGCAATTGAGGTCTGTCCCAATGTTAGTGAATAGAATGAAATAGAATAAAGAGTAAGATTTTGAAGCATCACCACAACTGTACAGTTGCAGCGATGCTGTATAAACTCAAATATCCAGTGCCTAATCATAGTCTAATCAAGTCACACCCTGACAGAAATTTAGCCAAAAGAGATTGGAGATAGTGCTTGTCTGAAGTGCCCAAATAAATAGAAAGCTGTAGATAAGCTTGCAGAACAGCACCAGATAAACGGTTAGGGGAAAGGACTGTTTATTCAGACAATTGGCACAACTCTTCAACATTACTTGCAATGATCTATAGTTCTGGTAAATGTGGACACCACTCACATTTCTTAAAAAAATGATAACAATCAACTAGTGAATCATATGTACCATACAAGATAATGCAGTATCAAAAATGAAAATTAAAAATGAAAACCATTTGATTCAGATGAGTTAAAAGCAAGATACTGCAGATGCTGGAAATCTGAAATAAAAACAGAAAATACTGGAAAAGCTCAGCAGGCCTGACAGCATCTGTGGAGAGAGAAACAGATTTTCTCATAGCTCTGAAGAAGAGTCATACGGACTCGAAACGTTAACTCTGTCTCTCTCTCCACAGATGCTGTCAGACCTGCTGAGTTATTCCAGCATTTTCTGTTTTGATTCAGATGAGTATATGGGGAGCTTACAATCATATCTGACAATATCTGTCAGGTGGTGTGTTTAAGAGGAATGTCCTCAGATTTGTTGTCAGGTGCCACTTGTGGTTGTATCATTTGAATCCATTGTTCCAATGTTCCTTGTGGTTTTCCATGAATACAACTTTTTTTCTTGGTTGATGTTGACCAGCAGTGATCAAAATCAACCTGCCACAAATCTGCATTACTGTAGTGCCTGAAACACCTATTTTAAGCCAGTGGTTTTCTTCTATCAAAGAACAATGATCGGTTAATAAAAAACAGGAACAATGCAGGAAATTCTGAGAAGGTCTGGTACTATCTATGGAGAGAGAAATCAATTTAATATTTCAGGTCAATTACCTTTTCCAAAAGGTTTGCTCAGACACATCCCCTTTATTTATTTTTGTTCCTCATGTCATGTAATTCATTAAAAAAAATTGCACTTTTACACTTGTTGCAGGAAAATTAAGTGCAATTCATTCCTTTCGCTATCTCTTGATGATTTGTAGAGATCACTCTCTCTGTTGGTGAATTGCTCACAAGTTACTGCACATTCATCCAATGACTATTACTTACCCTTTAATGTGAGTAAACTGCTTTTTGGTACTTTTAAGGTAGTTGCGCTCCAAAGGTTATCATGATCAGGTGAGGAGGAGTGAATTGGCTCCCTTCTATTCATCCTCCTCGGTAGGTCACAACAAAGGTTTAAGTTTCTTTCATGAGCATGTGTCTTTTTCAAATCAGAATGTATTTAACTATTTATGCAATGACTAAAAAGGAGCCAATAAAACAAGGTTTTCTTGAATTAGAGCAAATTTATCAATCACTAAACCCGAGAAAAAAATCATAAATACATGACATGTCTCACATACAGATAGCAGAAGTAGGGGAAGTTAGAATCCATTTAAAAGAAGATTAAAAGAATAAACAGTTAAGCTTTGCTTGTCCTTAAGACATAGATCATTAACTATTCTGACTGATTTGGATTAGCTGGCTTTGTGCTTGCAGTCAGATGTAGAAGATATTGCAATTATTATGAGATATCAGTTCACTGGTAGATTTCTAGTAAAGTTGTGTTCCATAAGACCATAAGACATAAGAGCAGATTATTAGGCCTTTCGGCCCATTGAGTCTGCTCCGCCATTCAATCATGGCTGATAAGTTTCTCAACCCCATTCTCCCGCCTTCTCCCCGTAACCTTTGATCCACTTACCAGTCAAGCACCTATCTATCTCCGTCTTAAGTACACTCAATGACCTGGACTCCACAGCCTTCTGTGACTATGAATTCCATAGATTCACCACTCTCTGGCTAAAGAAGTTTCTCCTCATCTCTGTTCCGCGAACTGGTTAATGTACTTTTCCCAAAAGTGTATTAATTATTACAGAAGAGAGAAAGGGAGACAGCACAGCTTTTCAGCTTGTTTCCTCTGCTGAAGACATTTTTGACACTCCCTGTGTCACTTGCAATCTCTTTGCAGTGGCTGCAGAATGGCCTGTTATACTACACCCATTGTGTATTTCCAAGAGGTTTTGGATGGGTCTGTCTGTGGCAGCCATTCTTTTAATATCCAGCACTTTGCATTTTAATGTCTCTTCCTTAGACGGTGATGAGTTTCAATGGATCTTTGAATTATAGGAAATATCCCTCTCTTCACACTCCCCTGATGGGGGTGGAATAATACAGGGGTGCTGGACAGCACCTTTCCTGGAAACCATGTCGGCGTGGAGCCAGCATGCTCTACATCGACCTGCCCTGCAGCAATAAAACACTGCGGGGCTCATTAATGAAGGCCAAGTGGGACTTCCACCATCACTGGAATGGCCAGCAGCTCCCTCAGTCCCAGCAGCGCCATGAAGGTGTCATGAAGCAGCTGCCAGGACTGCATGTGAGGAGTGAGGCCCAAGACCTAGGATCCCTGCAGCAGGTAAGTCCAGGGTCTTGGGCTGGGAGGGATAGGGGAGGTTAGGGAGAGGGGCAATGTGGGGGAGGGGGTGGGTAGGAAGGAAGGGGATGTTCAGTCTAAGGGGGGTCTGCCCACCATTGGCAAAAGGCAGCCCTTGTAGAGTGACCTCCTCCCTCCTCACCATTTAACCATTTCAGATTAAATATAGGGCTTCCTGCTCCTGCCCTGTTGCCCATGCCAAACGTATTATGGCATGGGCAGCATATTATCAGGTTCAATAGGCTTGATAACAAGCCTAATTGATCTTTAATGGTTGATTTAAATATGGTGGGTGGCCAGCTGATTTTGGTGCCTGCCCATCACCCTTATTATGAGGGTGAGCTCGGGGTTGGGCAGGAAGGTGGTGGCATGGGTGCCCTCCCCATTTTACATGACCTTCCCAGCAGGAAACATGCCTGCCGGGGGCATATAAAATTCAGCCAAGGATGTCTTGTTTGCTTTTTCAACTTCACCTTGGAAGGTGGCCTTGCATTTTTAAGTAGCTTGTTCCATCTCTTTCCAATTGCAAAATTTCCAGTCAGTTGAAAATCATTTTTTCAAAAATAAAGAGGCATAGCCTTGTGACAAGGTGTTTTGATTTATGGACTATTTCTGCTAAAGCTAAAGTTAAAATTAGCAATTTCAACCTCTTTGCAGACAGTCTAGAAGAAGTATTGGGGTGTCTGCTCCATATAACACTGACGTTGTTCATGTGAAGCCAATGAGTTCGCTGTCCCAAATGGCCACTCAGAGGCATCTGGGACAGCATTGGGTGCCTTGTTGGCATTGAAGCCACTCATCATGGAAGCAGTTCGGGGGTGCCAGAAAGATTTCAGGAAAATGTTTTTGGAAGCCCAAACTAGCTTTGCGGGGCTCAGAGGAGCCCAGTAATTTTATTTTTAACTTAACATTTGGGCCTCTGCTTCTGATGTAACAGCTTCCACTGAGCAAAGTGTTGATAGCAGTTGCTCCACCCAATAGGCCAAACTATAATATTTACAGGAGACGCTACTCTGATCTGCATGGACAGTCAACTACAGATGGCATGGTGCCATGCATTCCATGGTGGACTGCAGTTTTGATTAGCAGATTTGTATACTAAAACTAAAGCTAGCGGACTCCATAGTTGCTGGTAAACATTGCAGGTTGTTTGTTAATGCTATCTCATACTCCAGAAGACAATTGTACTTAAATGCCATCCTTTTATGTACAGGCCCCTTGAAGTCTGAATTTCTTGGTTCTGTAAATTAAGACAAACATGAGCCAGCTCTTTGGAAAGCAGATTCTTGCTTCTATACTGCCACAACTAGATGCCCTTCCTCAATTATTCCCTGTGATTCACTCAACGCTGGCCCCTCATACCAACTATCGGGATTGGATGTATTTGTTTTATTTCCCAATGCCAGCTTTAAGCTCTCTTTGTTTATTGGTTATATCTAATTATGCAGTTTTGAGTCTGAACTGCTGATACATCTTCCTCCTTCAGTTAAGTAATAGGACGGTCTGTTGGTTTCAGCCTACGCCATTTGATATTGATTGACAGAAAGTATGTGAAGTGTGGTGCTCAATGTGTAAGTTTTTCTAACACCAATCTTTCCTAGGTTGAGCTCCCCTGTCAAAATTTCTGCCAGGCAGTGATGATCCAGTCAGCACCATTTGCTCAGTAAACACTATTGACTTTAAATATTCATTATAGTTGGAATTTGAGTTTTGGCCCTCACACTTATTCGACTTCTTGTTGGATTCATGATAAGTAAAGTTAATCTTACGATCTTTCACATATGCAGCAGTAATTAACTTTACCATTGAAGGTCATTTTTTCAAAAGGTTCACTTGTGCTACCATCTTTGGTAGAAGTTTACTTTATTCAAAATACAAGAAAATTGTTCCAGTTTCAGAGCAAGGTTAAATGGAACCAGAGCTTTCTGCATTTCGTAAACTTGATTCTTTCCCCTTTTGTTGACTGGTTAAACAAAGATTTCCAATTATCAGGAATGCATGAAGCAACAGTAAATCTAATGCAGTCTCAAGGCTGGCGCTTGGGCTGGGATTTTCTGGCCCTGTTGTGGGTGGGACCCACTGTGGGTGAGGTGGTGCCCCAGCCCATAGCAGGTCCCACCTTCACTGTAACCTCCCCATTGACTTGTGGCAGGACCGGAAGATCGTGGCGGCGGGTGGGTGTGGAAAATCTCGCCCTCTGTATTTTCTAACAGAAATAGCCTAATGGCAACATATTCCTGATGAAAAGAAATGTTTATTATGCTATATTTTAGGAATTAAAAATTTAACTTTATGATAGTTGGATAATACTGTGGCCTTTGAATTGAAGGGCTTCCCTCAAGTGATATGTTGGCAATGGCCAAAGCCTTCTGTCCCTGCCGGAGGCAAGGAAGAAAGCAGGGTGGGCCTGAAAATTTGGTGGGTTGGCATGGGGACTCAACACCCAACACCTTACCACCGCCTCCGGAAGTCAATTCTGGGTAGGAAGGCCCATAGTTGACCTTTCTGCCCCATCTCCATTTAAGTGGGAAATTAACGACCATTTAAGAGCCTCTTCCCATGTTCACTGTAATTTCCCCAGCTCCGGGCAGGTTTGCCGACATGCAGCCTGTACATCTGGTAAAACCATGTGGGCGGGCATATCAGCTGGGGGTGTTGGTGGGGGTTGGCGGTGCCCCCAATCAGCACCAATCTGTGCATGATTGAAGGAATGGGCAAGGAGGTGGCTGCTGACAGTGGCCTCATCTGTGATGCTGCCGAGTCCAAGAGCTGCTGGCCTCTAATCCTTGGGGTCCTCAGTCTGGAGGAAGGCCCACCGCAGGCCACTTAACTGCCTGATGGGCAGAAGATATGGCAAGCCTTCCCTCTCTGAGTCAGCGTGGGTGTCTCGCTGCTTTTTCAGGCAACTGGCAAGACATCTGCTAGGAATGGAAGGTTCCGCTCAATTTGTGCATTGACTATTTGTCACTGTGTTGTAGCCATTTGTAAATGGATCATGTATTTCAGGAGGTTCACAGCATTCCTGATCTAGAATATCAGTGGAACGCAATGTTTCAGTGTTGGGGAGATTGGAGATGAGGGATATAGATAACCAAGACCTTGCTTTGTTGATTTCAGTCCCTTTCAGAATAAAAGGAATTGAAAACTGCCTGAAGCTGGTCTACTTGGCAGAAACTTGAGGTTCCTGAAGCAGCCTCGCTTCCTCCATTCATAAGGGTGAGAGCATGAGGCTGCATGCGCTTTCACTCATTGAACTGGAAAGGGCATCCAGCTATTAACTGTGATACATACACTGAAGGTACTTTTGGTTTCCCATGGTTGTCAGTGTTACGTGAGTTAAATTTTTAGATGAATGGTGCAGTCCTGTCAAGCCTGATATGTGCATGAATAAAAGTAATCTTTCAGCAGTTTTAGTTGAGTAAGGTATCGGCTTGTACTTTTCCTACGCCAGGAGTTTATGAACAATAATTAAGTTCCAAAAATGTCTGTGTTCTCTGTTGATTTTTCCATTAACAGGTGCATTTTTACTTGCCTAAAATAAGTAGAATGATTTTGCTTCTTTATTCAGGTTGGTTAAGTCATTTTAATTTCAGGCCTTTAAAAGCAGAAATTCATTGTTGCATTTGCCACTGTAATCAGACTGCGGTGTGCTTTGCCCATACACTACAAGAACATTTTGTAGCTATGATGACAACTTTGACCTCATCAGTGCAGTGTCACTTCCTTTATCACTACTTGCGAAAGATAGAAATGCCAGACAACCATTACTTTTATAATGTAAGGGGACATTGAGATTAAAACCATTGAAACAGCTAGAAGCTGTAATCTTTTGGTATTTTAGTTTTCCAGTCAAGGAAATCAGTTTGGTTCTGTTGACTGTTGTCATCCCAGTTGAAGGAAGCAATGGAGGAAATTTTGAGGCTGCCTACCAGCGTGAGTGAGGCTGAATTATCTGGAATGAAACAGTACTGCCTTATCGGCCCATTTTTACTGAAGGTATGGCCAATGTTCTATTCTCAAGGGTCTGTTGCTGGGTGTTCCAGGTGACTGTCCAAGGCCGAGGTTAGGCCCTTTTAATATGCAAAATGTGATCATACGATGTACATGGGTCTGGCATTGTCACTTTAGGACTCAGCTGGATGAAGCATGCACCATGTATGCTTTCAGCTGGTGCTGTAGCCAAACTGGTGTCCAGAAGATAAGTTTTAATTTATTTCTGAGGCACTGTGTTTGAGTCTACACCCTCTTCTCCTAAAACATTATTGCTGTCTTACTCCATAGTTGGATGCCAGCTGTTAAATTGTTACTTCCCCTGCTGTTTAAATACAATCTTCAAATACCTCACTGTCTCCTTCTTTTACCTTCAAAATCCTCTTTACCTATGCTGTCAATCTCCCCCAATTATCCCTTTCTGTCTCTTGCTTGTTGTCCACTTTTTCTCCTTGAAAAGTGCACTGATGTGCCATACTTTAGGAGCAGTGCTTAAGTGCTGCTTGTTGTTGCTATCATCATATACTGTTCACAGGAATAACTGGAATATGATTCTCTTGAAGGGGTTTGAATGCTGCAAACTGGACATCAAAGCAAAACAATTTGAAGATGATTCTGAAGCAAAGTTGAAATTATCTTTAACGGATAGTTTATATTTTATGATGTGTGTTTACTTTTCATTGACAGTTTAAAATGTGCAATGTCATATTTGCTGCCCATTATGCAACTGTCCTAGTTTTTGTTTTCATTTGAAATCATGAAAATTAAAATCGAGAGAAATGTACAATGGGCAGCTGAATGGATATCCGTCATTTTACACTTTCACCCATCATCAAAATTAACTGTAGTGTGTTGTTCAGAAAGTACTGGCAGCTTCTTCCTGAACAATCCTTGTACATATGTACTGTAGGCTGCTTGTTTTGGGATTTGTAAGCCAAATAAGCAAGTGTTATTCTAATTTCCTTTTTGAGATGCTCATTGCTACATAATCACTTCCTCTTTAGAAAAACCACTTGTTCCACAGCATTTAGATTTGGCATTTATTCCCACTGGATTGGACTTCAACACAGTATGTGATAGTTGTCATGTGGGTGATGTTACTGTGCTCTTATTAGTTTGGTGTGTACTGTCTGAAGCTCTTGCAAAAGTGATAACATTGGCTGTCTTTTCTGTTTGTTTAATTGTCTGAGTATTCGGACCATTTGCTAATATTCTTTTCATATGTAATTGCTGGAATTGTCCTCCCAGTTAAACATGTGGCAGGCAATTTGTTTGATGCATTTAAGGAGAAGTTAGGTAAGTAAATAAGGGAGCAAGAAACAGAAGAATATGCTGATAGGGTTAGATGAAGTAGAGTGGGTGGAGGTTCTTGTGGAGCATAAATGTTGGCATAAACTAATTGGGCAAATAGCCTGTTTCTGTGCTGTAAAATTCTGTGGAGGAGAAATCTGATCATGCAAGCATGCTGCGGAGTCTACATTTGCTGGGGACAGACAGTAAAATAAACTGCTGCCTACATGACTCACCTGAATTTCTTCAATGATATTTCTTCAATGAGGAAACTTGCATGTGCTGCGCCAGGTAATGGCCTGTGGTGCTGTCTGTTTCAGGGAATGGATGTAAGTCTACATTACACAAATACATTTCTCCCTCTGTATATGTAAAAACAAACTAGCCTTTCCCATATTTTAATCTTGTGACAGTGTTTAAAAATTTTCCAGCCATTGAACGTTTTGTTAATGAAAGACTTATTATTTGACAAAGAGCATTTAGATGAATCTTTTGTTCTGTCAAATATGAAGGAAGCAATGCAATTATGGATGATCATTAAAAACGTTAGTGGGAGCTTAATCCCCATCAGTGACCTGTCGGACTGAATAACCTTTTACTGTGCTGTAAATTCATGATATTACTGTAACATAACTTGAATCCTTTTCACTTTATTCATCCTGACCTACTCCTCATGATTTGTAAAAGTTTATATTCTCTCTCTGTGAAACAAACTTCAGTTGGTTCAGCGATAATTTTAACAAATGCTCAATTGTTCATGTTGTAAAAGATGGGAGAGCAACCATTAAAAGCATAAATACTGACATTTTGTGCAAATCATGCACTAGCTTCAATATAGTTAGAAGAGTTTTTTTTTGGAGAGGGCTGGCCAGAAACTGTTACCTTGTGAGATTTAAATCATATGTTGACTGTGACTTAATTTCTGAATGCTGAGGATCGGATCACAAAGCAATCTGTGTTCCTAAATTGGCGGTTCTTGCTGGTGGTGTTGGTAAGTAGCCAAAGTTTGTCACGTTGAGTGGAGGGTTATATTCAGGTGAGGGTTATTTTAGTGAACCATGGTACATTGTAGAGTGCAAATGAATTCCCAGTAGAGAATGTATTGGCTGTCAGTGTAAGGGAGGCAAGCCCATTACATTCTGTGCCAGCAGCATGTGATTTATTTAACTGTTTGCAGAACTTGCAGGAGAAGGCAAAATGTGAAAGCATACAATATCTCGTAATAATTTTGAAAAGAGTAAAAATTTTTATTCAACTCTCAGAGATATCATCTGGCTTTGCAAATTGTTAATTTTGTGACACTGACGATGCCCTCTTCCCACAGACATCATGCCAGTGTAGAAACTGGCATTGTCCTACTTTACCAGAGGAAGATACACCCTTGGATGAAGGTGTGGTCGTCTGCCCTAATTTCTCATATGTGACTCAATGTCAAATTTTGTTTTTGGTTTTATTATGTTAAAAGTGCTGTACACAAATCCAAGATGTTGTTGTAAGAAGATTTGACATTTATTTCATACAGGTTACCATTGTGCAGGCTTCCTGCCACTCTGGAGTTTTCCTCCTTGATTTCTTTAAAGCAGCTCATTAATTATTTACAGGCATTGGGACCGATTCTAGAGAAGATAGGACCTGTACAAACAGGACAGGTTATGTCCCAGCAGTACAGGGACCAACATCCTCACAGAGATATTTGCTAGGACTGTGGTGGAGGGTTTAAACTAGATTGGCAGGGGGATGGGAAACTGAGTGGGGAGGCACAGGACAGGGAAATAAAGATACGAAAGACAGAAAAGTAGAAAGTAAAAGTGGAAGGCAGAGGAAATGAGGGCTAGCAGCAAGTAGGGCCATAGTACAAAAAATGTGTAAAAATGTTGAAAAGATAAGTCTAAAGGCACTGTATCTGAATGCATGGAGCATTCCCAATAAGGTAGACAAGTTACCAGTGCAAATAGTTGTAAATGGGTATGACATGATTTGCAATTATGGAGACATGGCTGCAGGGTGACCCGGCTGGAAACTGAATATCCAAGGGTACTCGATATTTAGGAGGACCAGGCAAAAAGGAAAAGGGGGCGGAGTGGCGTTGTTAGTTAAGAATGAAATCAGTGCAATAGTGAGAGAGGATGTTGGCTCAGAAAATCTAGATGTAGAATCAGTCTGGGTGGAGCTAAGAAGCAACAAAGGATGGAAAACATTAGTGGGTGTTGTCCATAGGCCTCCAACAGTAGAAATAAGGTAGGGGATGGCATTAAACAGGAAATTTGAGATGCATGTTTCAAGAGTGCTACAGTAATCATGGGTGACTTTAAGCTACATTATAGCCTGGGCAAATCAAACTAGCAATAATATTGTGGAGAATTAATTCCAGGAGTGTGTATGAGATGTTCTTTTAGACCAGTATGTCAAGGAACCAACTTGGGAACAGGCTATCCTAGATTTGGTATTGTGCAATGAGAAGGGCTTAATTAATCATCTTGTGTGGAGTCCTTTAGGGAACAGTGGCCATAACATGATAGAACTCTTCGTTAGGATGGAAAGTGAAGTAGTTCGATACGAAACTAAGGACCTAAACTTTAACAAAGAAAACTACGAAGGTATGAGGCATGAGTTGGCTAGGATAGATTGGAGAACTTCACTAAAAGGCATGACAGTGGCTAGACAATGGCTAATATTTAAAGAACAAATGCAACAGTTACACAATCCTTTCTGACGCAAAAACATGACAGGAATAGTGGCCCAACCATAGCTAACAAAAGAAATTAAGAATAGTATTAGATCCAAAGAGGAATCATATAAAGTTGCTAGGAAAAGTAGCAAGCCTGAGGATTGGGAGCAGTTTAGAATTCAGCAAAGGGGCACCAAGAGATTGATTAAGAAGGGAAAAATAGGGTATGTGAGTAAATTTGAAAGGAACATAAAAGCAGACTGTAAAAAATTCTATTAGTATGTAAAAAGAAAAAGATTAGTGAAGACAAATGTAGGTCCCTTACACAAAAACAGAAAATGCTGGAAAAACTCAGCAAGCAGGTCTAACAGCATCAGTGGAGAGAAAAAGAGTTAATGTTTTGAGTCCATATGGCTTCTTCAGAACTAAAAGCTAAACTTTTAGTTCTGAAGAAGTCATATAGATTCGAAATGTTAACTTTTTTTTCTCTCCACAGATGCTGTTAGACCTGCTGATTTTTTCCAGCATTTTCTGTTTTTGTCTCAGGTTTCCAGCATCCGCAGTATTTTGCTTTTATTGTAGGTCACTTACGGTCTGAAATGGGAGAATTTATAATAGAAAACAAGGAAATGGTGGAGCAAATAAATAACTACTTTACTTTAGTTTTGTCTTCATGGAGAAAGACACAGATAACTTCACAGAAGTATTAGGGAACCAAGGATCTAGTGAAAAGGAGGAATTGAAAGAAAATTAGTATTACTAAAACAATAATGCTGGCGAAATTAATGGGACTGAAAGCCAGTAAATCCCCAGGGCCCAATAATGTACATCCCAGGGTACTGACGGAGGTGGCTAAGGAAATAGTGGATGCTTGGTTGTCATCTTCCAAAGTTCTTTAGATTCTGAAACAGTCCCAGCAGATTGGAGAGTGGCAAATGCAACCCTACTATTTAAAAGAGGAGGGAGGGAGAAAACAGTGAATTATAGACCAGTTAGCCTAACATCAGTAGTAGAGGAAATGTTGGAGTCCGTTAGAAAGGATGTGATAACAAGACACTTAGAAAATATCAACAGGATTAGACAAAGTCAACATGGATTTATGAAGAGGAAATCATATTTGACAAATCTACTAAAGTTCTTTGAGGATGTAACTAGCAGAATAGATAAGGGAGAACCAGTGGATGTGGTGTATTTGGATTTTTAGAAAGTTTTTGATAAAGTCCCACATAAGAGGTTAGTGTGTAAAATTAAAGCACATGGGATTTAAGGTAATATATTGCCAGGGAGTGAGAATTGGTTAGCAGACAGGAAACAGAGAATAGGAATAAATGGGTCTTTTCTGGAATGGCAGACGGTGACTAGTGGGGCACCGCAGGGAGCAGAGCTTGGGCCCCAGCTGTTCACAATTTCTGTCAATGATTTGGACGAGGGAACCAAATGTAATATTTCCAAGTTTGCTGACGACAGGAAACTTGTTGTGAATGTGAGCGATGAGGAGGGTGTTAAGAGGCTTCAAGGTGATTTAGACAGGTTGAGTGAGTGGGAAAATACATGACAATTGCAGTATAACATGGATAAGTGTGAAGTTATCCACTTTGGTAGGAAAAACAGAATGGCAAAGTAATATTTAAATGGTGGTAAATTGGGGAATGTTGATGTACAAAGGCACCTGGGTGTCCTTGTACACCAATAACTGAGGAGCAAGCGTGCAGGTGCAGCAAGCAGTTAAGAAGATGTAAATGGTGTGTTGACCTTCATTGTGAGATGACTTGAGTACAGGAGCAAAGATGTCTTACTGCAGCTGTACAGGGCCTTGGTGAGACCACATCTAGAGCATTGTATGCAGTGTTAATCTCCTTACCTAAGAAAGGATATACTTGCCATAGTGCAAGTGCAGCAAAGGTTCACCAGACTGATTCCTGGGATTATATAAAATTAGGACAGAATGGACAGACTGGATGCAGGAATGATATTTCATCTGGCTGGGGGGTCTAGAACAACGGGTCACAGTTTCAGGATACAGCGTAGGCCATTTAGGACTGAGATGAGGAGAAGCAGAAGGCTGTGATTGAATATATTTGAGAAGGGCAATAGGTAGATATCTGAACTCTAAAGGTGTCAGAGTATATGGGGAGAGAGCAGGAGTATGGCATTGAAATTGAGGATCAGCCATAATCATATTGAATGGCGGAGCAGGCTCAAAGGGCCAAATGACCTACTCCTGCTCCTATTTTCTATGTTTCTACAGAGAGAATTTTCCTCCCGTTGGGGGGGTGCTGAACAGGAGCGGCACGGGCTGCCATTTTATGTGGGTGGGCTAATTAAGGCCCGCCCAGCATGACATGCACCTGGAAGTGCTGAGCGCTGCCTGTGCGGGCGAGGGGAGGGGGAGGAGGCTGGGTTGGGTCTTGCGCTCTTTTGCACATGCGCGCAAAACAGCGCAGAAATCTCCCTGAGGCACAGGGCTGCCTCAGGGAATTTAATTTCATTGTTAAAAGGTCAATAAAAGGTTTTTAAAAAATATTCGGACGTGTCCTCTCATGTGACAGTGTCACATGAGCTGGAACGTGTCTTTGAATTTTATTAAATTTTTTTATTAAAGTTTAAAAACCTTCATGAAACCTCATCCTGCTTGTGGATAAGGTTCTATGAAAAATGCGAAGGCTGCCTGTGCTTTTCGCCTGCTGGCCAACCTTAAGGTTGGATGAGCAGCCCTGTTGTTTTAATTAAAAACAAAAAAACTGTAGATGTTGGAAATCCAAAACAAAAACAGAAGTACCTGGAAAAACTCAGCAGGTCTGGCAGCATTGGCGGAGAAGAAAAGAGTTGACGTTTCGAGTCCTCATGACTCTTCAACAGAACTGATTTTTCTTTACGAGGAGAGGGGTGAAATATAAGCTGGTTTAAGGTCGGAGGGGGGGGGGTGGAGAGAAGTGGAGGGGGGGTGGTGTGGTTGTAGGGACAAGCAAGCAGTGATAGGAGCAGAAAATCAAAAGATGTCACAGACAAATGAACAAAAGAACACAGAGGTGTTGAAGTTGGTGATATTATCTAAACGAATGTGCTAATTAAGAATGGATGGTAGGGCACTCAAGGTATAGCTCTAGTGGGGGTGGGGGGGCATAAAAGATTTAAAAATAATGGAAATAGGTGGGAAAAGAAAAATCTATATAAATTATTGGAAAAAACAAAAGGAAGGGGGAAGAAACAGAAAGGGGGGGGGGGGGGATGGAGGAGGGAGCTCAAGACCTAAAGTTGTTGAATTCAATATTCAGTCCAGAAGGCTGTAAAGTGCCTAGTCGGAAGATGAGGTGCTGTTCCTCCAGTTTGCGTTGGGCTTCACTGGAACAATGCAGCAAGCCAAGGACAGACATGTGTGCAAGAGAGCAGGGTGGAGTGTTAAAATGGCAAGCAACAGGGAGGTTTGGGTCATTCTTGCGGACAGACCGCAGGTGTTCTGCAAAGCGGTCACCCAGTTTACGTTTGGTCTCTCCAATATAGAGGAGAGCGCATTGGGACCAACGAATGCAGTAGACTAAGTTGGGGGAAATGCAAGTGAAATGCTGCTTCACTTGAAAGGAGTGTTTGTGCCCTTGGACGATGAGGAGAGAGGAAGTGAAGGGGCAGGTGTTACATCTTTTGCGTGGGCATAGGGAGGTGCCATAGGTGGGGGTTGAGGAGTAGGGGGTGATGGAGGAGTGGACGAGGGTGTCCCAGCGGGAACAATCCCTACGGAATGCTGATGGGGGGGTGAAGGGTAGATGTGTTTGGTGGTGGCATCATGCTGGAGTTGGCGGAAATGGCGGAGGATGTGATAACAGGACACTTAGAAAATATCAACAAGATTAGGCAAAGTCGACATGGATTTACGAAGAGGAAATCATGTTTGACAAATCTACTGAAGTTTTAGTGGTGGAGGGAGATTCAATCATCGCTTTCAAAAGGGTATTGGATAATTATCTGAAGAGAATAAAAAATTGCATGGCTGCAGGGTAAAGGTAGTAAGTGGGACCAGTTGAGTTGATCTTGCTGAGAGTCAGCATAGGCACAACAGGCAGAAAGGCCTCCTGCTGTGCTACAATAATTCTATGAATCTATACGATTATATCAAAGTAATTTTTCTCATGTTTTTTTCTGAAATTGCTGAAAGATGCTGGGGTTATAGTTAGTTACACAGGTGTTAGTGGGTCTCAATATATAATTAGCCATCTTAATATATCTCCATGGAGAGTGTTAGGGAATAGAGACAGTTTAAGTAAATTATATTTTTATTTGTGGGTGTTAGGAATGAGTCTTAGCTTTAAAGTTTAAGTTTGATTTGTATGTCTGTATTTGTGTGTTAAGAAAAGGTAAAATTGAGTTTTAGTTTCACTTTAAAAGGTGCCTCATTTCTAATGAGAGTTTTACGACTGTTGCAGCTAAGTTAAACAAACAAGAATAGAGAAACTGGGCTGTTGCCTAGCAACAGGGGTCCAGAGAGGCAGGTCCCTCCCATAGACACACACAGAAGAAACTAAAAACAGCAGTTTTGATTTGGAAGCTGTTTTAGTTCAGTTGGTTTTGAAAGTAGCTGCCAAGAGAGACTGAAGCAAAGGGGACAGATATCATGTCCCAAGCTAAAGAAAAGACCACAATAATCCAGGGGAGTGGTATGGGAGAAAGTCCCAAGCAGACCTTTTAGAAAAGGAGGGACAGGAACCTGGAAAAGATCCTATTAAGTGAAATTGTGAGTGAGGGGCAAAGCTTCAGATTTAAAGAGACAAAAGCTGCAGAAAGCAGATTTAACATGAGGGCAGCTTACAAGAGGCCAGAAGGTCCAAAGAGACAACTGAAGGTCTGTAACTCTTTGCTATGAGCATGTGAAGCAGTGGTGTATTGTTGATAGGTCAAATTCCACATACCTCTTTAGTGATCACCTTCCATACCTCCTTCCACAAACCTTTTAAAGACCACTATTCATATCCCCCTTCAAAGACAAACTTCCATAGCCCCTTTAAAGATTATATGCTGCTTTTGCCTAATGTGCCTTTAGGACATGCCAAACATTATTTTCAAATATATTCCAAAAATATATTGAGTTTGAAGATACAACAGTTTTTGGAGGCCCTTCCTAATATTTTCACTGTTCTCTGAGCAATAAGCCCAGTGAAGTGGATACCACAAAAAACCAGGTCAAAATATTCTTAGAGCAATTTTATTTCATAGCACTGACATTGTAACGCCTTGGGGCTTGCTCTGGATGAGCTATCAGCTGAGTTCTTGTTTTCTTGATACTGATATCTCCAGGGAGCAAATCAGATCGGTCTCAGAAATTGAGTTTTGATGGTTATTAGCATTTATATAGGCTACAGCTAAGAAAATAGCTCAGTAAATTGGTTGCAAATCAAGGTTTGTATTGTCAAAATTTGCTTTCAAACTATTGAGAATGTGGCCTGCAGTTTTCTGTCAAATGTTTCGGTTTTGTTTTCTAACTTGGCTCTGCTGATGTTTTCCTCAATGCTGCTATCATAGATATCTGCTCTTCACCCTAAGTTCCTCATACTAATAACTTCCAGGTGACCCTTCATTACCTCAGTTTTGCCAGCAGATCTCATTAGCATGAAAATTGCTGTCTGATCTTTATCCTTAAGTGATTCTTGATTAGTTTTCCCTTTTTGAGTGAGTTAAAAAATGATCCTTAAGACACTTTTATAATATGCCCAGTTGACCTTCTGTCCAGGGAGAGCAGTCCCTATGCTTCATTATCCCATCGCTACCTAACCCTTTAATTTTTAAAATCAAAATGCTGGTTAGGTTGGACTTTGCTGGGTAATGCAGAAACCTAGTCGCTGTGTTGGTAGATACAGACGACATGTTCAGCATGTTTACTTGACTGAAAATGAGCTGCTTTTAATCTGGACCACACTTTCAGGTGCCTCAATTGTTGTTGGGTCTTAATGGATGGAAGAGGTTATATTATTGAATTCAGCCAATGGAGGCCCATCCACTTGTCTCCCATCAACATGCTTTTAATTGATAGAAGCATTATTATACATCACCTAACTAATTGCTTGTGTCTCGGGAATTTGATCTCCATGTGATGTTCTCCCTTTACTCATTTAATTAAAGCCCAACACTGCTGAGTAATGCAGAGACCCAATTTCTGAAATGGAGTGTGAACCTATATTTTTGTGAATGTCTATTGCTAACAATTCAGAGAGTTTAGGTCACTCACATAAGAGAGTGCAGCCAAAATGGGCACGCTCACAGTTCACATGATGGAGGTTCAGTAAATGGAAAAAAACAAAAAACTGGTCTCGTGAAATCCATTACCATGAAAAATATACTCAGCAATAGGGTGCTTGTCTGCTGGATCCACCTTTGCTAATTTAAGTGTACTACATAAATGTGTTAATATAATTCGGCCTAATTGTGGTTCAATGCCTTAATGAAAGGAACTTTTCCATTTCTATGAGAGTTCAGAATATACCTGCTGTATAGCAGAATTTCGGATATGGTGTCCTTTATTGAGGGTGGGAGACTGGCCAGGAGGGTATGGGAATATTTGTGTCTGGCGCATTATAAAGGCACAATTGAGTGTTTCAGCAGCAGGCGGGTTTAGCTGGATGATGCTATTGCTGGTGGAAGGAAGCAGTCATTGTGCTGGAAAGCATGTTGTATCAAAAGATCAGCTTGGGGTTGACAATGGGTGTAATGATTGTGAACACTGTCATTCAGCCTGAGTCAGTAGCCAGGGAGCTGCTTTGAATCAGTGGCAAGAAAACTGGTGTAAAAAACACAAACTTGTGCACTCCGACTGCAATATTTTATAGTCTGTACAGTAGAGTCCCAAGGCACATTTTTAAGCATTAATTGCAACAAAAAATTTTATCAGTGTGTAGACAAATAAAATTCTCGATCCAGGTTATTTCTCTGACACATGCATTAAGGAGCACAGCATTAAAGCTGAAAATAATTCTAATTTGATGCTGAAGCTAATTGCTACTTGGGTGCTTTACTGATTTTATATTAAAATAATTCTGCAAATCTTTGTGATTTGTGATACTGATTAGATTACAAGCCAAAGGTTCAAGCTCACATTGAGCACTAGGTGGCAGGAGGCACACAAATTTTGTGATAATGGTAGATCAAGTCTTATTTTAAATTGTGTAAATAGAATAAGGAAGTATTTTGCTTGATTCTTGTATTTTAGAATAACAACAATTAGGATTTAAAATCTTACTATAATTTGCACAATTTTGGAAGAACAGTTTATTTACAGAAAACATCCACCCATCAATTCAGCTGTTACCTTATGGGCAGAATTTTCTGTCTGTCGGGTGGGCGGAGCAGGAGCAACCGTGGGCGGGCGCGGAGCCAATTGGTGCCCGCGATCAGGTCCGTGCCGCCATTTTGCGAGGGCGGGCCAATTAAGGCCAGCCCAGCACATTTCCGACTCCCGTGAATAGCGGGAGTGTGCGGGCTGAGGTGGGTGTGACCAATGGCGACCCAGCAGTCTGTTTAAAGGAAGGCCTGGCAACCTCCTGTAGGCTGCTCACAATGGCTACTTCCAGGTCACACTGCAGGGGGTCGGCTGAACAGGGCATGTTGGAAGGTAGGGCAGAGGATCAGGGCAGGCTGCAGAGTCTGCCACAGGAGTAGGGCAGGCTGCAGAGTAGGCCAATGGGGGGGCCAATGTGCCCCTTGCTTTACTGATGATTGACTTGCTGCCCTTCTCAAGAAGGTGGCAGCACGGCGGGAGGTGTTGGTCGCCCAGGATGGGAGGAGGAACCCTCCCAATGACGAAATGTACCTGGGAGGAGGTGGCGGAGGTGGTGAGCTCCCCCGACGTAGTGTGGTGCACCTGTATCCAGTGCTGTAAACGCTTCAACGATTTGTTGTGCTCTGGAACAGTGAGTACCATGTTGTTATTGGGCATTTAACACGGTCGGTAGCCTTAGCCTTTGAGGCCCCCCCCCACCTCAAAGTCTTACTGTCGTGGCTGCATTGAATCATGTTGGGCATTTCTCGTACTCTGGGTGGGCAAGCAGGTAGTGCCCATGCTTAGCTCAGCCTCAGTGGTTCATGAGGAGATGACTTCTCCCCCACACCATGTGTCACACATGACTAGTCTGGGGGCAACCTGCAGGAGATGCAGTTAGGCACACACTCAGAACTCCAACAAATGTCCTATTCACGGTGATGAGATGGTGGAAGGGGAGCCTCAAGGTTATGGCCAAGAACCATCTGCTGCCCTCAACGCTGCATGTAGCTGTAGCTCCTTGCTATGGGAGCTAAGACTGTGTGTTTTCTAAAGTGATGGACGCAGAATGTGTCTAAGATTGGGGGGTGTTGGGAGCAGGCATACTATCTTTGTGTGACTGATCAGCAGTAGTGGGGAGAGGAGGCACTGGAGGCCTGAGATGGGCCACTGTGGTTGGGGCGTGGTATGTGCGTGCTAAGTCCATGTGGGATTAGCCACAACGAATGGTCTTCTCTGCTCTTTAGGAGGAGAATGCTCACAATGCATCTGAGCGTTCATGGACTGGAGGTGGCCAGGCCCCAGCTCATGATTTTATGCCATTTCGAGCAGGAGGCCCTGGATCTTGAGAGGCGCCACATGCGTCCAGGTCAACTGGTGTCAGTGAGGTTGGGGTGGAACAGCCAGGTATTTGAGATCAACAGTTGGATCCGCTCTGTCCTCCCAACATCCTTAGCACTGATGATAACTTGATTTGTTATTGTTGCAACATTGCTCATTCACAGACTGATAGAGTCAGACATGTGGGTCATAGACAAAGTCCCTCAGCCTTTCGAAGGTGCGCATATCAAGCACCTTCCAAAGTCGTCTTATCCCATTTCCGACCACTATCCCCATGGCCTTGTATGCCATGGCATTGCAACTCCACATCCAAATACTTATTACATGTTAGGAGGGTTTCTGTGTTCACCACCCTTTCAGGCAGTGCGTTCCTCATTCCAAACACCCTCTGTAACTCTTTCGAGTACAAACACGTTTCCATCTGTTCCTATTCAGATGAAATTACATTGTTTCATAATTTGCCATGGTGAGATTTGAACTCTTGATCTTGGGGTTACAAGCCCAGTACCATAACCACTTGGCTATCATACCAGAATTCAAACACCCTCTGTATGCAAACATTGTTCATCACATCACCTGTTAACTTCATGGCCCTTACCTTAAATCAATGCCACCTGGGTTACTCATCCCTCCGCCAAGGGGAAAAGTTCCTTTCTGCCGACCCTATCTATGCCCCTCATAATGTTATAAACCTCAATAATGTCACCCCTCAATCTCTTCTGCTCCAGAGGAAATAACTCCAGTCTATGCTATGTCTCCTCATAAGTCAAACTCTCCAGCCCTACCAGCATCCTGGCCAGCAACCTCTGCACTCTCTCCACTCCAGTCACATCCCATATCACATATCACAACTGCATGCAGAACTATAACTGTAGCCTAGACAGTGTTTTCTGCACTTGCAACATGACCTCCCTGTTCCTATATTCTATTCCTCGGCTAATAAAGGCAAGCCTGGCATTTACCTTCTTAAACACCTTATGTACCTGTCCCGCTACCTTAACGGGCCTGTCGACATGCCCAGCAAGGTCCCTCTGATCATCCTTCTTTCCACGGTATTCCTGTACCTTTTTTCTCCTGCCCAAGTGCATCACCTCACACTTATCCACATAACATTCCATTTGACATTCCTTAGGCCATCTGACCAGCCTGTCCGTATCTGCCTCTAATGTTAGGGTATCCTCCTGACTATTTGCCACCCCACCAATATTCGCATCCATAGTATCTGGAAGGTTGAGTGCATAACGAACTGGGGGAAAGGGATGAAGTGTGTCACTGTGTGGACGCTAACAGATCCACTGTCCTTGTTGTTCATTTCAGCATCATCAGAGCACGGCCGCCAGGAGCAATTCCAGATTTCCCCTCTCACACCTGAGGGCCCTCAACGATCACCTGCGTCACACCATTTCTGTGAGGCAGGCACCAGCGCAGATACTAGCACCTCGGTGGGCATTGCAACATCGGCTAGTGTCCCGGGGCACAGTGGAGAGGGCACTTCACAATCACAGGAGGAGCTGGCAGAGAGAGAGAGAGAGAGACAGAGAGTACTGATGGCGCCAGCAGTTGGCGGACTGCAGGGGATCAGGCACATGCTCAGCCGGTGAGTGATGATGTGCCTCTGGAGTCGTCCGCGACGCAGCAGCTGCAGGAAATGTGGCCGAGTGTGCGGGAGCATCTGGGAGTGTTGCGTGACACCATGCTTCGCTTGGTGTCCATGATGGAGGAGTCCACGTGGAGCATCAGTGATGCAATCAGCCTCATTGCAGAGCGTCATGCTTCCTCCATGGAGAGAGTGGCAACTCTCATGGAGAGAGGCTTCCTAGAGAACAAGCAGCTTCTCCTGGGGATACACTCGGACCTGCAAGCTCTCACAGTGCCAGCGGCCACAGCTGGTCATTGCCAATGTGGGAGATGGAGTGGTCTTCAAGCTTCCCAGCTCGTTGCCCTTTCATCGATGGTGGGCAGGGAGGTCCGGGACGACCTCACGTCAGTGCAGCAGCTGCCTGTTGTATCTGTGGGCTCCTCTCACAGCGCTCCAGATGAGGGTAACAGCTGCTCCGCCCCTCTCCTAGTGACCACTTCATCAGGTGAGGCTACGACGTCTGGGGAGATGCCAGCTGCGGACCTGACAGATCCCTCCCAGGCTGGGCCAGCACAGGCTCCACAGGCCAGAGGATGGCCGTCAAGGTCATTGAGGACAACAGGACAGCAGAGTCAGCAGGCTGTCTCAGATGCCACTCCGAGCGATGGGGCGGCACCAAGACGTAGCACCTGTAAACAAAAGCATAAGGCACCTTAGGCACACCATGGGATTCTCACTGGTGCTTTTGTGTTGGCTCTAGGTTAGGGAATTATTATTTGTTTATGCTTGAAAAATGTTTTGTTTTGACTTTGTGATGGTGAAAATTAAAACCAGATGTGTTATCATGGCTGAGGGTGGCTCCTTAGTTCTACATTTGTATGTTTTACAGACATGTCTACATTACAGTGTGTTTGAGTGGACATTGAAGCTTAAGTCCAAAGCCCTTAGTTGCAGCTGATGAAGTGGCAGATTTAGCACTTAAGTGCCGAATATAGAAGCGCCAGGCAAGGCTGGTCCCCCTGATCCATTTGTGTGGAGCTAGCTGAAGGTTCATTGGATTAAAATCTCTCGGATGTCCCTGCCTCCTTGGTGTAGTCTCGGGTCAGCGTTTAGCCCCTCATCATTTCCCTGTGGATGCTCATCCTCCGAATCAGTGCTGGACTCATCGTGTGCAGCCGCATTCACTGCATCAATGTTTTCATCGTCCACTGCATCCCCTCTTTCCAGCGCAAGATTGTGGAGAGCGCAGCATGCAACCACTATCACCGAGACATGATCTTGGGGGTACTGAGCGGTCCAGGCATCAGAAGCGCATCTTGAGAAGACCAATGGCTCTCTAGACCACAGCCCTTGTGGAGGCATGGCTCCTATTGTACCGCTGCTCAGCTTCTGTTCTTGAATGGCGGAGAGGGCGTCATGAGCCACCTTCTGAGGGGATAGTGCTTGTCACCCAACAGCCATTCATCCAGCCGGGCTGCAGCACTGAAGAGCCCCAGCACCTGGGAGTGTCTGAGGATGTAGGCATCATGGGAGCTGCCTGGGTACCTTGCACAGACTTATAGAATCAGCATCCTGTGATCACACACTATCTGCATGTTCATGGAATGGATTCCCATCCTGTTGACAAAGGCACTGGGCTCACTTGCTAGCACCTTGATTGCCACATGTGTGCCCTGGACACGGGGGAAGCCAGCAATAGTCGCGAAGCCTCTGGCTCGCTGTGTCTGGCTTGCCTCATCCCAGCGGAAGTGGATGAAGGTCAATGCCTGTCTGAACAGAGCATCTGCAACCTGCTTGACACAAGTGTGGACAGCTGATTGGGAGACACCTCAAAGATCACCCACCGAGCCCTGGAAGGAGCCAGATGCATAGAAGTGGAGGGCAACTGTGACCTTCAGAGCCCCTGGCATGAGGTGTCCACCCACACAGTTAGGAGAAATCCAGGGCCAATCATCTGACAGATATAAGGTTGAAGGGTCATGAGGACTCGAAACGTCAACTCTTTTCTTCTCCGCCGATGCTGCCAGACCTGCTGAGTTTTTCCAGGTAATTCTGTTTTTGATCTGACAGATATACTTGACTGTCTCCCTTGACAGTTGGAACCTCCTTTGGCACTGCACCTCAGTCATATTGAAGTAGCTGCTTCGCCGCCTGTAAACCCTGGCAGCAGGATAGTGGCGTCTTCTGCGACCCCTTCTACCTTGGACTACCTTTTGGCCCTGCGCCCCTTGTGCCTGCGCCTGTCCTCCCAAAGGTGGCTCCCCTGGAGGCTGAATGTGCACTCCTGGCCTCCTCCTTATTCTAGCCCTCCCTTCCTCCTCAGAGGAGCTGCCTCCAATGGAGATGTCAGAACGCATGCCCAGGCTAAATGGAGGCCTCTGAAAGCTGCAGGCCCGATAAACATTCCTGACTGCAGAGTGCTGAACTGAAGGTTCAAAGTACACAGAAAGCTGCTGGAATTCGTTCTGAACTGCTGCAGATCACACAGGCAAGTTTAAAACACTTTCTGCAATAAATACTCACAGACCAGATTGACAACCCCACTGAGCCCTCTTATCCCACCTGTGGATGAGTTTTATTAAAAAGTCACTTACCCGCCTGCCCATTGCGCCCATGCTCCAACCTGAAGATCACATGGGTACCTGAAAATCGGTGTCGATTGACTATTTAAGGGCCTTAACTAGCCCGTTAATTAATGGCGGGTGTGCGTTGAACTTCATCACGTGCCCACCCAGTGAAACATCGTGATGGCGTGTGGTGACATTGGGACACTCACCCGACATCACCACGTGCCATTTTACACAGTGGGGGGTGCCCCCACCCCCCCCAACTACATGTTAAGCAGAAAATTCTGTCCTATAATTATGGCATTGCCAAGAAGCCATCAAAGGTTATTGCAGAAAATAAAAGTTCATGGTGTAGAGGGTAACATATTGCTGTGGATAGAAGGTTGGCAAAATAATAGGAAACAAAGGGTAGCCATAAATTGGTCTTTTTCTGGTTGGCGGGATGTAATGTGTGGTGTGCCACAGGGACCAGCGCTGGGGCCTCAACAATTTATATAAATGACTTGGATGAAGGGACAGATGAAATGGTTGCTAACTTTGCTGATGACACAAAGATAGTTTGGAAAGTAAGTTGTGAAGCAAACATAAAGAGGCTACAAAGTGACATAGGTTAAGTGAGTGGGCAAAGATCTGGCAAATGGAGTTTAATGTGGGCAAGTGTGAAAGTGTCCATTTTGGCATGAAGCATAAAAAAGCATATTATCTAAATGGTGAGAGATTGCAGAGCTCTGAGGTTCAGAGGGATCTAGGTGTCCTGGTGCATGAATCTCAGAAGGCTAGTATGCAGGTACAGCAAGTAATTAGGAAAGCTAATAGACTGTTATTGTTTATTGTGAGGGAAATTGAGTACAAAAGTAGGGAGGTTATGCTTCAGTTGTACAGGGCACTGGTGAGACCACATCTGGAGTACTGGTCTCCTTATTTAAGGAAAAATATAAATGCATTAGAAGCAGTTCAGGGAAGGTTTCCTAGACTAATGCCAGAAATGGGTGGATTGTCTTATGAGGAAAGGTTGGACAGCTTAGGCTTGTATCTGCTGGAGTTTAGAAGAGTATGAGGTGACTTGGTTAAAGCATGTAAGATCCTGAGGGGTGTTGACAGGGTGGATGTGGAAAGGATGTTTCCTCTTGTGGGAGAATCTAGAACTAGGGGTCATGGTTTAAAAGTTTAAAAGTTGCATATTTAACACAGAGATGAGGAAAATTTTTTTTCTCTGAGGTTCTGGGTTTTTGGTACGTTGTTCCTCAAAAGGCATGGTTGTTGAATATTTTTAAGTCAGAGCTAGATAGGTTGTTGATTAACAAAGGGGTGAAAGGTTATCGGGAGTAGGCAGGAATGTGGGGTTGAGGTCAAATTCAGATCAGCCATGACCTGATTGAATGGTGAAGCAGGCTCGAGGGGCTGAGTGGCCTACTCCTGCTCCTAGCTGTTATGTTTGTGAGTTGCAGATATCTTGTCTAAGCTGCTACGCACGTCTTATCATTTATCTTATAACTTTCATTGCCTTCTTGCACCGAACAAAGTTAACATCAGACTCAGTATCCTTTTAACTTCCTAGCTGTTAGTTTTACGATGTACTGTCCTTTATAAAATTACATAATTTTTTAAATGTCAGAAAATCTTCAAAAGTATTCCTCTGGGTGCACAGTAGTACATATTAAGAGTAATTAAAGATAATGTATAATTGTGACTTATTTATCTCGCTCTATCTTTACAATTCAATTGGGGTGTTAATATGCAGGAGTCATTTTGTCTTCAATAATCATTACCCATCAACTAATTTAGTTTGAATTTCTAGAAAACCTTGGATTTTGCACTGAAATCATACCTCACAAACAGTTATAAACTCCTGAAACTCTTTATAATCTTGGAAGGCAAGATAAATGTTTTGTGGATTGTTATGTCTGATAAAATATTCTGATGTTCTATAATGTACATGGGAGTTTAAGGGCTGCACTCAACGTTTCAGTTGTTTTGAAATATCCTAATCTCGCATAAAACATAGATCACTGTTCTCTAGCAGGAACTCCCTAAAATCGAATGATCATAACAAAGTGGAGGTCATTCTAGAATTCATGAATACTCCACTATTACTAACTTTACAATAATGCACCAGTTACGTTTATTTAAGCTTTATGTACTTTAAAGATATATTTAGTTATTGGAAAACAATGTGGTCAGTCTTTGGCAACAGTGCAATTGCTTACCTTTAGAATGATGCATCCTAAAATACTGAATAGCCATGCAAGTTGTAGCTTAGACAATAAACCATATCTAATGTGTTTGAAGTCTATAAATCATGTACATTTGTGTTGTGCAAGGCAATATAGTCACGCTATCATTTTTTTCTTTTGTGGAATGTTCGAGTATATTTTGGACACATTTTAGGGAAATTTTACACACCTATTTGCTGACTTATTTGTTTTTCTTTTGTTTACATGGGTTCAAATTGTATCACACAATTTGTGATGTCTTGCTTACATGTGGAGTAAGATCTGGATTTCTCTTGTGAATATGTTGTAAGGCCAGGTTTGAAAAATTGTCTGGCAAATTACAATACCGCTTTTATTTATCTCCACATGCTCTTAATATACGTATTTTTTGAATGGACAAATTCTAACTATGAGTAATGATTTTGATAGATTAACACCGTGGAAGACTGAGGCAGTGACTTAAGTGGTATTGTCACTGGACTAGTAATCCAGAGAGCCAGGGTAATGCTCCGGGGAACTGGGTTCAAATATCACCACGGAAAATGGTAGAATTTTAATTCAATAAAAATCTGGAATTCAAAGTGGTTTCATAATCATCATTGTTGACTGTTGGAAAAAAATCCATCTGGTTCACAAATGCCCTTTAGGGAAGGAAATCCACTGTTGTTTCCTGGACTGTGACTCACATGTGACTCCAGATCTGCAGTAACGTGATGACTCTTAAATGCCCCCTAAAATGGCCTAGCAAGCCACTCAGTTGTACAAAGTCAATAAAAAGGAACCGGATGGACCACCCAGCCTCGATCTAGGCACCGAAGACAGCAAACTCATCTCTGTCGAATCTGCAAAGTTCTCCTTAATAACATCTGGGGGCTTGTGCCAAAATTGGGAGAGTTGTCCCACAGACTAGTCAAGCAACAGCCTGACATAGTCATACTCACAGAATCATACCTTACAGATCATGTCCCATTATGTCACAGCCATCACCATCCCTGGATATGTCCTGCCCCATCGGCAGGGCAGACCCAGCAGAGGTGGCAGCACAGTGGTAAACAGTCAGGAGGGAGTTGCCCTGGGAGTCCTCAATATTGACTCTGGCCCCCATGAAGTCTGATGACATCAGGTCAAATATGGGCAACGAAACCTCCTAGTGATTACCATCCACTGCCCTCCTTCAACAGATGAATCTGTGCTCCTTGATTTTGAACACCACTTGGAAGATAGCAAGTCACAGAATGTGCTTTAGGTGGGGGTGTTCTATGTCCATAACCAAAAGTGCTTGGTAACACCACTACTGACTGACCTGGCTGAGTGCTGAAGGACATGTCACAAGATTGGGCCTGCGACAGGTGGCAGGAGAACCAACAAGAGGATAAAGTCTACTTGACCTCATCCTCACCAATACACCTGTCGCAAATGCATTTATCCATGATAGTATTGGTATGAGTGACCACGGCACGGTCTTCTTGTGGAGACAAAGTCCTGTCTTTGCATGAGGATACCCTCCACCATGTTTTGTGGCACTACCACCATGCTAAATGGTATAGATTCAGAACAGATCTTGCAGCTCAAAACTGGGTATCCATGAGGCACTGTGAGCCATCAGCAGCAGTAGAATTGTATACAACTATAATCTGTAACCTTATGGCCTGGCAGGTGGATGCGTGGACAGGTGGAAGCCTCCACTGGTTGAAATCCTGCCTAGCACAAAGGAAGATGGTTGTGGCTATTGGAAGCCAATCATCTCAGTCCTCATCACTGCAGGAGTTCCCCAGGGTTATGTCCTAGGCCCAATCTTCTTCAGCCACTTCATCAATGACCTTCCCTCCATATAAGGTCAGAAGTTTGTGCAACTATGTTCAGCACCATTCCTGGCTCCTTACATACTGAAGCAGTCCATGCCTGTGTGCACCAAGACCTGCACAACATTCAGCCTTGGCTTGATAAGCGGTGAGTAATGTTTGGGCCACAGAGGTGAAAGGCAATGACCATCTCCGACAAGAGAGAATCTCATCAACCCCCCCCTTAACATTCAATGACGCTGCCATCACTGAATCCCCCACCATCAATATCCTGAGGGTTATCGCATCGACCAGAAACTTAACTGAACCAGCTGTATAAATACTGTATCTACAAGGGCAGGACAGATGCTGGGAATTCTGTAGTGAGTAACTCACCTTCTGACTCCCCAGAGCCTATCCACCATCTACAATTCACAAGTCTGGAATGCGATGGAATACTCTCCACTTGCCTGGATGAGTGCAGCTCCAACAACACTCAATAAGCATGACAACATCCAGGCCAAAGCAGCCCGCTTGATCGACACACCATCCATCACCTTAAACATTCACCCCCCCTTAACCACTAGCATACAGTGGCAGCAATATGTACCATCTACATTCTAGATTTTTGATAAGCAAGGGGGTGAAAGGTTATTAAGGGAATGTGGAGCTGAGGTTACAATCAGATCAGCCATGACCTTATTGAATGAGGGAGCAGGCTTGAGGGGCTGAGTGGCCTATTCCTGCTCCTAATTTGTATGTTTGTATGTACAAGATGCCCTGCTGCAATTCGCCAAGGCTCCTTCAACAGCACCTTCCAAGCTGAGACCTCCATCACCTAGAAGGACAAGAGCAGCAGAGGCATGGAAATACCGCCACCGCAGTTTCCCCTCCATTCCACACATAAAACTGACTTGGCTGTTCCTTCACTGCTGTTGAGTGAAAAACCTGAAACTCCCTCCCTAATAGCACTGTGGTTCAAGAAGGTCGCTTGTGATCACAATCTCAAGAGCAATTAGCAATGAGCTGGCCTTGCCAGCAATGTTCTTATCCCACAAATGGAAGAAAATATTGTCACATTTGCTGTGAGGAATCATTTTTAACTTTACACTTAATGTAGAACAAGGATGCTACAATGTCAGTTGTTCATTGAGTCCATTTTTTCCCTTTTCATATTGTGACATGAAACATCAATATGAATGTAAGGTAGTATTTCCTTGCTAGAGGCAACACCCATCAGAAGCGTGATGTTATCAGTCAAGCTATTTGGTTTGCCTGTGTGTTAGAGTACAAATGATACAGAATCAGGAAGTGGTTGATCATCGCCATAAACCATAGAAGGTCTTGCTCCACAGCCATCTGAGGTTATGGAAAATCAACTGTTTCTCTGAATGTTCTTCTAACAAATTTACATGACCTTAGGGATCTGATTTCACCATTTGTTCTTGCATGAGCTCATATAAGCATTGAGAGAAAGTAAATAAACTGGAAAGGTGGATATTCTTAATGAAAAATGGGAAGTGATCTCGTTATTGCTTTAATTAACAACTTGCGAATAACAACCTAAGAATAAAGCCTTTGTCCATCTGCCCTAACTTTGCCTTATGTGGTTCAGTCTCAAACTTTACATTATAATGCTCCTGTATTACATTGAAGAGGCTGTATAAATAAAACTTGTTGCTGGTGTAAGAAATGTCGTGTTTTAAAGACATACATTCCTACCACATTGTTAGTAGGGCAACAGGCATTCTTCCTGTGTGTGTTTGTGGTTCTGGCTCTGTTACCTTCAACCTTCTCCATTCCTGTGTCTGTGCTCAAGTTATCCAGCAGGTTGCTAACATTGGATTCATCTATAAGCAAATGCGTTTATGTTGAGTGATTACTGCACAATACTTTGGTGGAGATACAAAATATTAGTTCTGCCTAATTAAATAATTTAGCACTAGTAGTTTTATTTAAATTAAGTCATGCAGTCTTTTGCAACACTTCCCTTTCCAGTTTCCTTTCTCTAAAAAGTTGTGTTGGGGTATTTCAAAAAAATACCATGAAATAGTTCAATTGCTTTTGACGATTACCAGATAATATTGTATATATTGTGCTTGGCCAAGATATGCATTAGAAAATGTTTAATTGAAATTTCATGTGTTTTTATAAAAGATTAAATCACACTGCAAATAAGTGGATAGGTTGAAGTAGTTAAATAGCGTATTAAATTATTTAATTCAAGAGCTTGTGTCAACACTTAGAATACATTTTCTCCACTTACCTAACAGCAAGACATTCTGCTGTTTCCTACTCAAACATGGATTTTGGGCATCGGTGGCAAGGCCAGCATTAATTGCCTACCTCCAATTGCCCCTGAGGATGTTGCAGTGACAAGTGAATGGCTTTGTCAGGCCACTTCAGAGGGAAGTTAACGGTTAACCATGTTGCTATGGATATAGAGTCACGTATAGGCCAGACCGGGTAGGGATGGCAAGTTTTCTTCCCTAAAGGTCATGCATGAACTACTTGGGGTCTTTTATGATAGTAATAAAAAAGTAGTTTCCTGGTCACCAATACTGATAACAGCTTTTTATTCCAGATTATTTAATTAACTGAATTTTAATTTCCCAACTGCTACGTTGGATTTTGACCTCATGTCTCTGGATCCTTATTCCAGGACAATTTTCTTCTCCTTCTGTTACTTCTTTATGTCAGAAATGACCTCTCTTTCATCTTCTGAAAAGCCAGGTAAATAGTAGCAGTACAAAGCTGTGTCAGGTTGGCTGTGTATATCCTCAAACGCACCCAGGAAAAGCTGAAACTGCCCAAATAATATAACAAGAAGCCTTCACCTACCTCCCTTTCTAAAATTGATTACTGTAAGGATTCTTACAAGCCAGGAGATGATCAGATTTTGCCTGTTCTTAAATTCAACATCAAGGCAAACCAACCTTTCACCTTTGTAAAGCGATAATGGTGAAGGCAGCAGGGAAGAGGCATCTTTCACAATTGGTCAAGATTCCCTGTTTCAGCTCATCTTGTGGCACACAGAAAGGAGCAGGAGCAGCAGAACAATGTCTTTTTCACTCACTAGAGGTGTGACAAGTTTTGGGACCAATTTGTCATTTGTATGGAGAGTTAAACCACGAGCAGCAGCAAGCAGCTTGTAATGAGCTTGAGTGGCATGGATTACACTCGTCAGGTTTTATGAAACTTGTAAAACCTCGCACCACCCTGCAAGTTTTGAGCTCCTGCAACACCTCTTCCTTTGCCTTTTCTAATATTATGCTGAGGTGATCAGTTTACATGTGAACATTTTTATAAAGTAAATTCACATTTTGTATACATGTTGACAGGAATGTGCACCCTTGTCAGGTAGCTGAAAATATTTTATTGCGTTTGACCTGATCATGTACACTGTCATGAGCAAGGTATCCCTTTTGCTCCTATACAATGGCACAGGAAGTTTCTGAGGGTATAAAGGCATTACAAGTAAAATGAATGAAAATATTTCTGAGAGGTCAGGATCCCAGTTGGAATTCGGTGTGGCCAAATGCTAGTAGCTGTTTAATAAACACTGAAGAAAACAATTTTGTATGTAGAGTTCCAGAACAGATGTTAAATAGGCCTTAACCTCCAAACAATATCTGTGCCATATCAATTACCATTACACAGGCATTTTTATTTTGCAAGAGTTTTGTGATGATTTGACTGTGACTCAAAAACTCAATTACTAATGAAGGTGAGTTTTTTTGTTGTACAAGCGTGGAGAATTTAGAAAAGTCATATCTCTAAGTGCATAATTCTCAAGCAATGATTTTTGTTTGTTCTGATGTTACTATAATTAATGACTGTTGTAAGCATAAATTATTTTTAATCTAACTCTTCTTTGCTTAAATACTGCTGGTAAATTTTTTTTTTTTGTAATAATTGAGTGTATTTACTGGGTCTCCAATTTTCCCTACTGCATTTGGGTGGGTGAACAAATGATGTATTTATCTTGATAGCATGCAAAACCCTGATGCAATTCCCATTTTGTGCGACAAGTAACAAATAGTTGTCTGGAACCTGAGCTTTTTTAAAAGGATATATCAGTTTAAATTAGTATGAGGATTTCTATTCACGCACCACATCTGCCCTTTTTTTTAAAGTGATGTAGACAAGTAAAACCCATTAAGAGCAAATGGCATCTTTGTTGGATGACCACATAACCATGAATACTACAGGGGACAATTCACATCTTAATTCTTTGAGAGCTGAACACTTTTTCTTGGTTGAGGGCTATGTGATAAAATTATTTACATTTTCTGTTGGCTTTTGGAACATTGAACGTGATCGGTCTTTCCTTTCTCTAATATCAATGTCCAGCTGCAATGTGGAATTCCTGGGACTGCAAATGAAATGAGGATACAAAGATGTATCATTGTAGAGACATGTGTAATGAATATTTTTTCATATATGGGGCAAAGTGTTATCAGCTTTTTCAAATCCTGTGGAATAGAGTAAGGAAACCAATTTGCAATTAAATAGAACATTATGATGTGCTGAAGAAGCCTCTTAATGGGAACACCCAAAAGAGCAAACCATTCAATTTATCCAGTTGTTTTGGTTAATCAGAGATTAGATTCTGTGGGGAGTTAATTGATGCCTGTGGAAATGTTCTTTTTAAATGAATGTTCTCATTGACAGGATGCCATTAAATGCCGTGCACTGCATTACCAAGCATGATGTTTTCATTGTTACTGTTCCAGAAAAAAAACTCTTAATTTCGTTCTTGTGTCCAATTGCTTTGCTTTTATGAAACTACTTTTACATTCCAGTCTACAAGGGAGTTTGGAACTTGAAGTATGCAAACAGAAGCCTTCTGTAAATGCATTGTGCATTCAGGCATTGTGGCTCATAGATAGTTGCGACATTACTATCATTTATCAATATTTAGCCCTTGAGCTTTGGAATACATTCACACGATGGGGGAAATTCTGGCTGTGGAATATGAGTTTTTCTTAACTGTGAAAAATAATAAAGATAATATTTTAACTTGTGAACTATTACGCCACTAGTCTATCAATTAGATGAACTAATGCCTTATCTGAAATGATGCATCTATTTATGCTGTATTCATAAAAATTCTTGCACTTGTTTCTGTTTTTGCATCTAACTTGGGCCACATCTTTCTTCATGGGGGGCTAAGGGGATAGTTTAGACATGGATAGCCCATAAATTGGCACACTTAAATGTAAATTGAGATACTGTGATATACATTAAACCCTGACTATTTTTGGATCAGAATGACACCAAATGGTGGGGTTCAATCCCCTTACTGGTTGTGGTAGCTCATTGATACCTGCCTCCTCACCTTGCCACATGCTTGTAGAGTGATATCCCTCCAGTTATGTATAATTAATTGTCTCTCTCTAATAGAGAGAAATGCCAACAGGTCCTTTGTTGCCTATGGCTAATTGCCTGAATTAATACTTTTTTGGAATGAACAGGGTGCACTCTCTGAACATTTTCAGTTGGCACTTGGTTGAAGAGATTCCCAAAGGTATGTTCCTTTCCATGTTTGTAGGATCAGAAGATGCAGGATTGCTCGTTTGAACTTCACAAGACTGGCCTTAGCCATTGCCGTTCAAACTATTTGCACACTCCTCATCCTCACCCCCAGATTAGAATCCCTCCCTTCATCTCTGCAAATCTATCTTCTGGCCCAGCCATCTGATAATGCCATGGTCTGGAACTGATGGGTTTCCCTGGCATTCAATCTTCTGTTATAGCCCACCATCCCAATGATAGCCACTTTTAATCAATATCAAGCTAATGGGCCTGTAATTTTCTGGTTCTGAATCATTGGCCTTTTCAATATTGACACCACACTCTCCACTCTGTGGGAACAATCCCAGAACCCAGTGAGCCACTAAATATATCAGCAAGGAACTTGCAGAGCATAGCTTTTTGTTTGAGCACCCTTTGTGAGAATTATTGGGCCACAATCCTGATGTGTTTTGAGATCCCTTTTTTAGCTTGGACTTGGTTCTGCATGCACTTTGACACTTCAAGCTTCAGCACCAATTGTGCATTGTTTATTGGTAACTCAACATCATTAGTAGTGAAGATTGATGCAAAGTAATCATTTAAACCTATATCATATCCTAGAAATTCACCAGAATCTGTCCCTAAATGCTTCAGTGCCCATGTACAGTCCTTCAGACCCACTTGACCTCAGAATAAAACTGAAAAGGTCCTTGCTATTACAGACAACTAATTTAACATTAAATTGCTAAATGAATAGTGTTCAGAGTAACTTACAAATTTTACTGGTCTCCTTGTTAAATCAACATAGTGACTCTTTCAATGATTTTTCTTAGCATGAAGTTGATCCTTGAAACATGGGCAGAATTTTACCACCTTAGTCCTTGTTGCAATGACAGGTTGTTTTTCGGGTTTAGAACCTGATTCTGAGCAGTATGCCTGGCAGCTGCTCTTTACCAGAGCAAACCAATTGTCATGCTGTCTCTGGGCTCCCTGACCAATTAGGGAGGCCGCATAGTATGATGTGCTCATCTGTCAATGGAGTGATTTCTAACTAAAGGGAGCAAGCCATGTTGGAGGAAAAACACTTCTTCTGCTATCTCTTTCAGGTACTTCCATCCATGTCTGCTTGGTTGGAGAAGTTTCCCTCTTCCTCTCATCTTTGGGAGAGCTCATCTCAATGCAGTCCCTCAGCAACATCTCCAGAGATTGAAAGGCCTGGAAATGTCGGGGGGGGGGGGGTGGTGGGGGGGGTGGCGACAGAATCGGGAGCACTTAGATTTTTTCAGGCTGCAGCATCCACAGGAATGGAGAGGAGATCTTGGCAAGCTACTCCATCCACACTTCTCTTCTCCACCCCTCCCCCCCCCTCCCCCCCCCCCATTTCCGGGCCTTTCAATCTCTTACCTGGAGATGTTGCTGAGGGACTGCATTGAGATGAGCTCTCCCAAAGATGAGAGGAAGAGGGAAACTTCTCCAACCAAGCAGACATGGATGGAAGTACCTGAAAGAGATAGCAGAAGAAGTGTTTTTCCTCCAACCTGGAGAGAATGCAAGAGGATCTGGGACTGCAGGAGGGCATGATTGGTGAGTGGTATAATACTTTCAGATGCCAAGCTCCATTCTCTGACTTTTCCAACATTCTCTTGCACAGGACAGCTCAGATCAACACATCTTGCAGCTCCACTCATTCCTATCCCTGCAAGCACCTCACACCTATCTGAATTGCCAACACTCGAACTCACCCTTAGCCTATTACCCTCTCACAGTGGGCTCAGAGATAGGATGACAATTGGTTTGTCATGAATCCATGGCCGGAGAATCCAAGCTTCAGTGTTAAAGCAGATGATAATTGACTTCTTAACAACCCTAACAATTTCATAATTCCTTATCTGGCACATCACGCCTTGAGGAAAGCTGGCAGAAGTGGGGAATCATGTCTGGATCCTGACCCAAGATACATTTTTGGGAGTTTCCCAGCATGCCCACTTTCAATGGCCTGGAAAAATTCTGCCAATGGTTACCACTTCTTTGTGGTGACATAACACAAGTCTCACTGTAGGATTGTGGGTATACCAATTGAGATGAAATAGGCCACAAACAGCAATGTTCTCTCTGAATTTTCTTTATATCAAGTAGGCAACAAACTGCTCTGAGCACTATTTTCCGTGGGCAGATCACATTTTAAAAGTTACTGAACTTTCATGAGGTTGAGAGGCCTGTTTATTTCAATGTGTGGTGCATTCCAGACTGCTGTGCAGCCCCATAAATGTACACCTAAAGGGGAAACATTGCTTTCCTCCCATTGCTCCTATTCCCCTACTCCTTGTAGGTACTATTAAACCTCCAATTCTCCCTGATCCCAATCAGCATTTCCTCTAAAAGTTCACAGTATACTTCTACTCTCACATGTCCCAATCTTCTTCTCTTCTCATTAATCCCATTCCTGCTCTGCTTTCACTGGCCTGACTCTCTCCTCTCATGTCCTGTTCTCCCCCTCATAATCTGGTGTCTCATCCTTTATCCATGCACCCAGACAGCTTCGATAAACCTGTGGTTTCCAGGCTGGTGTATTTGACTTAGTCAATGTTAATCTGTATCATAAACCTGTCTGTCAGAAAATATCAGGTGCCCATTGAAGCTAAATCCATTGATCAAATCCATCCCAGGCTGCATGTGTTTATTTGACCATGATGGGTCATGTCCACTGGATTTGTGGTCTTTAGATGCTGTGGGCCTTTCTGGGTCATTCGACTCCAGGTTGAGTCCTAGGCCATTGAGAAATGCTGAATAGGGAGTAATCTCGAGCCTCACTTTAATTCAGGATGACAATCAGATGTTGCACAGGTTCCATTACTTTCATCAGGCTCAGCCCCTCCCCTCACATGCCGACTGACTTTCAGGGGTTTTTCCCAAGGTTCTCCCCCTCCCACAGACCTTGGCCAGTGAATCCAGAATGCTCTCACCTTTGGAAGCTCAACTTCTCAACAGTAGCTTGGAGACCTTGTTGGGCTATTCATCTCCTGCCTTTTTTGCTGCATGCTGCTCACTTCTGGACATACACCCTCCTCCTCCCCCCAACTCAAACTTGCTGTCCCTCCAATGACATATTCCTTCTCTCTGCACTCTTCCAATCACAGCTGCACTTTTTTCTATTCTCCAGTCACATGTACCTTTCCATTGGGTCTTGAAGTCTAGCTTCATCTCCCGCTTGAACTCACTGTTGTAAACAGGTTATTAATTTCACTGGGCAGAACTTTTCCCTTGGTGGGTGAGCTCGCTGGGTGTGGTTGGGAAGTCGACCGCTGCCCGCAATCGGCACTGGACCACGATTTCACACTGGCGGGCCAATTAAGGCGTGCCCAGCGTGAAACATGAGCAGCAGCACTGAGTGCTGCCTATGTCGAGATGGAGGAGGGCGAGAGGGGCGAGAGCAAACTTTGTGCATGCATGCGATTGAGTGTTTCATAATCTCCCTGAGACACAGAGGTGCCTCATGGAAGATGAAAAGATATGAAAAAAACAAAAAAATTAAAAATGTAATGAAACATGTCCCCTCATGTGACTCTGTCACTTGAGCAAAGACATGCTATTAATGAAAAATTAAAGTTTTTATTTTATTTTTATTTGCTTTGGGAAACTTCATCCCGCCCATGGATGAGGTTTCCAAAAAAATGCAAAGAACGCTTGGCCTTTTCGCCTTCCTGCCAACCGTTAGGTTGGGCGGACAGTGAAAATTTTAAATGAATTTATAATTAATGGTCTTAACAGGCCTTTTAATTGTCAGTGGGTGCGCTGCCGGCTGTGCTCGTTGACGTTGGCATGCTTGGCCGATGTCAACATGTGTCATTTCATACTCGAGCAGGTCGAGTGTGTGCCTGCCCGCCAAGTGAAAATTTCTGCCATGTATTACATTCCAAACAGCTGTGCGGTTTGTAACCACACACATGCGCATCTTACAGCGAACATTGATTTTAAATTCTTTGTCAGAATCAAGTTCATAAAAACTGATTTATAACTGCACACACAACTACCCATTCATATGTGTCCATTAATTGTAAATATTTTTCCATAAAATTCATTCATTATTGCGTTAACAGTCACTGGTGGGCACAGGCTGTGATGTAGGCCAAGATGAGGCTGCACATTCAGTTTATTGGAGGGCAGGGAGTTAATGGAAGTTGCTGATAACAGGAGTGATATTATGCGCAGGGTAAGATGCAAGCCCTGTATTCTACATCAGTTAGAATTTATATAAAGTGGACCTTAGGAAAAGGGAACTACAAAAATTGAACTGGAGCATAGATCAGGATCTTTCTCATGGTGGTGATAAGGTAAGTATGGCAGGGATGGGCATTAGTGTTGCAGTGGTACAATAAGTTCTCCCACTGATGAATTGGTTATGGGTTTTGGAACTCCACTCCGGTTTTAACAGACCACTGATGTTGTGTACTGTCCAGTTTTTCCCAGGCCAGCAGCATCAAGGAGCCATAGCAAAACTGGAGTCAATGGGAATCAGGGGGAAAACTCTTTGCTGGTTAGAGTCATACCTAGCACAAAGGAAGAGGATTGTGGTTTTTAGAGGTTAATCATCTCTGTTTCAGGACATCACTGCAGGAGTTACACAGGGTAGTGTCCTGGGCCCAATCATCTTTAGCTGCTTCATCAGTGACCTTCCTCCAATCATAAGGTCAGAAATGGGGATGTTTGCTAATGATTGCACAATGTTCAGCACCATTTGTAACTCCTCAGATACTGAAGCAGTACATGTCCAAATGCAGCAGGATCTTGACACCATCCAGGACAAAGCAGCCCAGTTGATTGGCACCCTTCCACAAACATTCACTCCCTCCACCACCAACAAATAGTGGCAGCAGTGTGTACCAAGATGCACTGCAGAACCTAACCAAGGCTCCTTAGGCAGCACCTTCCTAACCCATGACTGCTACCATCAAGAAGGACAAGGGCAGCAGACACATGGAAACACCACCACCTAGAAGTTACCCTCCAAGTCATTCAGCATCCTGACTTGGAACCATATTGCCATTCCTTCACTGTCACTGGGTCAAACTCCTGAAACTCCTTCCCTAACAGCACTGTGGGTTGTACCCACACCACAAGGACTGCAGCGATTCAAGAAAGCAGCTCAGCACCGCCTTATCAAAGGCAAGTAGGGATGGGCAATAAATGCTGACTTAGCCTGCAAAGCTACCTCCCATAAATGTATTAAAAAAAATTGATATAAAAATATTTTGTTGGGATCTAAATAATTTATGGCTTTGGATTTTCAAAGTCCTGTTACTTTATCTATGACTTATTGTTGGAAAAGCAATTTGATGTCTCACTGTTGTTTGTGGAGTTGAAAGTGATGGGAGACTGAGAGCCACACATTTCCATTACATGTGATAAAACTGTAAGATTGTTAAGTTCCAACCAATATAGAAAGGGAATTTAATAACCAAAATTCCAATATTTATTTTGTATATTACACATATCCTTTCCAACCCGTTTTTTAAAAAATATCTTAGATGTAGAAAAACTTGATGAGAATCTACCATTTATATTTAAAATTTATAAGATACCTGAATATGCTGTTCTTTAGGTTGCTATGCTTTTGGAATGTGCAATCCAAATTAAACTGATTGTACACGGATCACTCTAACACATCAGGAATACTGCAAAATAAGGAACAAAGTCCAATAGTCCTAGTGACCATGAATTTTGAATGATGTTGGATACAATGATGCATTAAGTAATCATATATACAATAACACAAGTACCATTAAAAGGTTGAGAGCCAAGATGAGGAGTTCATGCAATCTAAATTATCATGGGTACAACTTTAACTGATGTTTATCAAAATATATCCGCCTATGTTTTATTCAGTGGCAGTATCTGAGCTGTCATCAATATGCATGGCTACATTGTGGTTTAGCATTTGCAGTTTATATTCCATGTATCATGGGTGAGTTCCAAGTTTCCAGTTTTCAGCTATTACTTCATAATGTAAACATAAAACACATGGCCTGTTCCATTTAATAGGTTAGCTGCTGTAGTGTTGGTTGGGCAATTTAACCATCCTCTGGATGCTTGTTTCTCTAGCAATGTTTGTGGCAAGTTGTTGTCACAGAGTCATTTATCGCATGAAAGGAGGCCATTTGGCCCATCGATCCCATGGTGTTTTCCCCATGGAGCAATCCAGTCAGTCCCATTCCCCCTGTTCTACCCCCATAGCCCTGCAAGCTTATTTCCTTCATGTACCCATTCAATTTCCTTTTGGAACCTTTGATTGTTTCAACTTCTGGCATCCTTATGGGCAGAGAGTTCCATCTTTGACTTCCATCTTTGGTCACTTTCTTACATTCTACTTTACCTAACATTGTACATGGGTTGTCTCTCTGCACTGTTCACTGTTACTTTCCTTTAGGTCTGGCCATCTAAGCTATTAACTATCCGCTATGGTACAATTGACATGTCATATAACCTTGCTTACTCCTACTTTTGTGTCTTACAGTTTTACAGATTTGTGAGGACATGAGCTAATAGCCTCTATCTAAATAAAATAAACTTCTCACAGCAGAGGAAGTTAGAATGGCTTCCAGGTTGATAAAAAATGCTGTTGTGTAGTAAACAGAGTCAGGTGTTACAATCTATTCCAACCTTCAAAAGCATATTTTAGTTTCCTGTTATGCAATCTGAACAGGGTAGATATGATAGAATTTAAGATTAAACCTGTTATGAAGTTCAGCAGAGCTTATCCATTCTTATTACTTTTGTTATACCAACCATATTGGGGTTCTTCCTTTATTTAGCAAATAAGATGCCTTAATGTGCCGTCATTTGCATTATCTTTGGATGATACCCAATGCAAATTATAATTAAATTAATCATACTCAAATCACTCTATTATAACCGGAGCACTCTGTAAAACTGAGTACAATATTCTTATTTGCCATTCAGTTAAATGATGTTTGACATAATGATGTATTAAATAACAATATCTACAATCACAAAAGTACTATTACAGGGTTGAGAAGTTCAGATCATCAGAGATATAACTGTAATTGAAGTATTCCAAGATATCTCAACCTAAGCTGCATTTTGTGCAATAACACTTCAATGCCGATGAAGTACTTCTGAAGTGTGACCACTACTGTAATACAAGGAAATACAGCAGTCAAGGTCCCATTGATAGTAATGAGATGATTGACTAGGTAATCTGTTTTTAGTGATGTTGGTTGAGGGATAAATGTTGGCTGGAATTCTTCTTATTCTTCTGTTTGAATAGTTATGTAAGATATTTTACATAGACTTGAGAGAGCAAACAAGGCTCTGTTTACTGCCTTATTCAAAAGGTGCAACTTCCAACAGTGCAGCCCTTTCTCAAATATTGCACTGAAGTGTAGTCTAAATTATGTACTCAAATTTTGAAGAGTTAGATAAGGGCAGTGAACTGGTAGACAATCAGATTCAGAGAGATAAGATATATGGCCTAAATTAACTGGACAAAAAAGTTACAAAATAGTAAATGGGACATGTTGAAAAAGAAAGTGGATAGAATAAAAATAGATATATCCCTATAAGGTGAAATCAATGTGCATTGAAGTTGGGGGTGGTGGGGGGAGGTTGTGGGAAAAATAGAGGAATAAAACTAAACTGAAACTTAAAGTAGAGGCATGTGATAATATCAGATCTAATAGCACTAAAGTAAAACTTGGGAATATGGAAAATATTATAGAAAGGTAAAAAGGCAAATGAGAAGAGCTAAAATGCAATATAAAAATGTAGGTAAAGAAAGAAATAAGGGGCTGGATATTTCTTATTTCTGGCGGGGTGAGGGAGGCAGGATGGGAAATGCGTGGTCCACTCGTTCCTGCCCTGCCTTTTTAATAAGGCGAATCAAGCTTTTCTGGCCAACTAGCAACCATTCAGCAGGAAGGCCAGCCAATTAGCATTGGGAAGGGGGGGCTCCACGCCCAATCGGGCATGGAGGGTGGGACATCTGGTGGGAAGGGGGGTTAGGCTGCGAACTGGAAGTCGGTCACAGCCATCCATTTGAAGGCATGCTGGCCTCGCGTTGGTGGCAGCTTCACGAGAAATCCACGTTTGGTAACAGCACTCTTTGAAGAAACCATAGAAACCTTAGAAATGTTACGGCACAGAAAGAGGCATTCAGCTCATCGTGTCTGCACCGTCTGAAAAAACTAGCTGCCCGTTCTAATCCAAGATATCATCCATATTTGACATTGAAGCAGTGCAGCAGCAGCAGCAGATACCACACCTGCCTGGACTGCAGGGCGCACTTGTCCCTGCACAGCTGGCCTCCTCTGTCTCCTTCTCCTCATTTCCTCTGGAGTACACAATCCCCATGGAGATAAACTCTGATTGCTGTGCTGGAGTCCTCACCCTCCTGTTTAGCCATGTCTCCAGGCTCCCTTCCCTCTCACTCTCTCTTTATTTACAATGTCAGCCTAAAAACAGTGAAGAAATAGGACAGAATTTTGCCCTTGATAGGCGGGCGGGCCCCACCGGCTCGGCGGTGGGCGGGCAGCTGATCGCAGCTGCTGAAACGAGCCCTGCCGCCATTTTAAGCTATGCACTTCCTGTGCAGGTGGGGGAAATTCCCCAACTGCCAGATTGCACGCCTCAGCGCATGTTCTGAGACTAAGTGCTGCCTCAGGGAGAGCGCTGAAAGTTTTTGAAAGTTTAAAAATAGAAAAATAAACCTTAAGGTTGGATGGGCAGGGCCTTTAATTGGTTTAACTACCCTGTCAATGGCCTCAATTGGCCATTGACAGGTCAGTGGGTGGACAGCTGATTTCGCCTTCCTGAATATTTAAGTGGGGCGGGTTAATGTCATCCCGTGTCATTTTTGCGTCACTGAGTGGACCCCGCCCCCAGCTCGCCGACAGAAAAATTCTGCCCATAATGTCTACTAACAGCCAAACACTTCCACTTCAGCACCTTCACTCTGCTGCTACTTGTAGCCAGGTTCCTGATTGTAGTCCTTTTTATCCATCCTTGTCCCACCTCCTCGTACCTGTTGTAAATCCCTTTCAATTTCTTTCCTGGGTGCCTACTGAAAAATGGAATAGGCATTGTAAAATTGTGGTCAGTTGCCTCTTTACTGAGCTCAATGGCCTGCTAAGTATTCTTTTTTCAAAATGATGATTAGACTTCTGATTTTGGCTCGCTTGCCTTCTGTATTATCAGAGATTGGCAGGATAATGTCAGATTGCCAACCTGACTTCATCACTTCTTAATTTATGTAAGCGGAAGGGGGTGGCCTGCCTGATTTTCGGCCATTAAATCCAGCCCAAGGAATTTGAAAACATGTGTCCCCCTATAGTAACACATTTAAAACACTCTCTCGTTTTCTTTTGATTTCTAACTTACGCTTGGCTGGCCCCTCATCCTCACCCTTTGCCTTTATCCAAGGCAAGACGAGCAGCCGGCTCACTGAGCAGCTAAACTCTGGGACAATGAGGTTGAAAAAGAGAGTATCATATTCCTGATCAAGCAACCAGATTCTTAACTCATGGAATTATTTCCTGAAATTTGTCATTCAGTATTAAAAGGCAAGGTCTTGATAGTCTGTTCTACCTTTGTTTTTAAGCATATCTGTCATGTACCTTCAAGCTGAATGATCGTTTCTGAATGGATTCTTCCCTTACATAGGATATACAGCACGGAAACAGGACAGTTGGCTTAACCAGTCCATGCTGGTGTTTATGCTTCACTCAAGCCTCCTCCCATCTTTTCTTACCTAAATCTACCATCTTCTCCCTCAAATGCTTGTCGAGCTTTCCTTGAAATGCATCTATAATATTCTCATTAATCGCTCCCCTTGGTAGTGGGTTCCACACTTAACCACTCTTTAGCAAAGAGGTTTCTTATGAATTCCCTATTAGATTTTTTGGTGACTGTCTTATATTGACAGCCTTTAATTATGTCCTTCCCCACAACAGGAAACATTCCCTATGTATCCACTCTATTAAAAACCTTTCATAATTTTAAATATCTCTATAAGGTCACCCCTCAGCCTTTTTTCAAGAGAAAAGAGACCCAGCCTGTCAATCTTTTCGTGACATCCATACCCACATACTTCTGGTATCATCCTTATAAATCTTCTCTGCACCCTCTCTAGTGCTTCAAATCCTTTTTATAATATGATGACCAGAACTGCATGCAGTATTTTAAGCGTGCTCTTATCAAGGTTCAAGAATTAATATTATTGAATATTATTCCAAGTAATAAACGATCTCTCTACTCTTCTTACCAAAATGTACTACCTCATATCTACCAGTGCCGAACTGCATTTGTCAATTATTTACCCATTCTGCAAGTTTATTACTGTCCTTGCGTAATTTGGTGCAATTCTTTGCAGCAGTGACTATCTTCCCTTATTTGCTGTCACCTGCAAATTTAGAAATATGGTTAATGTAAATTATGAACAGCAGTGATTCCAACACAGATCCTTGTAGAACACCACTTCCTACTTTCTTGTGAATAATTACCTTTTACTCCCATTCTCTGCCTTCTGTCTTGAAGCTAGCTAGCAACCTATTCTGCCACTGGTTCCCTGATTTCCACATTCTCTAACTTTATTCATTAGTCTATTATGGGGCACTTCATTAAAGGACTTCTAAAAATCCAGATAAATTATATTTACTGCATTATCATTATCTCTATTACTTCTCAAATAATTCAATAAGGTTGTTCAAGCATGATTTTCCCTTTTGAAATCCGTGCTGTCTCTTCCAAATTATTTTCTATTTTTTTCTTAAATTTCTGTCTATAAGCTTCAGCCATTAAATTGAAAGCCCTGGGAACACCATACTCGACAATATCGTAGTACAGATTATCTAGAGGAGTGAAGCAAGAAAACACCAAAAGTACCTTCCGCTTCTCAATGTTGCAGGCTGTTTGGCCCACTTGCTTTAGTGGTGATCAGCTAACAATTTAAATGCCCAGAGGAAAAACTCTCATTCTCCCCTGAAAAAATCACAATCAGATATGATTTAATACAGCGCTGGTCCCCAAATTCCAAGACCACACTTACTGGACTTATTGCTGATGTATTTTTTTCTACTAATTCAACAGCATGATGATGCTCTTCTGCCATTCATTAGACTTAAAATTAGGTTACCTCCTCTCTTCTTTCTGTGTTCACTTTCGCTCTCACTCCATTCCAATTTTTCTATCTATCTAAACCATTTATTAATTTGGTGGCTGTTATTGGAACCTTTTCATATCTAATCCACTATTTGTGGGCACTGAGACTAGATCTAGTGTTCTTAATTAGGCCTGATGAAAGCTTTATACAGAGAAAGAACAAAACTTCTTATTTTATATTAAGTTGTTCAGTAATACACCTTAATATTACTTTTGCTATAGTATTGTGACACAGATCTGGACCTTCAGTGATTTGAGCACCAAGGCACTCAGGTCTTTCTCCCACTCAGCAATCTTGAGCTTGCAACTCAGCATGGTAAAGACAGTGCAGAAGAATTTGGTACTTTTTCAAAGTTTTGTCTTTTGGAATGAGGTTAATCCTGATCTCAATGACTTTACAGTATGAATGAATTGCAAGATGCTGACATCATTTCCAACTTGAAATGCACTTATTGAGAAGTAGTTTCAGAAATTTTGTTCTAAATGCAGAATGTTCACCTGGCTCCACTCTTACCTACCCATTTTTATTCCGAGGATGTCCTGCATCTCTTTAGCTCCTCCTGTATTACTGGTAGAATCCCCCAAGGATCTATCCTTGGCCCCTCTTATTTTTCATCTACATAATGCTCCTCAGAGACATCATTCAAAAACACAATGCCAAGTTCAGTATGGTTGTCACTACGCCTCTCAACCTCACAACAGTCTAAATTGTCAAGCAGCTTGTCTAATATCCAACCCCAGATGAGCTGAAATCAGCTCAAATTAAATATTGTGAAGACTGAGCCATTGCCTTGGATCCCCCACACAAACTCTGTTCCCTGGACATTGATTCTGTTCCTCTCCTTGGCCACTGTTTCATGCTGAGCCAGACTGTTTGCAGCTCAGGATCTCACTTGACCTTGAGTTCGGCTTCCAACCCCATATCTTTTGGTTGGAATTGATTTGACACATAATTGTGTCACTCATCCTCCAACCCATTGGCTAATACCATGTAACTCATTAGCTGCCACAGTAGCCAGGATTTTCCGTGCCTGCCAGCATTGGGCATGTTCGGTGCTGTGAGTGGGAAATATGGTGTGATTGGTTTCACGACGGTGTGAAACCATTCGTGATTGTCCGCTCAGCTCGCTAATGGTGGGCTGTGATCAGATGTCGGGAACCTCATTGTAATACATCAGCATATAATTATTAGACCAGCCTGCCGGAATTGTCCTCCACCGCTGGTTCGTTCACCCACTTCGGTGAGAAAACACGCTGATGTGTTTCACAACAGTGCTTAAGTGATGTGCACCTAACCGGATGCACTTCACTCAGGACTTCAAGCTCTGTTTTCTTACCTTGCTTCGGGCAGCATTCGCAGTCATCAGTGCCGGGCTTCACAGGCAGCACCACATCACTTTTAGGGGGACTCACGGCAGATCTCTACTTGCCAGAGCAGCCATATATGGGTGGCTTTTCAATGGCTGCAGGACTAGGGCTTGCTTGACGAAGGGGGTAAGTGGCCTCAGGAAAGGGAAGAGGCTGCAAGATGAGAGCTGTACTGGGGATGGAGGATATCCCGGGCTGTGTGTGGGGGGCACCTGTTGATCTGTGCAAGTGACCTCAAATGGTAATGCCTGAGGAGGCAGTCTCCCAAGGAGATGAGGCCAGATGGACATGTGAGGGTATGCATGTGAGAATGGGTGGTGATGTCCCTTGAGCTGGCTGTGATTGAGGTGCCAGTGAATGTGTGATGGGCTTGAGTGTGTGAGTTTAGAGGGGTGAGATGGTTGCCATACCCTGGCTGCACGGATGAGACCATTCACCCTCTATCTGTATTGGATGGCCAACCTTTTCTGTGCAGCATTGGCACTGAACACCACTACCATCGCCTACCAAGCCATAATGGTAATGTTGCTGCCCCTCCTGAGGCCAGAGTGGGAATAGAGGATATCACAGTGGGTCTTCATGGCATTCAAAGAGCACTCGAACGCTGCAGTCTTCTTGCCTTTTGGGGCCTTGCCTTCTTTGCTGTAATCCTGGGCTGGAAGCACTGAGCGCTGCTGTACATTAAATGTGGTACCTGGCGCGATGAAGCGGCGAGGTGACGGTGTGGCAGGCAAATTGGAACCCGCCCGCCATGGAAATGACATGTTTCCCAGGAATGCATAAATAATGTGGCAGGTTTGGGATGATACAGTGTGAAAACGTGTCATTGTGGCCGGCAGGTAAAACGTCTTTTTACTCGCCCGCTCCCACACTTAGTACAAATCTGGGACAATTCCGGCCAGGGTTGTAAATGGACACTGTCCTTTTAAGATGCTCCTTAAAACCTACCTGTTTGACTAAACTTATTGGTCACTTGCCCTAAGGTATCCTTCTTTGGCTTGGTGTCAGTTTTTATCTGTTAACACTCCTGTGACATGCTTTGGGTCATTTCACTATGGTAAATGTGTTACATAAACACAAGTCATTATTGTTAAATATACACAAGCAAGAATTCAGTCAGCATGGAGTTTTCTCTCAAGTAATTGTCATGTTGCAGTCGATACTATACAGTCAAGGATGCCTCAGACAAATGCACATAAAACTGGCAGTGATCACCACTTCATGTCTTCAGCAACACACAACTTTGTAGCACCTTGTTAATACTGTAGCCTTTGTGTCTAACTGCTTTACAGTCATACGCCGTTAACTGTCAGTGACATCTTCCCATTATCATGCAGTTCTTGGCATCAGCCTATCAAAATATTCTATTTCTGCTTGTTTGTGAAAGGAAGAGGACTGAAGCAGTTTGCTGTGAAATTTAATTGGCCCATGTTTCATGGAAGAAAGCCTCCTGCGTTTACTTAGAATTGATTAGTCTGCAAAGCATCTGCATGTGTGGGCCCAAAACAACTGAGGCATTGAAAGGAAATCTGCACAAGCAACACCAGAGCTGTTTGCTTAGGGAACATAATTTTCTGATATAGAACTGAGGGGTTCAAAATGAGAGAAACAGAACACTCACAGTGCTTGAAGCACATTCTAATGTTAGTGTTAGCAACAGTATCTGATGCCTACTGCATCAGCATCATTATTATCTTGTGACAAGTATGATTGTAAATCAGTCGTAATTATTACAATTTTTAGCAGTAGTCATTACTTCATTAGATACCCTTTCGTAAAAGAAATCCCTAAATAATGGTATGTTTTGTAAATTCTGATGCTCTTGTGTTAGAAACACTGAACCTTGGCTCTTACGGAATGGAGTGCACTTCAGTACAGCATATTCCAGCTGTGCCCTGGCATTACTTTATCGTGCATCAAAGCAGTGTAGTTGCTTATTGTCAGCTGACCTGAAAGCTGATCCGGATTGGAAAGCTGTGTGCTTGCAGCTGCAATGTAGGCTGGTTTCAGGGACAAGGTTTCACTGTCTCTCAGTTATAGCATAAGCATTGAAAAAGTAATTCTGTAGGCTTCAGGATGCAGATATGGGTTGCACTGCCAGCATTGTTCTGCTTGAAGCCTTTCGTTCCGTGGTTCAGAGGAACTGTGCACATATCTGCACCCGGCACCAGGAACGACTGTCACTTGAATTTTTGCCACTGGATGAATCTGACCAAATGAGCAGACCCAGAACTCTTCTAATTATGGTAGTGTAATCTTTTTCTATTTTATTAATTTAAAAATCCTTGCACTGCTCTTGTCGCTTTGGCTTTCATAAAAACAGCAAACAGTAAAAATCTCATAATCCTTATGTAAATGTGAAGGGGCGAAGCCAGTATTAAATGATGCATTCTTTTGAGCAGCAGATAATCTGGATTCTAATGGTATTTGACATTACTTAAATCAAATAGGAAGCTGAAGTCATTCATTTTCTCCATTTTTTTTCTGTAAATAAAATGTCACAAAGGGTAAGTATGTTATAGCATTGTCCAAGAATGTTTCTCTTAAATTCTACCTCTTTTTTTCACTTCTGGTGTTGTAATTGTGTTGTTTGTGGTCATAAATCCTAGCAGACTTAGATTTAGTAATGATAAAAGATAAGCAATGTTTTGATTTTAAAAGTAAACATAATGTGCTTTGTACTGTATTAACATTTTTTGTGACTGCCAGCTTATGCATTTTATTTTTTAACAAAACTGACATTAAAATGCTCAGTGGATCCTTCTTTAATAATGGAGAATTTCTTCTAAAGGTTTTCCATCTCTACAGCCTATATGCTGCAAATATTTTAAAAATATGTTTAATTAAGGCAATGCAATATTCATAGAAAGTGGGAGTAATCTGAATCTTTTTGTACTTTGATGTGACTCTACAGTCTTCAGTTTTGTGATATTGGCTGTGTAGAACATAATATCAATAGCCAATTTTAAAATTATTGGAGCCACAAAATATACTTAGTAGAGTGCACCAGTAGAAAAAGCAAGAATGACATGTTGCAGTTGTATTCATGAACCAGTTATGTTACATAACAGCTGTTAATCTGTGTGGAATATATCAACTTCCCCTTTCAAGCTTATCCATTTAGAAAGCTCAGGCCCAGATTTTTCTCCCAGGTCAGGTGAACAGAGGAGGGAGAATTCTTTAAAACCTTTCAAAACGGCTGCCCAGATGTTGGGTTTTCAGTCTTGGGGGCGTGGGGAGCGGGGGTGCAGGCTGTATTAGAAGTTGGGACAGGCAACTCGGGAAGACCTGAGGAGGATGCCGGTGCAGAGGCAGGCTGGGTGATAGGCCTGTCTCAGGACTCTGGCACTGTGTTGAAAGTTTAAAAATGAAGATCAAAACAAGAAACAACCCTCCAGCCCTCACCCTCAATCTCATCCATCCCACATAACCCCTCACCTTCCATGCCAACCAATGTCCCTCATCTATCCCACATAACCCTCAAACCCTCCCTGCCAACCTATGCCCCCTACCCACACCCATTGCCTTTTATAGCCCCTATGCCAACTTAGTGCTCACTCATGCCAACACATGCCCCCACCCACCACCCTTTGCCTTTACACCTACCATGCAAACTTGCCTGGAATCCTATATGGGCAGGCCTTAGGATTCATGCAGAGATGAGATAAAATAAAGTTCTATAAAATAAAGTTCTAAGTGTCTGTTGCAGACTGCACTTTATTATATTGGATAAAAACACCCTTATTCGTAAAAACCCTTGTGCTACATTTACATTACTTCAACTAAATAATGCCTTATAACAACAAACATTTAATTCAAGTGCAAAATCCCTTATAATATCAAGCATTGGGACTCACAGTCCCACATTAAACATTTGTAGCTGTCAATCAAACTGTGCAATGGTAGGCAACTTATTGTGATACTGTATGATTGTGAAATCAATAATGCAGCACTAATCCAGTAATGGAAACCCTTAGACTTATGTCAAGAGAGAGAGTGAAATAACAAGTAATCATTTTCCTTAACACTTCAGACATTTTTTTTCAAAGATTTAAAGGGCAGGAACTTTAAATGACTTGACAGCTTGACAGTGCCCTTCGACAGGTCCCTTTGACAGGTGCTTCTGACAATTTTGACAGTTGATTTTGACAGGTCTGTTGACAGTTCCCATGAGCTTGATAGTACTGAGTTTATGCACTTCTTGTACACATTTATGCCTACTTTTAACAATCCCAAAGGGCATCTGACCTCCTCCAAACGTGTCCGGGGCCAGATCCAAAGGGAACCTATGTCTCCAAAGGGGTACCCTGGCTATCCAAACGAATCTGTAAAGTTCAGACTTGCTCTTACCTCTTCTAATCTGCACACTTTAGGTTTCACACCTCTGGCCTACCGACATTCCACTGCAATGGATGCGCTGATGATTTGAATGACCAGCTGCCTCTGTAAACTGCGCATGTGCAAACATGTGGGCGGTACTTAGGATTTTCATGCATTTCCACTACTTTCACCATGATGGAGAGCCTCTTTGTCATGGTGAAAATCTGGGCCTCAGTGTCTGATTCACACAGTTGTGAGTTTAGTCAAGCTTGCTTAGACTTGGCCAAGTGCTGCATGGGCTTGTAGCTAACTGTTAGTTTAGGCCAGCTATGCCCGACAGTTATCTGCTTGAATCCAACCTGGATGGTTCCTTTCTCATGACCTGCCCAGTCTGCCGAACACTTGAATACTATACAGACCATATACACTAAATAATTGCCATGCATTCTGTCAGTTCCCTTCATGAACTATGAAGGATGGGATAAGGCTTAGAATATGGAAGTCCTGCAGATAATCTGGAGGTCAGGGTAGAAATTCTACTCCTAGAGACAGAAAACAGATAGAATATAGATGGAGGCACTGGAAGTTTGGGTGCAACGAAGGTCCATTGTGCTTAAATCATAGCTTACCAATAACCTTGGCTCGATTCGACCTTTGACTTGCCCTCTTGGAATAACAGGGTGCCACATAAAGATTTTGATCTTTCTGCTGGGTGGGCACCTTGGCTTCCCCACGACAGATATGGGTAGTTTCTCCCAAAATGGACATAATCCAGTTGTCAGGATTAAGGGTGGGGTCAAGGTGGAAGCAAAGCTGCAATGGGAATTTTCATCCTGTGGTGCCACTAGCGCTGGTGAAATTTTTACTTATTATTTCCATTGTCATTATTAGTACAGAACATCAAAAGACTACTTTGTGAATGAGTCAGGGAATGAAATTTGGCTGCAAGGCAATAACAAACCAACAAAATCAAGTGACTTCAGGAAGATTTATGATTACAGGGATGTTTTCTCTATACAGTGAATGTATGTAGTTAATATTGTGTTGATTGTTGCTTACTTAAAAAAAAGGGTGGTTAAATAGTTAGTAATAAACATGATATAATTTTTGTAGGGATAATAGTGGACAGAAATAATTTCATGCTGGGATTCTACTGTGCGAAGCAGGCTAAGTTGTGAAAGATGAATAAAGCTTTAGTTAGGGATTTGGCACTATTAATGGAGTTAATTTCTTATGGGGAGAAATTTGAGGCTGTCATTCTACTGTACTACCCAGTCTGTAATTGTAAAATGTAAGACCAGAGACATACCACCCCATGTGTTTGGCTGCAACTTTTACTCTGCCAGGAGAGAGCCCTTTGTATAGATGGCTACAACACTTGGCTTTAACCTAGACTGCAAGTAGCTTAGGATGTTACTCCTGAGTTAGTACTTTTTACCTATAAGTTCTTTACGCTGAAGAAAAAGTAAACTTGCAACCTAACCTGTGTTAATGAACACAGCAGGTGGCTTTTCAAGTTATTGCTCCCATACATCAGAAGTGCTCAGGATTCTACCTTCTACTTAAATTAGGCAGAATGGATTATTGAGCTTGGTTTATGAACTGAAACTGGAACTCAGAATTACTATCATATTTAATAATGTGTGTGTATTTATTGCTTGCAATTTATTAGTGCTAAAACATTAGGCACAAGGTCAGTTTCTTGCAAAAGAGAGTTTTTACAGGGAACAAAGTAAGACATTGAAATATGTTAATCCCTTATATGAGAGCAGGGTTAAAGAAAGCACTTTTATTTATATAGCTTTTTTTGCATCCTTGTGATGCTTCAAAGTAGCTAACAGCCATGAATTTACTTCTTGGGAGTGTTGCCCCTATGGAATGGAGACAAACGTGGCATCTAATTTCATTTCAGAGATTCTGCCCAGTACAGATTATCAAGGCTTTCTGTATTAAGTTTGCTGGGACCGGAGATCATAGCTTGACTGTAGATTCACTGACCTACATTTTCCTGGGTGTATGCTATGATCCACTCTGGAGTGAAGCTGACAGTAGGAGGACCACCCACAGAGCTGGCACTGGCCAAACTTATTTCATGTATGATATAAGTGGAAGTTACCTCAGAGCAGAAAAGGCTATTTTATCTAAAATGCTGTCTGCTATTCATGCAAAAAAAGGTCTTCAAATCAATTAACATCTTTATTTTAACTATAGGTAAATCTATGCATTTTACCTCTTGAGGTTTGGTTCAAATCTTTCCTGGACTGCTGGGGTAAAAGTTTTCTGGGTTCTAACTCTTAAAGGTGCTACTGAAATGAATCTCAATTCAATTCCTGGTATGCATGAACCACACCACAAAACTTGGTTGATATTAAATTAAAATTTCACATTAATTGTCACTAAATTAGCAAACTTACTTGGACAGGCCACAGGTTGGCTCTTACATCTCTCCTGTATTGGTCATAACTTCCAGAGGCATGGGTACCATCTTTTTTAACAGCACATTTTACAACGGAGGATTGAAGAAGATTATTATAATTTTACTTGTTCTGCAAATAATATGATAAACAGTGCAAAAGCAACAGAAGAATGAAATGCTCAGTTTTTATCCAGAAAAGTATAAAGTATTCTGCCCCCAGATGGAAAACCGATTTCTTTTTCAAATCCTCACTCCTAGTTCACTGCTTCTTATGCTTGTCTGTAAGTTTTAAACCTTTTGTTAATTAATATATATTTCCCTTCAGAGAATGTATAGCTTTATAAAGTAAAATTGTCCTGTGAGTTTTGACAATTTATGATGTGGACTGTTGGGGAAATGGTGGCATAGTGGTAATGTCACTGGATAAATAATCTAGGAATCTGGCCTAATGCTCTGTGAACATGGGTTCAAATCCCACCATAACAGCTGGTGGAATTAAAATTCAATTAATAAACCTGGAACATAAAGCTAGTCTCAGTAATGGTGACCATGAAACTATCAATTGTTGTAAAAACCCATCTGGTTCACTAATGTCCTTTAGGGAAGGAAATCTGCTGTCCTTACCTGGCCTGGCTTACATGTGACTCAAGGTCCACAGCAATGTGGTTGACCCTTAAATGGCCTAGCAAGCTACTCAGCTCAAAGCCAGAATTTTATGTTCGGCATGTGGGCGCACGCCCGACACTCCTGAGCATAATACCATGCACGATGATGTCAGGCATGTGTCTCAACGTCATCGAGCACTCGCATGATATTCCGTTTGGCGGCCATGCGCCGGAGTTGGCTGCCCTCGCGCCGGAGTTGGCTGCCCTCCCGCCGATAATTGCAAGGCCGATGAAGGCCATTAACAAGCGAATTAAAATCAAATTGACGCTGCCCGCTCAACGTTATGGTTCGCAGGCAGGCGAAAAGGCCAAGTGGCCTTTACATTTTTTAAGAAACCTCATCCGCGAATGGGATGAGATTTCCTAAAGCAAAAAAACATTAACTGTAAACTTTATTTTTGAATTAGAAACATGTCCCAGCTCATGTGACAGAGTCACATGAGGGGATATTTAAATTTTTTTTTACTGTCTTTAATAATTTTTTAATAAGGCGCTTCAATCTCCCTGAGGCAGCTCCGTGAACTGCGTGCCAGGCCCGCTCTCCCTCCTCCCCCACCGGCAGCACAAGTAGCGCTGAGCGCTGCGGTTCACGATCCACGCAGGGCTGGCCTTAATTGGCCTGTCCGCATGAAATCGTGAAGTGGAGCTGATCATGGGCGGTGGTCAGCTTCCCGAACACCCCCGCCCGCTCCTGCCGAGCCCGCCCGATGAGGGAAATATTGTGGCCCAAGGGTAATCAGAGATTGGCAACAAATGTTGGTGTTGCCAGTGATGCCCACATTCCATGAAAGAATAAAGGATCTGCTTTGCAGTTGCCTGAGTTACATATCTATATTTTACACTTTAAATGTTGGTTTTCCTATGCTAATGAGTGCATTCAGGGATGTTTTAATAATTTATAATATGAAATTGTTCTTTAGCAATAGTTTAATAAGAGAAATGATTAAATTAACAGCATTTCTACAAAAATGTTGATTTAATCTTGTACATTAATTGAGTTGTAGCTATAATTGGAATTCATTGGCATGACGGTCTGACTCGCAATGTTGCCCCCTTCATTTTTTCTGACAAGTGATGTGGAAGATTTACTGTTCACTTGGGCAGATCGAGTATGTTTGTATATTCCTGTTGTGTTTAATTCATGCCATGCAATTGTTCTTTTTTTGGTGCAGCATTTTTTAAGTGGTGTCTTGAGATTGAATTCTGCCAAATTACTCATTTTTTAAAAATTATTGATTTCCAATGTTAGCCAGCATTTTTTCTAAAAATCTGTTCATCAAATTGTCACTGAAACCAGTATGTAAGGGTCATGTACACGCATCTGATTTTTGTAATTCTGATCTTCTTTGACAGTAGACTGAGAGAATGTGAATGCTATTATCTAAGATATGCGAATAAACTTAAGTTAATTTGTGTAATGGCAATAGGTTATAACATATTGTTCCTATGGGTGTTGCGGCATTTTAAAAAAAAATAATTACTTCTGAGTTAGAAGTTGCTAGAATATTTGTTTGCCAAGTCAGTTGAGACTGATGCACCCAAATAGATGCAGGGTGAAGCTTCTTAAGTAGCACCCTATAATAATTCCTTTTTATTTAAATAGGCATATAGCAGAATGTGATGCTTGGCATGTGAGCATGCGCCCAACACGCTCGAGTGTAAAATGACACACGATGATGTCAGGCGTGCGTACCAAGGTCATTGTGATATTTTGTTTGGTGGGCGCATGCCAAAATTGGCTGTATGCTCGCCGATAATTAAAAGGCAAATTAAGGCCATTAACAATCTATTAAATTCAAATTTATGCTGCCTATCCAACCTTATGGTTGGCGGGCAGGCGAAAAGGCCAAGCGGCCTTTACATTTTTTAAGAAGCTTCATTCACCAGCGGGATGAAGTTTCCTAAAGCAAATAAACATTAAATAAAAACTTTATTTTTGAATTAAAAACATGTCCCAGCTTATGTGACAGAGTCACATGAGGGGCCATGTTTTATTAAATTTTTATTCTCTTCATTATTTGTTTTACACAGCACTTCAGTCTCCCTCAGGCAGCTTCATGCCTCAGGGAGATTGAAGCGCTCTTTCTTGCACATGTGCAAACTACACCCTAGGCTTGGCTCGCCCTCCTGCCCTCCACCCCCCGGCCCGCTTGTGATCCACGCAGGCTTTAATTGGCCCGCCCACGTGAAATCGCGGTGTGGAGCCGATTGTGGGCGGCGGTGGGCTTTCTGACTGTCCCCACGGATCACCCCCACAAAATCCTGCCCATAAAATGATTCTCTTCATCTTTGTTAACTTTTTAAAAAATGAGGCTCCCCAATGGCTTAGCATGTTCATTCAGTAAGTGGCAGAGTCACTTAGACCAAGAAGATTCCAGATTGATCCTTGGTCTTTGGTGAGCTAACTGACTTCAGCCTGGGCCTACAATTAGATGCTGTGCTTCTGGGTTGGAGTAGGTGGGAAATTGGCAGCGTTTTATTCCTAATTGTTCTTTAGTGATCTCTGCTGTAAATATGTGTGTAGAAAGACAGTTTTCAGATTGGTCTGTGATGCCAGATGGTAGGTTAATCTGTGAAGAATGAATAATGGCTACTCTGGAAGGGATCAGTGGAACTTTACCTCAGAAAGGAGCCCTTCAAGACAATTATACTGTAGAAGTGGGATGAGGAAAAACGGGCAAAGAGAAATTGTTACAGAAACAGAAATGGGGAGAAAAGATAAACAATTTGGATACATAAATAAGTTCACAACAACTTTACCATTCATCTTGTTTGAGATATGTATTTCAAAAAGAACAACACCATCAGTACAAAGCACTTCATAGAGTAGCATTGGGAACCAAACATTGGAGAAAGAGTTGGAAAAATCAGGAAAAGCATGATTCAAAAGAGGGGTGTTCAGGAAATTTTTAACAGCAGACAGATAAATAGCAATGCCAAGGGGTTACAAGATGGAGTAATTGAGAGCAGGCCTGAGATAGTTGAACACTCTGCCCCTGCTGGTAAATGGAATATACAGGACAGTAAATGTGGTGGGTTGGAGTGGGATATTAAGTTGGAGGAGTTAATCAAGTTGGCCCGCCCAGTGTGACATACGCCCGGAAGCTCTGAGCTCTCCCTATGCGAGCGGGATGGGCGGTGGGGTTCCCTGAGTTGGGGCCTACGCTCTTTTGCGCACATATGTGTGAAAGAGTGCAGAAATCTGTGCTTCAGGGAGATTAGTTTAAGTTCCCAAAATTTTAATAAAGGAAAAAATTTTAAGACGTCCCCTCATGTGACAGTGTCACATGACCTGGGATATGTCAATGAACATTAATGAAAAAATTTATTGAATTAATAAATCCTTCATGAAACCTCATCCCGTCCTTCGATGAGGCTCCATGAAAAATGTGAAGGCTGTCTGGGCTCTTTGCCTGCCCGCCAACCTTAAGGAAGGATGGGCAGCTCAGTTTATTAGATTAATTGACATTTAAATGGCCTTAATAGGCCATTGACAGTTCAATCTAAATGACACGCGGTGATGTTAGGACGCCCACCCGATGTCAACGTGCGTCATTTTTATGCCTCGCCGAATGGGTCCCGCCCCTGCTCGCTGAGCCAAAGATTCAGGCTGTAACTGTCAACAACAGACAAATATAAAAACAAAAAAACTGCGGATGCTGGAAATCCAAAACAAAAACAGAATTACCTGGAAAAACTCAGCAGGTCTGGCAGCATCGGCGGAGAAGAAAAGAGTTGACGTTTCGAGTCCTCATGACCCTTCGACAGAACTTGAGTTCGAGTCCAGGAAAGAGCTGAAATATAAGCTGGTTTAAGGTGTGTGTGGGGGGCAGAGAGATAGAGAGACAGAGAGGTGGAGGGGGGGGGGTGGTGTGGTTGTAGGGACAAACAAGCAGTGATAGAAGCAGATCATCAAAAGATGTCAACGACAATAGTACAATAGAACACATAGGTGTTAAAGTTAAAGTTGGTGATATTATCTAAACGAATGTGCTAATTAAGAATGGATGGTAGGGCACTCAAGGTATAGCTCTAGTGGGGTTTTTTTTTAAATAATGGAAATAGGTGGGAAAAGGAAAATCTTTATAATTTATTGGAAAAAAAAAAGGAAGGGGGAAACAGAAAGGGGGTGGGGATGGGGGATGGGGGAGGGAGCTCACGACCTAAAGTTGTTGAATTCAATATTCAGTCCAGAATGCTGTAAAGTCCCTAGTCGGAAGATGAGGTGTTGTTCCTCCAGTTTGCGTTGGGCTTCACTGGAACAATGCAGCAAGCCAAGGACAGACATGTGGGCAAGAGAGCAGGGTGGAGTGTTAAAATGGCAAGCGACAGGGAGGTTTGGGTCATTCTTGCGGACAGACCGCAGGTGTTCTGCAAAGCGGAAATGACAGGATAAATGCAAAATATTGCAGATGCTGGAAATCTGAAAGAAAAACAAAAATTGCTGGAAAAACTCAGCAGGTCTGACAGGATCTGTGGAGAGAAAGACAGAGTTAACATTTCGAGTCCATATGACTCATTCTGACGAAGAGTCATATGGACTCGAAACGTTAACTCTGTCTTTCCACAGAGGCTGTCAGACCTGCTGAATTTTTCAAGCAATTTTTGTTTGAGACAAATTACAAGGTTGCTCCAAAAATGTGCCTTATTAAATGTCCTCACCTGAAACAGTTTCTGTCAGTTTCAAAAAGAAAGATAAATGTTTATTCTCAACACCCGAATGCATTTGCAACCACACTCACACACAATGATACAGACATGCTCAAGAAAATATAGTGATGTACTTAGGCCTTAAAAGTTCAAAGGTTCTCTGTCAGACTTGCTTTTCCTGAGGTGAAGCCTTGAACTTTTGAAGGTCTGTAATTCATTTTTGGTTCACTGAAAAATAGATTTGGAAGATTTAGGAAGACAAATTCACTATGGTTTATTGTTTGCAGTAGCTGGTTCCTGTTGCTCCACTCCAGTTGAGATGCAGTCAAATCCCTGTAGTGAAAACCTGGTTCAGTTCCTCAAATAGAGAAACAAAGGTCAACCCAAATTCTTTGCTTTCTGCTGTTCTTAGGCAGGGTCCTGTTCCTTCACTGGTTTAGGTCTTTCTCCCTTGCTACTCCAAAAAATGTACCTTATTAAATGTCCTTATCTGAAACTTAGTTTCTGTCATGAGAGGGGAGTGTTTCTGTCCATTGTCCTCTCAAACAGTTTCTGATGACTACCCATTGTCGAATAATGGGATGCTAATTTCACCCATTCATATATCATCATGATAGAATAGAGATTTTCACTCCCATTCTCTGGAATTCCACTCCGAAGTTGAAAAGCCTGCAAGCAGTATTTTGACACGGTTTCTCAAATTATTTAGACAAAGGTAGCCATTAACCACAGGAAAGGCCTGTTGAATTTTATGAACTCCTCAAAGATATGTCCCAAAGTTTGTTTGCTTTGTAATATCTTGTCCAAACATGGAGGTTAGCTCAGGGGTCTTGTGTAGTTCTCTGTGTATTGATAGGAAAGGAAATGTCACCTGACCTCCAAACTCCATTTTGTTTTAAAGTAGTGTCCATTTCAAATTTATACTCCATGGGCACAATTTTCTGCCTGTCGGACGGGCGGGCCCCACCCAATCTCTGGTGGGTGGGGAGCCGATCCCAGCCGGAGAAGTGGACCCTGCCGCCATTTTACATGGGCGGGCCAATTAAGGCCCGCCCAGCGTGACGTCCAGCGGGAAGTGCTATGTGCTTCCTGTGTGGGTGGGGGAAGGGAATTCCCTAAAAGTGAGAGTGCGCTCTTTCGCGCATGCGCACAAAAGAGTGCACATCTCCCTGAGGCTAAGTTTTGCCTTAGGGAGATCGCTGACACTTTTAAAAACATTAAAAAAACTATCCTTAACATGTCTCCCTCATGTGACAATGTCACAATTTTACACAAAAACTTTATTAAACTTTTTAAATCCCTACATGAAACCTCATTCTGCCGGTGGATGAGGTTTCATGTTTTCTTTATTTGACGCTGGGGCTCCTGGCCTGCCCACCACCTTAAGGTTGGACGGGCAGGTCCTTTACTTGTTTCAATGACCCTGTCAATGGCCTCAATTGGCCATTGACAGGTCGGCAGGCGCACAGCTGATTTTGCTGTGCCCCCGCCTTCCTGAAAATTTAAATGGGGCGGGATGAGTTCGGGGGTTTCCCCCAATGTCATCTGCGTCATTTTATGCATCGGCAAGTGGGGTCCGCCCCCTGCTTGCCAACGGCAAAATTCTGCCCCATAAATCCATATTGCACAAGTGTGACACTGTTCTCAGATTATCATTCCTGAACAGCTGATCGTAGCCATGTAGTGGCTACCATGGCCAGGTTAATGCTGACTCCAAATCCACATCCATGATATGACTGGCACCAGTCAACATGAGATTCGCATAATAGGTGGTCAAAGAGTGGTTTAGTGATAAATTATAAGATTTAGTGAGAATGTTGTGTTTTACTTTTGTAAAAAAAAGGTGGCAAGGTAAATAATTAGGCAAAGAGTGTAGCAGCTGAGGCTGATGAGAAAACTTTGGTTATGAGAGAGAAAAAGGAAATAGACCAGCAGATGCAAATCATTGTATTATAGCACAGAAGGATGCTATGTGACCAAATATGCCAGTGCCTGCTCTTTGACTGGACTTATTTCCCAGCCTTTTCCCTTTACCCTTTATATTCTTTCTCAAATACTTTTCACATTCTTGTTTAAACAGTATAATAGTTTGATAATAGCCATTTGTGATTGATCATTCTATATTCCTAAAAATCTTCTATGTGAGCATTCCTCTTTCCACTTTCCTCTTCTATTGCCTTCTTGAGTACGATTTCTAATTCCCTCCACCCAGGCTGGAATGATGCTTGGCAGGGTTTAAATTAATTTAAGTCCAATTACTGGCTCGAGGACCAGCGATCTTTTGGCTTTACCGAGGCTTCTATTGCAGCCAGACAGGCATCTAATTGAAAACTGTTTTCGTATACTGGGATGTACATGGTCCAGGTCTTGTAACATTTCTTCTTTTAGCCCCATTAACTTTTTTGTACAGTTCCACCTTGAAGTAAGAAGGAAAGAGAGCCTATATTTCTACAGTATGATTCTTGCCCTCAGGATGTCCCATAGTGCATTACAGCCAGTGAATTAGATCCTGATATGCTATGGCATGGCGAACATGGCAACAAATTTGTCCAAAATAAAATCCCACAAACAGCAAAGCAGATAAACTGCCGGTTAAACTGGTTTCATTGGCACTGTGTGAGAGAGACTTTCAAGACACTCGGGAACTCCCTACTTCAAAAAGTGCAATGGAATCCAAGTTAAGATTTCAAGCAGGCAGAGCCTTGATAAACATTGCATTTAAAAGAGAACCTGTTACTGAAGTGACAGCCTAGATTGTGTGTTTAAATCCTGAACTAATCTTCCACATCCTGCTGAGGTGTTCCTACAGTCCTGTTTTCATCTTTCTCTGTGAGATCTAATCAGGAAGAAGAACCTCTATCATCCCCTCAATGTTAATTACAACCATAACCCTCTTTAAATAGGTTCACTCACTCCCCTTAGTCTATTTACTTTGCATTATACATTGACCACTAGTCTTCTGTCATATTTCCTATTGCTGTTCTAATTTCTATCTTTAATTTTTGTCCGACTTCAGGATCCTTTTACGATTTGTACATAGAAAGATTTTGGAAAAAGAGTTACCTTTAACGTGTCTTTTAAGGCACAATGTGTTCAAGTAAGCTTAAAAAAGGCCTATGAGATGACAGGAAGTTAAGCATTGGCATTGTTTCCCAAGACCATTAGGTAAATTTTAAACCTCCACAACAATTGGGAGAGGAACTGGAGTTGGGAAAGGAGAAAAGGTAAATCCTAAAATTAACAAAACCCAGCATGAAGTGCCTGCTCCCATTTTAAGTCAATCCAGGCAGCCTGCTGATAAGGGGAAGCATAGCATATTCATTATTTTGTACTATTACATGAAAACAAGTATACTAATTGAATTGAATTGATCTTGCCCTAACTATCTTGACTTGCTGCTCGTTATATTTCCTAACTGTGAAATAAAGCAGCACAATGATACATATTTGGCTTCAACTCACCCTGTATTTTCATGGCTCACTTCGGAGAGATTGAAGAAGCAAATGTGTGACAAACATGACTTTCCAGTGCAGATCACAAGAGCTGCACTGTTGATCTATGCTTCTTATAAGTAGATACAGGGCAGTAGGAGCCAACTCCCATGAAACTAAGATGTTCATACCATTTATGGGAGTGATCAACGCCATGACTGTTTACTTACTCCCTTCTCACTGTCTTTCCCCTTTGTATCGCTTATCTGCTCAAATGAAATGTCTCTCCATGACTTTCCAAGTTTGCTATTTCAGCTTTCAGTGAGAAGAATTTTCTCCCCGTTGGGGGGAAATACAAGAGTGGGCGAGGGCAGGCGCGCCTCTGATCGGCACCCCCAATCGGGGGTGCACTGCCATTTTAAGTGGGTGGGCCAATTAAGGCCCGCCCAGTGTGACGTCCACTAGGAAGTGTGTGCGGCCGCGGCGGGGGGGCGGGGGGGGGGGGGGGGGGGGGGGGGGGGAGGTGGGATTCCCTCAGCCGTGAGTGTACTCTTTCACGCATGCGCACAAAAGAGCGCACTCATCTCCCTGAGGCTAAGTGCTGCCTCAGGGAGATCAGTTCAGAATTAAAACTTTGAAGGTAAATGTTGAAGAAATTTCCCTGACATTTCCCCTCATGTGACACTGTCACATGAGTTGGGACATGTCCATTACTTTAACTCAAAACAAAAACAGAATTACCTGGAAAAACTCAGCAGGTCTGGCAGCATCGGCGGAGAAGAAAAGAGTTGACGTTTCGAGTCCTCATGACCCTTCGACAGAACTTGAGTTCGAGTCCAAGAAAGAGTTGAAATATAAGCTGGTTTAAGGTGTGTGTGTGGGGGGACGGAGAGATAGAGAGAGAGAGAGAGGTGGAGGGGGGGGTGGTTTTAGGGACAAACAAGCAGTGATAGAAGCAGATCATCAAAAGATGTCAACGACAATAGTACAATAGAACACATAGGTGTTAAAGTTAAAGTTGGTGATATTATCTAAACGAATGTGCTAATTAAGAATGGATGGTAGAGCACTCAAGGTATAGCTCTAGTGGGGTTTTTTTTAAAATTTTTTTTTAAATAATGGAAATAGGTGGGAAAAGGAAAATCTATATAGTTTATTGGAAAAAAAAAAGGAAGGGGGAAACAGAAAGGGGGTGGGGATGGGGGATGGGGGAGGGAGCTCATGACCTAAAGTTGTTGAATTCAATATTCAGTCCGGAAGGCTGTAAAGTCCCTAGTCGGAAGATGAGGTGTTGTTCCTCCAGTTTGCGTTGGGCTTCACTGGAACAATGCAGCAAGCCAAGGACAGACATGTGGGCAAGAGAGCAGGATGGAGTGTTAAAATGGCAAGCGACAGGGAGGTTTGGGTCATTCTTGCGGACAGACCGCAGGTGTTCTGCAAAGCGGTCGCCCAGTTTACGTTTGGTCTCTCCAATGTAGAGGAGACCACGTTGGGAGCAACGAATGCAGTAGACTAAGTTGGGGGAAATGCAAGTGAAATGCTGCTTCACTTGAAAGGAGTGTTTGGGTCCTTGGACGGTGAGGAGAGAGGAAGTGAAGGAGCAGGTGTTGCATCTTTTGCGTGGGCATGGGGTGGTGCAATAGGAGGGGGTTGAGGAGTAGGGGGTGATGGAGGAGTGGACCAGGGTGTCCCGGAGGGAGTGATCCCTACGGAATGCCGATAAGGGGGGTGAAGGGAAGATGTGTTTGGTGGTGGCATCATGCTGGAGTTGGCGGAAATGGCGGAGGATGATCCTTTGAATGCGGAGGCTGGTGGGGTGATAAGTGAGGACAAGGGGGACCCTATCATGTTTCTGGGAGGGAGGAGAAGGCGTGAAGGCGGATGCGCGGGAGATGGGCCGGACATGGTTGAGGGCCCTGTCAACGACCGTGGGTGGAAAACCTCGGTTAAGGAAGAAGGAGGACATGTCAGAGGAACTGTTTTTGAATGTAGCATCATCGGAACAGATGCGACGGAGGCGAAGGAACTGAGAGAATGGGATGGAGTCTTTACAGGAAGCGGGGTGTGAGGAGCTGTAGTCGAGATAGCTGTGGGAGTCGGTGGGTTTGTAATGGATATTGGTGGACTGTCTATCACCAGAGATTGAGACAGAGAGGTCAAGGAAGGGAAGGGAAGTGTCAGAGATGGACCACCTGTACTCAAACCTTTATTAAATATTTAAAAACCCTCATGAAACCTCATCCCGCCCGTGGATGAGGTTTCCTGCTTTCTCTGAAGCCCACCAGGGCTCTCGGCCTGCCCGGCAACCTTAAAGTTGGACGCACAGGTCCATTAATTATAGTAATTACTTTTTAAATGGCCTCAATAGGCCATTGACAGGTTGGCGGGGGCACAGCTGATTTGGCTGTGCCTCCGCTGACCTGAAAATGGAGATGACACGGGATGACGTTGAGAGTTCCGCCCGACGTCATCCCACATCATTCTACTCCTTAGCGAGCAGGCCCCGCCCCCCACTCGCATTACCTAAAGATCCTGCCCTGTGTCTTTTCATTATACTTATTCTTTGCCCCACTCACAGTGTGCTTTAGGATTTGTCTCTTCCCTTAGATTAACTAGTTTATGTCCTTCAAGAAGGCACACTGTTTGGCAAAACAAGGCAAGAGGGTAGGAAAAGACATAATTAAAAAGTAGTGATTAGGAAGAAATATGGCACAGGGTGATTTTAAGCAAGAAAGAGGAATGTGGAAACAGAAATGGAGTGAGGGGGTGCTAAAGAGTGAGGAAGTTGTAGTTAGTGGGATGGAACTCATGGACTTGTGCATTTGCACTTTTGCTGCATTAGAAAACAAGTTTCTCTATGTATAGACTCACTCAGCTTAGATACCATTACAAATGTATATACACTCTGCAAAAGTGTAGAGTTTTTCTAAACTGGTTTGGGCCAGCAGTTATTCCACAGATATCAAATGATAGTATCATTTCAAAATCATCTGTTTAAAGCTGATGTCATTTCGAAGTATCATGGGAGAGAAATGTGCCCTGCATGTAAGTCAACAGTGTAGCTCTTGTGATCTGCTTTAATTGCTAAGGGGATGAAGCAAAAACAAGTCGACTAAACTCATTAAAATTTTAAACCAAATAGGATTCTTTTGTTAATGATAACATTGAATTATATATTTTGTATTTGTTATAAATAATTAACTTCCATTAGTACTCTATATACAACTTCTAAATATTTACCATTTTCCCTATGTACTTTTCCCTATTTGTAAATGGCAGTATTGGTGTTTCTCATTTGTGGTTAACAATTAACTTGGAGGAGAGCCATAGCAGTTATGTTTTTCACACATTTACAAGGATGCCACCCTTCAGTTTTTGGAAGCAATTTAACAAATATATTATGGTCTTGCAATTATGATGCAATACAATTAAAAAACTGATTATTGATTCCAGAGATGTGGGTCTTGTGTTATGAGGAGAGATTGAGCAGTTTAGGCCTATACTTGCTAGAGTTTAGGGGGATGAGAAGAGATCTAATTGAGGTATATAAGATGCTAAAGAGGATAGACAAAGTAGACATGGAGCGGATGTTTCCCCTTCTGGGGCATTCTAGAACGAGAGGCCATAGTTTTAGGCTAAGGGGTGGTAGATTTAAATCAGAGATGAGGAGGAATTACTTTTCTCAAAGGGTCATGAATCTGTGGAATTCACTACCTCAGAGTGCAGTGGATGCTGGGACACTGAATAAATTTAAGGAGGAGATAGACAGATTTTTAATTAGTAACAGGTTGAAAGGTTATGGGGAGAGGGCGGGAAATTGGAGTTGAGGCCGAAATGAGATCAGCCAGGATCGTAATGAATGGCGGGGCAGGCTTGAGGGGCTGAATTGCCTACTCCTGCTCCTAGTTCTTATGTTCTTATGTATAATATATTAGTGTCTTATTAATGAAAATTCAAGCAGCCTTCCCAGAGCCCGAGTGATTAGTTTTTCTCATGCTTTCACTAATGGTGGGCTAAAAATTAATTTCCTGTGCGCAGTCCCTCTCATAGCCACTGCACAATGAATAATATTGACCCTTCCCCTGATTTCAGTTAATGTATTTCTTGAGAATAGACTGCCATTTTTGAAACCAGGAACTGCTGTTAAGCTATGGCTCTCCTCCAAGTTAAATGTTAACCACAAACGAGAAACACCAATATTGCCATTTACAAATAGGGAAAAGTATATAGGGAAAATGGTAAATATTTAGAAGTTGTACATAGAGTACTAATTGAAGTTAATTATTTATAACAAATACAAAATATATAATTCAATATTATCATTAACAAAAGAATCCTATTTGGTTTAAAATTTTAATGAGTTTAGTCGACTTGTTTTTGCTTCATCCCCTTAGCAATTAAACCGTGGTGTTAATGTGTTACTAATAATATGCTGGTGCATTTTAAACCTGATTTATCTCCAAAATGCTTCATTATTATAATTCTTTTGGCTAACATGTAGCTGTAGAAAGGATAATAAGGAACAAAGTATGGTGATTCATTGCCAGCAGAGTAAAATAAAACAACAGGAAGAGAGTACTAAATTTATAATAGAAACTTGGTTCAGCCACACTTGGAGCACTCTGTGTAGTCTGCTGTCCATTCTACAAAAAATTGGTTTAAACATTGGAGAAAGTACAGAAAATACTCACAAGGATATTAACATAATTCAGAGGATGCAGTTATCAGGAAAGATTGAGCAGGCTGAGGTTCTTTTTGCAGGATGAGAGGCTAATAGGAGACCTTTAAAATAATTGATCAGGCAGATGAGGGAAAAAAATTGTGGGTGAGTCCAGAACAAGGGCATAAATTCAAGATGGCCACTGACAGATCCAATAACGATGTTAGGAATGATGTTAGGAGGAATTTGTTTACATAGAGGGTGGTGACAGACTTGGAACTTTGTATCACATGGGGTTGTCAAAGCAGAGTAGTGATGCATTTAAGGGGCTACTTAATACATATGCGAAAGTGAAGGGAACAGAGGGATGCTGGTGCAAGCTGGGAACAGATAATTAGAGTGGGAGGAGGCTTGTGTCAAATATAAATACCATCATGGACCAGTTGCGCTGAATGACCTGTTTTATGTAAATGGTAACATCAATGACATAAACTCAGTCACAGAAATGTGTGTTTTTAATTTTACAATAATGTTTCAGTTTTTTTTATATGCTTATCAAGTTGAGGGATATTGGGAAATTTGAATATTTTCTACACAAACATGCCCCCAGCTTCAATAAAGAACCTCACAGCAGCACGTGTCATCTTCTCATTATCCATAAAGTAAAAACAGGTGGATAATTTTACAATGTTTATTTGCACATATTTCAAAAGCAACTGGGTTAAAACCATCAAGTTACTTTCTTTTACTCAGACCTTGTCAACATTCAGTAAAGGAAGTTTTATCCCATCAGTCCAAGGTAGATTACAATTGAGATTCCAAAGCTGCAAAGCCCGTTGTCTCAAAGCCCTCCAGATTTCATCTATTTCGATTATGAAATAAGGACCCTTTTTTTTGCCAATAAAAGTAATAAGATGTTTCAGAGTACATTTGCATTATTTTCAGTTGTGCTAGTGAGGTAAATCAAATATATGTAACTAATTACAAGTTTTTTTACTGACCCTTTGGAAACTAGATAGATGAACTGCAAATATTAATTATATGCTGGCATGAACATTTGTTAAGAGATTTTTCAGAGTACATGATAGCCTAGCAATTTAACCTTTAAAAGGTGCAACCAATGTCCCCTTTGCAAAGGGCTTCAACAACTTATGTTGGGACACAAGAGTGCAACTCATGTTTGAACAAAGCAGATTTATTTAGCTTTTTAATGCAGTGTATAGTGTATTAAATTGAGGGCTTTAATTTCAAATTTGATCTTATCTATGCTGCTAATCAGCTGCCTTCTCTTTCTTTCAGTGCCAAATGCACTGAAAATTCTATCCGTGCCTCTGTAAATGAACTCAGCAGCATTTTCTGGGATAGTTTCCACAGATCTATGTCTGGTTCATAAAAATGCTGTACTTATTTGAATTTGGTTGAGTAGAGGACTGTTTCATGTACTGCCGGATTTGCATTAAGGGTTACTTTGCAGTGATTAGCTAATGTCCACATCATACAGTAAAATAAACTGTGCATTAGTAATCTCTGTCAAAGGTTCTCCCACTCTCCCACCATAACCTTGGAAGGCAATTGGTGGAAACCCCAGATAAATGGTGAATACCTTGTGGAGACTACCAGAAAACAGTTCCAAATTTTGGCTATTAGAAACAAGCTTGTATGACTTGTATCTGTATTGTATTATACTAGGGGCAGAATTTTCCCGTTGGCGTGCGGGTTTGGGTCCCACATGCCGACACGTAAAATGACGCACGGTGACGTCGGGCAAGCATCCCGATGTCACCATGTACCATCGCAATATTTTGGTGGGTGGGCGCGCGATGATATCCGATGCACACCCGCCATTAATTAACAGGCCACTTAAGGCCCTTGAGGCAGTAATTGATGCTGATTTTTCAGGGCTCAAGCGATCTTCAGGTCATTGCATGGGAACAATGGGCAGGCGGGTAGGAGACATTTGTATAAACCTCATCCACGGGCAGGATAAGAGAGGTCAGTGGGGTTGGAAATGTACTCTGTCAGATATTTTTGAAAGTTACTGATACTTGCCTGTGTGAGCAGAAATACTTCAAAACTCATACCAGCTGCTTGGACAGGACTCTCAATCTTCAGGTCAGCACTCTACAGTGAAGATCCTTTTTGGGGGCTGCAGGTTTCAGAAAGCTTTCCCTTAGCTTGGAATGGGAATTGCGCTCTCCACTGGAGGCAGCTCCTCTGAGGAGAGAGGGAGGTCTAGAGGGGGGAGGAGGCCAGGAGTGCACATTCAGCCTTCAGAGGAGCCACCTTTGGGAGGAGAGATGCAGGCACAACAGGAAGTCCAAGGTGGAAGGACCGCAGAAGACGCCACTATCCTGCTGCCAGTGTATATGGGTGATGAAGCAGCTACATCAGTATGCCAGAGGTGCAGTGCCGAAGGAGGCTCTGTCTCTCAAGGGAGACAGTCAACTTTATCTGTCAGATGATAGGCCCTGAGATTTCTGGTAACTGTGTGGGCGGACACCCCATGCCAGTGGCTCTAAAGATCACAGCTGCCCTCAACATCTATGCCTCTGGCTCCTTCCAGGGCTTGGTGGGTGATCTTTGTGGTGTCTCCCAATCAGCTGTCCACACTTGTATCAAGCAGGTGACAGACACTCTGTGCAGGTGTGCATTGACCTTAATCCACTACCACTGGGACCAGGCCAGCCTGACACAGCAAGCCAGAGGCTTCACGGCCATTGCTGGCTTCCCCCATGTCCAGGGTGCAATAGATTGCACACATGTGGCTATCAAGGCGCCAGCAGGTGAGCCCGGTGCCTTCGTCAACAGGAAGGGCTTCCAGTCCATGAACGTGCAGATAGTGTGTGATCACAGGATGCTGATTCTACAAATCTGTGCAAGGCACCCAGGCAGCTCCCACGACGCCTACATCCTCAGACACTCCCATCTGCCGAGGCTCTTCAGTGCTCTGGCCCAGCTGGATGGATGGCTGCTGGGTGACAAGGGCTATCCCTTCAGAAGGTGGCTCATGACGCCTCTCCGCCATCCAAGATCAGAAGCTGAGCAGCGGTACAATAGGAGCCAGGGCACCACAAGGGCTGTGATGGAGAGAAACATCGGTCTTCTCAAGATGTGCTTCCGATGCCTGGACCATTCAGGGGGCACACTCCAGTACCCCCCAGATCATGTGTCACTGATGGTGGTTGCATGCTGCACTCTCCACAATCTTGCGCTGGAAAGGGGGGAACACAGTGGACGATGAAGATGTAGATGCTGTTGCTGCAGCTGCACACGATAAGTCCAGCAGTGAGTCTGAGGATGAGCGTACACAGGGAAATGCTGAGGGGGTAGATGCTGACCCGAGCATACTCCAGGGAGGTAGAAGCTTTAATCCAATGAACCTTCAGCTAGCACAACACAGATGGACCTCCAATAAAAGCCTGTGCTGCAGGCTCCATACTTGATGCCTGATTGCTTCATCTGCCTGGATAGGAACATTAACCAAGGGCCAAGTCAATAAAGCTCAATGTGACGTAACTCACTGATAACATCATGGGTAACCATCCAGCTGCAGAGGAAAAGAGTCACCCTCAGCCATGGTCACATATCTAAATTTAACGATATAACAAAATTATCTTAAGTAAACAAAATGACAAAGGAGTTAAACACCACACCAACTAATCTTGACCTCATTGCTGGGCAACAGAAAAGCACCAGTGAGAAACCCGTGGTGTGCCTAAGGTGCCTTAAATTTACGCTTTTGGGTGCTACATCTAGGTTCTCCCCCCAAGCTGGCACTGGCATCTGAGACAGCCTGCTCACTTGATGACCTTGGTGGATGTCCTCTGGCCCATGGAGCCTGTGCTGGACCTGCCTGGGAGGGAGCAGCCAGTTCCACAGCTGGCATCCCCCCAGTCATCACAGCCTCCTTGGATGCAATGGTCACTTGCAGAGGGGCGGAGAGCTGCTGCCCTCATTCGAAGTGCCCTGAGAGGTGCCTGCACAGACGATAGGCAGCTGCTGCGCTGTCATGAGGTCGCTTTGGACCTCCCTGCTCACCATAGATGAATGGGCACCGAGCTGGGAAACTTGGTGCCCAATCCATCTCCCGCACTGACCAGCTGAGGTCAATGCCGATATAAGGGCTTGCTGGTCCGCGTGCATCCCCAGGAAGCTCTGATTGGTCCCCTGAAGCAGCCTCTCCACGAGAGTTGCTACTATCTCCATGGAGGAAGCATAGCGCTCGGACATGAGGCTCATTGCATCGGCGGGGGTCCATGTGGACTCCTCCACCACGGAGACCAAGCCAAGCATAGCCTCATGTATCACCACCAGATCTTCACGCACACCCTGCTGGACTTCCAGCATTTGCTGCCTTATGGATGACTCCAGAGACACATCATCAGCCACCGAATGAGCATGTGCCTGGTCCCCTGCAGTCCTCCAACTGTTGGCACCATGGGCACTTTCTGGCTCTGCCAGCTCTTCCAGTGACTGTGAAGTGCCATCACCATTGTGCTCCAGGACACTAGCCGATGATCTAATTCCCACCGAGATGCCAGTATCTGCGCTGGTGCCTGCCTGGCAGAGAAGGTGTGATGCTGGTTGGTCAGACACTTCAGGACCCTCAGGTGTGAGAGGGGGCCCCTGTGCCTCCTCCTCCCAACCCTGATCCACTGATGCTGAAAGGAAGAACAAGGACATTTGATTAGCTAACATGGAAACAATATCAATGTGCATCCCTGTCCCCCGGATTATTATGCGCTCATCCTTCCATAAGCAATGGTCAAGCCATGTTGCAAACTTCAATCACTGAACATTTAGCAGTGCCATGGCTGCTGGGACACTAATGGTGACCTCAGTGCTGGGCAAACTTACCTGCCCGTGGCACCCCAGCCTCACCGACACTGGTGGACCTGGCTTATGGCACCTCTCCAGATCAAGGGCTTCCTGCTCGAACCTGGTAATGATGGCCAACTGGACCGGCCCTCCACCAGTCCTCAACTACTTGGCAGCATTTTGAGCATTCTTCTCCTGAAAAGGAGAAAAGAGCATTGATTAGTACAACTTGTACCTGGAATCTCTTCGCTTCCGTCCCACCCCAACCAGAGTGGGACATTGCAGGGCTCCAGTGCCTCCTCACCATGCAGCTGCCACACACTCACACAAAGATGCCAGACCTGTCCCCTGCTAACCCCACCCCCCCCCCCCCCCCGGCTAAATGCAGCCTACATCACATTTGGCGCCACACGGTCCACCCTTGCAAAGTAAGGAGGCGCAAGCATGTGGAACGCAAAGGGCAGCAGATGGATTGGTGTCCCGCCACCTGGAAGCTCCCCTCCCAGCATGTCAGCAGCCTGACTTTGACAGGTTTTGCAGTTGCAGCACTGAACCTAGGTGCAGATCCTCCAGGTTGACCCCAAAACAGTACCATGGGTGTCAGTGTACCACATGCTGCGAGTGCGGAACACATCTCTTCACCACCTTCTCAGGGTCACCTCGGCATGGCCAATATCTGCTGGCCCACCCAGCGAAGGACACATGCCATCAATGATTCAGTGCAGTCACTGCACTCAGAGTTGCGGGGGGTGCGGCCAGGGGGGAAAGCCTACCTGCTGGGTTCACTGACCAATGTCAACATGGTACTCACCCTTCCAGAGCGCAGAAGGTTGTTAAAGCCCTTGCGGCACTGGATCCAGATATGTTGCACCACGTCATGGGAGCTCAGCACCTCTGCCACCTCCTCCCAGGCTCATTTGGTCATGTGGGGGGGGGCCTCTTCCTCCTGTCCCTCAGAACGAGGACTTCCCACCATGTTGCCACCTCCTCGAGGAGGGCAGCAAGGCAATTGTCTAAGAAACGAGGGGCAAAGCGGTCCCCTGCTTGACCCTTCTGCCTGGCCTGCTCACCAGCAGCGCTCTGGCGAGCCCTTCAACTGAGCATGATTGACAGGATCTTTTTTAAACAGGCCGCTATTGGACCATGCGGTCATTGCATTCCGGCTGCCGCCTGCCCACTCCTGCTGTCCTCGGGAGCTGCACTTCACGCTGGGTGGGCCTTAATTGGCCCGCCTGTGTAAAATGGTGATGTGGACCTGATCACGGGTGGCGATCGGGTCCCGAATGGTCTGCCCGACGGGCAGAAAATCCTGCCCTAGGTATCAGCTTTGGCTTAGTTGGTAGCACCCTTATCTCAGAGTCCAAAGGTTCCTACCTCAATGCCCACTTCAGCACAAAAATTATGGCTGACATGCTAGCACAGTTGTGAAGCTGTGCTGCACTGTCGAAGGTGCCATCTTTCAGATGAAATGTTAAACCAAGGCCCTAAATGCCTGCTCTGGTGGATATAAAAGATCCTGTGGCACTATTTTGAAAAAGGATAGGGGAGTTATCCCTGGTGTCCTAGCCAGTATTTATCCCTCAATGAACAACACAAAAACAAAATATTTGGTCATTATCACATTGCTGTTTGTGGGAGTTTCTGTGCACAAAATTGGTGATGTGTTTCCTACTTTACAACAGTGACTGCACTTTACAATTACTTCATTGGTTTTAAAGTGCTTTGAGATGTCCAGTGAGCATGCAAAGTGCTATATAAATGCAGATCTTTCTTTCTTTATCTGTATTAAAATGATCCAAGTGGGATGCTGTCACGGTTGTGAGGCAAACCGCACAATCAACCTGTGCACAACCCAGATGGTACAAACAACAAATAAGATGAATGACTATTGCGTTTTTATGATTATGATAGTTAAGGTATGATTGTGGCCCAGTACAACATTGAAGGATGAAGTTTTCATGGGGATCCTTGATTTCTCCACCTGTACTTAAGCAAAAGACATGCAGGAAACCTGGAGAAATAACTGCTTCTCTACAAGTTCCATTGAAGTTACAGCCGGGGAACGAGGAGGACCCCAATTGGAAATTACTGGCAAAGATGTTTTATGTTGACCTAAACAGGCAGATAGAAGCTTGAGTTAGGGCTCTCTTTAAAAAAAAAGGCACTTCTAACAATGCAGCACTCATTTGGCATTTTAGTGAAGTGTTAACTTAACTCAAGACCTGATCCCATAACTTTCTAGCTGAGAGGGTAACAATGAAGACAAGTTGGCACTTACTACAATTTCATCCTTTCTGACATCCTGATATTGAAACCAATATATGTAATTAAGTATTTCCTCAAGCCTAAATGACTTCTCCATATTATACTTTCAAGGTTGGTGAGTTACAGCATCACACTTGCCCCGATTGGCTCAAATAATAAACTAATTAAAAAAAAACTCATTACTGAATAGTTAGGGAATTTACAAAAGAACAAATAATAAGCAGATATAAATACCGTCAATAAACATATAACCAACTGTTGCAGACACAATCAATCAATAATTTGCTTGCTATGGATTTCAATGCAAATGAAAATTGGGTGAGTTTATATTGGGCACCTGATTTGATATTACCCAAAATGAACATTACTCCAAAGTATTTTCCATTTTAATTAAATATAGAAGAGAAAGGCCACATTCTGAAACGCAGGCATGTTAGAATTGGTGACCACTTGAGGCCTTCCTCAGTCACAGCTGTACATTTTATACAATATATAAGAAAACTTATGTTAACATTTATATCCAGCTAATTCTGGCTCTATTTTACTTTATGCAGTAATAATACCATGGCATTTTCCATGGGCTGACATATACTGTTTGGCAGAATAGGGGTAACTTTAATTTGCAAACCTATAGTTGCAACTATGGTTAAGACTATTGTTAGCTGCCTTAAATGGAAATTATTCCGTTATCCAGCACTAAAGTACCTCATTTGCTCCATGTTGCCTATACCTGCTATACACCTCTCTCTTCTTCTTAACCAGATCGCCAATATCCCTTGAAAACCAAGGTTCCCTGTGCCTGTTAACTTTGCCTTTAATCCTTACGGGAACATGCAAACTCTGCCCTCTCAAAATTTCGCCTTTGAATGCCTTCCACTTACTGAACACATCCTTGCCAGAAAACAACTTATCCCAATCCACTCTTCCTAGATCCTTTCTCATTTCCACAAAATTGGCCTTTCTCCAATTTAGAATCTCAACTCGAGGACCAGACCTATCCTTATCCATAATTATCTTAAAACTAATGACATTGTGGTCACTGGACCCAAAATGTTCGCCTACACATACTTCTGTCACCTGACCTGTCTGGTTCCCTAATAGGAGATCAAGTATTGCATCCTTTCTCGTTGGCACCTCTAGATATTGATTTAGAAGACTTTCCTGAACACATTTGACAAACTCCAAGCCATCCAGCCCTTTTACAGTATGGGAGTCCCAGTCAATTTGTGGAAAGTTAAAATCTCCTACTATCACAACTTTCTGTTTCTTACATCGGTCTGCTAACTCTCTACAGATTTGCTCCTCCAATTCTCTCTGACAATTGGGCGGTCTGTAATACAACCCTATTAGTGTGGTCACATCTTTCCCATTCCTTAACTCCACCCACATGGCCTCTGTAGACGAGCCCTCTGGGCTGTCCTGCTTATGCACAGCTGTGATATTTTCCCTGACTAGTAATGCCACTCCTCCCCCTTTCATCCCTCCCCCTCTATCACGTCTGAAACAATGGAACCCCGAAACATTGAGCTGCCAGTCCTGCCCCTCCTGCAACCAAGTCTCACTAATAGCAATAATGTCATAATCCCACATGCCAATCCATGCCCTAAGCTCATCTGCCTTTCCGACAATACTCCTTGCATTGAAATAGATGCACCTGAGAACATTTCTATCCTGTACAAACCTTTGATTTCTGTCTATACATGCATTCCTCGCTTGACCTTTATTCTCCTCCACCTCACTATCTGCTCTAACACTCTGGGTCCCCTCCCCCTGCATATCTAGTTTAAACCCCCCGGAGCAGCACTAGCAAACCTACCCGCAAGGATATTAGTCCTCCTCCAGTGCAGGTGCAAACCGTCCCGTCGGAACAGGCCCCACATTCCCTGGAACAGAGCCCAATTGTCCAGAAACATGAAGCCCTCCCTCCTGCACCATCTCCTTAGCTATGTATTTAGCTGCATTATCCTACTATTTCTAGCCTCACTAGCCCGTGACATGGGTATCACTCCTGAGATCGCAACCCTGGAGGTCCTTCAACTTTGCACCTAATTCCCTAAACTCTCTTTGCAGGACCTCCTCCTCCTTCCTATCCACATCATTGGTCCCTACATGGACCACGACATCTGGCTGCTCACCCTCTCTCCTGAGAATACGGAGAACTCGATCTGAGATATCGCGGACCCTGGCACCAGGGAGGCAACAGATCATCTGGGATTCTCAATCTCTCCCGCAGAACCTCTTATCTGTCCCCCTAATTATCGTACCCCCTATCACTACCACTCTCCTCTTTTCCCTCCATCCTTTCTGAGCTGAGGGTCCAGCCTCGGTGCCAGAGACGCGACCACTACAACTTGTCCCTGGTATGTTGTCCCCACCAACAGTATCCAAAACGGTATACCTATTGTTGATGGGTATGGCCACAGGGGTGCTCTGCCCTTTCTGTCTATTCCCCTTCCCTCTCCTGACAGTCACCCAGCTACCTGCCTCCTAACCTTAGGGGGTGACTGTCTCCCTGAAACTCCTGTCTATTACTGCCTCTGCCTCTGCCTCCCGAATGATCCGAAGTTCATCCAGCCCTAGCTCCAGTTCCCTAACTCGGCTTCTCAGGAGCTGCAGCTGGATGCATCTTTTGCAGGTGTAGTCACCAGGGACAATTGTGCTGACCCTGACTTCCCACATGCTGCATTCGGAGCACTCAACTGCCCTAACTACTGCCTCCATTACCTACTCTTAATTTAATTAAAGGAAATTACCCGGCCTTACCCCACTGGGAGCAAGTTCGTCCCCAGCCTCTGCTCGCCGAAGCCTCTTGAGCCAAAGCCTCAAAGCTCCACTCCTTCACTGGGCCACTCACACACTGGCCGCTCCTCTTCAGCTTCCCCTCCTTTTATTTTCAATCTCCACCCTCTTTTTAAAATGAACTCCCCTCACTCACCGCGCTCTTTTTAAAATGAACTCCCCTCGCTCACCGCACTCTTTTTAAAATGGACTCCCCTCGCTCACCGTGCTCTTTTTAAAATGAACTCCCCTCGCTCACCGCACTCTTTTTAAAATGAACTCCCCTCGCTCACCGCGCTCTTTTTAAAATGAACTCCCCTCGCTCACCGAGCTCTTTTTAAAATGAACTCCCCTCGCTCACCGCGCTCTTTTTAAAATGGACTTCCCTCGCTCACCGCGCTCTTTTTAAAATGAACTCCCCTCGCTCACCACGCTCTTTTTAAAATGAACTCCCCTCGCTCACCGCGCTCTTTTTAAAATGAACTCCCTTTGCTCACCTTGCTCTTTATAAAGTTTATTAAATTTTTTAAAAACAGACATGAAACTTCATCCCACCAGTTAATAATCATCAGACTCTGTGTCACAAGACATGACCACTCCAAAATTCAGTGCTAATCCACTAGCTCCATTACCAATATTGAAAATATCTTATATCCTTGTAATACGGAAATCTAAAATTCTTATTTTTGAATCATTATGGAAATGTTAATGTTTTTCATACAACAACAGCAACAACCTGCATTTTTAAAGCACCTCGAACAATATACCAAGCCATTTTCACAGAAGCGTAATCTGAAAAACCGTCACTTTTTTTTGTTGGCGATTATTATTAGCGCTTAATTCTTAGAAAACTGATTGAAGACAATTTACTGGTGTAGAAATTTTGGCATTAAATTGAAAAATCTAAAAGATTGAATATTTGGTGAGAGCAAGTTTAATTAGTGCGTTTGCTGGAAACCTATACTTGTGATTGAGGCCGGATTCTGTTTATATTAGACAGACAATGGTAAATTTCGTATAATTGTCTTACTACAAAATCTAGCTTGAGATGCTGATGGTTTATTCAATGTTTCCTTGCCCTGCATATTTCCAGCCACCACAACCTGCACCCAAGTGTGACCTATACACCACATTTTTCAGTGGCTGAATTATAACTGACATGAAAATACTGAATGGCCTACTATAACATATCAGTTCCCAACATGAATGATCATAGTGCAATTGTTGCTATGGAAGGGCAACAAAATGTGTGATCTTCTTAGAGGATTTATAGCACATTCAGGAAATTTAACAATGTGATAGCCAAGTACTGCAGATGTTAGAAATCTGAAGATAAACAGGACATGCTGGAAATACTCAGTAGGTCTAGTAGCCTCTGTGTAGAGCTAATGTTTCAGACAAAGTTGCCTGTAACTGTGCAAATGAAAGACCCAACAAGCATTCAAATCTACTTCAAACATTTAGGATGTGTGAAAGAATTTAAGTAAATGATTGGGATAGTTAGACAAATATTGTTATTAATAACAAAATAAAATTAAACTAGCATTATGACCTGGGATACAAATGAGGAGACAGTACAACAGCGGTGCACAAAAAGGAGATAAAAAAAAGCACCAGTAATTCCCCGTGCACCAAACAAAAAAAGTTTCTCTTTTGATTATGCTTTCATGAAAGTTGGAGTGCACTTTTTTAAAGCTTTTCCTTTTTGAAATGTTTGAAGCAATATAAAAAAGAGACCTCAGTTAGAAATTTGGAACTAGGGTAGGAAGCGAGTAATAAACTCTAACAAAGTTGAATAGAACAATACACATGTGGATTGTGTAAGGGATTCAGCACAGGCCAAACCCAAAAACAACCATCTGTCACCTTTGTATGATGTCATAATCATGTGAGCTTAGCAAATTATACAAGGCAGTTCTACCATGAAGCTGAAAGGACCATTGTTGAATTTTTGAGTGACTTACAAAAAAAATGTTAAATACAGTTGAATATTTACTTTAATATGGGTTGTCATTTAAACAGATATAAATCTGTCAGACATTTAAGGATCTATTTTTTAAAGCATTAATTTTGCTGGCAGAAAGAACAATTGTACTTGGCATAATCTTCCCTCAACCTTCCCTCAACCTTCAATTTCTTGTTGCCACCTTCAAGTCTTTCCTTCCTTTCCAGTTGGAATGGTAGTTATCTGGTACTGTGACTTACCATAGGGCCATAGGAAGGCACATTGGCAGATTCTATTTGAGACCAGCCACCACTTAAATTTTCTTTTGGCATTCTATTTCAAATTCGGCAGCATCTCCACCAAATTACTTTAAAAAAAAATTTGAAAAAGAAGAGAAAAAAGCTTGAAACTGGTTCTGTTCTATTTGAGGCAAAAGCCTACAAGTTAGTCACCAGTTAATGTTACCTGTGACTCATTCCAACAGCTGTACCCACCTGCAAAGCTCATATCTGATGTATGTAAGAAATATTCATTTTAGTTAGCACTTTTGTTGCTCTGGTGAAAATTGAAAACAATAATGGTCGACTTGCCAGCTGAATTTACACTGAATTTATATGGAGCAAATTTAGGGGCTTCATACATTAAAGGAATTTGAATTTGATGTACAAGATATTCCACCTTGGGAGTTGAGACATTCTCACAGTGCCGCAAACTCATTGCATACACTCATTTCAGATACTGTTAAGTGATCAAAAAGACGTAGGTGTTCTGCATTGGTGGATGACTTATAGAGACTTTATATAGATAACAATTGTAAGTGAAGCAGAATGTTTAACTGTGCTGTTCATCATTAATGGAACTAAGACCCAGATGGCTTAATTGCAAGAATAGGTTCAGGGCCCCTATCCAATCCCAAATTGCTATTATGAGGTGATGTGGCGACTGTGGAGGAAAGAAGACATGGAAATTTGTTGAGGAGGTGTGAGCTCATGTGAGCTCTTGACCAGCAAGTAGAATCATAGGCTGGAATATTCCTGCCTTTTTGCGGATGCCCTTGGGGTGGAGGTGGGGTAAAATCGCATTGGGTGGCGTCTGAATGCAGTTCCGATGTTGTCATGCCAGGCACCAATTTCACGAGGGGGGGATGGCATGACTGGTTGAAAGGGCATGCCGCTCTGAAAACCAGGTACTTAAGGCACTTGAACTGCCAATTGACTGGAATGTTACAGGCCTGTTCCAATTTTGTGAAAAGTGTATGAGGATCAAGGGCATCAGAGTCCTGGCAGGCACATCAGGGTAGCAGGGAAGTGGGAGGTCAGATTGGTGCTGAATTCAGCAGCCATCAGGTGAGACAATGTGACTTCACAGGAGGCTGGGGCAGCATGGCCATAGCATATTGCAGAGGGGAATTCAGCTGATGCCATCTGGCTGCTGGCACTTGGTTGCATTGAGAGTTGGCTGAGATGGGTGGTGATAGGAGGAAGTGTCTTAAGACCAGGAGTATCCATCAGCCATGGGCAGTTTCCACAGGAAGCGAGTCCTCTGGCATAATGGAGAACATCAGAGGGAGGGAGCTAGATCCACAAGGATCTGGAATACAGCAACCTCATGGCCACCTGCAGAGACAGCCTCGGCGTGCGGAAGCAGCTGAAGGTCCCAGAGGAACTGTAAGCTGCCCCTAGCACAGAGAAGACGATATCCTGCAGCAAGCATGTACAGACAAGAAGAGCTATCTTCGGATGTCAGAGTCACAGTGTTGCTAAAGTCTGCAAGTCTCTTGTGATCCATCACAGGTTTTTGCACATTGTTGGCAGACGAATTGAACCCAGTGGACAACCAATGCCAGTAGCAGTCAAGGTCACTGTGGTCCTTAACTTTACACCTCTGGTTCATTTCAAGAGCACACTGGAAACATGCTTGGCATCTCACAATCAGTGGCGCAATATTGCATCAAGGTGGTGACCAATACCCTCTTCAGGAGGGCCAGTCCAATACATCCATTATCGCACTGATCTAGACAGTCAGTATGAGAGAGCCAGAGGATCCAGAGCCACCACTGGATTCCCCATGTGCAAGGTGTGATAGACATATGTATTTGATCATGAAACCTCTCACAGGCCAGCCAGCAGCCTTCATTATCAGGAAGCGATTCCATTCCCTCAACATGCAACTGGCCTGCGACCACTGCCTGCGAATCCTACACATGTATGTGCGGTACCCTGGGAGCAGCCACAACTCATACATACTCAGGCACTCCCAGGTGACTGAGCTTTTACTTCCCGCATCCACCACCCTCTGCCTGCCTTCAAGGTTGGATTCTTGGTGACAAGGGTTACTTACTGAAGAGAAAGCTACTAACACCAGTGAGAAATCTTAGAGCCTAAGGAGAGGAGAAATACAACACTAGCCAGGCTGCAACTCCCACCGTCAAGCAGACTATAGGCCTCCTGAAGATGCGATTCAGGTGCTTGGATCATTCCAGTGAGGCACTTTCATATGTCCCAGCAAGGGTCTCCCGGATCATGCTGATCTGCTGTGCTCTGCGTAACCTGATGCTGAAGAGGAGGGAGGCCCTGACTAATAAAGATATAATGGAGCATGAAGCAATAACACATGAGGATGATGATGAGAAGGCTGATGATCAGCCGCAGTCTCCAAAAAGAAACAATGAAGGTGCAATGACATGGCATATGGGAGGCTCTGGAGGCACTTAGACATATGTGTTTCAGATGACCCTTCCAATCAAATACAGGTCCGACTTCACCCTTCACTGTTGCTGTTTTATCTCAGTTGAAAACCCAGATTCCTGAAGATTCTGCATCATGTCTGTAGCCATGTGTTAAACTATCATAATCTCCTATTTATACTCTCACTAGTCCATGGCACAGGTAGTAACCCAAAGATGGCTACCTTTTTTGAGGTCCTGCTTTTTAACTTCCTTCTTAGCTCCTTAAACTCTGACAGCAGGACCTTAAGCCACCTCCTCCCTATGTAATTGGTTCCAAGATGGCTCACGACTCCCACCACTTCCCCTTACCCCCCTCACAATATTCTGTACTCTCTCCATGATGTCCTATATCTTGACATCAGAGAGGCAACATAGCATATGGGTATTACATTGATGGTAGCAGAATTGTTTGTCTGCCGCCCTGACTGTTGAATCCCCAGTAAATACTGCATTCTTACATTGTGCTGTGCCACCATGTGCAGTCCTTAGTCTCACTGTGCTAGACTCAAAACTGCACTGCTTCACAGTATTCAGTGTTGTATAGCAGTTTGAGAGTGCTGGACTCTTGGAGGATTCATGCACTGCCTGCCTCTTCCTATCCTACTGGGTGGCCACCCACTCGCTAGTCTTGTGGGGTGATCATATCCTGAAGTCTGAGATCCAGGAAACATTCAGCCACCCGTATGTCCTGCACCAAATCCAGCTGCCCCCTCAAGCTCAGAAACCGACAGTGTCTGTCAAGCAATTTGAGGCACTTCCTGGAAATGTGACCATCCAGAACACATGAAGCATTCTGAAATTTCCACATGGTGCAAGAATTGCAAGCTACTGGTTACAGCTGTCAGTCCACTTTAATTAGAAATTTAAAATGAACTCCCTTGATAAAGGCATTTCTATAATTGCTGTTAAGCAACTCCATTGCTATTTTTCTATTCCCTCCCCAAATTGAACTAATCAAAGAGTCACTGAGAAACTAAACACCTAAATATTGGATATCTGGAAAATTAACCTAACCTAGATATTCGTCTTAGAATCCTTGGTTTCTACTACTCCACTCCTTTGAGTTAGAGATGAGAACTACTATCACCAAATTCTCAGTTTCTCCTGTGCCTAAAATGGGTGTAAATTGAAGAGCACTTTAATGCTGTGCTATTGTAGCTTGGTTTCCTCAGTGAAGATCTTGCTCACATGGGCAAATGGGTCTTCCTATTAACCAGTCTTGTTGAGTCCCAGTAGGTTGACATTTGGTTTGCAGTTAGCTGTGTAAGATGAATTTAATAGTACAAGCAATAAATAATCAATAAGAAAAATCACTGTGGCTATGAGACTGGGGCAGAGGTGAGGTACTCTATGATAAGTTGCTCACTTCCTGACGTTTAGTGCCTTTCCATTTTCCACAGGGTTCAAGTCAGGTATATGATGAAATATTCACACTCACCTCAACCAATGCAGCTGCAAAATGCTTGGACGAAGGGATTGAATGTATGGTTGCTAAACTTACTGATGACACAAACATCAGCAGCAAAGTTACTTGCGAAGAGGGCATTAGGAGTCTGCAAAGAGATATAGATAAGTGAGTGGGCAAAAGTTTGGTAACATAATGTGGGAAAATGTGAACTTGTCCACTTTGACAGGAAGAATAGAAAAGCAGAATGTTATTTAAATGAAGAGAGACTGCAGAATCTGAGGTATTTGGGATCTGGGTGTCCTGGCATATGAGTCACAAAAAGTTGGTTTGCAGCAAGTGATATGGAAGGCAGATGGAATGTTGGCATTTATTGCAAGGGGAATGGAATGTAAAAGTTATGATGTTTTGCTACAGTTGTGCAGGGCATTATTGAGACCACATCTAGAATATTGTGTACAGTTTTGGCCTCCTTACTTAAGAAAGGACATTTTTGCATTAGACGCAAGTCAGAGAAGTTTCACTCGACTGATTCAAAAACTTGGCAAATTGAATGTAATGTGGAAAATGTGAGATTATGCACTTTGGCAGGAAGAATAAAGGAGTGAATATTATTTAAATGGAGAAAGACTGCAGAAAGCTGTGCCACAGAGGGATTTGGGGTCCCTCGTGCATGAATCACAAAAAGCTAACATGCAAGTGCAGCAGGTAACAGGGAAGACAAATAGAATGTTAGCCTTTATTTCAAAAGGAACGGAATATAAAAATAGGCAGGTCTTGCTAAAACTAGTTAGATCACACCTAGAATACTGTGAACAGTTTTCCTCCCTTTATCTATGGAAAGATATACTGGCATTGGAGTCAGTCCAGAGAAGGTTTACTAGGTTGATCCTGGGTATGGAGATATTTTCTTATGAGGAGAGGTTGAGTAGGTTGGGCCTGTAATCATTGGAGTTTAGAAGAATGAGAGGTGACCTTATTGAAACATATAAGATTGTTAGGGGGCTTGACAGGGTAGATGCTGAGAGGTTTCCCCTTGTGGGAGAGTCTAGGACAGAGGGCATAATCTCAGAGTAAGGGCCGCCCATTTAAGACAGAGATAAGGAGGAATTTCTTCCCTCAGATGGTGGTGAATCTGCGGAATTCTTTACTGCAGAGGGCTGTAGCGGCTGGGTCTTTAAGTATATTCAAGGTTGAGATAAACAGATTTTTAATCAGTAAGGGAATCAAGGGCTATGGGGAAAAGGTAGGAAAGTGGAGTTGAGGATTATCAAATCAGCCATGATCTCATTGAATGGTGGAGCAGATTCAATGGGCTGAATGGCCTACTTCTGCTCCGACATCTTATGGTCTTATGATTCCTGGGTTGCGGCAGGGTTATCTCCTGAGGAAAGGTTGGACAGGTTGAGCCTGTACCCACTGGAGTTTAGAAGAATGAGAAGTGATTTTATTGAAACCTATAAGACGTTGAAGGGGCTTGACAGAGTGGATGCTGGAAGGATGTTTCCCTTTTTGGCAGAGACTAGAACTAGGGGACACAGTTTAAAAATAAGGGGCCTCCCATTTAATAAGGAAATGAGGAGAATATTTTTCTCTGAGGGTCTTGAGTCTGTGGAACTCTCTCTCCCAAAGAGAAGCGGAGGCAGGGTCACTGAATATTTTTAAAGCAGAAAGGTGGATTTTTTAACTAACAGGGTAGTCAAAGGGTATTTAGGGTGGGCAGGAAAGTTGAGACCACAATCAGATCAGCCATGATCGTGTTGAATGGCAGAGCAGGCTTGAGGGGCCAAATGGTCCACTCATGCTCCTAACTCTTGGGGCAAAAGGGATCAAAGGATAAGGGGAGAAAGCGGGAGCAGGCTATTGAGTTTGATGATCAACCATGATCATAATGAATGGCAGAGCAGGCTCAAAGGGCTGAATGGTCTACTCCTGCTCCTATTTTCTATGTTTCTATGTAATTAATATATTGACACTTTGCAGGACAAAGCAGTCTGTTTGCTCAGTGCTCCTGTGAATGAAGTAATTATAAAGTTCTGTCGAAGGGTCATGAGGACTCGAAACGTCAACTCCTTTCTTCTCTGCCGATGCTGCCAGACCTGCTGAGTTTTTCCAGGTAATTCTGTTTTTGTTTTTAATTATAAACCCTCTCGCCTCATAAACTTCAACTACACTATATAATAGCTACAGAATGCAGCATTAGGACTCACCAAACTTACTTCAACAGTACCTTCTTAAGCCATCATCTCTATTATTGAGAAGTTCAGGAGCATGAAGATCATTCGAGCACTGTCATGCTCCAGTATATTATGAACTTCCAGACAATAACATTTTGAACACAAACAATCTATTAAAATGGCCACAGCAAATCATGTGACCCCTGGCATTTTGGGTCCCAGACAGCCCTAAGACTCAAGCAAATGCTTAATTAAGTATGGACATTCACAGCCAGCTAGGAAATTCACAAAACTCTTTATTTAAGGATGGACCATCAACAACAAAATTAAGCATTCCAGCTGACTCATCTTCTTGTTTTATCATGGACAAGAAACATTGAAACCCAATGTGTGTTAGACAAATACGTATGGGATCCCATTGGCTCAGAAAATCTAGATGTGGAGTCAGTCTGGCCGGAGCTAAGAAGCAACAAGGGGGAGGGCGGAAAACATTAATGGGAGTTGTCTATAGGTCTCCAAACAGTAGTGTTAAGGTAGGGGGTGGCATTAAACAGGAAATTAGAGATGCATGTAACAAGGCTGCTACAGTAATCATGGGCGATTTTAATCTACATATAGACTGGGCAAACCAAATTAGCAATCATACTGTGGTAGATGAATTCCTGGAGTGTGTATGAGATGGTTTTTTAGACCAGTATGTCGAGGAACCGACTAGGGAACAGGCTATCCTAGATTTGGTATTGTGCAATGAGAAGTGTTTACTTAATTATCATGTTGTGCAGGGTCCTTTAGCGAACAGAAACCATAACATGATATAATTCTTCATTAGGATGGAAAATGAAGTAGTCTAATCTGAAACTAGGGTCCTGAATCTTAACAAAGGAAACTTGGAAGGTGTGAGGCGTATGTTGGCTATGATAGATTGGGGAACTTCATTAAAAGGCATGACGGTAGGTAGACAATGGCTAACATTTAAGGAATGAATGTGTACATTGCAACAGTTACACATTCTTTTCTGATGCAAAAACACAACAGGAGAATCAGCCCAACCATGACTAACAAAAATAATTAAGGATAGCATTAGATGCAAAGAGGAGTCATATAAATGCTAGAAAAAGTAGCAAGCCTGAGGATTGGAGCAGCTTAGAATTCAGTAAACAAAGACCAAGAGATTGATTAAGAGGGGAAAAATAGTGTAGGAGGGTAAACTTGCAAGGAACGTAAAAGCAGATTGTAAAAGCTTCTATAAATATGTAAAAAAAAAAGATTAGTGAAGACAAATGTAGGCTTCTTACCATCTGAAATGGGAGAATTTATAATTGAGAACAAGGAAATGACAGAGCAATTAAACAACTACTTTAGTTCTTCACAGAGGAAGACACAAATAACTTCCTAGAAATACTAGGGAACCAAGGGTCTAAAGAGAAGGAGGAATTGAAGGAAATTAGTATTACTGAAACAACAGTGCTGGAGAACTTAACATGACTGAAAGCTAATAAATCCCCAGGGCCTACTAATCGACATCCCAGGATGCTCAAGGAGGTGGCCATGGAAATAATGGATGCATTGGTTGTCATCTTCCAAACTTCTGTGGACTCTGGAACAGTCCTGGCAGGTTGGAGGGTAGCAAATGTAACCTCACTATTTAAAAAAGAAGGGAGGGAGAAAACAGTGAATTACACACCAGTTAGCCTAACATCATTAGTAGGGAAAATGCTAGGATCTATTATAAAGGATGTGATAACAGGACACTTAGAAAATATCCACAGGATTAGACAAGTCAACATGGTTTTATGAAAGGGAAATCATATTTGACAAACCTACTGGAGTTTCTTGAGATTGTAACTAGCAGAATAGATAAGGAAGAACCAGTGGGTGTGGCATACTTGGATTTTCAGAAAGCTTTTGATAAAGTCCCACATAAGAGGGTAATATATTGGCATGGATTGAGAATTGGTTAGCAGACAGGGAACAGAGATTAGGAATAAATGGGCCTTTTTCAGAGTGGCAGGCAGTGACTAGTTGGGTACCACAGAAGTCAGTGCTGGGGCTCCAGCCATTCATAATATAAAGCAATGATTTCAATTAGGGAACTAAATGTAATATTTCCAAGTTTGCTGATGACACAAAATTTGGTGGGAATGTGAGCAATGAGGAGGGTGTTAAGAGGCTTCAAGATGATATAGACAGGTTGAGTGAGTGGGCAAATACATGGCAGGTGCAGTATAACGTGGATCAATATGAAGTTAACCACTTTGGTACGAAAAACAAAATGGCAGGGTGCTATTTAAATGGTGATAGGTTGAGAAATCTTGACATACAAAGAGACCTGGATGTTCTTATACACCAATCACTGAAAGTAAGCATGCAGGTGCAGCAAGCAGTTAAGAAGGCCTTCATTTTGAGAGGACTTGAGTACAGGAGCAAGTATGTCTTACTGCAGCTGTACAAGGCCTTGGTGAGACCACACCTGGAATGTTGTGTACAGTTTTGGTCTCCTTACCTAAGAAAGCATATACTTGCCATAGAGGGAGTGCAGCGAAGGCTCACCAGACTGATTCCTGGGACGGCAGGATTATCGCATGATGAGTGATTGGGCTGACTAGGCCTGTAATACAGGAGTTTAGAAAAATGAGGAGATCTCATTGAAAAGTATAGAATTCTGACAAGGCTAGACACTGGATGCAGGGATGATATTTCATCTGGCTGGGGTGTCTAGAACAACGGGTCACTGTTTCAGCATACGGGGTAGGCCATATAGGACAGAGATGAGGAGAAACTTCTTCACTCAGAAGGTGGTGAACCTATGGAATTCTCTACCACAGAAGGCTGCAGAGGCCATGTCACTGAATATATTTAAGAAGGAAATAGATAGATTTCTGGACTCTAAAGGCATCAAGTGGTATTAGGAGAGCACGGGAGTATGGCGTTAAGATAGATGATCAGTCATGTAATAAACAACAATAACTTGATATGTGGAAAGGACTGTCCCCAACCTGTTTCAAGTTCAAGTTCACCTGAGAACCAACCTCCTGGAAATTCAACTACAAGTGGCCTCAGATAATCCTCTGATAACAAGACTTGCACTTCAATTAAAGTCACCAATTCATCTAAGAAACTATAGGCCTCCCATGAAAGAGAGACAGAAACAATTGTACTTTGTAATCATATTGTTTTTCCTTCATCTGTATCTAATCTTTGGGCAGGATTTTCTGGCCCTGCCAGCCACAGGCAGCCTTGTGGGTGGGATGGGAAAATTTGGATACCGGCCTTTTTAGCTGTTCTCCAAAATTTCCAGTACCACCCACGATGATGCCTGTTGCTGGCAGACTGGAAAAATCCCAGCCTTTGTATGCGTAATAGAGTTTGTGAGGTGATTGGGTGACACATCGTGCTTTTTAAAAACCCCCATGGCAAGTGTGGGATAAGAAATGACCTTTTTTATTTTAATACTCACAAAAAGCCTGCTGCAGGAATTGTTTAAATTGAGACAATCACTCTGAGGGTAAAAAAATACTCATACTTCACTTACAAAATATATTGATCATGGACAGTCAGAAACACACTAATTTTGTCCATAACAGCACCATCGCCTGCAAGTCCCCCTCCAAGCTTCATACCATTCTGATAGAAATTGTCATATCTTCATCACTGTTGGGCCAAAGTCCTGGATTTCCCTACTTAATATCATTATGGAAACAGCATCTCCACAAAAACTGCTGCGGATCAAGGAAAAGGTTTAACATTACCTTTTTCAGTGAAACCATTATCTGCAATTGATGTCAACCATGTTCTAAGAGCAAATAAAAAATAATTTACATTGGTTGGGTGACTGGGATAAAAGATTTCAGATTCATGTCAATATGAATAAGTATGCAATTGTTACTGAAGGTGCAAATGGCCATAAGCACATGGGTTAAATCGAACAGCAATACACTGATTTACGAAGAGTCTTGCCTTTATAACAAATATGTTTATGAAACTATCAGCACAGTACTAAACTATGGTAATTAAAGGTAAACGAGGTAATGGAATGTATTAATATATGGGTTCCGGGAACATCAGTATGTCCTTGAGAATTTATGTTCCAATCCAGCCCATATTGATGGAATGAAAGTCTGAAAGCCATGGCTCAAATTTTGAGCAGTCTTATGGTAGTTCCCAATTCCTGAAGCATAAAAGCTGCCTAATCATGATTGAATTAAACTAAATGGTCAACATCTTGAGATGATTGCAATGGGAATTGGAAAATATACAGTAGTTGCTGCTGTAATGGGCTGTCATTTCAGGAAAATTGTTGAGGCAGCTTTCGTTCACCTGTACTTGGAGCATAGTTATACTTGAGCTGCAACTGTTTGATGCTGACATCGGGTGGCTGGAATGGAAAGTGAAATGAAAGTGAAAATTCCCCACATACATCACAGAGGAAGGGTGCAAAAGGATGGAGTACAAAACAAAGCAGTTTGTATTATAAAAACAAAATACTGGGATGCTTGAGATCTGAAATAAAAACAGAAAGTGCTGGGAAAACTCAACAGTTTCAAAGGAGGGTCATATTGGATTCAGAATGTTAACTCTCTTTCTCTCTCTACAAATACTGTCAGACCTACTGAGTTTTTCCAGCACTTTCTGTTTTTATTTCAGATGCATTATTTGTCAGTTCCTACCTGGGAGACTGTGCATTTCTGACCACTTAATGAAATGTAAGAGGAGACGAGTTTATTTTGAGTAGGAAAGATAATTTGAGCATTTCTGACCCCTTAATGAAATGTAAGAAAAGATGGGTTCATTTTGTTCAGGAAAGATAATTCGGGGTGATCCAAGTTAACTTATTAATATTCTGATGGGAATTGACAAAATTTATGCAAATACATTGGTCACTAAGGTTAAGGGCTCACGCACCAGCAGAGTCACTCCATGGGACTTTCCTAACCAACCTTATTTTCTTTAATGACTCAATTATAGTTTTGAGACTAGCTTTTAGTTTTATTTGTTTTTTGCTTAACTTGTGTTTCATGCTAAATATAATTTATTTTGCATTTTCACCATTTAACTCCCATTGTTTTTTCTGGCTTTGGGAGAGCCAAATTCCTGCCATTTTGTTTTGAACATGTGACGAGTGCTATTGATTGTTGATGTCTTCATTTGTTAGGTCTATATATGATTGTGTGAGGCTAAGAGAGCAGGCCAATCTGATAAACAATGAGGGGTTTCCAGCATGTTACCACTTTAACTTAGGTTTGTGCTACAACCAAGTAATAGTGGAAACATATTTTTTAAAAAGGTCTCCCATGAAGACAGCTTCAGAGTTTTTATGCTGATAAACACAAAGGTTTAAATATTAGGGCATTAGATGTAAGTTTGGAATTAAGTGGACCTTTGTCATCCAAGGGAAACAGAGTTGTGTATGTTACTTGGGAGATGATATGGATGACTTCAAGAGGCAATTAGATATGTTTGTGGAGAAGTGAAGAGATAGATATATCTGTAGAGCTATTAAAAAGGTAGGCTTTGTGTGTCCATTCATGTTGCTCCTGGATCACAGGAATAAAACATTAAGATAATTCTCAATTTTTCTTGGGTGGGTCTTTCAGGACCATTTGTTAAATTGCTGAAGACATGGAACAATTGGGCAGAATAGTTGCGGCACAAGTTCAGCTCACTTAAGGGCTACAACTGGCAGCAGGTTCCCAAATTGCTTGTGCAGGGTGCTTAGTGCATGCTTCAGGCAGGCACCCTGGATTCTGAAAGTAGCTGGCTTCTAACTTGGAAGCTGGTGCACATCCACTGAGGTGGGGTGTGGGAAAACATGACCTAAAATTTGTCCCCACAGCACTGATTATTCACCCATTTATTCAATCCAGTGTCTATTTGAAAAATGGCTGCGTCAACTAAGTGTCAGCTGAGGTGACATACTCATATACTGGAGGGATGTTGATACTGATAATGTTCAGATATCAACCAAAAGAATGTTACCACTCAGCGAAACTTTATACACTTGACCTAAGGGTCATAGATGGTGGAAAGGCATTGAGGGGTCAGGAGTTGAGTCACTAATTGCAAAGTACCCAATTTCTGCCCTGCTCTCATAGCCACAGTGATGATATGGCTTGTCCATTAAATTTCTGGTCAGTGGAGACTCCCCAGGATGTTATTGATGGGGGACATGGCAATTGTGCTGCTGCTGACGGTCAGGGAAATGTGTTTGAGCCTTTACTTGTTGAGGTGGTGATCCTTGCCTGATATTTATGGAACATGTATTTTACCTGCCATTTTCCAGCCGAAGCCTTAGTGTTACCTCGGACCTACCATAGTGTGCCAGAGGCTGCTTCATTGTCAGTGAAAATTCACCTGGAGATAAACACTGGAGCTAAATATCAGCAAACAGCTCTAACTCTGATCATTGTTGGAGGGAATGTCATTGATTAAATTGCTTTCATTTTTACCTTTCTATTTTCCCATTCACTTGTTATCAATATTCGTCTTTCAGTTGTCATTCACTTCTCCCTTCTTTCTATATACTTCAATTGCTATTAATTTTCTCCCCAATTCTGTCCTAATCCACATTCCTCTCTCTGCACTATTTGTGCTGGAACAGAGACTGCAGTGTCTGAGTAGTGTTGATGCGGACTCCTGTTCTCCAGAGAACTCTGCCCTCATGTTGACTGTAGTATGGAGAATAGGGATTGACAGTCTAGTAAATCAGAAGCTTGAACTGGGATAGAAGCAAACATTTTGTGGGGGAAGGAGAGAGAAGGGTCTCATTCATGTTGACTTTTTCAATAAATGCTGCCACTCTGATTGGGTTCCTAAAAGCTGTATGTCATTGTGAAGAGCTGATGATTGGCATGTACTTTTATAGTTTATTGATCCTTCATGACAGAATCATAAAGTAATTTACAACACACGAGGAGACCATTCAGTCCACTGAGTCTATACCAGCTCTTTATAGAGAATCCAATCAGTCCCCTCTCTTGCTGTATTCCCACAGCCCTGCAAGTTTATTTCCTTCAAGTGCATCCAATTTCCTTTTGAAATCATTCACTGTCTCTGTGTTCCTCTTAGGCAGCAAGTTCCAGGCTATTACCACTTGTTACACAAAAAAAAGTTCTTCCTCACATTCTCCCTCCATCTCTCATCCAAAACCTTAAATGTATGTCCCTAGTCCTTGAATCATCAGCTTATGAGAATAGTTTATCCTTGTCTACATTATCCAAACCTATCATTTTTCTGTCCATTCTGCTAGCCTGTCTATGTCCTGTTGAAGTCAATTAGTATCATCCTCACTGTATTCCACTTACCCATATTTGGTATCATGAGTGAATTTTGAAAACTTACTCTGAATTCCAATTTCTGAATCATTTATATATATTAATGAAGTAGCGGTCCAAGCGCTGAGTCGTGGAGAACATCACAGCTTATCGTCCTTCAGTTTGAAAAACAACCATTTACCATGACTCGCTGTTTTAGGACCCTGAATCAAAATGTTGTTAACTGGCCTTTTCTGTGGTAATTTGTCAAATGCTTTCTTAAAATCCATACAGAAGACATGCATTGAAACACCTTCATCAACCTGCCTTGTTACTTAGTCAAAAAAATTAGTCGGGTTTGTCAAGCATGATCTGCCTTTTATAAATATATGCTGGCTCTCCTTAATTAACTCAAGCCTCTTTAAATTCCTGTTGATTTTTCCCCCTGATTATTGTTAATAAAATCTTGCCTATCAGTATGGTTAAACTAACTGGTCTGTCATTACTAGGACTGTCCTTAAACCCTTTTTGAAAAAGATCGTCACATTTGCCTCTCTCCAATCCTCTGATGCTTCCCCCATATCCAGGGAAGATTTGAAAAATGTGGCAAGCTCTTCCACTATCTCCACTCCCACTTCCTTTAGCACCCTGGGATGCAAGCTATCTACACCAAACATCTTATCCACTCCAAGCATAGCCAGCCTTTCCAGTACCTTCTGCCTCTCAGTTTTCACCCCATTCTTTACTTCTACCATCTTTGCTTCTACTGATATTTTGTCAGCTTCTTCTGCCTTAGTAAACACTGCTACAAAGTACCCATTAAGGATCCTAGCCATAGCCGGTGCCTCTAAGCATATATCACCCTCTATTTCTCTAATAGGACCCACTCCACCTCTTACTCCCCAGTTACTATTTACATACTGGTGAAGGTTTTTGGATTCCATTTTCTGTTGACTGCAATTCTATCCTCATATTCTCTTTGCCAATCTTATTTTTCTCTTCGCTTTCCCTCTCAACCTATTGTATTTGACTTTGAAGAATTCACTGACATGCATCTTACACTCTTTTATTTTGTTTAATCATATTCTCTATCTCCCTCATCATTCAAGGAGCCCTGCCTTAGACAAAAACAGAAAATGCTGGAAAAACTCAGCAGGTCCAACAGCATCTGTGGAGAGAAAGACAGAGTTAATGTTTCGAGCCCATAGGGGCATCCTAAGCCCTGCCTTAGGTTGCACCTACATTTTGCCCTTGTAAAGTACCTAGCTTGTACCTGAAGCCCACACACCTCAAAAAATCAACCATTGTTCCATTACAAATTTTCATGTCAGTCTTTTGTTTCAACCCTGGCAAGATCCCTTCCCATCGCATTTAAGCTAGCCTTCAGCCAATTTTGACGCTCTACTTTAGATTGTTTCTTACTTTTCTGTATTACTAGTCTAAACCTTATGACATGATGATCATTCCTTCCCAAGTACTCCTGCACAGTTGACCCACTTGGCCAACCTCATTCCCCAGCACCATGTCCAGCAATGCCACCTTTCAAGTTGGAGTGAGAATATACTGATCAAGGATGTTCTCTCTAACAAGGATGTTCTCTGCTGCCCTTGCCCTTCAAGGTGGTAAAGGTAGTGGGTTTTGAAGATGCTATTGACGGAACCTTGGTGAGTTGTTGCACTGCATCTTGCAGATGGTATACACTGCTGCCACTGTGCATTGGTGCTGGAGGGAATGAATGTTTAAAGTGGTGGGTGGGGTGCCAATCAAGTGGCCTGTTTATCCTGGATGGTGTCGAGATTCTTGAGTGTTGTTGGAACTGCACTTATCCAGTCAAGTGGAGGGTATTCCATCACACTCCTGATTTGTGCCTTGTAGATGGTGACAGGCTTTGGGGAGTCAGGAGGTGAGTTACTCTCTGCAGTTCAGCCTCAGCTGGAGTATTGTGTCCAATTTTAGACAATGCACTTTAGGAAAGGTGTGAAGGCATTGGAGAGAGTGCAGAAAAGATTCACAAGAATGCTTCCCAGGATGGGGAATTTCAGTTATGATGATAGATTAGAAAAGTTGGGTCAATTTTCCTTGAAGAAGAGAAGGCTGAGAGGAGATATGATAGAGGCATTCAAGGTCCTGAGGCGTCTGGACAGAAACTGTTCCCAATAGTGAAAGCATCAAGAATAAGAGGACATAGATTGAAAAGAATTGGAAAAAAGATGCAAAGACAACATGCATAAAAACATTTCACACAGCAAGTGCTTTGGGTCTGGAATGCAGTGCCTGAGAGTGTGTTGGAGGCAGGTTAAATTGAGGCATTCAAAAGGGAATTAGATTGTTATCGGAAAGGGAAGAATGTGCAGGGTTACAGGGAGAAGGCAGGAGAATGGCAGTAGGTTAATAGCGGATTCAGAGAGCCGGTGCAGACACAATGGGCTGAATGGCCTCCTTCTATACTGTAACAATTCTATGATTCTGTAATATGGTACTATTCCCTTCTCTTGTACTGTCCAACACAGTCATTTTCTGCATCGTATTCCTGTTTTCTACTTCTATATCCTGGTGCCCATCCCATCCAATTCATTTTGAACCCTTCCCAATTACACTCTTGACCCTCCTCATGAAGGACAAGAAGCAGACTTCCTCTCAAATGATTATACTCTTTAAATACTTACTTCAGTGATCTACAGCATCATCTAAAGCATTAATTTCCAAGTTGTTAAAAAATAAAGGTCTACAGAAATTGACCCCAAACTCGAAGAATGCTGGTTCAAATGCTTCTGGCTGTGTCCTGACAGAATGCTTGTGTGGCTGTGCCATTCATTTGCCAGAAGCAAGCAGAGTGAATGGATCGTGAAGACAAATAATCTCCAACGCTGTTTTGGTGCACAGGCTGCCACTTTGGGCAGCGCAAGTCCAGTTAATGTCCCTCCTTAATCTCTCCCAGTTGGGCATGTGTTCAACTGTACAAGGGATTGTGGCCCCGACACCCTACCACTAGAGTTACTCAGAAGGCTAACCATCCAACTTCCAGGTGAACTGCTTTTTAATTGCAATAATCTACATCAGCAAAGGTATGTACTGCATTCTGTGTTATTGGAGGAATACAAGAATACAAGAAATAGGAGCAGGAGTAGATCATATGGCCTATCAAGCTTGCTCTGCCATTCAGTGCAATCATGGCTGATCTTGGGCTTCAACTCCATTTTCTTGCCTGCTCCCATATCCTGTAATTCCCTGAGAGTCCAAAAATCTGCCTATCCAAGCCTTAAATGTCTTTAATGATGGAGCATCTACAACCTTCCAGGGTAGAGAATTCAAAAGATCCACATCCCTTCAAGTGAAGTAATTTCTCCTCATCTCAGTACCAAATGATTGGCCCCTTATCCAGGCCCCTGGGATGAGGGTGTTGTCCTGTGATGAGAGGCAGAGTAAACTGGATCTATACTGTCTGGAATATAACATGTGCCCCCCATGTTTTAGTCTCCCCGGTTAGCAGAAACAATCTCTCAGTGCCTACCCTATCACGCCCCTTCAGAATTGTGTAGATTTCAATGAGATTGCTTATTCTTCTAAACTCCAGAGAATATAAGCCCAATTTACTTGGCCTTGCATCATGGGACAACCCCCACATCTCAGGGACCAATCTAGTGAACATTTGCTGTACCACCTCTAATGCAAGTATATCCTTTCTTAAATGTGGAGACCAAAACTGTGCACAGTATTCCAGATGCAAATGTTGGTAATGGTGAACTTTCATGGGAAAAGTGCTGGATCCTGACAAGGAGGTCAGGGAAGTTGGTTCACCTGTAAGGAGAAAGTATGTTTCCAATATGGGGGTGAATATTGGACTCCCTCTTGGGCAGCAACATGATTTGGAAAGGGAACTCGGGCAGCAGAGAGGGGAAGATGCACAGAATTACACAAGAACACAAGAGATAGGAGCAGGAGTAGATCATACGGCATGTTAGGCCTCCTCTGCCATTCAATATGGTCACAGCTGATCCTGGGCTTCAACTCCACTTTCCCACCTGCTCCCCATATTCCTTGATTCCCTGAGAGACCAAAAATCTGTCTATCTCAGCCTTAGATATAGTCATTGATGGCAATTCCACAACCTTCTGCGGTAGAGATTTCCAGAAATTCACAACCCTTTGAGTGAAGAAATTTCACCTCATCTCAGCCATAAATGATCGACCCCTTATCCTGAAACAGTGACCCTGTGTTATAGATTTTCCGGCCAGCAGAAGTAACCTCTCAGTGTCTACCCTGTCAAGCCCCTTCAGAATCGTGTATGTTTCAATGAGATCACTTCTCATTCCTCTAAACTCCAGACAATATAGATCCAGTTTAATCAGCCTCTCATCACAGGAAAACCCCCTCATCCCGAGGGCCAATCTAGTGAACCTTCACTGTACTGTCTCCTATGCAAGTATATTCTTCCATTAATACGGAGACCAAAACTTCACACAGTATTCCAGGTGTGGTCTCACCAAAACGCTGTACAATTTTGTAAGACTTTGTTATTCCTGTATTCCAATTGCCTTGTAATAAAGGCTAACATGCCATTTGCCTTCATAGTAGCTTGCTGTACTTGAATGTTGTCTTTCTGAGTTCCTTGTATGAGCATAGGCTCTCTGACCATCAATCTTTACAAGTTTCACACCTTTTAAAAAAAAAATCTGCTTTTCTATCCTTACAACCAAAGTGAACGACCTTACACTTCCCCACATTGTATGCCATCTGCTATCTTGTTCCCTACTCGCTTAACCTCTTTATGGGCAGGATTTTCCTCTATGCGAGCTGGGGGGGGAGCCATTTAAATTTTCAGGTAGGCAGGGGCTCAGCAAAATCAGCTGTGCACCCGCCGACCTGTCAATGGCCAATTGAGGTCATTGAAGTAATTAATGGACCTGCCCGTCCAACCTTAAGGTTGGTGGGCAGGCCAGGAGCCATGGCGGGCTTCAGAAAAAGCACGAAACCTCATCCACGGGCGGGATGAGGTTTCATGTAGGTTTTGAAAAATTTAATTAAAGCTTTTTAAGAAGTTATGGACATGTCCCAACCCATGTGACAGTGTCATATGAGGGAACATGTCAGGGAAATTTTTTTTTCTATTTTTAATGTTTCTGTCAGTAGAGGTGAACTCCCTGAGGCAGCACTTAGCCTCAGGGAGATGAGTGTGCTCTTTCTTGTGCATGCGTGAAAGAGTACACTCTCAGATTCCCCCTGCCCACACAGGGAGTGCATAGCACTTCCGTGTGGACGTCACACTGGGTGGGCCTTAATTGGCCCTCTCATGTAAAATGGTGGCGTGCCCCTGATCAGGGGCGCTGTTTGGAAGCATGCCTGTGCATGCCTGCACTTCAACTTCGTCCCCGACCGGGGGAAAATCCTGCCCTAATAAATTTGTCAAACATGATTTCCCTTTCATAAAACCATGTTGACTTTGCGAATTTTCTCCTCCAGTAGTTTCTAGATTACCTTGAATTTTTCATCTAACCAATCTTGATACTTATGAGGGGTAGGGCCAAAGGCTTCTGGAGCAGTGGAGAACTCTATATCGCTGATGTTAGTCCATTCATCTGCATAGTAATGAGTGTCCACTTTTGCTATACGCAGATGACTGTCGCGTTTCTCTGGGAGAGAGCCTTTCATGACTGCCTATTTGACCCTTCAGATATTAGCCCATATTTTCCAATCTCTGGATTGGTGGAAGACCCTCTCAAGTCCCAACCCACTGATTCCATGGGAATTGCCTGGAAAGTCCCTCTGCTGACTGGGACCTTCCGACTTAGAGTCAGTGACTTTGGACAGTTCTGGCATTACTTGTGGGAAATGTTAGTCAGAAAAATCCTAGTATAACTCTTGGGTAATTATACAACTGACCTCCCCTGACTCCCCAGTCCTGACAACTCCCCCTGCTGCCCCCCCAACTCCCACCCCCCAACCCAATCTGACTAGCCCCCACCAATTGACTCCCTCCCTGACCTGACCTGACCCAACCTCACTGCCCTACACAGCGGCCACCCTACTCAGCTTCCACCCTACCCCCTTGCCCACTTAACTCACCCAATCTATCCCCTTATCCACCATACCCATACCCCATCCACCTTTCCCATTTACACACCTACAAGTTCACTCATACTGTCTAAAGCACTGAGGATCTTTGGGGCATTTAAACTCTTAACAGGATACGGCAGCTAGTGCTGTAAAAAAGTGCATGCCTTCTGCACAGAATTTCTTCATTTTTCCCTCTGAAGTTTCCGTGCTAAGTGAGTTCTGCAGGATCCTCCTTTAGAAGGTTGGCCAGAAAAATCGGAGGAAGATAAGTGGGTAGTTTTTTCTCTAATCAGGGTTAGAAACAGGGGTGCAAACCTTGATTTGAAAGTTTGGGCTATTGAGATGCTTTTGGATCTCTGTGCCCTGGGGGCATCCAGGAGGATAGGTCTTGATGTTTAGCTTTGAAATGATAAGACAGTAGTCAGTCCAGCAGTCAGCGCCATACTTGGCTTTTGTTACATGTACATCCTGCCTGACCCTCGGCCTGGTGATGACATAGTTAATGAGACGCCAATGCATAGAACAGGTGTGCCTCCAGTACGTCTTGTTGCGATTAGGAAGGCAGAAAACTGTGTTAGTGATTAAAGTCTCATGCTCAGCACACATCTTCAGCAAGGGGAGACTATTTCTGTTACACCTACTAACCCTGTTTTTCCCAATGACCTCTTCCCTCGTCTGCTGATCTGCACCAACTCGCGCCTTGAAGTCACCAAGGATGATTAGCTTGTCTGACTTTGGCACAATAGCATTCAAGGAGTGGAGGTCATCATAGAATTTATCCTTGACTTCATCACGTTTGATCATGACAGGGGTGTATACACTGCTGATTGTTGCTTGCCTGTTGCTGCCCTGGGAGAGTTTAAGCATCACCAGACAATCATTAACGCCCTTGGGCAGGCAAGTCAACTTATTGGCAAGATGTTCATGATGGCATAATCTACAGCAACTTGGCACCATTCTTATTTTCCATGCCCACTCCAAAAGAATGTGTAACTTGCACCAATTTCATTGAAGTGATCCTCCTAAGGTAGATGATTCTCACTGCGGGTGGCAAACTGACCGTTTTACCTAGGCAGCTCTCTACCAACAAGAGGAGTTCTTCTCCCAAGCCCTGTGGTGTTCTCCATGAGGATGTGTCATGTTCCATGTGCCAGTGGTGACCAGTGTCACCTTTACTTTTTTCTTGAGATTGACTTATTACAGAGTTGATAGGATTCCTGCCAGCTGAGACCCGCTGGCCAGGGAGGTGAAGCAGGCAATGTTTATGTCACCTTTTCTAACCCCTTCTTCATCCTAGGGAGGTGAGCAGTGTAGCCCTGAAAATAGGTGCTCAATTGCTTACTGGGCTGCTGAGTTCCACTCTTGCTTCCTTCCAGTGAAAAACGACCCTATGGCCTGAGCTGCCTGCCTGAGGTTCACGGCTACAGCTCTCAATGAATCCACACCTGTTGCTATATCAATCCCCATTGCCACAGGCTTTATGACAGATAGTTCGTGGAGACAGATGATAGAATGGTGAATGTTATTTGTGTGTGAATTAGATTATTGCAAGGGAGGGTTGCGCATCGTCAGCCTCACTCTCTCATCCTGATCTATCTTGGTCCATTAGCAAGATGAGTCTAGACAGCTGGAGATAGGTCAGGATGCAGTGGGTTACCAGGATGTCTTTGGTGTCTTGTTGAGCTCTACGTATTTGACAACACCTCAGATTGGTCTCGTTCACCTAGTCCTCTGGAATCAGACTTCGTATACCAGGGTAGACAAATCCCTAAATTGCCGAGGGAAGGAGGCCAAACAGTTACTCTCACCTGGTTTGCTCCACCTGTCAAAATGACTTATTGGGGTATGGCTGCTGTCGCATGCTAACAGCTAGAGGGAGCCAAAGGTGCGAGCTGGGTGAAGGTGAGGACCAGTACAAAATGAACCACTTCAAGGAGTGCAGCGAGCCTGCCTTTCAGAGGTGCTACACCTCCCTTACACCTCTTATATGAAGCTTGCCAAAAACTGGCCTTATCCAAGGAGTTCAAGGAAGTATTTCAAAGAGGTGATTTCATCTACACTGGTACGTCATGCATTTCAATAAACATAAAATTACTTAAATTGAAATCCATCGATACATAAATACAAGAATAATGAAAGTACCTGATTTTTAATTTTCACAGAAAAATGTGCTGATGCAGAATTCAATCTCAAAAACAATGATTTAAGATTCCAAAATACTGATCGAATTTGACATATTTGGTCACTGTAAATTAGTGGCCCTGTAATCCATGTCGACTATTGTCAGACCAGTCTTAATGTTATAGAACATTTATCCTGTGTTACATTGATCCTTACCGCAGAATATCCATGAGTTTTTAAAAAAAATTATGTTCTTTCATAGAATGGTTATTCATCACTTTGATCTGATGAAATGGAAAAAGAATCATACTCCATTTAAAACTATGGATTTTATTTTACAAACATTGCTTTTTACTTAGATAGAAATTACTTGGCTGGTAACTTCACCTATTAATATATTAAGTACTATTAGTGAGCACTTAAAAGTGCATAACATTTTTGCATTTAGCTTTTTGTGAAATGGAGACACAGGAAATATCAGATTAGTAATGTACATGATAATGGATGAAGCTTGATGTTTCCTGTCATACTGGCATGATATTGAGCAATGTATAATATGTGATTTTGTGCCATGCTTCTCTGTAATGACTTAACATTCATATATGTACTTTTAATTTTTTTTCATTCACAGGATGTGGCTTTGCTGGCTGGGCCAGCATTTATTGCCCATCCCTAGTTGCCCTTGAGAAGGTGGTGGTGAGCTGCTGCCTTGAACTGCAGTCCATGTGTTGTAGGTACATCTACAGTGCTGTTAGGAAGGGAGTTCCAGGATTTTGGCCCAGAGACAGTGAAAGAACGGCGATATATTTCCAAGTCAGGATGGCGAGTGACTTGAACGGGAACTTCCCATCTATCTGCAGCCCTTGTCCTTCTAGGTGGTCGTGGTCATGAGTTTGGAAGGTGCTGTCTAAGGAGCCTTGGTGAATTCCTGCAGTCCATCTTGTAGATGGTACACACTGCTACTACTGTGCGTCAGTGGAGCGAGTGAATGTTGGTGGATGTGGTGCCAATCAAGTGGGCTGCTTTGTCCTGGATGGTATCCAGCTTCTTCAATGCTGCAGGAGCTGCACTCATCCAGGCAAGTGGCTCCTGACTTGTGCCTTATTTATGGTGGACAGGCTTTGGGGCATCAGCAGGTGATTACTCATTGCACGATTCCTAGTCTCTGACCTGCTCTTGTAGCCACAGTATTTATATGGCTAGTCCTGTTCAGTTTCTGTTCAATGGTAACCCCCAGAATGTTGATAGTGGGGGATTCAGTGATGGTAATGCCATTGAACATCAAGGGGTGATGGTTGGATTCTGTCTTGTTGGAGATGGTCATTGTCTGACACTTGTGTGGTGCGAATGTTACTTGCCACATGTCAGCCTGGATATTGTCCAGGTCTTGCTGCATTCGGACATGGACTGCTTCAATATCTGAGGAGTCGTGAATGGTGCTGAACATCGTGCAATCATCAGCGAACATCCCCACTTCTGACCTTATGATGGAAGGAAGGTCATTGATAAAGCAGTTGAAGATAGTTGGGCCTAGGACACTACCCTGAGGAACTCCTGCAATAATGATGTTTTGGAGCTGAGATGACTGATCTCCAACAACACAACCACCTTCCTTTGTGCTAGATATGACTCCAACCAGCGGAGAGTTTTCCCCCTGATTCCCATTGACTCCAGTTTTCCTAGGGCAACTGTACTTGTGTACAGTTATTTGGAAAGGTGTGCCTTGTCCAGAATGCTATCAAGCTTAATAATCATGTGAATTGAAGAGACCCAAGAGATTGCTAAACTTGAATTCATTGCAATTTAATTTAACTTGGAGTATTTTTAGGTGTTTCAGTAAGTTGTGACCTATTCTGAATGTTTCACATACTAAAGTAAATGCTGTGATTTTTAGCTGGATTTCTGGAGCGTTGATCAGTTGGAATCTTAGACGGAATCTTAGCAAGACTGACGTGCATACAGTAAAAGAAGGAATGGGTAACATGTTGGGAATTCATTTGTAATTCTTTAATTTAGCCACAGTATTGACACTCCACTTCTAGGTTTCCTGATCAATCAGAAAGGTGGGTGTAATGACACTCCGAATCTGTCAAAGAAAGGATTTCTAGCTAAAGGAAGCCCACCATGGGTCAGAATGACTGAACTTTACATTGATTCCTGAGACTTCAGCAACTAGAGGAATGGAAAGGAGACCTGGGAAAGCTGCAGGTCTCTCACTCTTACCTGGAGGTCCTGCTGTAGGGTCTGAGGGGCTAAAATAAGGCAATGTTTGCCAAGGATGGGAGGAAAATGCCAGCCAGTTCAACCAAGCAGATATGAATGTAAGTGACCGAGCAAGTCAGCAGGAGTGTAGTCCCTTGAAGCTGGAGACAGTGCATCAAGAGGTTCAAAAGCCTCAGGAAGATAGGAAAGGTAATATCACACTTTCTGGTATCAAGCTCCACACCCTTACTTGCCTAGCATTCTCCTACACAACACATCTTGCAGCTCCACTCACTCCTCTCTTTCCTGGCACCTTCTCACATCCCTGTTCGAGCAGCCAATATTCACACTCACCCTCATCTTTAGCCTGACTCTCACCCAGACCTCAAAGTCACATCCCACAAATGTTGTTCTTTCCTCCTCTCCATACAACCCAGTTCTCAATTCGCAACTGTCTGCTTTCCCTCCTTGCAGGAGAATAATGCAGAATTCCCGGGAGAGGCAGAGAATCAGGGGTGGGTGGGGGAACTGCCAGTGATAGCTACATAGCCACTGGCAATGCATGTCTGCCTGATCCAGTGGGAAGGAGGGCTTGTTCCAGGAGGATGCAGATGTCAGCAATGATCTGTCATGAAAGCCTGAGCCTTTTGAGGCATTGGTGCTCAAACATGTCCAGAGAGCTGACTCTGTGCCTACAGACCATGTGTTGAGGACCTTGCCTTCTTCCATCTGGATCTCAGTGCCCTTCGCCTCTGTTCTATGGAGCAACATGTGGATGAGGAGAAGGCAACTGGTGCTGCTGCTGGTGTTGCTCACGCTGCTGCTGCAGCTGATGGGGTTAGTGTTGATGTTGCTGCCCTTGTTCCTCGTCAGAGGTGCAAGATACAGCAGCATAAGTTGGTCCCATGGCACAGTGAAGACTGACAACAGGGAAGAGCAGGTCAATGTTTGAAGTACAAGACAGATGAACTGACAACCACAGAGTTCAAAATACCGGTCAAACAGTAAACGCAGACTCTCAGATGATGTGCAATGAACAGTAGCTTCTGACCTAGACATGGCTGCACCTCTTCACTTTTAGTTTTTGAAGGCTTTCCAGCCTGTCAGTTTCACTGAAGAAAGGAATGCTGTGAACTCATCTGGATGACCTGGCAAGTTGCAGACCACTTGGGAAACCCATGCACTGGCTGCCAAAGCCAGATGCAGGGTTAAATTGTAAGTTAATTGTCTGTTTAAATATTTTAATGACATTCCTGACAGCTGCACACAAGAGTTCCCCATGCATCTGCAATCCCACCTGGGTCAAACCTGGAAGCAGGCAAGATCATGTGAGGTACCAGATCTAATGTCAGTTTTCAGGGATTTATTCCCACGCCCGCACTCATGTCTGCCCCCTCTTGGCAGTTAAAATTTGGCCCATTGTCTTTGCACATTCATATTCTACTTTCAGTTTTGTGTTTTTTTTCTTAAACATTTAAGAAAAAATATATGTGGAATAGATTCTTGCCAAAATTACTTCCAACCCAAAGCCGATTTAAGTTTTTGAAAATAGAATCATTTTATTCAAAATTGGGTTGGAGGTTTTGTGAATAATTATTGCTCAGATCTGGAGAATCAAACCCTCTATGAAACAGACTAATTATTGTGCTATTGTGCCCATGGAAGTGCTACTTGTGATGTGCCAACAGGCATGATAGAATACTCGAGATTGTATGGTGAAATTTGATATTCTGGAGTTTTGATGGATTTTGGGAGGGAAGGAACAATGGGAATTTTTAGCTATTTTGTGCCGAGAGTACAAATTATAGATGGTGTCAAGAAAAGATAAGCTGAATAATATTTCATGTACTTGATTTTCTTTTTGTTCATGACATTGTTAACTGTTAGATAGACAGACCAAGATCCAACATTTCTTTTTCTAATCTTAAACAGGTGTCAAGACTGTTCTGTATATGTTAGAAGAAGTAATAGTCTGCAGTAATATCCTGATTATGTCACAAGATAATGGTGTGAGTTTTGGTTTTTGTTTCCTTCTCTGCATTTGTACTGTGACATAGGTTTCTCATGTACATTTACGTACTTCCCCTCCCACAGCAAATGACTATGTAAAAGCAGATTATGTATTCTCTTCAAACTGAGATTCTGCAGACATTTTTGGATTGAATTGCTATTTGTCTTTCCTGTGGATAATAATACAAACATGAGTTTCAGAGTTAAAGTTTTCAAAAGAGATCACAGCATTGATTTTCGGAGAAAACGACGAACTCGGAAGAGGATAGGTCAAATTGAGGAACAGAGATTCAGTGCAGTATGTATTAGCCTTAATTTTCTATTGAGCTGTAAAATATGGCAGTCAAGTCTGAAGAGGTATTAGTGTGGCGAGGATCATATACCTTTGACAGCTTCTTTTTGGTGATAATTTTAACCTAAGAAAGTTATTCTATTTTATAACAGAACATAGCCTTGAATTTTTTTTTGTGGTTACTAGTTATAACTCAGGCTGGAGCTTGAAACATGTGAGTCCAATTGCACTAAGAAATCACATAGGTAGAACAATTACCACTGTGGGAAATAAACAAGTACCAAATGCGTTTGTAAATAAATGGATTGCTATTTTTAAAAATATTCAAATCTTAAAGTTAGATGTATAGGGCAGTGTGACAATGATTCTCATGCATGCAAACCATTTGGTATTTATGTAAAATTGTGACGCCTTGGAGTAAAACCCAACTAAGGTTTCATTGAAATGTTGGTCTAATATGTTAAACAGTCAGCTTTCTGTCAGAACACAGAGTTTACTCAATGTTCAATGCAATAGCTCAGTACCTGAACATCAGTGAAAAGGGATTTATAGGTGTAACTTATTTTTATTCAAAGAAACAAGATAGAGAGCTAAATAGTCAGAATGTGATAGCTCAGTATTGTTTATTTTGCAGTGAAAGAGGAAATAATTACCATAAGGTACACAAACAGACACAGATTTCACTTTTAATTTATAATTTTGTACAACGATGTTCCTGATAAAGTTTAATGTTGAAAGCAAATGTGGATCATCTCATGTTGATAGGATAAGGCCTGTGGCTAACTTGTGACTGAAACACTTTCCAAATACAGTTAAGTGTATCGTGTTTCAACATGGCTTCCTGTGTTGATCTCCTTATTTTTATGTTGTAATTAGCAGTTATGTCCTCTCTTTTTAAACTTAGTCAGAAGTGTAGGGCCAATGCATAGAATCTGCTATTTTGACTTCCAAGTAAAGCTTAAAAAGTTTGTAACCTTTGACAAAAAAACTAAGCAAATTTATATTTAGATCGGAATGAAGTGCTCCTGAATTTTCTGCAGTTATTCTATGGTTTTCACTACAATCTTTCTCATTTTGCTTCTGTGTATTCTTTAAAGAACCTGCACTGCAGGAAAATTCTTATTCAGGAAAAGACTTTGATTTTATCTTCCAGACAGATTATATAAAAAAATGAGACAACAGGTTTTGTTGCCTATTAGGAATTTTTCAGTTTGATGAAAGTGTTTTGGAAAGATATTGCTACACAAACTTATATACATGCTGATCTTCGGGTGGATGGTATGATCCTTTTCAATTCCATCCAAAGAAAACGAAAAATCAAAATCAATGGCCATCTGAAGATTTAAGGCAAGAATTGCAAAGTCCAAAAAGTATTAACTTCGTTGTGGGGGTAGGGTGGGGGGAGGAATTTAATGAGGAGCAGATCTCAGGTGGACAGTGGGTGGGAGCGTGACTCCAAACCTTCCAGCCCCCTTCCCCATCGTCAATTTGTGGCCTGGCTATTTTAATTCCTGAGCCTCATTTACATTCAGTTGGTCAGCTGTCTGCATGATGTGGACTCTAAGGGGCAGCCGATCGGCTGCAATCAGGTAAAGAGTAGGTGGCTATGAGGGCCCCTAGTGATGTTTAGCTAAGTCACTGGAGATGGGGGTTGGGGAAGATGTGGTTGGTAAAGTCTGGAAGGTAGAGGCCCAGATTTCCTTGCAGGTTCCAGGGAGATCACTCCTGTTTCCCCTGGTCCCTCCCAAGACAGGTTTAAGCTTTACCTTTTTAAGGCCTTTGTGTCTTCCATGACAGGTTTTACTGACTGTGTGGCTGTCAGGGTGTGTGTTAGGGGGGTTCAGTGGTGGAGGGTAATGGTGCCATGCTCAGTCAGTGGTTAAAATGCCAGCACAGTCCTAGTAACGTCATAAGACCCAGATTTCAATTTATTAATAAGGATGCCACTTAAATCAGGCAGGCGCCTTGGCTGCCTTAAAAAAAAATCCAGTTAATGTGGCACTGGAACAGAAAATGTAGTAGGAACAGGACAGTAAACAATTCAGAGCTGATTTTAACTGTGCAGCTGCCACATTGCCACCAGGCGGGTAGGTTAAAATGCCACTACCTCACAGTGTCTGCTGGCCATACAGAAGTAGGCTTGCTCTGTTATTTGTCATTTCAACAAGCACATTGTTTTGCTCCCGTGATAGTTAAATGACAACTCATGCTTCTGACTTCATCCTTGGCTTCTGCTAGTGATTTTAAATTTCATCTCCCTAGATCTTCCCTGCAGGGCTCTCTCTGATTTTAATCTGCAGTTGGTTGGGAGGGAAAATTTCTATGTAAATATCACAATGCGGGAGGAGTAATGCTGCATGGACCTACAACTGAGATCAATATGCTGTAACTGTGTTGCTGCTGGATCCACTAACCCTGTCCATGAGGGATTTGTCCATGAGATATGTACATGTGGAAGACTGGCTACTTTTAACCACAAACAGTCACATCAGTCAGCATATTGTACATAGTTCATAAAATATCTTGCCTTGGAATCTGTGTGGTCTGCCTGATATTACATTTTGGAACGGCTGGAAGCCAGTTTTACTTTGGCAAAATGATCTTTGTGTTCACCGCTGAGGCTCTTTCTTAATAGCTGTGGTGAGAATTAAAGGCTCAGTTTGAAAGGTCAACGTTTAGCATTTTGTTCAACCAACTGCAGAAATCTGTTCTCAGTTTCTGTGGCTAACCCATACACGTCTTTGCTGACATCTTAGAGAAACTGGATATGTTCTCTTCACTTCCTTCCCACCAAACCACTGGGGAAAATGAACGTGCGTGCACTCAGAGCAACAGGGATCACATACTGCTCCTTGTACTTCTTTAAAAGTGCCCTATAAACTACATAGGTCAGAAACCACCCCTACCCTGACACATTACAATAGAGCAACTTGTTGGTAATTCTAGTTTGTACTGTGTGAACAAAGGAAACTTTTTACAATTGTCTAACTGCCATGTGACCTGGGCCTAAACCTGACCATGTTATAGAGAAATTCCAAGGTGACTAACAGTATAAAAAGTGACTATTTAGTTATGTATGAACTAAGTGCTCTATAGTGAATCAGAGGTAAGATTCTAACAAGCTTTTAAAATATAGTATTAAACATGGCTGAGACCAAGCTTGTGGTTGCTAAGAAGCACGTAGTCATTTTAATAGAGACCTGTTCTTCTGTTATCCAAAGAGTGTGCATTCAACTTAGTGGTTTTGAATTGTGTAAATTGTACTGCGACAATTAGGTCTTAATTAATCCAGAAGTAAATAAAATAATGTATGGGTGAGTCACCTTTAAAAATTTCTTTGATGAGAAGGGAAGAGTGTTCTAAGGCATGTCCAATACCTCTCCACTGGTCATCTAGTTGAATGGGACTGATGTCATGTTTAATCCTGAAATGGACTTCTGACCTCATATTTGTACCATCACTAACAGCACATAACATTGCTCGACTTCACCCTGTTTCAGCTCATCTGCTGAAGTATTCTAAAACTCTGCTGCCCATTAACTCACAGCAAGTCCTGTTCTCCTATCACCCAGTGCTCGCTGACCTACACTAGCTCCCATTCATGCAAAGTCTTGGGCCAGAATTTTATTCACGTTGGGCGGGCTCAGCAGGGGCGAGTGGGAATGGTCAGGAAGCTGATTGCCATCCACGATTAGGCTGCAACCACGGTTTCACACTGGTGGGCCAATTAAGGCCTGCCCAGTGTGAAACGCGTGCTGCAGCACTGCCTGTGGGGATGTAGGCTTGGCCAGGCTGTAGAGTAATGATATGATTGCTAATGGTATGTGGTCTGACTGTTTTCCCCTGTTTATAATGCTAGGAGAATATATTCTCTAATGGATCAGATTAAAGCTTCTCTGCACCTAATTTCAAATTTCTGATCCTTGTGTACTATTACATTAATAACCTAACATATCAATATGCTGTTAGAATAACTTTCAGACAATAAAGGGAAGGCAGCATATCAACAAACCTAATTGATTCACTTCGTGATAGCTAAGATATAACATCACAACTAGAATGACTAGGCATCAGTAATGTGATTTTTGGAATTTTCCTCATAACCGGGCATGGAACAATACTGTCATTGCAGAACTGGGCACCATCTTACCTTCTAGGAGTAAGACACATTAGCATAAGGAAATTGCATCAAGAAATGGAAATTTCAACATGGGTTATTTGAGAAAAGTGCAATGTCAATGAATGAAATAGATTATGAATTGATCTATTTTGCAACAGTGTGTTGAAAAAAGGAACTTCATTATTCTTTGTGTTTGATGGTTTGATAGATTATCATAATATACTTATCATGTAAATGGACATGCCTGGGTGGATTTTGATCTGTGCACCATGAGACATCTAGAAATGATCAGCTTGCATGCCTATTGTACCTGTTGGCAATGTATTTTGTACAATGTAGCTGAGGCCTGAGCACCAGGTGTTGAAGTTTGTGAGGTTGCCATTTGGGATGGGGTCAAGAAAAAGTTTCAACTTTGCTTGTCCTTCAAAATAATACCCCAAGAATTGAAGCAAGAATGAACTTCAAAATCTACAGATTGCGCTTTTAGCCGTTGAATTTTAATCAGATGCTTAACCCGACATTTTACATGATAATGAATGAAAGAGGTGCATTCAAGCCTCCTGTTTTTTTTTCTCTGGGAGAAACCAGTGCTTGGTAAAACATCTCACTGACATGCTGAGAATTCCAAACAATCTGAGGGTCTGCAAGATCTGGGGCAGACCAGTGACTGGTGCCTAAGTTTCTTTGATTGCTGTACTCAATATCACCAGCCCCTCCTCCCTTGTTGCTTCACCCCAATCCAAGATGTTCTAAGATATCAGGTGCATTCAGACTACTGATTTTATTGGCCTGCTAACACCTCCAGTTTGTATAAGACGTTAGCCCAGGCAATGCTAACAACATGTGAATGGAAGATGGTGCTTCATGGGGCTGCTCAGTTGTGGGGAAGTGGGATGTCCAAGAAAATCTATCCTTCCAGGTTCTTACAAATGGAGCCAGGGATATTAGTAGAGAATACTAGAATTAAAGAAAGCAGTAGCCTCAGTAGCCTTTTTGAAGGTTTGACTTCCAAAAGAAGGGCTAGTTCTAACACAAGTGTTACATTTGGAACAAGGGCCGGGATGGAAGAACTATTGAATTAGCTAAGGCTCCTGAAGTGTCACCATGGTTAATTGAGAATGTCATTGGCAGTGGCTGTTGACAGTTCTTCTTCTTCCCTGTTTGTAAAAGGTTATGTAATTGCTGGAATAATAGGGGCATCGTTAGGGAGGGAGGAGCTAACGTGGATTCAGAATCAGAGGGAGATTATAAAAGAGTGAGGGGCTAAACTTGGTGTAGGAATAGTGTTAAAGGAACGAGGGTCAGATATGTCTGATGGTGGAATAGAGGGAGGTGAAATAACTAGTAAAATGTGATGCTATTGAGCTCTTCACTTGCTTTGGCTATGAGCCATGTACTAAGCAAATATATTACTTCTAGTATCTATCTACCTTATGTTGTCTTTTTTTTATTTCATAAGGACAATTTAATTATTCATTTGTTTTTGAAACAACATTCTGGTAAAGCTCCTGAATAAAATAACAGAATTTTCCCCCAGAAATTGCTGGGGGGGGGGGACCTATCAATCTTGCCTGTTTTCCATATTACTCAGCCCATGTTGTATTTGCAACCCCCACTATGACCTTAGCCATGGTAAGATTGGAGAAACTTTTTAGTGAGTTATCTGGGGACTCTCCAAGAACCATTCTAGTAAATAAAAACTTAGCTGAAGCAATGACACATCCATTCTGTTTTTGCACAGTTCTTAACAAGCAGGCAAACCACCAGCATTCCTTCTGTACAGAGATGTAAAGATATCTGTTTTGGCTCCCTGTGGCAGGCTGGAAGGCCATTGGAGCTTAAGGCATCATGCCCCATTGATGGGGCTTCGAGCATGAAAGACTACAATTATGGTTGATCGTGATCCAGAGGAGAGGTCTATACAGCATCCCGATGGACCTGCTGGCCTTGATCTTATTAATTTCTACACTGTTGTGCAGACTAGCAAGAGCACTTCAAAGTTGAGGTGCCCTCCCTGTTCCCAACTTGCCTCAGCAGTGCTCACCTCTTCTGGTGTGGCTGCTGAGGCTCTAGAGCTGCTGTCCCTCTGATTGGCCTACAGAATTGGGAGTGTTCGGCGAGCTGGGAGGCAGGCAATTAAGAGGCTGCCTCCTGGAAGATTGCTAAGTTTGTCTCGTTGCCAGCAAGTGCAGGCTCAGGACCCCCATTTGGTCTCGATGTCAATTTCTGAAGCCTCCGGGAAAACGTATCCCAATATTTTCTGTTGAAGGAAAGAAAACTGCTATTGGAAATTACTGATAGAGCTCTTATCCCATTTTTACACCCTGTTTTGTTCAAGAATTATGATTGTTCTGAATTTGACTCCCTCTAATACTCATGTAGATAAAACTTGTTTGAATACACAAAAACAAACATAAAAAGCGTAATGTCTTTGCAGTAACAGAAAATTGTATTATATACACAGTTTCATGATTTCTCAAATGTAGAAGGAAATACATGTGTTGCTTAGGAATATAGAATTTCATGTTGTGAAACGCTAATTTTATTCAATGATCTAATTCAAAACTATGTATAATATTAAACTTCTGCATCATCTGTCATTCTTTTGCTGGTGGAATGGACAGATAGGTTGCTAATATGTAAAATTGGCATCTATGAAGGATATTTACTGAGTTAATTAATTAAAATTAATAATAGTATCTTCCCCACCACCCATTTCAAGCTATAACCCAAAATCAAAATTACTCCACACATAACCCCGCTTTGTGTAATGCTATAGATGCCTTCACTTATGTCATTTGGTGGAGGTGAGATTGATGCTCCAAATACACAAGGTATTTATTAATACATTTTTGTGTGAATGTTTGTGATTATTGTGACATTAATTTTGGTAATGAAACACTCTTGTGATCACCTAATGCCAGTTATTCCCAGGTCCCTTGTCTCTCTCCTAATAACGTACCTTGGCTTTAACCGCAAGAGAATATCCTTTATTACAACACTGACATTTTCTCATCTCTCACACTAGCCATCCTTTGGCCTATCTGAGTGATATTGTCAACATAAGAAATGGATTAAGAGTATCCAAAATCCCATCATGTAGGATGTTTTCAGTTGACGCTGGGTTTAAATCCACATCTCATTTGTGAAAGGTCACTGTGGCATCCAGTTCCTGTATCATGGCTGTTCATTATAATAGACAAAGAGGAATTTGTTGAGTGGTATACTAGTTAGTTTAAAATGAATATTCATGGGTTTGAATTGGTGCTTTCCAACATGGAGACTTCCCTATATTCGTGTTGGACATCAAGCAAATGCTCAGGGTTTTCTCTGTAACAAAGGAAAAGAAAGTGAAATATTAATGTACCCTGTACAGTTCCTTATCAGAAGCTACAGCAAGTCACTTTCTAGGCCTCTTAACCTCCACATTACTTGTTTACATGTCTCATACTTATTTGCTACCAATGTTGATGGAACTAAACCTGCCACTATGAATGTACACTTAAAAAGAAAGTTGCTTTCAGACATAATATCAATTATGCAAAAAGAAATTCCCAGCCTTATTTTGTTTAATTCTTTTTGCTCATTCATGGGATGTGAGCATTGTTGGCAAGGCCAGTATTTGTTGCCTATCCCTAATTGGCCTTGAGAAGCTGATAGTGAGCTGTTTTCTTGATCTACTGCCGTCCATGTGGTTTAGGTATATCTACAGGGAAGTTAGGAAGGGAGTTCCAGGACTTTGACCCAACAGCAGAGAAGGAACAGTGATATTGGCCATTGTTTTGGAAGTCATACATTTTGGCTAATAGTAAAGGTTTTTGATGGTATTTAAATGAAAATTATGCTCCTTGTTTTATGGTTAATTTCTGCATTAAGATGGAAAATCTTCTGGAAAACCTTTTAAGATTACAGCCTACGATGTCTTGACGTAACTATGGTATAAGAATAGAATTGTGTCATTTTATTTTTCTTAAAGTTGTGCATGATTTATGGCAGTTTTACATGAAACATTATGACACATGGGGTAAAGTTTTCCCCCCGTTGGGGAGGTTGTCCAGGGGTGGGCTAGGGAGGGCACGAACCTGATTGGCGCCCCTGACCGGGGCCGTACCACCATTTTACATGGGCGGGCCAATTAAGGCCTTCCCCACAGAGGTGCCTCAGGGAGATTAGTTTGACATGTAAAACCTGAAATAAAGCATTTAAAAACATATTCCCTCATGTGACAGCTGGGACATGTCAAAGATTCGGCTGCGCGCCTGCCGAATTGGAAATCTAAATGACACGCGGTGATGTTGGGATGCCTACCCAACATCACCGCGCGTCATTTTACGCGTCGGCGAGTGGGCCCCACTCCTGCTTGCCGACCGGAGAATTCAGCCCATGAATTTGCTCAATTGTTTGCATGGCTTGTGAATTACATCTGCCTAAATCCTCTGTCACTCATTTATGCGGCTCCACCTCCCCATTGCTCCATTCCTCCATGCAAAAGATTTGCTTGCGTAAGATTCCTGCATTTATGTAATGCATTGACATAGGTTCATGCCAAAAGCTTAAATAAAGCATACTTTGAAGCCAGCCGGATATAGGTGTAACAAAAGTTTCTGGCATCTGATAATGATTTTGTTGGTATTTTTTTGAAATTTCTCTTTCTGAGACATGCACTGTACTTAACCAAATATTGCCAGTATTACCAGTCTCAGTGCACCCAAAATGTTCAACTCTGTTCAAACAAAATAGCTCTGATCTTTCAAGTCTTCCTTTATGGTTATATTTCCTTATAACCCTAGCCCTAATCAGAACAAGGAATCAAACATGGATGGAGCAGCAGTTCCAAATATTTAGGCTGAATGTAGCTGGTTATTTTGTTGAATAAAAAGTTGGATAGTTAAATAATTATTACAGACTTAGATCAACATGCATAAGCTGTTCTGCACCAGATTCTCAACCCCACAATTCTGCCAGGTGTATGTGTTTTGTCATTTTTAAGGCACACTTTCAGAGATGTGCCTTTTTCTTCTCTTCCCATTTGGTTTTGCCAACTGGTAAAACGCTATTTACATTAGAAAAGCTCAAACTTTGTGTTTCTATACAAAGAAAGGAAAACATTCTGAGAACGTTTCATCATTTATAACAGTATGCCCATTTCTAGTTTGGCTACCTAACTGAAAAGAGGTGAAGGGGGAAAAGATGCATAATGATCTCCACTTTCAAGAAGCATGACAGAAAAGCCTGTGTAGCAGTTTTTGAATTTGTTTTTTTTTATTTTGTTGCAATTTTTAACCTCTCCATTCCTTTAGTGATAGTTCATTCAATGATTCATAATATACAAACATAGCCTTGGACCTGATACAGTGCTGATGCTGAACTGCTCGCTTTGCAGTTCCTTTTAAGGTGGCTGCTCTAAGGTGGAAGTTTAAGGTAACTGGAGCTGATACTAACCTGTTGAGGTCATAAAATTCAGCTTCCAAAACCTAATTGACTTTTTAAATAGATTGTTTAACATCCACGGCAAAAAGTGAGCGATGTTGGATGACCGACGTTGGTCTAGATTATAATAGATATGTGATACATGCAGGACATTTGTGTATTTATTTGTAGACCTTCTGCCCATGGGGAGGTGTTGGTTTCAGGGATGCTGTGGGGGGGCCACAGAGGTTGAGGGTGCAGATCTACTGCCACACTCGGGCCCAGCAGCTCTTTCTAAGTTCATTTGTATTTTTATGTTTAAAATTGCACTTTGTGACAAATATACATTTCTCTTGCTAATTCACCTTGGCATATTGTAAAGCTGCTACCATATTTAATCTCTTCACTTATGCCCAGCATCTGATGGAAAATGGTGGCACATGGAAGGATAAATGGAAGGATATGGGTGTGGATGGCGCTGAGGAGACACTGGGATACCACTATTGCACCACTTTCCTAAAATATAAAAGCACCTTTAAGGGCTGTTTTAGGTTGGTGCAAAGTGGGCCGGCCAAACCCTACTGGGATCTGTCCCTGTAGCTTTAACACAAAGCCATCACTGAGTGAAATGCACTCCTCTGACAAAAGCTCTCATCTCTGAAAATCTGACTGGCAGAAACAGATGACTTAATGAGATTATCCAAACACAAAGCTTTAGGCTTCTTTCCCCCACAACAGACTGTTTTCATCCTGTTTATTCTGTGATGCTGTCCTCCTGCACTTATATCAAGTTTCACCTGCAAAATTTGTCTAAAAATTTGTCTAAAGTTTTTGTTTTTTAAGTATTGCACATTCCAAAGTTTCCGCTGTGTTAAAAGTAGTGAGTGTTTAAATGCAGCTAATTAGTCCAAATGGATGCATGGCTGACTGGTGAGCTAGTTTATTTTAAAGTTTATAATTATTAAGTGAAAAAAAAGGCGGTTTCATTTGTGGACAACACTGCCAATAATCACCGCTCTTTGCAATCAACTCTCTAGTCTCAGCTTCTAAATGTAACATAATTTTCTTCCACACCAGATTTTCATCACTTGGCTCCAGGTTTCCCTTTGGGTTTATTTCCTGCACTCTCTCACCTTCAGGTGGCTATGGGATCAGTGGACTAAATGATTGAAATAAAGAAAATACTTGCAATTACTTAGGGGGTTGGTTAACTTTGTTGGCTAGAGTGTGATGCAGAATGATGCCCATGGCGTGAGTTCAATCCCCATACCTGCTGCGATTGTTCATGGAGGCCTGTCTCCTGGCCTTGCCCCACACTTGCTGCAGAGTGGTGCCTCTCAACCATATAACCACTTGTCTCTCTCAATAGAGAGAGATGCCAATGATCCCTTGTGGTCTATGGCTAATTACATTACATTACTTGCAATTATATAGCACCTCTCATAACTTCAAGGACATCCCAAAACAATCAACAGCCAATGAAGTATTTTTGAAGTGCAAACACTGTGTTGTAATATAGGAAATGCAGCAAGTAATTGCTCATAGTAAGATCTCACGAACAGCAATGAGACTATGGCCAGATGTTTATTTTAATAATGTTGGTTGAAGGATAAAATATTGATTAAGAAAACAAGGAGAACTCCCCAGCTCTTTTTCAAATAGCATCATGGGTTTTTTTTACACCCACCAGAGAGGGAAAACGGGTTTCAATTTAACATGTCATCCCAAAGATAGCATCTGACAGTTCAGAACTGAGGGAATGGTGCACTGAGGAACTATATCAATGGCCCCAACACAAAACACATTTGCTACATCTGCTTTCCTATATGATGATTTCTTCTGCATTTTGATTGCTTCTGCATTCAGGGAGCTTTGACCTTCAATTTCCACTTCTATTGCTCCCACACCCCCAGATCTTACTTATTCTTTACTGGACACCCATTGGGAAGAACCTTATCGGCTCTAAAGATTTTCAGGTTTTGGGTCTATATCTGGGTCCTGATCCTGCACTGGTCAGAAATGTGCTGACACTGCGAATCTTATGGGAGGTGGCCAAAGAAGAAGCCACTGCTGTGTTTGCCAGCCAGTTGAGGATGGTGGGTGGATTCCTGAAGAAGGAATGCTGGACATCACAGCCCACTCGAATGGGGGCCAGCAGCCCCCGCAAGGAAACCAGTGGGAGCGCTGCTGAGGGCTGGACTGATGGATTAGCAGTGGAGCACTGCAGCGCCAATAGTATCCATGGAACAGCTGTCTCCACTTTTTCAGAACTCAATGACAAAGCTCTGATAAGGGCAGGCAGCAGCTTTGCCAATTGCTGCTTGCTGAGCCTAAAAAGTTATGAGCCTCCAACCTCCCGCTTTAAGGCTGTCCTCTCTCATCTGCCCAGGGCTGACATGGCTGGGAGGCCTGTGTGCTGTTCACAACATCTCATACTATTAGGTTTAACTTTTCTAATTGAAACTTAATCTACTCTAATTGTGTACCAGTTGGTACCTGGTGGGGTAGCTGCTATTTTTAGCCCACCTCCTGCAAAGGTGCACGGAATTTGGAACACATCGAGGAACCAACTTTTTCAAATTTACTCTCACCCCCTCCCCCTTCCCACACCTCCAAAGGTGCCTCCACAGGGCTGTTAAGATTCCACCCAGTACTTCATTACCCAGGCATTTACTATGATGAAAGTGCTTTCCTAGAAAATGCACCCACTGTATATTGAATTCAACAATAGAAAACCAGGCTGGGAGGTTAACTGTCATGTTAGCTTACTCAAGTTCAAATGACAATGATTGTGAGCAACTTTCTTTATTGCCTATTCATGTTTTGTTTGCCCCCATTTACTAGTATCTTTTTCTTTTAAGAAAATAATTAGTGGCATAATGCAGTTACTTCTGGCCTCAGATGATATCACTTCCTGGCCAGGCAACTCCACTGATGTCACAATATGATTTTCTATATTTCTTCCCTTATTTGCCAAGGTCAGAGAGGAATATGCGAGAACTGTTACAATTCCAGTTCAGTTATGCATATTGTGCTTTGTGATGACATTAAATTATTCTGTTTCCCCATATGGTCCCCTCCACAAACTCCATTCCCCAGCCACTGATGCCATCCCTCTCCCTGGCAACTCTCTGAAGCTGAATCAGTCTGTTCATCGTGTTGGTGTCATATTTGACCCTGAGGTGATCTTCTGACCACACATCCGTGCCAATATTAAGACCACCTATTTCCACTTCCATAATATCATCAGATTCTGTTTTGTTTGATAGTGCTCCCATGAAGTGGCTTGAGACATTTAACTACGTTGAATGCTCTATGTAAAGACATGTTGTTGTTATTTCATGCACCTTATTTATGTTCTCCTGATGATTAGAATAGGGACACTTTTAATATCTCCCATTCTGGTGATGTCATTATTGTTTAGCTGAGAGCACTGAAAGTTCTTTTGGACTGCAATACAAGTGTCCTCTGTTACCAGAAAAAACACATCTTTGATTCACTCTAACCAATGTAATAAGATATCTTGTATCAATATATGGATATTTAGAGATAAATGTTCTGCCTATGGACTCTTGGTGCAGAACAATGCACACCACTATTGGTATACTGAGCACCAAGGCTCCTTATGCAGCCCTGACAATGTGTTGACATACACTCCCAGAGGGCATTGCTCTGTGCCACAGCCGCAGAAGCAGAAATTGACTGAAGTTTTTAAACCATCAGTTCGTATACTGCAATTTGCTGGCAACAGGAAGTTAAGGCTAATGTTTAAGTTGTCTACCGGAACTGCCAATCTGTCAGACACAAATCAGTTGAAAGCTAGAAGGTTATAGCTGATATAAAGTCTGGAATGGGATGTAGTTTTTTTTTAATATTTAAGTGATTATGTGTTTTTCTTAAAAGAACAACAACAAATTAGCTGTTAATGAGTTTCAAAACCACTGATATTTTTGAACAGTATTTTTAAAATTCTGTATAAAACCTCACAAGCCACATCCTGTCTCTTAATCTCAACTGACTCCTTGGTGTTTTCTTTTTATTCTCTTAGTGGTTGTTAAATGTATACTCCCCGTTCAGACCTGAATAGGTTTACTTGATTTACATACCAGCTCATTTTTCTTGGAAATCGGTTTGGATTTCATTTGCGTGCTGCAGTTTTCAACTCAAAGAGAAATGTTGAAGGATTCAGTTTTGGGCGGTGGAATTTTTTAAAATAAATAGAGTCATGGAGAGAGAGAGTCACAGAGTTAGACAGCACAGGCCCTATGGCCCAACGTGTACATACTGGCCATCAAGCACCTATCTTTTCTAATCCCATTTTCCAGCACTTGGCTCGATAGAGATCTTGGATACAAGCAAATTGCTAACTTCAAAAGAAAGATTTTTTTAAGGTGCTTTCTTACAGTATGTGACCATTTCGATCTGGGAGGATGTTCTGTCTCAGCAGCATTTGACATATCTAAAATATTAATATTTTCATCAAGAGCTTGATTATTCAGGGAAAGCTGGATCTTCACAAATTGGCACAGCAGATGAAGGTTACCTCACCAGTCCTTTAACATGGGTTACAATAAAATATTTTTGTTTTAAAGTTCCCTTAGGTCAGCACGACTTTGCTGATTACGTTCCCAGTGCTGTGGTAGCTGATGTGAACTAAAAACAGATTTAAGGGTGCTGATGGACTCAATGCTTAACATGTCTAGTGATCAATAAAACAAATTGTGGTAACTATGCATTAGACAGGCATTCAGTTATATCTCTACCTAGCCAATGAGCAAAGGTTTCAGAAAACCTATCGATACCAAGGAAGCCAACTTGTCAAAAGTGGCTCTGGATTTATAATATAACATATAATATTATATACTACATATATGATTTTATACTCATTACATATGCCCTTCTCAAGGGCAGTTAGGGATGGACAGCAAATGCTGGCCTAGCCAATGATGCCTACATACCTTGAAAGGTACAAAAATATGAAAACCAGTAAATATACTAAGATTCCAGTTGAACATTGGTTTATTATAATTTAAACCATGTACCTCCAAAGCAAGTAAGGTTAGAGATAACTGAAAGGGTCTGGGTCACGCTGTCACAGAAAATATTGATTTTTGACCTTTTATTTGGCTATTTGGAATCCACAATGGATCAAGCAATCCATTGCCCCTATTTCCTTTGTCTTTACTGGTCCACATGATATGAATAAGTTAATAACAAAATAACATTTCAATAGAAGTAAACATTTATAAAAAGCAGAGATGAAATGTAAATCGAGCTATTAAGTGTTGATGTTTTGAAAATGAAATAATTGCAAGTAATTTTTTTCTGAAAAAACTCTGATGCAAATGTAGGCAATCTAAATGATAGTATTTTCCAAATGATCAAGTTAAAAGTTAAAAATATTAGCTCCCTTGAGTAGACAGAATTTTTAAAGATATAAAACTTCTATTGTTTTCCCAGTGTTTTTAATTGCAGTTTGCAGCCATTCTAATTCAGCGCTCAGGGCACAAATCTGTTGCTTATTGTTTATAAAAGGAGCGAAAGGGTAGAGTATTTACATTGGAGGGCCCTTCACTAACCCTCCATGCCAGCCTCCCTGTGCTTGGTTTCAAGTGAGGATCCATATCTGGAACTGGTGAAGAAACGGGCATCTGCTTGAAAATCTGGTTTGTGTGGAAACTACCCTGGGACACCTGGTGCAAATTCCCCTTTATTGAGTTGGCCTGTCCCAACACACCATCCCACAGGTGCTGTCTGCACCATTACTCACTGACCATCAGGGACACTGGCAGATTGTTAGCTGCACCTCAAGCCTAAGGGACTCTTCACGACTGAGAGGCAACAGGAACACGAGTGAGAATGAGGAGCAGGGCAAACTTCTCAGGTTCATTAAGGTAAAACAAAGGACTAACTAATACAACATGCTCTATTAACTGAGCAGCAATAATTGTCTGATGCAGTAAGTCATGCTTTTCTTCTAAGATGTTTGTGAATGGATTTTATACATAACAGAGATATACAAAAAGGCTTAAGTTTTTGAACAGTTTTATACCTAAGATTCACAAGACAGCTAGTTTTTGACAAAATGGGCCCAATTTGAACTGAGTAGGTGGATTGGTTTTGAGTGAGTTAAAATTTCATCCATTGTCTTTACTGTCTACATTTAAACTTCAAAATCAAGATGAAGTAGAGATTGTACAGCCTCTGTTAAAAGCTCTAGGGCTGTGCAGACTCACTCTTATCTCAACTTTAATGCCTGTTTAGCTGGCTGGTGAGGTGCAGCTGTAGTGTCTTGATGCACACCTTCTTTGTGCCATTTTTCTGCCTGTTTCAGCCCTACCGGGAGAGCACGATGCTGCCAGATGGGCTAAAAGCTAGGCAACAATGAAACTTTTGGGTTTCAAGGAGACATTACTGTGGGTCTGGCTTCTTTCTCTGTTTGTCACCTAACTGGCATCGTCATCATCTACCAGTAAAAACTGTGTATAACCTGAGTTACATTAGTGATGGGCTGAGACTGTAAAGTGCAGTACTATATTGAATTTGAAGTTCAAGTGTGGACAGATTAGCAGCGTTTTGGCCTAAACCTAACTTTGTGTCCAACATGTTCTGCATAAAATCCATATCAAAATACTTTAAAATGCTATTCCCGCATCAAAGGTTTAGAGCTGCTTATTGCATAGTCCAGTTTCTGAAACACACAATTAACTCCCAGTACTCTTCTTTGAGGATTTTCAGACCCTCCTTCATAGAACCATACATCAAAGAAAGAGAACATTTGGCTCTTCATGTCTGCTCAGGCTCTTTCTAAGACTAAATCAGCTAGTTCTACTCCCCCACCCTTACCTCATAACTGTGCACATTATTTTCTCCTCAGGTGCTTATTCAATGCACTTTTGATAGCCATGATTGAATTTGCCTCCACCACATTCTCAGGCAGTGCATTCCAAATCCTAACCACACACTGTATGATAAAGATATTTCTCATGTCGCAGATGCTCCTTTTGCCAATCACTCTAAAACTGTATCCTCTGATTCTTGACCACTTCCTCCACCCCTGCCACCCCCTCCAGTCCGCTAATCAGAACAGCTTCTCCCTATTGACTCTATCTAGACCTCTCATGATTTTGAACACCTATATCAAATCTCCCCTCAACCTTCTCTTCTCCAAAGAGAACAACAGCAACTTAGCCAACCTATCAAGGTCACTGAAGTCCCTCATCCCTGGAACCATTCTTGTAAATCTTTTTTCTACCCTCTCTAAAGCCTTCATGTACTTCCAAAACCATGGTGTCCAGAATTGAACACAATACTCTAGTTTGATCCCAAATGATGGAGGCTGTCAATACTTGGGCTGTTCAGATATGAGAAAAGTTGATTTAGTAGGAGTCTCCGCAGAAATACATAAAATGTTCCATGATATAGAACAGGCAAACCGGAAATACTATGCCAAGTTGGAAAGTAAGGAGGAACTTGTGGATAGTTCCTTTGATGACCTCAGGATAAGTGCCTCACAACTAATAGTATTTTTGAAGTGTGATGTAGGAAATCGTGGCAGCCAAACTGCCAACAGCAAGCTCCCACAAACAGCTATCAGATAATCTGTTATTGATGATGGTGAATGAGAAATGAATGTTGACCAGAACATCAGGAACAACTCTTCTGCTCTTCAAATAGTGTCATGCATCTTTTATATCCACCTGAGAGAGCAGACTACATGGCCTTTGGTTTAATGTTTCACTTGTTGGCAGTAATTGAATTCATTTTTAAGTGTGTAAACCTTCAGGAAGTTTACAATATAAATATTGTTGTTCACATTAACAGTTGTTTTGTTCTGAATATGTAGAATTCTTTCTAATTCTTTTGGTGTACCATTGCCTTTTTATTAATAAAAACAGGTAAGTTCATTCTACATCAAAAAGGCTTTGTGTTTACAGATTCTCTTTAAAGAATAAATACTCCTAATGTTGCACCTTATAAATAATCATGATTTAATTATTTAGATGTATAGTTACCACCATGCCCTGTTTAAATTCATAGGTTATAACCTGTGTCAGCTGTGGCTCAGTTGGTAGCACCCTGGGTCAGAAATTCCAGTTCAAGTTCTGCTCAAGGACTTGAACATAAAAATCAAGACTGACACTCCAGTGCAGTACTGAGGGAGTGCTACATGTTGGAGGTGCCACCTTTTAGATGAGATGTTAAACTGAGGCTCCATCTGCCCTTTCAGGTGGACATAAATGATCCAAAGGCACTATTTGAAAGAAGAGCAGGAAGTTGTCTCTGGTATCCTGGCCAATATTTATCCCTCAATCAACATTGCAAAAACAGATTTTCTGATCATTATAACACTGCTTTTTGTGGGAACTTACCGTGTACAAATTGGCTGCCGTGTTTCTTATATTACCAGTGACTGCACTTCAAAAGTACACCATCGACTGCAAAGCACTTTGAGACAACCGGTAGTAATATAAATGGGAGTCTTTCTTTTCTTTTTTCTTCATCTCTTTGGTCTATTGAGGCATTTTATAGAATTGAAGATCTGAAGGAATGGCAAATTTCTAATCGACAAATGATGCACAAAAAAATAGTTTTATTCTTTGACGGTAGTTGTGAAACCATAAAGAAGCAAACATGTTGTAGTGTTTTATAAATTTTACGGAGAAATATTGAGATGAATCTATTCAAGAACTAATCATTAATAAATTACATGGAAATTTGGAAACATTCTATTTCTTATAAACATCACAGCATTTTTGATACATAGAAAGAATGTTACAAAGCAGAGGATGAAATTTTAAATACTTGGAAGAATAGATAAATTTCCGAAAATGGTTGTTCATAGAAGTAGAGTACTGTATTGATGCCATGGCTAATTTAGTTAGTCAGCCAGTGTGCTTGCTGTCAGAAGAAATTTAGCTGCTTGTACCTTCTTCCCTTGGCCTAATAATTCACTGGTCATTGGAGCATGCTATATAGATGCCAAGCTTGGAAGACTGCAGATCTGTTTCATTTTGTGCACTGAGGCCAAATTCAGCCTGTGGAAGATTTTTAATTCAGTTAGAATCTGTCCTGCAATGCCCCACTGAAAATCATTCACAGGTTGAACACTGAGCAAAGAACAAGTTGGCCAAGCGACTTGCCACTGCCTTCCAGGATTAATCTCTTGGACACTACTCTTCAATCAGGAGAAAATCACAGGGCACTGAAAACAATTGTTTTTCTTTTGAATTTCTTTGGACGCTTCTGTTTGGTGATGTGTAAAAGCTTTATATTGACAGTTAAGAATCATCCAGTCAGACATTAATAGTCTATTTGCTTTCCATTGGCATAGGAAAATGGTATGCTGTGAAGATGGACATGTTAGATTGCCAATGGCAAGAGCATGGTATGGTCGGAGGTGGCAGATCATGTGGTGAAACCTACAGGGGTATGTCCATGCACATTTGGCAACACTGCTTGGTGCAGGCTTATCTCAAGATTTTACTGCACATTCTGATGTAGTACTGATGCCAGTTTCATAGAGATGTCAGCAATGAGTTAGTCACACAGCTTGATTGTGTCATTGCAGAGTGGCAGAGCTTTGTGAGGATTCACTCAAATGCATGTGTTTAGTCTTCACAATCTTTATAGTCAGCTTTTGCAAGTGAAAAGAACTAAAAAGACAATTAGCTGTTTTGATATGGTAGAATTTGTAATGATATGTCCAAAAAGGTTGAAACCAATAATTTCAAGAAAAAAAATCAGTGAAGCAAAAATGAGTAAGACTTATGATTTATGTGCTCTAACTAACTATATTGATGTGCAGTAATAGCTGTACGGGGTCCTTTGGACTTCAACCCCATGTAGTATATATGTTAAATTTTAAGGGGTGGGGATCCTCAGTATTTAAATGCAGATGGATTAACACTTTCTAAAAAAATTTTCTTCTGAAGCAAGAGAAGCCTAAAATCGTTGAACCACTGGACTATGAGGCAGTCATTGAAGAATGCGAGAGCCAAATTCAGGATCACCCCCTTAAAGATATGCTGCTGTTCCCAGACAGTGATTTCTCTGTGAGTAGAACTTTCATATTTTAAATGTTTTTGCTTAAGTCCAGTTACAAAAAACACTTCTTAAAATAGGTTTTCTGGTACATAGTGGTGTAAGTCAGATGCAAACTCATTTCCTATGCAAATTGTTTCATCATGGTTTCAAGGTACAAGTAGCTTTTGACTTTACATCAATGGTGATTTTATAAGTTAGACTGCTTGGTTTTGTTTTAGCCAAATTTGAACAAGTTTTGAAGGTCTTGTGGCATAGTGGATAGCATCCTGTCTCTGAGCCAGAAACTCTGGGTTTGAGCCCCACTCCAGGACTTGATGGCCAAGGAAGGTGTGTACAAAACACAGTCAAACAGATTGAGTGTCAACCTGCAAATCCTTCCAATGCACACCTTTGGCAGGTAGTAAGAGCCAGGGAGATGCCTGATCAGCCATGTAATGGAAAGAACTTTGGAGCCTCTACCATCACTATCCTTAGTTCAAGACTATAACATGGATGTAAAAATACATATCGCGCATCAGCTTGGACTCCCTGAGTGAACTATAAAACACCACCACCATACAAATTGCATTGACCTATGTGCTTGTTTTCCTTTCCTCTTTCACTTCATGTACAACAAAAACAACAACTTGCATTGATATAGCACATTTTATGGCACTGCTCACCATGTTAGTTTGTGTTAGCTTGCTCTTGGCTTGCATCATTATTGGCTTGATTATAGTGGACTGAAGAGAGTATTATAATGTTGGCCAAATATGAATGTATGCACAAGGTTAGATGTCAGCACGTCTGAGTAATGCACTGAGTTTCATATGAAACTGGAACGTGAACTAAGTGTCTCGTGATAAGTGGAAATAAAGCTGTGTTGCTCAATTCTGCTTCATTTGCAGCAGTAGGCTGATACTAGCAGCGTAACAGCTGCATTATGTATGAACCATATCCATCTGCTGCACTTGTTTTTGTGGCAGAAAATTAAATGTGCATCAATCCCAAAGTGAGGAATTCTTAGATGTGTGGAAATCTACTGTGTGCAGGTGGTGGTTTGAACTGCAAGCCATGTACTAGGTACACCAGCACTTGCACTTAAAATTTTTGTAACTGTTATATAATTAGAAATTCAGATTTAATTTGCTTTGGATCTCAATCTCCAAAGGTGCTCACAATTCTGCAAGTGAAAACAGCCAGCAGATGCATTGAACACACAAATCACTGGAATCCACAAAGGAACATAACTGATTTAAATCATTTGCAAAACTTTTGGCACACTTACTGACTTGTCTGGAACAAGAAGGAAAGCAACCTTCAAAAGAAATATTGAGGATATTATTTCAAGCTGTTTTTAAAAACTGAATTATTGACTGACAATGTATTTTATCAATTTCCACCCTTGCTTCCGTCAGTATCCTTGAATGCATTTCATCCAGTCCTGGTGACCCATCAACTTTAAATACAGCCAGCCTCTCTAACACCTCCCCTTTATCAATTTTTAGCTTATCCAATGTCTCAACTACTTCCTCTTTCACGAAAACTTTGGTAGCATCTTCTTCCTTGGTAAAGGCAGATGAAAAGTGTCCATGCAATACCTTGGCCATGCCCCTTTTCTCCATGCATGAATGCCCTTATTGATCCCTAATTGGCCCCATCTCTCCTTTACCACCCTCTTACTATTTTTGTGCCCAGAGAAAACTTTTGCCTTTTTTTTACATTAGCTGCCAGTCTCGTCTCATATTCTTTCTTTACTTCGTTTACTTCTTTTGTTACTTCCTTCCTGAATTTTCTATAGTTAACTTGGTTCTAAATTGTATTATCTGCCTGATATCTGCTATACACCCCTTTTTCTGCTTTATCTTACTCTCTATCACTTTCATCTTCTAGGGAGCTGCGGATTTGTTTGCCCTTTCTCCCTTATGGCAATGCACCTTGACTCTACCTGAACCAGCTCCTCTTTAAAGACAGCTCATTGCTCAGTTACAGCTTGCCTGCCAATCTTTGATTCCAATTTACCGGGGCCAGATCTGTTCTCACCCCATTGAATTAGATCCTCCCCTAAGTAATTATTTTATTCTGGATTGCTCATTATTCTTTTCCATAGTTAACCTGAGCCTTATGGTATTATGTTCACAGTCCTCTAAATGTTCCCCTACTAATGCTTGATCCACTTGACCTATCCCATTCCTTAGAACTTCATCTCTGCCCTTTATATTATTGCTTCCCAAGTTTACATGAGGATAACTAAAGTACCCCATTATCACTACACTATATTCCTTGTACCTCTCTGTGTTTTCCTTGCACATTTAATCCTCTATATCTTTCCCACTTGTTGGTAGGCTATAGAATGCACCCATAGTGTAATTATACCTCAATGGTTTCTTGGCTCTAACTAAGCTGGTTGTGTCCTTGACCCCCCTAGGACATCCTCTCTCTCCAGTACTGTAAGGTTTTCCTTAATCAGTATTGGTACCCGTCCTCCTTTATTTCCTTCCCAATCCCTCCTGAACCACTTGTATCCAAGAATATTATGTACCAAGTCCTGCCCTTTTAGGTCTCCGTTATGGCCACAACAGCATATTCCCACATGGCAATCTGCAGCTTATCAACCTCATTTACTGCGTTCCATGCATTCACACACTTGCACATTAAACATAATTTAAACAGTTTGAATGATGTTCCCATGGCATTGATGCTCTTGTCTGTCTTGCTGGAAGATGCCATGGGATTGAGAGATGCATTAAAAGTAAGATAAGTGAATTGGCGCAGTCCAGGCTGTAGTCATGATACTTTACATTTATGCTATGTCTTTCACATAGCAAAGCATCTCAAAGTGCTTCACACAATCCCAAGGAAAAATAGATTTCAAGACAAAGAAGGAAAGATTAGGAGAGGCTGAAAGGGTTTAAAGGGAAGTCTTAAAGAAGGAGAGGGAGGTGGAGAGGCATGAGATTAAGAAGAGACCATCCATTCTTGCTCGCCCGTCATCCATGTCTCAACAAAGTGGGTGCAGCTTTATAAGATGGTTCAGCTCCTGACTTACTGTCGTAGGTTGTCCGACCACATCGCCTCCAACAAGAAAAGATTGTCTCCCACACCAGGTAACCGCATTGTGTTCCTATACACTAAGAAGGTTGGCAAAGCACCAAAGTCTGCATGTGGCATCTGACCTGGAAGACTCCGCGGTATTCGGGCAGTTAAACCCAAAGTCCTAATGAGATTGTCAAAGACCAAGAAACATGTCAGTCAAGCTTATGGTGGATCCATGTGCGCCAAGTGTGTACATGACAGAACTAAGAGTGCAATCCTTATTGAGGAACAGAAGATAGTAGTGAAGGTGCTAAAGGCCCAAGCACAAAGCCAGAAATCGAAGTGAACCATCTAGTTTTGTATTAACATGGAAGTAAAAAACTAATTGGAACTTAAAAAAAATGTCATTGATTCTTTATCCCTCAGCATTGATTTCAAAATCTTTAGCCTCATCTGCATATCTGTAGTAATCATGGTATTATTTATTTGTAATGTACCTTTAAGAATAATACTTGTTAAAGCAAGATCACATGATTTGTAGTAACCAATCAGAGAGTAGCTCAGGCTATCTCAGCGGTCAATGTAGAGATAGAGTTGGAGTTGAAAGCACGCCTGTAGTTGCTGCTGAATATATTGTAAATGAACTTAATGTTTCCATCCAAGAAGTGTCTGCATATCAACTCTATCATTAATAGTACAACTCAGCCACCCTACAACACACTGATGATAATAAAATAGGATTGAATAGAAGAAATCAAGTTAAAATTAAATTGACACTGTACCTCACCCAGTGATTATAAGTATCAAGTTCTGTTAGAATTGAATAAGTTATCCTCTCCCAAATTTGGGAGAATTGATCTTTTTGAACCATCCACAGATGATTGGTCTCAATACATAGAATGTCTCACATTCTTTTTTCAAGTGAGGGAAGAGATGAGCGATCCTCTTGAGTACTTGTGGGAGCAAAACCTACAGCTTGATTCAAAGTTTGACGACATCCAGTGCCCCAGATTTGAAAATTTCGATGAATTGGTGAACCTCTTGTAGGGTCATTTTCAACCCAACCCCTAAGTCACGATGCAGAGGTTCAGGTTTAATTTGTGAAATAGCGCCCCAGGCGAGACACGCTACGTGGCAAATTTGAAGTAGCTAATGGAATATTGTGAGTTTGGTTTGAATCTAAATGACAGGCTCAGAGATTGTTTAGTGTGTGGTGTGAAAAAGGACACTATTCAGAAAAGATTATTGCCTGAAGTGAATCTGGATTTCAAGAAGGCACGAGAGATAGTGCTGGCCATGGAAAGTGCAGTAAGAGATTCAAAAGCAATACATGGTGTGCAAAATGGCGCGAATCATCAGCCAAAACAGATGCGAAAAAGTGAGACTCTGCCGAGAAGTGGCTAGCTGAAGAATAAAGAAAAATAACTTAGCAGAGAAATCGAAGAATAATTTTAATAGAAGTGGAAATATTCAGTCTTTTATAGCGATTGGCAGTTTAAAAAAATTAAATGCTATTATTGTCACAGAAATGGACATATGATGGGGCAGTGTAAGGATAGATTCAAGCAGGCTTGGAAACAAAAGAAGAAGCCCAATGAAATCTACAATGTAGAAGAGCCGGAAACAACAAATTCAAACATTTACTCATTGTTTAATCTGAAAATTGAAAAGACAGAATCAATTTTTGCCACAGTGAAAGTAAATGGCAAACCTGTCAGAATGGAACTGGACATGGGAGCTTCCACTACAGAAATTGGGGAACATACCTTCAAATATTTGAATAATAGTGAACATCAATTAAGTTTGGAAGAAACAGCTGCCAAGCTAAAAAAACATAAACAGGTAAAGACATTCAAGTAAAAGGCATGAACAGAGAAACAGTCCATTATGGAAACCAATTGGCAAAACTAAGCTTGCTGGTGGCAACAGGTGAAGGTCAAGCCTCCTGAAGCGAAATTGGTTAAAGGAGATTAAGTTAGGATGGACTGAGATTTTCCAGTTAAGAGCAAGTGGGATACCAAAGCTACTTAGAAAATATGCCACCATCTTCAAAGACGAACTGGGGAAAATCCAGGGCCTGCAGGCCTAGATTCACGTGGATCCAGAAGCAAACTCTCACTTCATGAAGGCGAGATCAGTTCCCTATGCCCTGTGAGAAAAAGTCGACATTGAACTCAACAGATTAGAGAAACTGCGCATGATAAAACCTGTTCAGTTCTCAGAATGGGCAGCACCTGTAGTACTGTCCTTAAACTCGACCAAAGCGTCCGAATTTGTGGAGGCTACAAACTGACGGTTAATAAAGTAGCTAAGATAGACAGACACCCCGTTCAAAAAAATCGAAGACCTGTATGTCAAGCTGGCAGGAGGAACAATGTACACAAAGCTCGGCATGAGTCATGCTTATCAACAATTAGAATTGGATAATACCTCCCAGGATTATGTCACAATTAATACCCACAAAGGGTTGTACCGATATACATAATTGCCTTCCGGTGTCTCCTCTGCTTGTGCCATCGTTCAGAGAACAATGGAAAGCTTACTGCAGGGACAGCCCCAGGTTGTAGTCTATTTAGGTGATGTATTGGTGACAGGATCTACTGAAAAGGAACATTTGGCAAACTTAGAAGAAGCCTTAAAATGTTTCTTGCAAGCTGGAGTGGGTTTAAAACAAGAAAATTGCACGTTCCAGGCGAGGGAGGTTATCTATTTGGGTCACCGGGTAGATTCGCAGAGCCTCCACCCAGTTGAGGTGAAAGTGAGAGCCATAAGAGAGGCACTGGCGCCAAAGAACACCTCAGAGCTCAAAGCATTCCTCGAAACGATCAATTATTATTGGCGATTCCTACTCAATTTGTCTACAGTGCTAGCCCCCCTGCATTCTCTACTCAAAAAGAACCAATATTGGTCTTGGGAGGTGCCCCAGAAAGAAGCTTTCATAAAGGTGCAACAATTGTTGCACTCATCCAATCTATTAGTGCATTATGACCAGACGAAAGAATTGGCACTGACACGTGACGCATTTCCCTACGGAATGGGAGCAGTGCTCTCTCATCGGATGGACAATGGCACAGAACAGCCAATAAGTTACGTATCAAGAACGCTCACCACAGTGGAAAAGGGATACTTGTGGATATAAGAAGAAGGCCTGTCCATCATCTTTGGTGTCAAGAAATTTCACCAGTACATACAAGGTCACCAATTTACAATGCTTTCAGACCACAAACCATTGCTAGGATTGTTTAGTGAGGACAAGGCCATATCACCCATAGCCTCAGCAAGAATACAACAATGGGCTTTAATTCTGGCAGCATATGAATACACTTTCGTGCATAGGCCTGGCCCTTAGTCATTTGCCTTTACAAGAGAATGATGAGCACACCCAGTTCCACAGGAACTTTTTTGACTGTTAAATTTCTTAGATTCCTCAATGGCTTGTGCTTGTCAGATCAGAGACTGGACAAGTCAGGACACAATCCTTTCTCAAGTACAAGATCGCAGGACCCGTATCTGATGAAGTGAAACCATACTTCAACAGAAGACATGAAATAACCAGGATGGTATCTTATTGTGGGGAGCATGAATGATATTTCCTCCAAAGGGAAGGGAGCCATTTTTAATTGAATTACACAGTGCCCAACCAGGAATTTCCCAAATGAAGACCATAGCATGCAGCCAATTATGGTGACCTGGGATGGATGGCGAAACAGAGAGTTTAGTAAAACACTGTGTGCAATGTCAGCAACTGTAAAAGTTGCCAGTGATAGCTCCATTACACCCATGGGAGTGGCC